>NC_055986.1:58078163-59278163 GCF_018446385.1 Zingiber officinale
TGTGGCTTCACACTACCGTGGCCATCTCCTCCTCTACTTCTTGGCATGATCATGTGGAATCACACAACTGGAGTCTTCTCCATATCTAATAAGTGGCATGGTAGTGTGAACTTCACACGGCCAAGCCCTTTGTCTTCGCTTGTTCTCCGAATTGTCTACGAGCACCATTTTCATCCCAAAAGTGGCTTTTGTCAATAGAAAATTACACAAAGAGTAGATCTCCAACAAAGGAGAGTAATTATGCTAAACATATGATAAGAGGTGTAGAAATGCATAGATCAAGAGCAAATAAAGTACGTAAATGTGTATCAAAGTATGTATAAAAGTGTATATAATCTACGTACATCAATAGGGTGTTGCCCCCAAATAGAGTAAGAGTCTTATTTGGTCAAGGTGTTGAACTGTGTGTCCCAAAAATCCAAATAGGGAAGTATTTATATTTTGCAAGTCTTCAATATATATCTCCATTTGTTCTAAGGCCTACCAGAATAAGATGTTGACTAAACTACCAACATCAATAAATACTCAAGCTACCTCAAAATTAACAATTGTAGCTTTGATGACTAAGGCATTATTATAGGGAACTAAAATTTTCAAATCTTCTGGCCCAAAACTCAGTGTTAGGACCGAAGAAATTTAGATATCTCTATAATTGTATGATATTCACTACAAGAAAAAAGCCTAACAACAACGGTTTTTCACCGTTGTCGTAGCCCATTTTGAACTGTTGTTAAAGGCCGTGTTGTTAAAAGGGGTGCCCAAAGACAACAGTTTTTAACCGTTGTCTTTGAAGGCAAAGACAACATTTTTACAACAGTGAAAAACTGTTGTCTTTTCCTTCAAAGAAAACAGTTTTTCACCGTTGTCTTTGAGCGTCTACCTTTAATAACAGGGTCTTCAACAACAGTTTTAAACTATCTACGACAACGGTGAAAAATCGTTGTCTTTTTTAGAAAAAAAATAAAAAAAATTAATACATAATTTTCCAATATTATAAATCATTCAAAATACTAAATTTCAAAATAAAATTTAATATACAATTTTCTAACATTCAAAAATAATATCTATAACATTCTGAAGAAATTTCATAAGCAACCAACAAAATTTCATAAGCAATCAACAAAATGATAACACTATTAAAACAAAGGTAGAACAATATAACACAATATTTTCTACTTAGATGTCGGTGAAGAGGAGGGATTGCAGCTCCTAGTGCTCCTTAATTTGTTAAAGTCTCTTCATTTTTTTAGCTTGTCGGCATTCTTCCCAATACTCTTGAGGACACCTATTCGAATAAAGATATATATTACAAATTAGCAACTAAACTGTACGTGTGATTCTAATTGCACTGCATAAATGTTACATAACCATAAACACCATTTGATATAGTCATCTAATAGAAGTGCAAAAAGCGTTATCTACGTAACATAAATGGTAACCTCTTGAAACAATATGGTGGCTCTTAAATTTCTTATTAAGCAGAATTGTCATTCTATGTCACTGCATACAAAGCTTCTGTTATAAATCATGCAAACATTATTTTTCCCAGTGATCAAGCAGCATTAATTCTAAAAGGTACAATCTAATACAAACGTTTCCACACAAGTCCAAGAATGTGACACGGAGCAGGGAACAAAATAACTCAGAATGTGACACAAGTCCAAGAGTTTACATGCTCAAACCAAAAGGGCAAAATAATATTTTTTTGCATATTATTCAGAATTAATCCAAAAAAAATCCAATATCATTGAATATTAATTATGAGTACCTGACAGAAAAAGTAATAACTTAGTTAACACACAATGAGATGGAAGAGGAAGAACTGTGAACTCCTTTTTATCTAGATTTTGATTAGCTACTAATTTATAACTATTTCAACACAATAGGAACAGCTCTTGCCTTATCAATCAGCAACCAATTCATCTCTATACATGAATTACATGTCTAGTTGCAATCAATATAGGAGCATAATGAGAGGTAGAATTAACTCCAAAATTAAAACACAAATAGATGAGTTGAGAAGAACTTTGCTAAAAAGATTTTGCGATCACTGTTACATCTTACAAGTAAATCCTACACAAAAAATAAACCTGAGTAACTTGGGTAAAGTACCTAGCCTAAGGATGAAAAGAATACACTCCGCTACTTTCTTTAAGGTGAAAGCATAAACGGAAAATGTGCAAGTGAACATACAAGATCAAAATGATTACCAAGAGACGTTGTCTTTCCCCCTCCATTAACACTAACAATCATAATCACTGCAGGTTTTCTGGTTGCACATGGAAATCAAAGGCTTTGCAATTGAGTCCAGCTTGGACGAAAGACCAATTGGATAAAAATACATGAAGAATAATTCAAAGTCTAGAACCTAAATCCTAGCTGAAGCTCTGTCTTACTGCCCTTGCTTGTCAACAACTGGAGCACGCTCGTCTTCAAAGCCTCCTAGATATTTGTTAATGAGCATTAACTTAGGCAGTTACTGAAGGGGGAAAACCTACAAGGAAGATGCTGAAGAAAGAAAAAGTTCACCTTTATCTCACTTCCAGACTTCAGCTTCCTCGCTAGTATATCTTCCCGAAGGCTGTCCACGATCTTGAACGAAATTTTCGGGCCGAAATCAAACACTAAAAGTGCCTACAAGAAAAATTCGAATGAAAATCAAAGTCAACTCTTCCCACTGCATGATCATCCTTTTTTTAGCCACCTCTTCGAGCTCATCCAGAACTTGGTTGGTGTCGGCGAGGTTCCAGTAGAGGAGGAGCTCATCCACAACGGAGAGACTCTCACACGTCTTGGAGAATCCGGAGAAGAGCTTATCAACATCGCTCTTGGCGGGTGAAGAACCCGGTTTGCCCGGCGGCGCACCGAAACCGAGCTGACGAAGAGACTCCCCTAGAAACGAAGACAGAAAAGGACGCCGCTGAAGCAGGAGAAGAGACTCCCCTGGTAATCATTCTTGGACAATTTATAACATTCTGAGTTATAAATTTTCATTCTATTTGTACAATCTAAAAGGTACAAATAGGGGACTGAAATGGGGTGGCCAATGTTCCCTGCTCCGTGATATCGATCTGGGACTCCTGTCCCCAACTTATAACCCACGTAAACGTGATTGCCTGCTGATCAATACCCAATTCTTGTAGTTTCCCTTGAGATAGATGAAGAAGACATCTACCAAGAACAGCTCTCGATCCCTTTGCATGGCCATGGCCTGCAAAGCATCATGGCGCAGCTTCTACACTCTGCTTCTGCCGCTACTCTTCCTCCTCCTGTCCCAGGCTTCTGTTACAGCTATGGGGCAGCAGCAACAGCAGTGGAGCCAAGAAGCTTGTGCTCCCTTCTCTTGCGGTCTGTTCCACGACATCAGCCACCCATTTCGTCGAACAACTGATCCTCCTCAGTGCGAGGATCGGATGTACGAGCTCACCTGCGACAGCGACAAAGCCACCATCTCCATCGGCTCCACACACTACTTGATCACTCAGCTATCTTACAAAAGCGGCACGATCCGCTTGGTGGATCCGAAGTTTGCGAGCGGAAGCTGTGACCTCCCTTCCCAATCTTTGTCACCCTCCGATCTTTCAAGCTCTGGCTTTGACCATTACCAAAATGGTTGGTGGGCAAGTTTCATGAGTTGTAGGAGAAGAATCGAGGCCCAGAGTTTGTATCAGCTTGTTCCTTGCTTGAGCAACAAAAACAACACTTTTGTCTATGTCATTGTTGCAGATAAAGGAAATAGTTTGTCGTACCTTTATCCATCATGTCATTTTGTGTCGATGATTCCCGCGGCAGAAGTGAGGAGGCACTAATGAGGAGGCAGCGAAGATGGATGAAAGTCGAGGTGGCGAGGAGGAGGTGCTGGTGAGAAGGAGGCAACAAAGATGGCTGAAAGTCAAGGCGACGAGGAGGAGGCGGTGAAGATGGCTGAAAGTAGAGGCCGCGAGGAGGAGATGGCGAGGCCGAAAGTTGAGGCGACGAAGAGGGTGGCGAGGAAGGAGGCAGCGAAGAGGGTGGTGAGGAGGGAGGCGGGGAAGAGGGAGGCGGTGAAGAAGGCGGTGAAGAGGGTGGTGAGGAGGGAGGTGGCGAAGAGGGTGGTGAGGAGGGAGGCGACGAAGAGGGTGGTGAGGAGGAGGCGGCGAAGAGTAGGGTTTTGGGAAAGAGACAAAAAAACAAGGCGTAAACAACACTTAATAGACAGAAAAATGACGAAGGAGAAAAAGTGGCGAAAGAAAAAACAATCGCATTCAACAACACTTAATAGACAACGATTTTTAAAAACTGTTGTCGTAATCCCAAAAAAGCGCACATAGACAACAGTTTTAAAAAACTGTTGTCGTACCCTTTAAAAATCGTTGTCGTATCCCCAAAAAAACATAAATAGACAACAGTTTTTAAAAATCGTTGTCATAGGCCAAAAAAATTACTAAAAGACAACAGTTTTTGTTAAAACTGTTGTTAAAAGGCAAAAAGACAATGGTTTGGTATAAAACCGTTGTCGTTTGAGTGTTGTTGAATGACATTTTTCTTGTAGTGATTATCCACTTTGGGCCTATGCCCTTATGATTTTATTTTTAGACTTTACCAAAATAACCTCATACCAATGGAGATATCTTTCCCTTATAAGCCCATGATCTTTTCCATATATTTTTAATGTGGAGACTTTGTTTGCAACCTTACAACCTTAACAATCCCCCTCCCCTCAAACGAAGGACCACAATACCCCCCTCAAGAGGAAAGCCTATCCGTTTGACATCTGATGCTCGACCCATTAGGTCTTCTTGCCCCTCGTTCCCAACCGACCTACTAGGTCTTCTTGCCCCTCGGTCCACCAGACTTGTAGTGTCCGAAAACTTAATTGTTTAATTAAGAGGGTTTATTTGATTAGTTTAGATTTAATTAATTCAGTGAGCCCACAATTATGAAAATTGGATTAATCAATTGTGTTAAGAAAAAATAATAGGATGCAATATATATATATATATATATATATATATATGAGAATTTATAGGGATTAGTAAATAAAATAATTATAGGACTAAAAATGTATATAACTTAGTTGATAGGTTGTAATTTCAATAGGACTAGGTTCAATGTTTCTTGTAGAGGAAGAAAAAGAGAGACCAAGTCCTAAGCTTCTAACCTCTTTAAAAACCCTGCTTTCAAAAGCCTCAGCTCCTTATGCTTTCTGCTAGCCCTAAGAAGCTCCCCCTACCCATTGTTCTCCACCAGTTCTAGAGCCCCAAGGGAAGACAAAGAAGAGGGAGTTAGTAGCTAAAGATTGAAGGCATGTTCCTTACTTGAATTGTGTTTAGTTAGTTTCTATAATTAGTGAACTTCTATCCTATGGTTTAATGTTCATGGCTATTTTCTTGGAGTATGATGCTCTAGTTTAAGTTCTCTTCTTAAGGTCCAAAGGGTTTGTATAGATGGAGGCTTTTAGATTTCATGAGGGGTAGATTCCTCACTAAATTTTAAGGGTTGTTCATCATGTTTTGATTTACAAGTTGTGCATGCTTCCAATCTTGTTTAATGCTCTAGTTAGTTCTATAATTTGGTGTAGTTATGGATCTTATAAGGCTTGGTATAACCATGGTTTTTGATTCATACATATTGATGTTACCTTGCAAATTGTTTCATGGTTTTAGTTGTGTCCCTTAAGAGATGGAAAACCTTTCTATGCTCAAATTGAATTGTGGACTTTGCAAGTTTTGGATATTATAAGATGTGGTTTTGAAACCTCTTGTTAGGTTTATACATCTTATTTTAAATTCAGTTTTGAAGAGTACCATCATCTTAGATGGATTCGATTTTGTGTGCTCAAATTGAATGGTAGAATTTGCAAGTTTCGGATATTATAGAGTGAGATTTTAAATCCTTTTTGTTGTAGTTCATGCATTATAGTTGAATTTAGTTTTGTTAAGTGCAATCATTATAGTTGCAATGTAGTTTTTTTGTGAAAACATCTTGGTTTTGATCATTGTTTTTAAGGGGTTAGTCATGTTGAGGTTGCACTACATCTTGTTCCATACTTTTAATTGTTTTCCCTTAGAAGGTAGAAGACCATATTATGTTCAATTCAGATGATAAAACTGATAAGTTTCAGATTTATAGGTTTAGCTTAATCACTATTTTTGGTGGTTTATTCATTATGATGTTGCTCTACAATTGTTCCATATTTTTCTATTTGTTTCCCATTAGAAATTTGAGAACTTTGTTTGCTCAAATTATGTTACAGCACTTCCAAATTTTGGATTCTATAGGAGTAGTTTCAAATTCTATTTTAGGGGTCTTATTAATCATGATGTTGTTCTACTATTGCTTCATGTTCTTCTCATATCATGCTTATTTTATCTCCTCAAGCTCATGTATGTTTAGACACCTTAGATGAGCTTCGGATTTTATAGATTCCTATGCTCTATTATGTTTTAGGAAAATGATACCATGTTAGCTCCTATAAAATTGCAAGGTTTGGATTTCATAGATTCCTATGCTCCTTTGTTTATTTAGAGGATGATACCATGTTAGCTTCTAGAACTTGTGAATTTCAGAAATTGGTTAGTGTGATTGTGCTTACTCTTGCTTCACATCATGATAGTGGTAGAGTGTCACCGGTGATCTTAGCCTGGGAGCTCACCAAATCTTATGTGGTAGAGTGCGACCAGTGTTCTTAGCCCGGGAGCTCACCAAAAATCTACGTGTAGAGTGTGACCAGTGTCATTAGCCTGGGAGCTTACCAAATTTATGTGGTTGAATGTGACCAGTGTCCTTAGCCCGAGAGCTCACCAAATATATGTTGTTGAGTCTGACCGATGTCCTTAGCTCGGGAGCTCACCAAACCTTAGGTAGTTGAGTATAACCGATGACCTTAGCCTGGGAGCTCAACAACCCTATGTGGTTATGTTTATGGATGTATGTATATGCTCATGATTAAGTCTATTCTTATATGCATGTTTATCCCATGCAAGTATGATTATGCCTATGCTTATCTACCCGCTTATGATTATGCCTACTTTCATGCTTTTCTTATTTACATGTTTATGCTTATGTTTGTATGCCTATGTTGACGCCTATGCTTATGTTCATGTCCATGATGTGCCAATAGATAAGTCCTAAGTTACCTAGCATAAGTATCCCTTAGTACACTAGATTATAGATGCTAACTATTGCATAACATGATACTGAATATGTTGAGTCCCTCACTCACAGATTATAACTTTTTTTTAGGAAATGAGATGAATGGGGCAAGAGGCAATGACTAGTGAACCAGCTTTGCTTGACTTTGATGGTAGATATTTTTGAAAATAGTCATAATTCATAGAATCGGACCAGTGTACTCTTGCTTCTATGGTGATCTCTCAACTACATTTTGGTTACTAGATAAACTCAGATCATGCAAGCTTATTTGGAAAAATCAATCCCTAAAAAAACTGAATGAAGGTTTATTCAAGTTTGATAATTTGCAAACATTTAAAGAAATAAAAAAATAAGGGATAAAAAATAGTTACCGTGAGTGGAAACTAGTAATTCACCCCTTTGAGACCAAGTTAGGTTACTGGAAAATGAATGCTATGTTTCTCTTGATACTGAGTATTCCTTTGAGATCTTGTGTAGACGATGCTTTGCATTTTTATGGGGAATGAACTTTACATATGGCAGGTAAGTGCCTATAGCCAAAAGTATGAGGAGCACGGTTAAATGAAAAATTGATTAGGCTTAGAGATTAACATTTGAGAAAGTTAAGCCACTTATCACACTGAGCACGGAGTGATGGATCGAAAGCGCTAGAAAGGGGGGGGTGAATAGCGCTCGTGGCTATTTTAACGATTTTAAACACAGAATAGAAACGCAGCGGAAAGTAAAATCAAACACACAGAGACGCAGGTGTTTTACTTCGTTCGGAGCCTATGGCGACTCCTACTCGAAGGCCCGCGGTCCTTGACCACTTTCGGTGGGCAACAACTAAATATCGAAAAGATTACAATTAGAATTACAATTAATGCAATAAGTAAACTAATACCGACAACAAAAGATCGAAGAGTCTGAGCTTCAGGTTGTCGACGTCGAGTAGTAGCACTTCAAGGTCGTCTCGTTGGCAGCACTTCACAGAAGAAAGCTTAGAATGTGTTGTCTTGTTGGCTGCTCCCTCGACCCTCTTTTTATATGACATTCCGGGTGCCTGGATCCCTTCTGGGCACCTGGAGTGTGACCTGGCCAACCAACCAGGATGTTCCACGTGGCGAAGTCGTGGCAGGGATAAAACTTGGTCCCGGGCGCCCGGACCTGTTCCGGGCGCCTGGAGCTCCGGGCGCCCGGACCACCTTTTTCCAACAGGTTCCTCACCTGCAAAACCAGGTTAGTCCGAGCAAAATCCCCTGCAAGACAGTGTTAGAATCTGATAAAACACAGTAAGGAATAACTGACAGTCTTCGGACTGTCCGAGTCTAACTTCGGATTCCCAACCGGAAACCCTAGGTCGACCCGACGCCTACTGTTCCCTCTACAGGGAACGCGTCCTCACCTACTCCACTCAGGAGAGATTACCTGATGCCAGTCCGGTCCTCCAGACCGACTGGACTTTCCGCCTAGGGTTACCACCCCCTAGGACCTAGGGTTACCGCCCCCTAGGGTTTTTCTCCACCTAGGGTTGCCACCCCCTAGGACCTAAGGTTGCCGCCCCTTAGGCTTTTCCCTCACCTAGGGTTACCGCCCCCTAGGACCTAGGGTTACCACCCCCTAGGGTTTTTCTCCACCTAGGGTTGCCACCCCCTAGGACCTAAGGTTGCCGCCCCTTAGGCTTTTCCCTCACCTAGGGTTACCGCCCCCTAGGACCTAAGGTTGCCGCCCCTTAGGGTTTTCCCTCACCTAGGGTTACTGCCCCCTAGGACCTAAGGTTACCACCCCTTAGGATTTTCCCTCACCTAGGGTTACCGCCCCCTAGGACCTAAGGTTACCACCCCTTAGGATTTTCCCTTTGCCTAACCGCAGCTAGGACTTTCCTGAAACACTTATTCAACATGTTAGATCACCACAAACCTTAACTTTGAATCCTTTTCCATTATCAAAACTCAGGTTCAATCATCGGATGCTTCTCGCACCAACACGGAGAACTTCTACTTAAGCAGCACTCAAATAATTTTTATATCATGCTCATCAATGAAACTATATCATAGGTTTATATTGATTCATTAGGGATTATTACATGTCATCTATGCACATAAATCTAAATTACAGGTTTTGCTTGAGGACAAGCAAGGTTTAAGTCTGGGGGGTGTAATGTGTGTAGATTATATACACTTTTAGTCATGTTTTGATGCATATCTACTTGTATTTCATTAGCATAATCTATGTTTATTGCACCCTATTTCATTATAATGTCATACTTCCATTATATTATATTCGGAGATTTGCTCTTTGCATATTTTGATTGATAGGATGTGATTTAGAGCAAAAATGATGCTTAAATGGATTCTAGAGCTTCCAAAGTGTCTGGGATGTGTGGAACTCACACGGGCATGCAAAAATCAAGTTTTTCCATGTTCTGGTTGTGTGGAATCCACACGGCCGTGTGGAGGTCGTGTGAGGGTCGTGTGGAAGGCGTGTGGAATCCACACGGCCGTGTGAAGGCCATGTGGAATTTTCAGCACTGTAGACTAAAATTAAAATGGTCATAACTTTGTTCTCATTTAGAGTTATAGGTTGTTCTTTATATCAAAATGTATATAACTTCAAGATATACAACTTTAGTGAAGACCTCAACCAGAGAAAACCCTATCTTGATGGTATAAAAGATGTTGCAATGGGACATAGCCATGCAAAGTCATGCCAAGGGCCATGCAAGGGGTGTATGAGATCCACACGGTCGTGCAACACTTCCAGAGAGTAAGCAGTGGTTGGCCGTGTGAGTCACATGGCCGTGTAATATTTCCAGAGGTCAAAAAGAGCTAGGCTGTGTGAGCCACACGGCCGTGTAACATTTCCAGAGAGCAAGAACAGCTAGGTCGTGTGAGCCAAACGTCCGTGTAGCATTTCCAGAACTAAAGAAGAACATGGTCATGTGAGCTACATGGCTGTGTCACCCTGGTCGAGAGCAAGAAGAAGGAGGTCGTGTGGAGGCCACACGGTCGTGTCACGGGTCATGTGGTGCCCGTGCCCTGCTTTATAAAAGGGGTTTTTCTCCCCTTTTCACTAATCTTTGGCTTGGGGCTCGCCCCCATTCTTCAGAGAAGGGTTCTCCCCCTTGGGAGAACCCTAGAAGCATCATCTTTGCCGATCCGTCCACCTCCGGAGTAAAGGAATGCCTCCAAGGACGCCACGCTTCAAGGATAAGCACTCTCCTCTCTCTACTTCTTTGTATTGGGTTGTAGTTTACTTCTTTCTTCATCATTGGTTGTGTTTCCTTTGCTATGGAGTAGATCTCTAAATATAGGATGTAGGAATTAGCTATGATGTGTTGTGGATGTATGAACTATGTATTTGGATATTTCCTTATTCAATGAAGTGTTATGTCATGTTCTTTTTGTGTTGTGCCTTCTATGTATTTGATGAAGTGTGTGAATGGTGCAAACATGTAGATGTGGATTGGTTGCCACACGACCAGAACATGAGGAAAACTTAGTTTTGCATGCCCGTGTTACTCTAGAAGCTCTCGACTTCATTTAAATTCCATTTTTGCTCCAAATCTTGTCCTATCAATCAAAACAAGTAAAGAGTAGATCTCCGAACAAAATATAATGAAAGTATGACATTATAATGAAATAGGGTGCAATAAACATAGATTATGTGCATGAAGTACAAGTAGATGTGCGTCAAAGTATGTATAAAAGTGCATATAATCTACACACATCATGGATCCCATAGAGGGATACCCTATATCGTATGACCGAGGGGCATCAGTGACAGGCTACCCTGCTAACGGACGTCTAGGGGATCACCTTGAAAGAAGAAGCAATTCTCTACAAGGAAGTAGGTAGTCGTAGTCAATTGTAATCCTCATCTCTATGTTTATTAAGTAGTGCATGTGTTCCTATGTTGTATGACCGAGGGACGCTAGTGATAGACAAATCCCGCTAACAAACTTCATAGGAATCATTTCTATTTAATTACAAGAGATGTTGATCTAACTACCCTACCGGTTGTCCATTGCAGGGGATAGCCGGTAACTTTCTACATGTGCATAAGACTGGAGGTAAGGAGATGAATAATGTATAGGGTCATTAATTAGCATCATAGTGAAATAGAAATCCTAGTATCTATCCATCCCCAAATCTAATTAACCTCCGCAAGTGTACGGATATGTCGCAAGTAATAATAAAAGATATCGAATCCACAGGGACTGGAATAAGCACTAAAGATGTCTCAAAGCGAGTTAGCTAAACAACCAATCAATTGATTTACAAAGTCTAAGTATAACTATAAAATGTAAACAAAGAAATGAAAGAATAAGAAACAAGAATAAGGGCAATGATAAAGGTATGTTCTAGGAGTTTTGGTTTCTTTGTAATGTTATTCAATGTAATGATCTACCAAATCTTATTTCTCAATTGTCCATCATTTGTAGAAGGTTGCCAGTTCCCTCTTGCAATAGACAACCAGCCTAGGACTAAAATATATCTAAATGCGATCAATTAGGAATGAACCCTATGTTGTCCTTACACGGGCTTGCCTGTCACGTGCATCCCTCGGAAAATCAACATAGAAATCACTACTTCTCAACCTCATTAGATATAAAGATTAATGCATACAATCTATCCAACCCTCTTGAAATACCTAATTTCCCCTTCAAGATTACCCCTCAAACGTCCTTACACGGGCATGTTCCTGTCACGAACGTCCCTCGAAAAATCGAATGAGGAATTACCTTAACAAGATCCACAAGATATTCAAACATTCAATCAAGCATGATCATTAAGCCCTAATCACAACAATCCACACAAGAAAGAATAGATACAAAACAGGGCAAAATCATAGAAATAGGAATCTTGGCAAATCCACAAGAGTTTACATCAAATATTCATTACAAATACTCCCTCCATCCTAGAACATTAGATCTAATCCATTGAACAAGGAAAGAATCTCAAAGAATAAGAAAAGACAAACATCTAGATCCCAAATCCAAGAAAGATAGGGAAGAAAAGCTTATCTACGATGAAGATCGTCTTCGGATCCAATCCTCGCTCCCCAGAGTCGAAATGTTAAAGATCCACCTTAGAATCACCGAAATCCCTCCAAGAAGGTGGAGGAACGCCCAAATCTTCAATTCCCCCCAAAAGGGAGAATATCCCCTTTGAAATGAAGAAGAAACATTTATATAGAGGGGGAAATTCGGGTGCCACACGACCCCAGGACCTGGCTGTGTGTGGGACACGGCCTAGCTCACTCCCCTCTCTGCCTGTCTCACACGACCGTGTGTGAGACACGGCCATGTCTGGCTCTGCCACTGTACTCCTTGCATGGCTGTGTAGATCCACACGGCCTGCGCTGCCTCAGGCTCTGGAACTCCTTACACGGTTGTGTGGCTCACACGGTCATGTCATTCTTCTCCTCTGGAAACCTTACACGGCCGTGTGGCTCACACAACCATGTCATTCTTATCCTCTAGAAACCTTACACGGCCATGTAGCTTACACGGCCGTGTGGAGCTCACACCCCCTACATGAAATGGCCATGTGGCTCACACACCCCTTGATTGGCCATGCATAGCTATGTCTTAATGAAACATCTTTTACTCCATCAATATGGGATTTTCTCTAGTTTAAGTCTTCATCAAAGTTGTATATACTGAAGTTATCTACAAATTGGTTCAAAGAAAAGCCAAAAACTCCAACGGATCACGAAGTTATGCCTGTTTTACTCTTGGTGTGCAGTGCAGGGATTCCACACGGCCCTGTGCTAAGGCCGTGTCACATAGAAACGCATTTTAGACCTTCAAGACGTGGTTTTCTCTGGTTGAAGTCTTCATAAGAGTTGTAGATCTTGAACAGCTCATAACTCCAACTGAGCACAGAGTTATGGTCATTTTACTTTTGGTCTGCAGTGCTGAAAGTTCCACACGGCCGTGTGAGGTTCACACGGCCTTTACACGCCCCCCACACGGCCGTGTGGTTGCCACACGGCCAGAACATGAGGGAAACTTAGTTTTGCATGCCCATGCCACTCTAGAAGCTCTCGACTTCATTTACTCTCCGTTTTTACTCCAAATCATGTCCTATCAATCAAAACAAACAAAGAGTAGATCTCCGAACAAAATATAATGAAAGTATGACATTATAATGAAATAGGGTGCAATAAACATAGATTATGTGTATGAAGTACAAGTAGATGTGTGTCAAAGTATGTATAAAAGTGTATATAATCTACGCACATCATGGATCCCGTAAAGGGATACCCTATATCATATGACCGAGGGGCATCAGTGATAGGTTACCCCGCTAACGGACGTCTAGGGGATCACCTTGAAAGAAGAAGCAATTCTCTACAACGAAGTAGGTAGTCGTAGTCAATTGTAATCCTCATCTCTATGTTTATTAAGTAGTGCATGTGTTCCTATGTTGTATGACCGAGGGACGCTAGTGATAGGCAGATCCCGCTAACGGACTTTATAGGAATCATTCCTATTTAATTACAAGAGATGTTGATCTAACTACCCTACCGGTTGTCCATTGCAGGGGATAGCCGGTAACATTCTACATGTGCATAAGAATGGAGGTAAGGAGATGAATAATGTATAGGGTCATTAATTAGCATCATAGTGAAATAGAAATCCTAGTATCTATCCATCCCCAAATCTAACTCTCCCTCTTTCTGTACTCTTTACTTCTCTCTTTTCATCACTCTCTCTTTTCCAATTAACCTTCGATTTTCTAGATAATTCGCTGTACAAAGTTAACTAGTGCTTAATCAACAGTTCCAATGTGATCGATATCTTTTTATTACTAACGATGAAACTGTGCACTTGTGGTTGCGTAACACATGTTTATAACTTACAGGTATATCTCAACAATGCAAGGTTAGTATTTCTAGTGATCTTTTAGAAATTTTCATTGAGGTACCTATGCCTGATTTTGTTGGATGTGATTCCATTACTTATAACTGCATAACTAAACTTGATATGGTTTTGGTTCTTACTTATTTAACTTGTATATGGGAGGTATGTTTTTCTTTTGATTGTGCAAATTTTCATGGGGCCTATAATTGGAAGCTCAATCTGAACTGTCTTCGACCACCTGAAAGAAATTCAAAGAAGACGAGGATGGAGAGAGCGATACTTCACTTTTTAACTTCTATATTGAAAGCTCCCTTCATAATAAGATCCCTTAGTAGGAGGATTCTAAAATATCTTACCCCTCCAGAGTGAGATTTCGATAAATTTAATGAGGTGGTCGAGCTAATGACGTTAAACAAGCGCTTCTTGGGAGACAACCCAAGTTCAATCTTGCTTTTATTTTAGTTTAAGTTTCTTTCTTGTTTCTTTACTTCATTTATAATAACTCTAGTCCCTTTACCTAATTTTTCTTGTCTATTTTTTTTTTAGAATTCAAAGTTGTGGAGGAATGTAAGCACTAGATAGGGGAGTATCTTCAAGAACATGAATGTCAACCATTTGGAGCTCATCACTTGGTAACTTCTCTAACATCAAATACCTCCTCCATATTTTATTTCTAGTTTTTATTGGGATAATGAAAAGTTTAAGTCTGGGGGGATGTTTGGGTTTAGTGTAGTGTTTGTTATAATTATTAGTTTTTACACATTTCTTTGTGCATAATAATAAATTTTTCATAGTTGCATCATTCATCACATTATGACTGCTTGTTTCTTAATGCAAAATACTAGCATGCTTCTTTAAGATTTATGTGATTTTATGGGTTACTTATGATGCTAGTATGTTTAGTAATCTATCTTTTTCTATCTATGATAGCATAAAGTGAGCAATGTTTTTACTGTAAGAGTTTAAGTATTCGACTTGTTTTAGGATCTCTTACACCTTACCTAGTTTTGATGGTAGATAACTCTGAAAATAGTCATGATTCATAGAACTTGATTAGTACTAGTGTTTCTATAGTGACTTCTCAAACTACATTTTGGTTATTAGATGAGGCTCAAATCATGTCAACTCATTTGGAAAAATCAAAATATCCCAACATTTGCATTTATTTGTATTTGTGTTCAAGTATTGCATCTTGCAATCACTTAGAAAAAAATAATGATGAAAAAAAATGAATGAATAAGGGATATAAAAAATAATTATCGTGAATTGAAACTAGCAAGTTACCCCTTTGAGACTGAGTTAGAGTAGTGGGGAAATAACTACTATATTTCTCTTGATATCGAGCACGCCTTTGAGACCATGGGTAGATTGTGGAGGTTGAACCAAGCGTGTGGCAGGTAAGTGTCTATCGCTAGAAGCATAAGGAACATAGTTTTATGACGACTTGGCTAGGCTTAGGGATTAATACTTGACAAATTTAGGTCACTATTGCACTGAGCACAGAGAACTACTACTTAGGCTGTACTCAAACAACTTTTATATCTTGCTCACCAATGAAATCATTTGATAGGATTAGATTGACTTGCTAGAGATTATGATGCACTATTTAACCACATGAGTTTAGATGCAGTTTTTGCTTGAGGACAAGCAAAGTTTTAAGTCTGGAGGTGTGATGTGCGTAGATTATATACACTTTTATGCATACTTTAACGGACATCTACTTATATTTCATTAGCATAATCTATGTTTATCACACCCTATTTCATTATAATTTCATATTTCAACTCATTTTGTTTGAAGATCTACTCTTTATTTATTTTGTTTGATAGGACGTGATTTGGAGTAAAAACGGTGCTTAAATGAAGTCTAGAGCTTCCAGAGTGTCTAGGCCATGTGGAACTCACACGGGTATGCAAAAATCAAGTTTTTCCATGTTCTGGCCGTGTGGAATTCACACGGCCGTGTGGAGGCTGTGTGGGGGTCGTGTGGAGGTCGTGTGGAATCCACACAGCCATATGAAGGCCGTGTGGAATTTTCAGCACTGCAGACTAAAACTAAAATGGGCATACCTTTATGCTCGGTTGGGGTTATGGGTAGTTCTTTATGTCAGAATGTAGATAACCTCAAGATCTACAACTTTGATAAAGACCTCAACTAAAGAAAACCCCATCTTAATGGTATAAAAGACATTGCAATGAGACATAGCCATGCAGAGCCATACCAAGGGTCATGCAAGGGGTGTGTGAGATCCACACGGTCGTGCAACAATTCCAGAGAGTAAGCAGTGGTTGGACGTGTGAGATACACGACCATGTAGCATTTCCATAGATCAAAAAGTGCTAGGTCATGTGACCCACACGACCATGTAGCCCATCCAGAACTAAAGTAGAACATGACCGTGTGAGCCACACGGGCGTGTCACACTGGCCATGAGCAAGAAGAAGAAGGCTGTGTGGAGGCCACACGGTCGTGTCACAGGCCATGTTGTGCCCATTCCCTGCTCTATAAAAGGGTTTTTTCTCCGTTTTCACTCATCTTTGGCTTCAGGCTCACCCCCGTTCCTAGGAGGAGGGTTTTCCCCCTTGGGGGAACCCTAGAAACCACATCTTTGCTAATCCGTCCACCTCGGGAGTAAGGGAACGCCTCCAAGGATGCCACGCTTCAAGGATAAACACTCTCCTCTCTCTACTTCTTTGTATTGAGTTGTAGTTTACTTCTTTCTTCGTCTTTGGTTGTATTTCCTTTGCTATGGAGTAGATCTCTAGATCTAAGATGTAGGAAGTAGCTATGATGTGATTGTGGATGTATGAACTATGTATTTAGATATTTCCTTATTCAATGAAGTGTTATGTCATATTCTATTTGTGTTGTGCCTTCTATGTGTTTGATGAAGTGTGTGAATGGTGCAAACATGTAGATGTGGATTGATTGTGGATCCCATAGAGGGATGTCCTAGATTGTATGAACGAGGGATGCCCGTGATAGGCTGCCTCGCTAACTGACATCTAGAGGGTTACCTTGAAAGGAGAAGCAATTCTCTACAAGGAAGTAGGTAGTCATAGTCAATTGTAATCCTCATCTGTATATTTATTAAGTAGTGCATGTGTTCCTATGTCGTATGGCCGAGGGACGCTTGTGATAGGCAGATCCTACTAACGGACTTCATAGGAATCATCCCTATATAATTGCAAGGGATGTTGATCTTAACTATTCTGCCGGTTGTCCACTGCAGGGGATAGTCGGTAACTTTCTACATGTGCATAAGGATAGAGGTAAGGAGATGAATAATGCATAGGGTCATTAACTAGCATCATAGTGAAACCGAAAATCCTAGTATCTATCCATCCCCAAACCCAACTCTCCCTCTTTATCTACTCTTTATATTCTTTCTTTTCTTCACTCTCTCTTTTCCAATTAACCTTCGATTGTCTAGATAATTTGCTATGTAAAGTTAACTAGTGCTTAATCAACAGTCCCTGTGGGATCGATAATCTTTTATATTATAGACGACGTAATCTTTTGTAGATCCATTTACATCCAATAGCTTTTATACTATTTTGATGGTTCTACTAGCTCCTAGACTTTGTTAGAATACATAGATTCTATTTCTAAATTCATTGCTCTTTCCAAGATGCTGCATCTTTATCTTGGAGTGCTTCGTCATATATATGGGGATCAGGTTCATGTTTACCTGGGATCAAGTCCGACGACTTTCCCAAAAACATGAATCTTTCAGGTTGCCTAACAACCCTCCCACTACGACGAGACACTGTCTGTAGTTGTGTATCATTTGTGATACATGTTACAGTTTCTTGTGATATTTCATCTTGCACTATTGGTACTAGATTAGACATGCCCTTTATTATTTTCTTAAGAACAATTTTACTCATGGACTTGTGGTTCATAGCATAGTCCTCTTCTAAAAATCAGGCATTGATGCCAACAATGACCTTCTGATTTTTAGGACTATAAACCTCTTTTTGTTTCTCTAGGATAACCCACAAACAAGTGAACTCCTGTCCAACTTATCAATGTCTCCCTTCAGCACATGTGTTGGACTACCCCAAATCCGAATATGCTTCAGACTAGGCTTACACCCATTCTACAATTCTATGGGAGTAGAGGGTTCTGATTTTAGAAGGTACTATGTTCATTATCATTTCCAGAGTATATCCCCAAAACGAATTTGGTAATTTTGAATAACTTATCATTGATCTAACCATTTTCATAAGAGTCTTATACCTTCATTCTACCACACCATTCTGTTGGGGTGTACCAGGTGCAGTCAGTTGGGATTGAATCCCTGAGTTCTGATAAGTGACTCCTAAACTCTCCTAAGAAGTACTTGCCACTACGATCTTACCGTAGTGTCTTGATACTTTTACCATGATGTTTCTCCACATCAGCCTTGTACTCTTTGAACTCATCAAAGCACTCAGGCTTGCGGTGCATCATGAAAGTTTTCCACCACCAATGAACCCAAAAGTCCATCGGCTATTAACCTTTGAATCCTACTCAAGTTATTATGACCTAGCCTTAGATGCCAAAGATATGTTTGGTTCATTTTCAAAGGTTGCTTTCTCTTATTAAAATTAGAAGATGCGTTATTAATTTCCTTTTGTTGCATTGTGGTAGTATTGCGTACCAGAACAGATAACTTCCCTATTTTTCTTGATAACAATTTTGTCATCAAAATAGACAGAATATCCATCCTTAAATAGTTTTAGAAATTGAAATCAAGTTCTTTCTAAAACTTGATACGTAAAGACAATCAATGTTTTATTCCTATCAAAGGATAAACATCTCCCACTGCAACAACTGCTACTTTTGCAGCAGTGCCCATGTAGACGGTATTTTCCCTTTCATATAGTTGTCGGGTTTCCTGGAACCCCTGTAATGAATTGTAGACATGATCAATGGCTCCCGTATCTACACACCAAGTATTAGTAGATGACACCACTAAACATGTTTCAACAACTAATGAATAAAATACACCTTTATTGTTCTCATTTCTGAGAGGGCAGTCCACCTTAGTGTCCAAGTTTTATTTCCAATCATTATAATTTGGGACTAGTAAGTGTATTCTCTAACATCTAGGGGATTGAAAAACATTTGTAATCCTAAGAACCACAAAAATATTTGGTCAAGACCAACATCTCAAAATCCTCGTGAATTTTGTATGCCACGTTAGTGTGGACGTATACAAATTCAATCATTTGTAAGAGGAGATTTTATCCATTAATTTTATTGTTTTGTCAATCTATATTTATGACAAATAAAATTAATAGTTGGTCTGTCTTCAATCAAATATTTGGTTAAAATTTTAGAATTTAAAATAATATTGGTTCCTCAAAACAATATCATTTAAATTCACCAACACCTCAAACACCGTGAATTTTGTATGCCACGTTAGTGTGGACGTATACAAATTCAAACATTTGTAAGAGGAGGATCTTACCTATTAATTATCTTGTCAACCTTAAATTACCTCTAATGCCATGAATTTTGTATGCCACGTTAGTGTGGACGTATACAAATTCAAATATTTGTAAGAGGAAGTTTTACCCTTTAATTTTATTTTGTCAACCTAACTTTATGACAAATAAAATTACCTCAAACACCATGATTTTTTGTATGCCACGTTAGTGTGGACATATACAAATTCAAACATTTGTAAGAGGGGGCTTTACCTAACTTTATGACAAATTAATAGTTGGTTTTCCTTTGGTTACGCAAAAATAGCAGTGACTCCATTGGGGAGGATACTATTATATGCGTCTAAGTGTATACCATTACTTGATACTTAGTTCATTAAATAGGATTGTGCCCCTTCAGTTGGAGAAGATCACACGCTCCTAAATAATTTCCCATAATCATCCATAAAAGGAGGTTTGATCTAGTGACCCGCAAACAAACTCATCCGTTGTGGAGGAAGGCATTCGGAGCTAACACGCAAGTTTGTTTGCATCACTTTCAAAACAGTAATGGAGATCGTGGAATTTATAAATCCCTCTCCCACTTAGCTATTTAAGATAAGGATTTTAACATGCACACACACATATCATAGTAAATAAAAGTAATAAATATGGGAAAATAATTTTCCAACTATTATAGTCTCTTCCATCATTGTCCTCCGTGTGCTGCCAACCCTAGCTGCTGTCATCATTAGCCACCGCAATCGAGTCTAGTCGTCGCATCTATCTTGCTTCTTATTCTGCTACGTCTCTAGTTCTCAAATAGTACAACGCCTCGCAAGAATACGATCTGCGACAAAAATAGAATTTTACATTTATTGATCCTATATTCCACAAGGCAATGTACATGTAACCTAGATCGAAGCAAAAATATAAAATCCTAAAACTAATACAACTCCTGCTATATGTAATACATACAATCATGCACACACATAAAATTCCCTCGACATGTCCGAGGGTCCAATCACACACAATCACATTAGGGCCATAATAATTGGATCTAGGATGTCTGCAACTACAGAGTTAATCCATTTTCACATCCTACAATTATCCTGCCTAAAATATGTATGACATGTGCATAATTAAACTGAAAAACCAAACACACAGAGGCAATATCCTAGCTCTGATATAAATTGTTGGTTGATACTCTGGTTATAGTACTGGTTCCCCTGTACAAAAATTTTGTACAAGTTCCGAACCTTTCCTAACAACCTACTGTGTTCTTTAGAAATTAAATTTGGAATCGCAAATAGAACTTAACATTATTGATTTCAAATTCAACTTATCTGTTCTTAAAGGTTTAGACTTGGATCGCAAATGACGCTTAACATTATTAATCCAAATCCACCCATGTTACAAATTTAATTAAATATTTATTTCGGAGATTGGCTTCCAGGTTAAACATGACAAGGCACTAGGCCTTCTTGGGTATGGGATCATCCACCACTTCCTAGACAAAGTCTTTCAACGAAATTCAATATTTAATCTCCTTATAATAACCCTAGGTTTAACCATTAAGAACAATCGAATCGCAAGATCGAAAAACAAAAGAAACACAAAATCAAAACATAAATTCGATTGCCTAGAATTGTTAGTCTCTTGTGTTTGGTATTTCAAAATCCATACAAAGAAAACTAGCATGATGCGGAATAAGACAACTAGTTATACCTTTCTTTATAGCTAAAGACCTCTTGATCTTCTGTTGTATTCCTCACCTCCTCTTGGACGTCGTGTGGGCGACAATCTACCAAGATGAATTCCACCGGGACCACTTCTTCTTCTCCAAGACTCTTGAGCCATCAAGGGATGCCAAAATAGGAAATTTTCTTCTCTTCTTCTTCCTCTCCAAGCAACCGGCCACCAAGATGATGAAGCTTGAAGAACCGTCGGCCTCAAAGGAAGAAAACAAAAGAGAAGAGCATGGAAGAGATTCGGCCACCAAGGAATCAAGGCTTGTGTGCCGCCAGCCCTTCAAGAAACAATAAGGGTGTCGGCCACACAATGAAGAGAGGAGAAAGCCTAGGTTGTGTTATCTCATGAGACACCCTCTTCATCTCTTTTATAATCCTTGATCTTGGCAAAAAAAAGAAAGTTTAATTAAAACTTCCTTTTCTTCTTCCTATGGCCGACCACATCATGGAGTCTAAAAAGGAAAAAAAATTTACAACAAAAAATTAAAGCTTCCTTTTAAACCATGATGTCTACAAAAAGGAAAGTTTTAAACATAATTAAAACTTCCTTATTTGTGGTCTTCCTTTAAAAGAGAAAATTGTAATAACAATTAAAATATCTCTTTTTAAATTTCCTATTGCACATGGAAATAAAGGAAAGTTTTTAAAAATTAATCTCTCTCTTTTAAAACATGTAGACAACTAAAGAAAAAGGGAAAGATTAAGTAAAACTTCTCTTTTTAAATCAAGGTTATAAAAAAGGAAAGTTTTATCAAAAATTAAAATCCTTCTTTTAAACATTATAGACAATTACAAATAAGGAAAGATTTTAATAAAATTAAAATCTCTCTTTAATCTTTTGTAGATAGCTATAAAAGGAAAGATTTTAAAATCTAAAACTCTCTTTTTAAAACCATGAAGATGACTATAAAAGGAAAATTTAAAAATAAAATTTCTCTTTTAAATCCCTTTCATGAATGGCTACAAAAGGAAAGATTATAACAAAAATAAAATTTCCCTTTAATCCTATGTGGTCGACCCCATGCTTGGACACCAAGCATGGTTTGGCCGGCCACTACTTGGGCTCCAAGCCTATGCTTGGCCGACCCCCTTGCTCCAAGTAAGGTTATGTCCGACCCATTACTTGGATAAGAAGTGGACTTAGTGGATACAAGGTTTTATAGAGGCTACAATAGGGACCAAGAGGAGAAATTGGTTTTGGTCTCCCGATGAGCTTGAGCTTCATGTGTTATCCCCGAACACTCAGCTCAAGTTCATTAATAATAACTCATACCACTAAAGAGTTATTATTGAACTACCGCACCAATCCCAAATTACATTATGGGCTCCTTCTTATTATGAGTGCATTAATCTCCTTGTGTTTAAGATATAGAATGTCCATTAATTAAATGAGTTACTGATAGCTCACTTAATTAATATCTAACTCCAAGAGTAGTACCACTCAACTTCATTGTAATGCCAGACTAGGTCCACCTATAGGGTTTACATGACAATACTTATGAGCTCCTCAAGGGGGCATCATCAACCTAAATTACTAGGACACAGTTTCATTCTATAATCAACAACACACCATATAAATAATATCATTTCCCAACATATCGAGCTTATTAATTTAACGAGCTAAATCACACCCTTTGATAAATCAAAGAAATAAATATTAAATATACGTGCTTGTTATTATATCATGATTAAGAGCATGCACTTCCATAATAACAGAGGTTTTGTTCTCTAATATAGTCAGTATAAAAAGAAACTACCTCAGATGGTCCTGCTCAATACACTCATAGTGTACTAGTATAATTTTATAGTCTAGATAAACTAATATCAAATTACACTACAACCACTCTAATGGTTTGTCCATTCCATCTTGGTTGTGAGCTACTATTTATAATTGATAAGGATCTAATAACATGATCTTCTGTGTGTCTCCTCACACCATGTTATCTACAATATAAATTAAATGAACAATTACACTTAGCATAAATGTAGACATTTGACCAATGTGATTCTTATTTATAAATAAATGTTTATACAAAAATTTAGGCTTTTAGTATACATTCTAACAATGATTACCCGTCAAATCAATTACCAATATAGGCTTTTCATTGGTGACACATGTGTATACCTTGTTTAAAGGTATACAACTTTTTCTCTCACCACCGTCTTACCTTCTCCATCCTATGGCTCACACTTGATCCCGCTTTTTATGATTGTTATGATCAAAATATTCTTATTTGGGGACCCTTTTTCAAGAAATCCTCATAAATGTCTCACGAATAAACCCTAAGTCTTTCTCTTCGTCATCTTCCTTCTCGTTTCCTTTAAAACCTCTGACTGCCCTTCTTTTTTACTTCGAGTAACCTCTTCTTTCCAGGATGGCAGAGAACAATGAGTGGTACACACAATGTTCCTCCCACATCACTCTCGATGATACCTATCATCTTTATGTCAACTACGGTCTTCCCCTTGATGTGGTAATCCCTAATCCTGAGGATTATCCTCACTACCCTCCTTCGTGTAGCATCACCATTTTTGCAAAACAAATTGAATCAAGGCTTTGCTTCCCTTTACTTCCTTTCTTTATCACTATTATCCACTATTTCAATACTCCCCTGAATCAACTAATCCCCCAATCCTTTAAGATCTTGAATGGCTTCGTTATCGTTTGTCACTTGCTTAATATTCCTTTGTCTCCTCTTTTGTTTTACTATTACTTTCTCCCTCATCCAGTAACGAAAGGACTGTTTAAATTTTAATCTCGCCCTTAGGCGATTTTATTTAACCATGTACCAGCTCATGAAGAATGGAGAGATCAGTATTTCTTCATTCATCTCCCATCTCCTTCTCCTTACTACCACTTGGCAATAAGACCTCCCTCCTATCCCTACCTTAAGGAATCTTTATATAGACCCAAATTTGGGTCCAACTATAGAATATTTGAAGATCCTAAAATTTAGCTTGCCTGAATTAACTATAGAGGGCTTGTTGTATATTTTTGGACTTACTCCAGTTGATCTGGAGCTAAGCACCTCGTTCGGTAAGAAGAAATCATCCTCTTTCCTTTAATTGGACTATTATAAAAAAAACCTTAGTGTTTTTATAGTTGAGGCTATTAGTGCAGCCTTCCTCTTTAAAAAAACCCAAGATAACGAAAGAAGCTCTAAAGAAGATGGGCAAGAACTTATTTAGGAGTCTTCAAAGTGAACAAGCCTCCTCTTCTGGCGGGTTACCTCCTCCTGCTCCAAAGCCAACTTTTGGCTCTTCTGAGTTAGATGTTCCTTTCATCACCAGATGCCAAAGGCCTCGGTCTTCTACTTTGGAATTATTAGCATGCCCCCTCAACCTAGTTAACTTTCTCTAATACATCGGAGGATATTTTGCCAAGGGGAAAGAGCTCGCACCTCCAGTACGTCATCAACACAATCTCAAGCTTGCTATGATGAAACCAACTAAATTTATCTCTGCCTCTTGTAAGATAATGCAGGCTTCCCAACCAACTAAGCTAGACACAAAGATGTCTAGTAGTTTTGAACCTTCAGCTCCAAAAACTTTAGTTACTGATTTACCTGTGCTCCCCCCCATCTACCTCAGTTTCTCTTGGTGCATTCACAACACCTTTGGCCCCTGGCATTCAATCTTGACCTACCAAGCATCCGCGCTCTCACTCCCAGCCTACCGAGAAGGCATTGGTTATTACTACCCTAGCCTCTATTGATTCTGTATGAACCCCTAAGCCTTCCCAAGTAATTGCTGAACGTCCCAGCACTCAGGGGGCAGAGCTTGATCATCCTCCTGGTCCTCACTGTCACTTCATGCAAGCATATACAATACCATCTAAACAAGGGCAGGAGGCTTTGCCTACATATGGATTACTACAAATAAAAGGCTCCCTAACAGAGTCTTAGATACAATCCTATAAGCAGATCAGAGGGGCCACCACACCAGAGTATGCTGATGAACATGCTCGAAAGGCCCTTGAGATAAACTTCCTTCTTTATTTTTCTTATAAATCATTTGACTAAACCTTAACCTTCTTTCTATCTTTCCCAATTTTATTCTTCAAGTGTGCACCTGAATCAATATGTGGTAGATTTAGCGCATTCCAATAAGATTTTAAATGATTGTGTAAAGGAATTAGAGTCTACTTCTACCACCACAAATGATTTGACAGGAAAAATGGAGGAACAAGCTCTACTTCTCTCGAGTACAGAATGTGCACTACTAGAATGCCAACACTTAGTAGAATCTCAACGCTCCAAAAATTAGAGACTGGAGCTAATGTTACAAGGCAGTGAGTCCATGCTTAAAACTGAAAAAGCCTTAAAGGACAAAATCTTTGCCAATTTAGCTCTTAAAACTTCTTTGTTGGAAAGGGTTGAGCTCTCCCATTCATCCAAGTCTCCTAGATTAACTCAAGAGTTAGCCAACTAAGAATTCTTGTTACTATAAAGATAAGAAGAGTTGAAGGCCAAAGAGACCCAAATAGAGTCTTTGCAAGTAGAATTAGAAGCTGCTAAGGCTGAAACCAAGACTACCCAAGACAAACTGTTGGCCTATCAGGCTGGGGAAAATGAACGAATTGAGACAAGGAGGAGATCCTACCTTGACTCCATTGAGTTTAAAGAAAAATTGGCTACAAGGTTTGCAAGAACACTTAATCACGCGGCCAAAGGAGCGGTCCAGCAATTGTGCAGGGGAGGATATCTATCAAAGGAACCTCCTTTATCATTTATAGATCAAGACCAACTTCTTGAGGGGCTTCCAGAGGATATCTTGAGTAAATTTGATTAGTGTATCTATGTTTTTTATGATGTAACCACAGATTTTTGTGAAAAGGCATTCAAAAGTTAACTATTGAGCTGCACATTAAGTAGTATTAAATACTACCTGTATCCTTTATGTACCCTTGTGATCTTCAGAACCACCAATGTACATCAACTTGTTTCACATATCAAATACAGAAATAGCATCGTGCAGAATAACCTAAATATTTATGGCCAGTCGGATATTCAAGTCAAAAGAAGGTATCTCCTCTATACTGAATCTCCTGACATAATATTGCACTGGGCGAACATAATGAGTTTCTAGCTTAAATGAGAAATCAGTCGATTGCATGATACTGGATGAAATCAATAAACTAGACTCTTAGAAAGTAGCTTATAATGAATTTCCGACCATAATAATAACCCGACTAGGCCGAGTGGAATAACCAGGTCGGATAAGTATATAAGTATCTCATAATGAATTTTTGGATTGCATATTGAATAAGGCGAAAATATAATGTTGAGCGAAGAACATATCATATGCAAGTATTTACTGATAAATTTTCAAGTTGACTAATAATCTGGTCAGATACATAGTTTCAAGCGAAATAGATGGATTGAATATTTATAAGCAGTTCATAATGAATTCTCGAACTGAGTAATGAACTAGTCCAGCATATGATGCTGAGAAAAATAAACAAGCCGGATACTTGCATCTTTGATAATTTTTAGAAGGGATATGACTTGAAGTCATACTTTGACATTATGAAGTTTAAAGCCTCCGATCATCTGTCTGAAGCCGCTCATCGAGTGTAAGGTTTAAAGCCTCTGACCATCCATGCGATCGATCGACTATAAGGTGTCATCCAAGCGACCGATCAACTATAAGGTTTAAAGTTTCCGGTTGTCCCAGCAACCAATCAACTATAAGGTTTAAAGTCTCCAGTCGTCCAAGCGATCGATCGACTATAAGGTTTAAAGTCTCTAGCCTTCCCAGCTACCAATCGGAGCTATCTCCTCTTTAATACCTTCATCCAACTATGAAAACTAAAGATACACCTGAATAGATTTATCAAAGACAACAAAGGATAACTTTTCTACCTCAAGTGTATGTTTATTGTAATTACAATAAGCTTTGCTTGTAGAGGAATAATTCACAAAAATTTCTTCAATTGTTTTTGCTGAAACCCTTACAATTTAATACACTATAATACTTAATTCAGGGCACTCTTCTATCCCAAAGTTCATATGATAAGCAATATAAAAAACTTTAGACCAAAAGTAACATAGTAAAGACTTCTTAATTCGCATAGACTAAGTCACGATTCTTCTTTTCCACAATATCATTTTGTTAAGATATATTTAGAGTGAAAAATTCATACATTAGACAAAAATTTTGAAAGTTAATGTTCTTAAAATTTTCACCATAACCTCTTTGAATCCAATTGATATTGATTTTTTTTTTTTTGCTCCGATATTGATTCCTTTTTCATTTTGAATTCTCTTGTGAAAGGTAATGAACACTTCAAGAGTGTTAAAACATATGTTTAAAGAAATATGGCCATGCATAATAAATTAAATCATCTATAATTATTAAAATATATTTTCATTTAAAAGAAGGAACCTTTTAGCCTTTCACTAGATTCTCATGGTAAAATTTGAAACTAGCCTCATGTGAGTGCGTGCTAAATCTTCTTTTCTCATGAAACACTTATCAACTTCATTAGAAAACATTGTTATTTGACCAATTAGCATGGTGTCAAAGGCAGATGAACCTCCATGAACATTTCCTTAATTTATCAAAATGACAAAATGAAATTTTAATAGAATCGGACCAACCACTTTCAAAATTAATCAAATCAAAAATTTAAATATCTAGTACCAAATAAATTAACATTCATTTCTTCTACTAAGTAAGACACCTGCACTCTTTGTGAATAAATTAACATTCATTTCTTTAATGATAGAATTAATTAAGTTGTATGCTATCTTGTTTTCATTATTTTCCGAAGACACCTGCTCTCTTTGTGGATACTAAGCGTCTAGACCAAAAAATATGTTAGGTCCTAATCAAAATAAAAGAAAATAAATTATATACTTTCAAAAATTAAATCAAATATATATAAAAAAATAACTTTTTGCTAAACCACATAGATAAGTTTTCAAAATTATTAAATCATGTAGGGTAATTTTAAAATTATCAAATCAATTTTACGCTATACCGAAATGTCAAAATTTAAAATAAGTCAGTTGACTAATTTACTTTTTTTAATCATTGTCGATTTTAAGTAAAATCGAATGATGGCCCAAACGACATTGGATTTACATGAAACTACTTATATGTTCAACTATCTCTCATGATTATATTCATACCCTCCAATCTCAATTTGACTCAGTATATTGAAAATAGTGATTTTTTTAACATAAATATATTTAAAAAATTTAATTCATGTTTAAAAAATTATTACTTTTAATATTAACTAAAATTGGTATTTAAGAGCATAGATATAATCAGGAAAGATAACAAATATATAGAAACTAGTTTCATTTCAATCCGAGATCATTTGGTCCATCAACCGATTTTGCCTAAAACTAACTAATGAACCAAATGACATTAGATTGACATGAAATTAGATTATATATATTCAACTAGTTCTCTTGATTATATTCATATCTTTAAATATTAATTTAACCCAATATATTGATACTAATAATTTTTTCACAAATTAAAATTTTCAAACATATTCATATTTAAAAATTATTGCTCTCAATATATTGAGTCAAATTGATATTTGAAGTCATAGATATAATCATGAGAGGTAGACGAACACATATGAAAGAGTTTCTTGTCCATCTGAGATCATTTGGTTCATCAACTAATTTTAGACAAAATTTACTGATAGACCAAATGACCTCGAAATGACATAAAATAAATTATTATGTGTTTGTCTATCTCTCCTAATTCTATTCATGTCCTTAATACCAATTTAACTAAATATATTGAGAACAATGATTTTTGAACATGAATTAAAATTTTCAAATATATTCATATTCAAAAAATCACTTCATCCAATATATTAAATTAAATTAACGTTTGAAGACATTGATATAATCAAGAGAGATAGTCAAACCCATAAAAACTAATTGCATATCCATCTGAGGTCATTTGGTCCATCAGTCGATTTTGCCCAAAATCGGTTGATGGACTAAATGACCTCAAATTGATATGAAATTAGCTCATATGTATTTATCTATTTCTCCTAATTATATTCATATCATAAATATCAATTTAACCTAATATATTAACAATAATAATTTTTTAAACACAGATATATTTAAAAAAATTTTAAACATAGAATTTTAAACAAATCAATTATTAATTTACTTTTTTGTTTATCAAAGTCGATTTTAAATAAAATTAGTTAATGAACCAAATGAATTCGGATTGATATAAAACAACATTTTATATATGATGTGGTGATAAGGAGGGGCCCCATCCCACCAAGGATAGCTACCACAATAGAGGTAAAAGTCAAGACGGTCAACGCTCAGATATCATCAGTCGGTCGGGCGATCATGCCCCGACCAGGGGGAGAAGGTTTCGATCCAATCCCACCTTTGACACGAGGAAGTGTCAAATGACCGACGCTCAAGGGAGTAGTGGATGCTGAATGGAAGAGGAGACGATGTGCAGAAGCCGAGTCGAGCAGCTACCCCGCTCGACCTTGCGATAGGACTCGATATTGGCATAGTGGAGCTTCAGCCCGAATGAGATATAAGAATAGCGGAGTTCCGGCAGAGCGGACGGGACATAGGATCAACGAAGTTTCGGCCGAGCAACCAACTCGCTCAGCCTAGCAGCATACTCCCTCTGTTATCCATCGACATCCTTTTGGGAGTTAATGTCGCTAACATCGGGCATGGACAACCAGAAGATCATATGGCGGAAGCTTCCACTGTCACTTCAGAGATATGTTCGGCCTGTTAAGGTACTGTGTCAGGGACACTTTACTGACAAGTCTTTTCAGGAAAAACTTTGGGAAGCGTACTCACCTTGGGGAGAGTGCATGCGCGCTATAAGAGCTCTATATAAAGGGGGTCTAAGCATCGACAGAGGTATGCAATAGACACATAGTGCTACTGTTCATTCTTGTTGTTGCTTCGCCTTCTACTTCATCACCGGTGACTGACTTGAGCATCGGAGGGCCAACACCAGTGACCCCTTCCTTGGCTCGGCACTGACGTAATCTGTGTCACAGGTCAGAGCGAAGTCTATACCCCATTGGCGATCGGGAAATATAATGGAACGATCAATCCAGATGATCATCTGGATAAGTTTGATAACGCGACCACGTTGCACCAGTAAACAGATAGGGTGAAGTGTTGAGTCTTCCTCACTACCCTCTCTGGCTCAGCGCAGCACTAGTTCTGAAGATTGTAGGATGGATCCATACGTAGCTTCAAGGACTTCCGAGCTGTGTTCCAACACCATTTTGCCAGCAGTCGACACTATCAGAAGATGACTGTCAACCTCTTTGCCCTAAAGTAGGGGCCCAAGGAAGGACTCCGAGCATACATTAGGTGTTTCAATCAAGTAGCCATGGATATCCCCTCAGTCTCATCCGAGACAATGATGAACTCCTTCACTCAAGAGCTGGTTGAAGGAGAGATCTTCTGATCGCTCATCAGTAAGCCGCCCAGGGACTTCGACCACCTACTCAGGAAGGCCAATGAATATATAAAAATGGAAGAAGCCCAGGCAGCGAGGAAGAAGGAAACGTCAGTCGAGCCCGCGCTGGTGCCTAAGCGGCGACCGTCGAGCAACCCCCAATTGCCCAAAGGGCCCATAGCGGAGGGAGTGTGGCCGCACCAGGAGGGCATGACACATGTCGTGTAGCATGTGGCCTCTAGTCGGTAGAAGACGACAAGAGGCAACGTATGGGTGCTAATGTTCTGCTCCTTTCACCAATCGATGATGCACAACACGCGTGACTGCTATGATCTGACTCTCAATGACAACCGACCGGCGCCCAGAGGATACCGTCGTCGATTTCCAACTCCCGATTGGTGACATAGACAATGATCTACCGGGCGACGAGAGGATGAAAGATGGGTACCCATGCGACACCATCAGCACCAGCGGAGGGATAACGCTGATCCCTCCTGAGTCCCAGCTGAGCAAAATAGACCCTTCACTCAGGAAGAAGAAAACAGAAGCAATGTCACCCAAAGAGAAATAGGCATGATCACCAGTAGGCCGACCGACGACGACTCTAACAGAGTTAGGAAGTCGTACGCTCGGCGACTGGAGATCCACGCAGTGGGATGTAGCAGGGAGAAGGTCGAAGGGCCCGAGATCCGCTTCAGCCCTAGCGATTTGGAAAGAGTGGAGATCCCTCACGATGACGCGTTGATCATCCAAGCGGTAATTGCTAATTACACTATTCATCGAACTTTAATTGATACAGGGAGCTCGTTGAACATCATATTCAAGAAGGTATTCGATCAATTACAAATAGATCGAAATAAGTTCCTGCCCATGACGACCCCTCTTTACAATTTCACGGGCAATGAAGTACTGACGCTTGGACAGGCTCGACTGGTCATCTCACTAAGGAAAGAGTCACTAAGGAGAACCAGGACCACAAACTTCATCGTGGTGGATGCACCGTCGGCCAACAACATCATCTTGGGCCGACTGGCCCTCAAAAAATTTCGAGCGGTGGTGTCTACATACTACCAAAAGATCAAGTTCCCGGTGGATGACGGGGTGGGCGAAGTCAAAGGTGATTAGCTGACTGCTTGGCGATGCTACGTCGAGATGGTCAAGTCTGAAGCAAGAGGTGCTCGGAAGAATCCGTGCTTGGGGGTGAACGCAATCATTAAAAAACCTCCTACCTTGGTGTACGAAGAAAAGGAGGAGGTTCAGATTCACCCCAGCAGAACGGAAGCAACCACCTTTATTGACGCCGACTTGGGGGTGGAGAAGAAGGTAGAGTTGGTCGCCTGCCTGATAAAATCATGATGTGTTCGCTGTTGGTTGCTACTCAGAATATTGTATCGGTTCTCCTGTACAAAAATTTTGTACAAGTCCTGAACCTTTCCTAACAACCTATTGTGTTATTTAGAAATTAAATTTGGAATCGCAAACAGAACTTAATATTATTGATTCCAAATTCAATTTATCTGTTCTTAGAAGTTTAGACTTGGATCGCAAACGATGCTTAACATTATTAATCCAAATCCACCTATGTTACAAATTTGATTAAATATTTATTTCAGAGATCGGCTTCCAAGTTAAACATGGTGAGGTACTAGGGCTTCTTGGTTATGGGAGCATCCACCACTTCCTAGACAAATCCTTTCAACAAAATTAAATATTTAATCTCCTTATAGTAATCCTAGGTTTAACCAATAAGAACAATTGAATCACAAGATCGAAAAACAAAAGAAACACAAATTCGAATCATAAATTCGAAACCTAGAAACATTAGCCTCTTGTGTTTGGTATTTCAAGATCTAAACAAAAGAATAAACTAGTTATGATGCGGAAACTAATAACTAGTTATACCTTTTGTAGCTTATAGACCTCACGATCTTCTATCGTATTCCTCTTCTTATCTCGGACGTCGTGTGGACGATGATCTACCGAGATGAGAATCCACCCAAGCTTCCTTCTTCTCCAAGCAAGTTTCGGCCACCAACAATCTTCAAGAGATGAAGAACTTTCGGCCACTAACCAAGCTCCAAGGGGTGTTAAGAAATAAAGCCTCCTATCTCTCTTTCTTCCTCTAACAAGATCCGGCCACCACCAAGCTCCTTGAGATGAAGATGTCGCCGGCCACACAAGGACGAAGAATAGGAGAGGAAGAGGAAGAGAGGAATAATAGAAGATATATTGTTATGAGGTGAGGCACCTCTACCCTCTCTTTTATATTCCTTGGTCTTGGCAAATAAGGAAAGTTTTAATTAAAACTTCCTTAATTTCCTTGCCAAAGAAAGGAAAATTTAATTAAAATTTCCTTTTCTTGTTTCTATTGGCTGACCACCTCAAATTCTCCAAACAAGGAAAGTTTTAAACATAAAATTAAAACTTCCTAATTTATTTTCAGAAATTTTTAAAATAAAAATTTCTCTTTAAAAATTCCCTTCATGGTTGGTTATAAAAGGAAACTTTTATAAATTAAAATCTCTCTATTAAAACATGTGGATGATTACAATAAGGAAAGTTTTCTCCAAAATTAAAATCTTTTTTTCAATCTATAAATAAGGAAAGATATCAAACCTTTCTCTTAATTTTTTGTAGAAACTATAAAAGGAAAGATTTAATTTTAAAACTCTCTTTTAAATCATGACTTCCACATAAGGAAAGATTTTAAAAAATAAAATCCTTTTAATTTTATTATGGTCGGCCACCTAAGCTTGGGTTCAAGCTAGCCCGGCCACACTTCAACCCATCCAAGCCTTATCTTGGCTGGCCCTTGCTTGGGCTCCAAGCTTGGCTTGGCCAGCCACCTTGGGATGGGTAAGAAGGTGGGTTTAGGTGGATATAAAACTTTATAACTAAGAGGTTACAACAAGGACTGAGAGGAGGAATTGGTTTTGGTCTCCCGATGAACTTGAGCTTCCCGTGTTCGCCCCGAACACCCAACTCGAGTTCATCAATAATAACTCATACCACTAAAGAGTTATTATCGAACTACCGCACCAACCCCATATTACTATATGAGCTCCTTTTTATCATGAGTGTATTAATCTCCCTGTGTTTAAGATATAGAATGCCCACTAATTAAATGAGTTACTGACAACTCACTTAATTAATATCTAACTCCAAAAGTAGTACCACTCAATCTTATCGTCATGTCGGACTAAGTCCACCTGTAGGATTTACATGACAATCCTTATGAGCTCCTCTTGGGGACATCATCAACCTAGATTCTTAGGACACAGTTTTCACACTATAAATAATATTATTTCCCAACTTATCGGGTCTATTGATTTATCGAACTAAATTGCACCCTTTGATAAATTAAATAAATAAATACTAAATATATGCGCTTGTTATTATATCAGGATTAAGAGCACCACTTCCATAATAACAAAGGTCTTGTTCTTTTATGCAGTCAGTATAAAAAGAAACTACATTAAATGGTTCTGCTCAATACACTCAGAGTGTACTAGTGTAATTTTATAGTCAAAATAAACTAATACCAAATTACACTACGACTATTCCAATAGTTTGTTCCTATCCATCTTAGTCGTGAGCTACTGTTTATAATTTATAAGGAGCTGATAATATGATCTTATGTGTGTGACACCACACACCATGTTATCTACAATATAAATTAATTGAACAACTACACTTAGCATATAAATGTAGACATTTGATCAATTTGATTCTTTATTTCAAAAATAAATATTAACAAAAAGCTAGGCTTTTAGTATACACTCTAACATTCGCATGGTCGACACACAAGCTTCCAAGTATCTCCCTGAGTCTGGCTTAGCATGAGCTTCATGTCCAACCGGATGCTCGGCCGATGAAGCAAAAAAAGAGGGACTTCAGTGCAGAGCAAAATTTAATCATCCGGGTGGAGATAGAGAAGTTACTGAAGGCCGACCATATTAGGGAAGTTCGATTCCTGAGCTGGCTAGCCAATGTTGTGTTAGTCTCCAAGCCAGGCAATAAATGGTAGGTCTGCATCGACTTCCGTGATTTGAACAAGGCGTGCCCAAAAGACTTCTATCTATTACCCAGGATAGACTAGATGGTTGACTCAATGGCGGGTTGCGAGCTGATCTGCATGCTCGACGCAAACCAACGGTATCACCAAGTGCAACTCGCCCGAGAAGACCAGGAGAAGGTCAGCTTCATTACGGCCGATGGAACATACTACTACAATGTCATGTCGTTCAGACTCAAGAATGTCGGAGCCACTTACCAGAGGCTGATGAACAAGGTGTTCCGATGACAAATCAACATGGAGGTATACGTCGACGATATATTAATAAAATCCTTCTGAGCTGCTGACATATGCACAAATATCGAGGAGACCTGCCGAATGTTGAGGGCTTATGGAATAAAGCTAAACCCGAGCAAGTGTCTGTTCGGTGCGAAGAGTAGCCACTTCTTGGGTTACATCGTCACCGAGCGGGGCATTAAAGCCAATCCAAGCAAAGTCAAAGCGTTGCAAGACATATCGCCGCCTCGGAACTTGAAGGAAGCTCAACGGCTGACCGGTCGAATCACGGCGCTATCCAGATTCATATCCAAGTTATCCAACTGAAGCCTTCCATTCTTCAAAGTGCTTCGCGGAGCTACAAAATTCTAGTGGGACGCCGAGTGTGATCAGGCATTGGAAGAGCGTAAGGAATATCTTAACTCCTTTCTTGTATTAGCCAAGCCAATTGTAGGTGAGCCGCTCTGGATCTATTTATCATCCAATGAGTATGCGGTTGGGTTGGCTCTAGTTAGGCAGAACGACCAAGAGAAATGACCTGTATACTTTTTAAGCCATATATTAAAGGATGCAGAATCTCACTACACCGGTATGGAAAAATTAGCTAATGCTTTGATTCTCGTCGCTCAGAGGCTTCATCCATATTTCCTTGCGCACTCAATCATCGTGCTGACTAACAGCTCCTTGGGACGGGTCCTTCTCAACCCCGAGGTATCATGAAAACTGATCAAATAGATGATCGAGCTGAGTGAATTTGACATACAATATCAACCCCAAGCGGAAATCAAGGCTCAGGCCTTGGCGGATTTCATCATAGAGGTATAGAATGTCAAGCCGGAGGAATGTAGATGATATATGTTGATGGCTCATCCGCCCCGCAAGGTAGCGAAATTGGCATATTGCTCATCTCACCACGAGAATACCGAATGTAGCTTGCCGTTTGGCTTGACTACAGCGCCACCAATAATGAAGCTAAGTATGAAGCATTGATAGACGACCTACAGACAGCCCGGCATGTGGGAACCGTTAAAGTTCTCATCCACTCGAACACTCAGTTGGCCCCTCAGCAGCTATACGGGACGTTCGAGATAAGCAATGCTCGACTCAGGCTTTATGCGGAGGCCTTCGAGAAGATGAAGACCAACTTCAGGAGGTCCTTATACAAAAACTCCCCCGATCGGAGAACCAGGCGGCAAATGAGTTGGGAAAATTAGCCAGTTCATTATCATCGATCGTCATAGGGCAGCCGATCAAACAAGTCTTGCTCGTGGTACATATTGACCGAATTGAAGGAATGACCTTCCCGAACGACTGGAGGAAGGCTCTCACAGAGTTTCTACGGTCAAGAGTTACCCCTGCCAATCAGGAAGAAGGTCGTTTGCTGAAGAAGAGGGTCGGACGATTCACTTTGGTTGGAGACCAGCTTTATAAGAGAGCCTTCTCCAGACCCCTACTCAAATGTGTCAGATCAGAAGATGCCGAATACATTCTGCAGGAGGTGCACCAAGATTCTTGCGGAGGCCATCCGGGCGGTCGTGCGTTAGCTCGAAAGATACTCCTAGCCGAGTATTTTTGGCTGACCTTCCAAGAAGATATCGCTTGGACGGTTGCCACCTGCTTGTCTTGCCAAAAGTACCACAACCTTTCGCACAGACCGACCGAGGAAATGAAGGCGTCCATTGTATCTTGTCCATTCGACCAATGGACTATGAATATTGTCACGTCATTCCCCATGGCGATAGGTCAATGGAGATTTCTGCTCATCACTGTGGACTACTTCTCGAAGTGGGTGGAAGTCGAGCCGCTTTCAAGAATAGCCGAGCATATGGTCATTAAGTTCGTTTGGCAGAACATCATATGTTGGTTCAGCATCCCATGCCGGGTCGTATCAGACAATGGGAGACAATTCACCGGTCAGGGGCTCAGAGAGTGGTGCGAGGGTTATGGCATCAAACAGGCCTTCACTTATGTGGCCCCTCAGGGCAACGGACAAGCCGAAGTTGTCAAGTAGGAGATCCTCAGAGTTCTATGCGCTCGACTCGACCACACCGGAGGTAGCTAGGTCGACAAGCTCCCCAGTGTATTATGGGCCCTTCGTATGACCCCAAAGGAGGGGACCGGCATAACTCCCTTCCACTTGATATACGGCGATGAAGCAGTCGTCCCCATAGAGGTCAAAGTAGAATCCCATCGAGTGTAATACTACAATGAAGGAAACGCCAAACGGAGGCTCAAGGAGCTCGACTTGGTGGACGAAATGTGGGCGAAAGTAGATATTCGGCTAACGACGTACCGTCAACGGATGAAGCAGAACTACAATCGGAGGGTGATCCCGAGGTCCTTCCAAGTCGACGATCTCATATGGAGGAAAGTGAAGCCAATCAACGACGTCACCAAGCTCGTAGCCCCATGGGCGGGACCTTTCAAGGTCGTGCAAAAGCTCCGCTCAGGTGCCTACTACTTGGAGGATAAGGGGGGAAGGCGGCTCAAGAGGTCGTGGAGCGCGAATCATCTCCAACCCTATAGGATCGGATGAGAGGTGCGCGAGTCAATACATGTATTTTTGTATGTTTCCTGAATGCAGGGCAAATATGAATAAAAGCTAAGAATGCCACTCTTGATGCGTCTTCCTCAATGGTCGAGCGGCGACCTTAAACCCTAGTCTGCTACATCAATGATCGAGCGGCGACCTTAAACCTTAGTCTACATCAATGGTCGAGCAGCGACCTTAAACCCTAGTCTACATCAACGGTCAAGAGGAGACCTTAAAATCTTGACTACATCAACAGTCGAGCAGCGACCTTAAACCCTAGTCTTCGTCAACGGTCGAGCGACGACCTTAAACCCTAGTCTTCGTCAACGGTCGAGCGACGACCTTAAACCCTAGTCTTCGTCAATGGTCGAGCAGCGACCATAAACCCTAGGCTTCCTCAACGACTAAGCGATGACCTTAAACCCTCGTCTTCCCCAATGGTTGAGCGGCAACCTTAAAACCTAAGCTTCGTTAACAGTCGAGCGGCGACTTTAAACCCTTGGCTTGATGAGTGGTCAAGCGACAATCTTATAACTCAAGAATGATGAACGACTAACCATGAACACGAGCAACTCAAAAGCTCCAAGTTTGCAAAATATAGTGATCGTTCGGGACTATTCTTCAAAATACTTCCGGAAGTTCGCAAAATCAGAATGAGTAACTCTAAAAATAAAATGGAATGATCGACTGGATAGACCAATCGTTGCCGATCAGAGGAGTAATGAGGCCACAAGTTTATGCAATGTTTGAAAGACGAGTTGAAAAAACAAATACTAGAAGAAGATAAAGCTTAGTCGAACGGACAAGCATTCATTGAAACTTCAAAATTTTACAAAGGTGGAACTCTCAACCTAACTCAAGGTAATCTAAGGAATCATCAGGAAGCGATTCAGTCAGCTTGTCCCAACTAATGACCTTCCTCAATAAAGCAGCAAAGATGTAGCCGCCTGCTTGGAGTTGGCTGAACGTCCCTTCGATTGCCAGGTCGAACAGGCGATGTGCTCGGTCAGCGACCTTGTCGTTGAAAGCATCCGAGCAGATGTAGTTCCTCTTCATAGCCTCAAATCGGCTAGGCTCGGCATCTTGATAAGTTTTTAAGGCTGCTTGGGAGGCCTCCAGCTCATCCTTCGCGGTGGCCAGCTAATTATTTTTTACGGAGAGTTGGCCTCGAAGGGCAGTTTCTTTGATCGACCGACTCTTTCATTCGGCAACCAGAAAATCTTCAGCTTCTTTGAGTTTCTTAGCGAGAGCCCAGACCTTTTTATTCTTCTGGTCGAGGTCTTCGATGGCTCGGAGTTTCCTCGCATTAGTCGATTGATTTGATCTTGGCGTCAAGGTGGTGACTTGCTTGTTAATCCGAGCCAGCAGAGAGGCCTGCTCTGCGCTCTTTCCCTGCTCGGCCTCAAGCAGCCCGGTGCTCTTTGCTACATCGACCATCAGCTTAGCCACCTCAGCATTCATCTAATCCTGAGAGGCGGATGACTGGCCGCTCGACGCCTTCAGCTTCTTGACTTCCTCCTTCAAAAATACGAGCATCTAACACATGGCCAGACTCTCTACCCAATACTGTGAATAACCAGGAAAATATAAGCGTCGAGCGGAGATAGATTAAGAAGAATACAACACTTACCTCCGTTGACATCTGGGTATGGCTGTCCGCGAGTGCCTCCAAAGGCATCATCGCTGCACAGGCTTGGGCGTCAGCCTATATCTGTGTGAGCGACTCCTGAATAATTATTTGGTGCTCGGGGGCTCGGGATTCAACGCTAGCCGACTCACACCATTGTTCAGTCGGGAGGTGGAGAACCGCCGTTATATGGTGCTGGCCGCTCGGGGCTGACTAGGCCGAGGTCGCTCGTCCGGACGGCCGAGACAAGGACGCCGGACGGATGTCGAATTTTTTTGACCTTCGATAGTGGTGCATGAAGGCCACTAGTGTCACACAGAGAGTCCCTTGTGGCAGACCGAATAACGAGGGCGTCCAATCAAACGATGTGGGGGACGTAGTTTCTTGAACTGGAGCGGGGGTCAAAGTTTCAACCCGTTCGGCGGACCACACCACCGAGGATGCGGAGTGTGATGAAGGCTTCGCCTGGCTCCTCTTACACCTAATCAACGGTTCTCCTGAGGAGCCCGAGCCCAACTCCCCCTCAACTTGAACTCTCGGAAGTCGTTCGGAGGGAGGTTGTGATCCACCAGCCGCTCCACCACTAGGCGTCCGGCTGGCTGCCCCTCCGCTCACCAAGACTGGAGCCGCTTCGCTCTCGTCTTGTGGGTCTTCTTGATAGCCGACCGGCTACAGACCACGGCTCTCCAACTCCTCCACAGTCGCAGCATTGATCGCGACATCCGCAAGTTTAGCCTTACCGGCCAGACACGCACGTAGCATGACTTTAGCTACAAAAGAAGAAGAAAAATCAGTTAAAATCAAAGAAATGAGCGAAGAAATTGCATACCTAGGCTGGACAGAAGCCGGGTGCGGATCAGACTCAGGCCGTAAATGTAGATGACACCCTCCAACATCAACTTGTGGATGTCATATTTCTGATTGGCCAACATTGAAGCTGCGTTGAGGTAGTCCGATCGACTCTTATACTGTTTCAAGGGAGGTTGACTCGCCACTTCGAGCTGCCAATAGGTTGGGAAGTCTGACCGCTCGGGAAGACATATAAAAAAGAAGTATTCCCTCCAATGCTTGTTGGAGGTCAACATTTTGTCAAAAAAAACTAAGCACACTCTGGCTTGGAAAAAAAAAGTCCCCAGCTCGGACAATTTTGGATAATAAAAATAGTGAAAAATCCGAGAAGTGAGAGGAATGTCGTGCAGACGGAACAAAACAACTACTCCGTACAGCAGTTGAAAGGAGTTCGGCACTAATTAATGAAGGGAGATGCGAAAGTATTTACAAATGGCAGGAAAGAAGGGGTGAATAGGAAACCGCTGTACGGAGAGTTTGGCCGATCGGAAGGAGAAGGAAGAACGACTTTGTATCCAGAAGGAAACTCAAAAGCGGCTGTCAGACTATCAGCATCCCCGATGTCAAACTTGGACTCGATCGAGGTGTACCAAGGCCAGGGACGCCGGCGAGAGGCTGTGAGGAACTCGCCATTGTAAAAACAGAGAGGGGAAGGAAGCCTATGGAAGAATATCGCCGGAACACAGATGAAGAAACGTCGAAAAACTAGAAGACGGGTGAAATTGGAAGGAAGCTTACTAGAAGGTCGCCGGAGGAGCAGGAAAGGAAGAATATCGCCGAAGCATAGAGACGGAGTGCCACCGAAGAACTTGAAGACGGATATATGTAAAGGTGGAAACAAGCCCGGGTTTATAAATCTGGGGGTCGGCCGACCAGAGCTGTCTAATTGGGCCATTGAATTTGAAGTGCCAAAGGTCACATCACCAGCGGATATCCGCCTATCACGTCAGGCGTGTGGCGACAACGGGCGGGATATGTGGAGCCTCGCCACAGGCGAGCATTTAATGAGGGCAATTAAAAGACATAGGGACGCGATCAGCCATAATACGTAGGGATTTGAACGATTTCCTAAAAATATGGGTGATGTAAGCCCGGATTGGGCTCACCCAAGACAACGCAAGAAAAGATTTCCAAGTATGAATGTTCATTGTGCTGATCGGCTTAAGGGAGCAGACCTATGGCTGAACGACAATCTTCAACAAGTCGACCGGCACAGAGTGGTCACATAGCCGACCGTTGGGCCAAGTTTGTCCGATCAAAAACCAAGGAGTGTCGAAGCCGATCGGGTCGAAAGCTTCATAGACAATTTTGTCCAGTCAGTCGGACTTGCGGGGGAGACATATGATCCAGTGATAAGGAGGATCCCTACCCATCAGAGGATAGCTGCCACGGTAGAGGTAAAAATCAACGCGGTCAACGCTTAGATATCATCGGTCAATCGGGCGATCATGCCCCGACCAAGGAGAGAATGTTCCGATTGAATCCCGCCTTTGACACGGGAAAGTGTCAAATGACCGATGTTCAAGGGAGTAGTGGACGCCAAACGAAAAAGGAGATGATGTGCAAAGTCGGGCCGAGCAACTACCCCACTCGGACTTGAGATAGGGCTCCGTATTAGCACAGTGAAGCTCCGACAGATCGGACGAGACACAAGAACAGCAGAGTTACGATCGAGCGGACACATGCACAGGAGTAGGGAAGTTCCGGCCAAGCGGACAGGACATAGGAGCAGTGAAGTTCTGGTCGAGCAGCCAACTCGCTCAACCTAGCAACATACTCTCTCTATTATCCATCGAAATCCTTTTGAGAGTTAGTGCCGCTGACACCAGGCATGGACAACCAGAAGATCGTACGGCGAAAGCTTCCACTGTTACTTCAGAAATATGCTCGGCATGTTAAGGTACTATGTCAAGAACACTTTACTGATAAGTCTTTTCAGGAAAAATTTTAAAAAGCATGCTCACATTGGAGAGCATGCGCGCATACTATAGAAATCTATATAAAGGGGGTACAAACATCAACGGAAGTATACAATAAACACTTCGTGCTACTGTTCATTCTTATTGTTGCTCCGCATTCTACTTTATCACCGATGCCTGACTTGAGTGTCGGAAGACCAATGTCGAAAACTCCTTCCTTGGCTCGACACTGACGTAATTTGTATTGTAGATCAGAATAGAGTCTACAAACGATCAACACAAACATCACATCCTCAACTTTCCATCTCATCAACTTTCGAACAGGATAAATATATTTGCTAATTCTCTTGATTAAGAAAAGTATTTTTTAAATATTGATATATTTAAAAAATTAAATTTATATTAAACAATCATTGCTCTCAATATATTAAGTTAATTAATATTTAAGTACATGAATATAATTAGAAGAAGTTAGCAAACACTTAAAAACTAATTTCATATTGATTCGAGATTATTTGATCCAAAACCAACTAATACATAAAATAACCTAGAATTAACATGAGACTATTTTTTCTGTATTTATCTACCTTTTTGATTATATTAACACCCTTAAATATTAATTTAACTCAATTTATTAAGAATATTTTTGAAAAATATAATTTGTGTTTAAAAAAAATATTGCTGTAAATATATTAAATCAAATTAATATTTGAGATTAGAATTAAAATAAAAAAACTAACAAAACACATAAAAACTAACTCATGTCAATCCGAAAACAAAATAAATTGATGAACCAATAATCTACATGAAATTTGTTCATGTATATTCATCTACTTCTTATAATTATATTTATATACTTAATTTTTGAACAATAATTTTTTTGAACATAAATTAATTTTTGAAAAATATTTTTATGTTCATAAATTATTATTCTAATTATATTGGATAAAATAAACATTTAAAGACATCAAAACAAGTGAACAAATATATAAAACTAATTCATGTCAATTAAAAATCATTTAATTCATCCACCAATTTAAAAAAAAAATCAATTGATAAATTAAATAATCTTAAATTTATATGAAATTTTTATATATTCATATAACTCTCCTAATTATATACATACTTTTAAATATTAATTTAATTTAATATATTAAGAGTAATAATTTTTTAAATACAAATTAATTTTTTTAACAATTCATATTAAAATCTCACTACATGTAATATAATGAATCAAATTAACATTACAAGACAACAATATCAAAAAACAATAATCAAACAGAATTAATTTAATATCAATCTAAAGTTGTTCAATTCATCAATAAATTTTAATTAAAATCAACTTTGATAAAAAAAAAACTTAAATCAGGCAAAAAAACCAATCAGTTAAATTGTTTAAAATTTTAATATTTCAACATAGAACAAAATCAATTCAATAAATAAAAAATCAGATGGATTCCGATAAATATAAACATCAAATAAAAAACATAATTTGGTAATTTTAAAAACTTTTGTTACTGGAGTCAAGTTTAGTAACAGACGTTAACCGTGAAAAGAACAAATTTATTCGTAAACCTTAAAAAATTCTAAACCCTAAAACCCTAAAAATAATTAAAACAAAAGATTTGGCATAAAAGTGCGAGTCCTATAAATCAAATCACGCGTATAATCATAATTATAATGCATCTCGCGAATGTGGAAGCATTGAAAATGATTGAAAAGCATAAAAGAATGAAAAGCTTCACAAATGCATAAGGTAGCTTCATTCAAATTTGCAGGAGGATGTGGAGTTGAGATCGCCCACAATCGTGTGTCAACCTTTCAATATAGGCACCGTGCAAGCGGTGGCCTGCTACCCTATTGTCTGAACTAACGTGGTTCTTCCACTTCAACCACAAGCGACAAAGAAAACGGCGGATCAAGGATGTTCGGAAAGAATCAAGAAGACATGTTTTTTTTTTTGAAAAAAGAATGAAATTTTAGGATAAGAAATGTTGCCAGTTATTGTGGCGATGGACGATGCAAGAGACATCCAAAGCAATCTTCGACTGGCGAAATGATATGGGCTCCGTGCGGCAGACAGGGTTATCGCCATGGATCGGGCGCCTGCTGCTTGACTCTTTGTAGGAGCCGTTGGGGGAAAACAGATAATATGAAATGGAAACCACGAACAAGACGAAAGGATACTCGCGTAAATGAATAAAACGAGAAAAGATAGGAATTTCTCCGGCAACCGCCTGAAGGACGATTGCTTTAGGGTGCGGCCGCGCACGGCTGGCTTTAGCTTTAGGTTTTGCGGGAAGATGCGTTATTTTATAGAGCAGAGCGATGGGTAGACTTGCTGTTGGATGAAGCATGAGTTGGGCCATTTATTTGGCCCAAGTCGGGCTCACTGCCATAAAATTTTCACCAATCCATCCCGAAAAATCAAAATCCAAGAGTTTAAAGGTGAATAAAATTTTAATTCGACAGAAATTACTAATTAAATTAAAAAGTTTTTTTAAAAAAAAATCCAAAATATCAATTATTTTGATTAAATTTCTTCAATTTTAATTTTAAATTTGATTAAATTAAATAAACTAATTTCTTTATTAAATAAAAAATATAAATTAAAGAAAATTTTTATTTAAAATTTTAAATTTTAAAAAATAATAATTAAATTATTGATTGAATTAATTTTTTTTATTGATTTAGTTTGTTTGATCGATTTTAATAATAAAAATGATCGATTTTGATTTATTCAAAAATGATTTGATTAATTTAGTTTTAACCACTTGAGTTTCATTTAATTGAATGCTCATCTCGAAATTGATCTAACCTACTACATAAACCTCTTTAATTATATTTGTTATAAAAAATCACTTACACTTTCACTAGTTGCACAATATGGTTCTTCAACCTTACCGTTTCAATCGTTGCTCGATAAAACTTTCAAAAGCTCAATCTGCAAGGACAAAATTTTAAAATTGTTCATCAAAAATTAATGTAAAACACTTAGAGGATTTTATGTTTAGGGTTAAACATATTTTCTTTAATTTTAGAGTTTATTTTCATTAGGTCACATGGAGTCGTTCTTTCGTTAAGTTCTAGAAAATCATTCAGTAGTTTTGGATAAAACATCTAAATTAATCTAAACCTATAAATATCCTAAAAATAAAAATACCAATTTTTGACCCTCCTTAACTCTCATTGTCATTTTATTTTTGAAATATTTACGTCCATAAACCAGATTTATCCAAAACTTCTATATAGACCTAACTTGGTCAAATTTCAAAAACAAACTGTGTTGTATTCCCATAGGCTTTACAGTCATTTTGTTTGACTCTAAAAATATCATATGACATTTTTGACCAAAAGTATTAAATGTATATAAACTACACAGATGAACTCTCTTTTGTATTCCCTAGAATCTTTGGAGTCATTATTATTATTGGTGTAAGATATACCAGATTATCAAACGTTTAAAGTTAAGTCCTATTATAATATAATGGATTGATCAAGTGTACATGTTGCTTAACTTAGAAAGTTTTAATACGTTAATTAGACTAGATACTAGACAAGAAGTCCATATGGGTCAAGTGGACCATACATCTAACAAGATGGATTAGAGAGATTCTTCTGAAAATGTTATTGAATCAGGAGAAAATTCTAGCAGGCCGATCAGAAGCTAAGCAGATAGAGTCCAAATAAGTCTAGAGAACTAAGGGTGTAAATGAACCAAGCCGCTCATGAGATATTCAAAGCTGATTCGATAAAAGCTCGTTTGAGCTCGTTTAATGAAGCTCGTTAAAGATAAACAAATCAAGCTCAAGTTTCACAATATTCAGCTCGTTAGCTCGTAAACATGTTCGTTAAGCTCATGAATCAACTTTTAAAAAAATAATAATAGTTTTGATATTGAATTTATAAATTTTACACTCTACTTATGAAACATATAGATAAATGTATTAAATTTATTTATTAGAATAAAATTATAAATTTTAATAGGAATATTATAATTTTCGCTAAATATATAATTTAGTTTTTAATGAATATTTAAATTTATAATTTATATTTATTAAGCTCATATAGGCTCGATAACAGATCGAATAAGCTCGTGAGCCATGAATATATTCATTAAATAAAGCTCAAGTTTGGCTCGATTATTACGAGTCAAACTCAAACATTCAAGAGTTTGGCTCAGCTCAGCTTGATTACACCCCTATAGAGAACTAGATATTTGATGGATAAGTTGAAGTAAACTTCTAGAGTAAAGTAATAATTCTTCTAAAAAGAAGAACAGTGAGGTTATGTCCCAGTTGGGGCAAACCTTAAGTGTTGATCTAATTAAAAAAACTAACAGAGATTTCTAAGTCAAGATCAAGACAGTTCTATCTATCTATCTATCTTATTCATATATTTCTATATATTTCTAACTATGTTTTGCATAATCATTACGTATTTCTGTGCTAACTTTGTTTTGAAAAAAATATAAAGTTTTTGTCGACCAAGGGGTTTCATCGACTGAATAAGGAGGTTAAGTCGATTGATCTAGGTAGATAATGTTAGTGTAATAAACCTCTAGGGTTTCGATGTTTGATAATACGCAATGTTGGATCAAGTTGACTAAGAGTTAATCCAAACAAGACTTATTATTTAGAAGTGTGAAGTCTAGTTAGGACTAGATGATAAGTAATGGTAAGTCCTAACCGAAAATTAGGCATGTGAGAAGTCTACTAACTGACTAGTCCTAACTAAAAGTTAGGTAAGTGGAAGTCCTTGTGAGTGAAGTCAGGCTCTAATGAGTGAAGCTAGGTAGTGTAAAGTTCTGGTGAGTGGAAATAAGGCTCTAGTAAGTGAAGCTAGTTAGTGGAAGTCCTGGTGAGTGAAGTTAGGTCCTAGTGAGTAAAGCTAGGTGATGAAAGTCCTAGTGAGTGAAGTCAGACCTTAGTGAGTGAAGCTAGGTGGTGAAAGTCTTAGTAAATGAAGTCACACAATGGAAGTTCTAATGAGTGAAGCTAGGCCTTAGTGAGTAAAGTTAGGTGGTGAAAGTCCTAGTGAGTGGTGCCAGACAATGAAAGTTCTAATGAGTGAAGATAGGCAACCCTAGGGGAGGTAACCCTAGGTAATGAAAATTCTTGTAGGAGTAAACTCCAAGCATCTGTGATCGATTGGTTTTTAGTCAACTGTCGCGGTTGATCAGACCAGCAAATCTTGAAAGCTACTAACACTGTTTTACCTTACTATTTTATATCTATTGTTTTAACTCAGTGTTGTAGGTAAATCTTAGTAGATCATATTGATCAGACACTAAGTAAAATTAGAGAAAGTCTAAATAGGTCTGTAGGACCAAATGTTTAGCAGGTAAGTGAAGGTAAACATTAGAGAGTGGCTTAGTGAATACAACTCCCAGTTAGGGACTTTAGACACTGACTCAGTTTAGGTCAATTTTGAAAGTCTAAATTGAGACCATGACTAGATCCTAATCTTGGAAAGCTATGATCTAATTAATAATCCTATTATATATTGTACTAACTTTGTTTTGCAAGTTCCACTTTATTTTTGGACTAACACATTCAAAGGGTTAAATGGTAAAAATTAGCCTTGGATGAACAACATCTAAGCAACCTCAAAGATGCTTGAAGGTGCGTCAGATCAGAGTTGGAGGTGCCCTGGATCAGTCAAAGGCGCCTTCAAATAGATAAAGTTTGTGGATAAGGCTTCATGGCATGGAGGCGCCTTGTGGGCATTGGAGGCACCTCATAGGCACGTTTTAGGCGCCTCAAAGGAGTGTTGGAGGTGCCCTCGCACAGATAGAAATCAAAATTAGAGGAGGTGATCGAGTCTGAGACTTTGGGGATCATTTTTGAGCTTGAAATTGCCTTCAACACTCTTTAAAAGAGTTATTCGACCAACACTTTACATCCATCTCTTCTACGAGCTACTAAGACTAGTCTGTGACTTTGAATATGTTGTACTGTTGCTATGTTACTGCTCCGTGACATCCGCAGACTGCAGACAGACTGACACCAACGCACGAGCCTGATCAGATTCCGTTCTCTGAAGTGTTGGTAATGATTTTATTATTGTATATTTTCATACTTGCAAAAGGAAAATGTAGGGTGTTACACTTTCCTCATCTTTATATTCGGATTACTCTTCTGGTGGTTCTGGAAGAAAATTTAGTGGATTGCTCATCTTGATAAGAGGATGACATAGTCGATACATCATTGATCAATCTAGATATCAAGGATAGAAGGATTAATTCATACAATATAATAGATACGGAAAAGTTAGGTCAGATCTGTCACGCCCCAGAGGAGTCCCTGCCAGAGGAAAATCTAGCAATATCTCCTCTGTACCAGTGACAATTTAAAGTATTTATACATCCACAAGAATACATCAGCTCATACGGTTGGAATATACACAACCGCGCAGTTATATATATTAAACATCCTATACGGTTATACTAAAAACACAGTGGAAAATCAAAAGGAAAGCTCATACAAAACAAGACAACACACTGTTAGCCGGCTAGGCTTACACACAACCACAACAGATCAAATACGCGATACCAACACGGCAGAACTCCCAAAAACAAAACGAAGGAATACAATACCAAGTCCACCAAAAATGTAAGACGAGTAAAAAAGAGATAAAATCGGAAACAACCCTCGGATGTGACGTGGAGCCGACAGACAAGATACTCCAAGCGACACGACATATCTATGTACAAACCTGAAACAACAGAAAAAAAAAATAAGGGGTAGTGAGTATAACATACTCAGCGGGTATCAAGCGGACGACATGCATAGTAAAATATAACTACCAGTAATAATCATTAAGTACAGTCTCCTGATCAATAACAAGAAATGTAAAAATTGAACAACAGAGAAGAACTGTACTCACCAGGGCCTCCTATCCTGACATAAGGGTCGTCAAACCAAATACATCATGTCTCTGTATGTATGTCAATCATATGCAACCACAAAAATACAGCATCCAATATGTAGTAATCACAAGCAATAAATGCAATCCATGCATATGATGCAAATGTCATGGTCACCCTTGATGTCAGTCAGCCACCTCACGCGCGATGGTGAGATCGAGTGGGTAGGGCTATGACAACTATGCACTCTGCCATCACTACTCTTGAGTGACCGAGTGGACAAGATGCTGTCAGAGTACATCTATCCTCCTACCCCAAACAAAATAGGGGAGCCAAAGCTCTCATCTCCCTGTGTCATAGTCAAGAGGAGGGATCTCTGCCCGCTACCACGCTGCAGTCATCGCTACCCATGAGCGGACCAGCGGAGCCCTGACAGAGCAAACTACAACACGCACCCTACCTGAAATACCACTAACCCATGAGTGGTTGTGTGTGTGCAGGTCATGTAACTGGCGATGCGCTCAACAACAATGGAGCCGACAATCGCATAACCTGCAATCATGCGAAATGGTGCATGACACTAAGCATGTAAATCCTGAAAATACCATCCTCCTCATAATTTGTACCAAAAAGGCAACCAAGTCCATAACAATGATCTAGGTACACATGCCAAATGATAAACCTAGGTACACATGCAAAGTAATAAAACTGGGTACACAAGCCAAGTATATCTAGTAGCTAGACATGTATTCGGTAACGCATTGTATGTTACTACATAAGTACACATGGCAAAAATCAAAAAGGACATACAAATAAATGCACAAACAGATAACAAAATAGGTATACCACGGGTATCAAATAGTGACATACCAAGCAGATATCAGCATAACTATTACTACTAGTTATAATTCACTAAGAATATCAGAATGAAAATATCAAAAAGATAAGTCAAAGGTACCCCCCTTTATCTATCAATCGTGATAAACCAATCTCACGTCGAGACGCCTGTCTTGAATTAACGTCCTGTAAAATATATATTGTACAGTTTAGCTAATTAAATATGCAACACTTAGCTAAACCCAAAAACTCAATCCTAATTCACTTAAATAACCATGTTTAATTTCATCTAATGATCCAAATCCAATTAAATAACAAGTCCATACTTAATCCACCAATCAATTCCTTGATTCTCACCAATCCATCACTAATCAAATCTCATCATGAATCCTTCAATCTTTGGCAATTATAATCTACTATCCATTAATCAATCTAATACAAACTAATCAACTTGTATAATCCATTACAACCCAGTCGGTCTAGAGGACCGGACTGACATCAGGTAATCTCTCCTGAGGGAGTAGGTGAGGACGCGTTCCCCTGAAGAGGGAACAGTAGGCGTCGGTTCGACCTAGGATTTCCGATAGGAAATCCGAAGTCAGAACCGGATAGTCCGGAGATTGTCAAAATATTCTATTCATATTATTGTTTTGTGCTAACTTTGTTTTGCAGGGTATTTTTGGGACTAACATACTTTGCAGGTACAAAAGAGCACCTTAAGCCTCGAATGAACAGTGTCCGAGGCGCCTACATGAAGCTTGGAGGCGCCTCGAGTGCAGAATGTGAGCTGGCCATGAAGTAGTGCTGGAGGCACCTTGGATGGAGCTGGAGGCGCCTTGGAGTGACTTGAAGGTACCTTCAAGCTGATAAGGTGCGACGAGTTCAACAGTGATCCACGCGGGTGGCTCGGAGGCCAAGAGGCGCCTCCAACAGGCTTTAAAAGGAGGCTTCGAGCAGCAAGTTGTATAATCAATTGCTAAGCGATCCTTCGACTATTGGCTGCTCAAGAGACGACCCAGAAGTGCTGAAGCAACGCCCCAACAACCAGAAGCTGCAATTCTACTATTCTCTATTGTCGGTATAAGATTACTATTGTTTTACTTGTATTGCATTTCTGTAAAAATTTTAACGATTATAGTTGTTGCCCAAAGTAAACGCTCAATGAGCGTGGGCCTTGGAGTAGGAGTCGCCCTAGGCTCCGAACCAAGTAAATTCTTAGGTCGTTATGTGTGATTGTTCTTCTATTATTATTTCCGTTGCTTAAACTCTCGAACGATTTCCGAATTCGAAACGCGTGAAAGCCACGAGCGCTATTCACCCCCCCCTCTAGCGCTTTTGATCCAACAATTGGTATCAGAGCGGGGTTGCTCTGAATTGGTACAACTACCGTTCGTGAAATTTTTTTTCGTCACTTTCTCGCTCGTATAGGGTAAAAATAAAACCTTACGCCTTTCGTTTTTCCCTCCAAAATTATTTTCTAAAAATTCATTTTCATCTTTTCACAGTTTATTAGTATTGATAAAATATCGAATTTGGCAAAATTTGAAATAATATTTTTTAAAATATTTTTTAATAATATTTTATTATTATTTTATTATTTTTTCTCGAAATTCGTGAATTTCTATTTCTATCCTTCTACCACACTACTATTCTAGGATTAAGTCCTAGGACAAGTTTTTTGTTCACTTTTTCGTGCAAGATTCAATGGCTCTCCAAGAAGGCTATAGCACCACTCGTCCACTGCTCTTCTCCGACAAAGACTTCAGCTACTAGAAAGGCTGAATGGAGTTGTACCTGCAAACCGAGTTCGAAGTCTAGATGATCACCAAGATCGGGCTCGAACTACCAACTGATGGCACCGGCAAGCCACTACCGTACGAGAACTGGGACGCAAACCTTATCAAAAAAGTAGAAGCAAACGCAAAAGCAATGTATACACTTCAATGCGGCTTAACGAATAAGGAACTGAATCATATCGGCCCATTCTCAAGTGCCAGGGAGCTGTGAGAGAATCTGATTCAGTTACACGAAGGTACCCAAGTAAGTAAGCATAATTTAATAGACGATTTATTTGAATTAGATGAAAAGTATGATACTACTTCGGTCGAGGAAGGTATTACGTTGGTTGCAGGTACAAGCAAGACAGAGGAAGCTAGAAAGAAACAGATGATGAAGGCAACATGGTCTGAGTCTTCAGACGAATCCGAGACTAACGAAGAAGAACCTGTTAGAGTGTATACTAAAAGTCTAGCTTTTGGTATAAACATTTATCTAGTTATAAGAATCACATTGGTCAAGTGTCTACATTTATATATACCAAATGTAGATGTTCAATTAATTTATATTGTAGATAACATAGTGTGTGGTGTCACACACAGAAGATCATGTTATCGGTTCTTTATAAATTATAAACAGTAGCTCACGACTAAGATGGAAAGGAACAAACCATTGGAATAGTCGTAGTGTAATTAGGTATTAGTTTATCTTGACTAATAGATTACACTAGTACACTCTAAGTGTATTGAGTAGGACCATTTAAGGTAAGTTCTTTGTATACTGATTAATAAAAGAACTAGAGCTTAGTTATTATGGAAGTGTGTGCTCTTAATCCTAATATAATAACAAGCACATATATTTAATATTTATTTCTTTAACTTATCAAAGGGTGAGATTTAGCTCAATAAATCAAAATGCCCAATAAGTTGGGAAATGATGTTACTTATAGTGTGACTTGTTGATTATAGAAGGAAACTGTGTCCTAGTAATCTAGGTTGATAATGCCCCCAAGAGGAGCTCATAAAGATTGTCATGTTAAATCCTGCAGGTGGACTTAGTCCGACATGATGATAAGGTTGAGTTGTACTACTCTTGGACTAAGATATTAATTAAATGAGTTGTTAGTAACTCACTTAATTAGTGGGCATTCGACATCTTAAACACAGGGAGACTAACACACTCATAATAAGAAGGAGCCCAAAAATGTAATTTGGGATTGGTGCGGTAGTTCAATAATAATTCTTTAGTGGTATGAATTATTATTGATGAAGTTAAGTTGTGTGTTCGGGGCGAACACGGGAAGCTTAATTTCATCGGGAGACCAAAATCAATTCCTCCTCTTGGTCCCTATCGTAGCCTCTTGTATATAGAGATTTATACCCACCACATACCCACCTTCTTACCCATCCTAATGGGGCCAGCCAAGCTAGCTTGGAACCCAAGCTAGGGCCGGCCAATACCAAGTGGATGAGCCAAGTTGGTGGCCGGCCAAAGCTTGGGTCCCAAGCTTAGGTGGCCGGCCACTAGAATATTAAAAAGGATTTTTATTAAAATTATTTCTTATGTGGATATCATGGTTTTAAAAGAGAGTTTAAAATTTAAATTTTTCCTTTTATAGCTTTCTACAAAAGATTAAGAAAAGATTTGAAATCTTTCCTTATTTGTAGATTGAAAGGAGATTTTAAATTTTGAGAAAACTTTCCTTTTTAACCATGATCATAATTTAAAAGAGAGTTTTAAAAATTAAATATTCTCTTTTATTAGTTTCTACAAAAGATTAAGAAAAGATTTGATATCTTTCCTTATTTGTAGATTGAAAAGAGATTTTAATTTTTAGATAACTTTCCTTTTTGGAAATTATCCACATGTTTAAAAGAAAGATTTTAATTTATAAAATTTCCTTTTTATAACCCACCATGAAGGGAAAAAATTATTGGAGAAATTTTTTATAAATTTCCGGAAATAAATTAGGAAGTTTTAATTTTTGTTTTAATTAAAACTCTCCTTGTTTTGGGGAAATAAGTGGTCGACCATTGATATTAAAAAAAGAAAATTATTTTTAATTAAATAAATTTTTTTTTCATGACAAAGGAATTAAGGAAGTTTTTATTAAAATTTCCTTATTTGCCAAGACCAAGGAATATAAAAGAGGGGGTAGAGGTGCCTTCATGGTGAACAACTCTATTCTTTTCTTCCTCTCTTTTTCTCCTTGGTGTGGCCGGCCCTTAGAGGTTCTCCCTCTCCTCTTCTCTTCTTCTCTAGTGGCCGGTTTTATCCCCTCTTGGAGCTCTTGATGATGGCCGGTTCAAGCTAGGAGAAGAAGGAGAGAAAGGAGGTTTTGTTTCTTGCATCCCTTGGAGCTTAGTGGTGGTGGCCGGACCTCTACTTCTCATGGAGAATTCTTGGTGGCCGAATCTAGCTTGGAGAAGAAGGAGCTTGGTGGTTCTCGTCTCGGAAGATCGTTGCCCACACAACGTCCGAGATAAGAAGAGGAATACGGTAGAAGATCAAGAGGATATTTTTCTTACAAAGAAAGGTATAACTAGTAATTGTTTTCTGCATCATACTAGTTTTCTTTGTATTGTTATTTTTGGAAATACCAAACATAAGAGGCATATGATTCTAGAGTTTTTGAAATAGTTTTTTCGAGTTTGTGTTTTCTTCTTTTTCGAATTTGTGATTCGATTGTTATTTTTGGTTAACCTAGAGTTATTTAAGGAAATAAATATTAGCTTTCCTTAAAAGGCTTTGCCTAGGTGGTGGTGGTTTCTCCCATATCCAAGAAGGTCATGTGCCTCGCCATGCAGTCCTGGAAGCTAATTTTAGAAATTAATATTTATGGAATTAATAACTTAGGTAGATTTGAATCAATAGTGTTAAGTTCCGCTTGCGATTCAAATCTAAACCATTAAGAACAGATAAGTTAAATTTATAATCAATGATGTTAAGTTCCGTCTGCGATTCCTAATTTAACTTCTAAAGAACACAATAGGTTATTTAAGGAAAGGTTCGACACTTATACAAAAAATTTTGTACAGTGGAACCGGTACGATTTTATTAGGACTAACCAACAATTGGTATTAGAGCTAGAGTTTGCCTCTGTGTGTTTGGTTTTCAAATAGGTTATGCACATGTCATACATAATTTAGGCAGGATAATAGTAGGATGTGCTAACTTTATGGTTGCAGGCTCCAACTATTATGACATATTTTTATTGTGTGTGATTGGACCCTTGGACATGTCAAGGGCATTTAATTGTGTGTGCATGATTGTAAAATTAAATACAGCAGGAGCTGTATTAGTTATTAGGATTTTACATTTTTTGTTCAATCTAGAATATATGTACATTCCATTTATGGAATATAGGATCGATAAATGTAAAATTCTATATTTGTCACGGATCGTATCTTAGCGAGGCGTGGTGCTATTGGAGGACCAGAGGCGTAGCAGAATAAGAAGCAAGATAGATGCGACAACTCGACCTGATGGCGATGGCTAAAGATGGCAGCAGCTAGGGTTAGAGCACATGGAGGAAAGTGATGAAAATGCCATAATAGTTGAAAAATTAATTTCCATGTTTATTGCTTTTATTTATTGTGATGTGTGTGTATGCATGTGTTATATGCTAGCATAAGTTAAAATTCCTCACCTTAAATAACTAAGTGGGAGAGGGATTAGTATATTAATTCCACGTTCTCCATTACTGGTTTGTAAGTGATGCAATAAGCTTGCGTCTTGGCTCTTATTGCCTCCCTCCACAATGGATGAGTTTGTTTGCGGATCACTAGATCAAACTTCCTTAATGAATGGTTATAGGAAGTTATTTAGGATGTGTGTGATCTTCTCCAACTGAAGGAGCACAATTCTATTTAATGGGCTTAGTATCAAGTAATGGTATACACTTAGACACATTTAATAGTATTCTCCCCAATGGAGTCACTGCTATCACTTGTGTGACCAAAGGGAAATCAACTATTAATTTGTCATAAAACTAGGTTGACAAGATAATAAAATTAATGGATAAAATCTCTTTTTAGAATTTGTATACGTCCACACTAACGTGGCATACAAAATTCACGGGGATTTTGAAATGTTGGTCTTAACCAAATAATTTTGTGATTCTTAAGTTTTCAAATGTTAGTCAATCCCCTAGCTATTATACTATAGAATAGACTTAGTAGTCCCAATTGTAATGATTGGAAAACTTGGACATTAAGGTAGACTGTCCTCACAAAATTAAGAACAATAACGGTGTATTTTATTAGTTGTTGAAACATATTTAGTGATGTTATCTACCAGTACCTAGTGTGTAGATACAGGAACCACTGATTATGTCTGCAATTCATTGCAGGGGTTCCAGGAAATCCGACAACTATATAAATCACCGTCCACATGGGCACTGCTGTAAAAGTAGCAGCTGTTGTAGTGGGAGATGTTTATCCTTTGATAGGAATAAAATATGGATTATTAGAAATTGTCTTTACGTACTAAGTTTAGAAAGAATCTGATTTCAGTTTCTAAACTATTAAAGAATAGATATTCTGTCTATTTTGATAACAAACTTGTTATCAAGAAAAATAGGGAAGTTATCTGTTCTGGTACGTTGGTTGACAATTTATAATCCAATAACTCTCACGATGCAATAAATGGAAATTAATAACACATTTTCTAACTTTAAGAGAAAGAAACCTTCGGAAATGAACCAATCATATTTTTTGGCATCCAAGGCTATGTTATATTAACTTGAGTAGGATTCAAAGGATAATAACCAATGAACTCTTGAGTTCATTGGTAGTGGAAACCTTTCCAACCTGCGAGTCTTACTTGGAAGGGAAAATAACCAAGAAGCTTTTAAAGGGGTATAGAGCCAAAGATATATTGGAATTGGTTCATTCTGATTTGTGTAGACCTTTGACTATCCAGGTAAGAGGTTGTTTCAAATATTTCGTCTCTTTTATAGACGACTATTCGAGATAAGGATACATTTACTTGACTCGCCACAAGTCTAAGTGCTTTGATTAGTTCAAAGAATACTAGGCTGATATGGAGTAACGTCAAAGTAAAAGTATCAAGATACTATGGTGAAATCGTAGTAACGAGTACCTCTTAGGAGAGTTTAGGAGTCACTTATCAGAAGTCAGGATTTAATCCCAACTAACTGCACCTAGTAAACCCCAACAGAATGGTGTAGTAGAAAGAAGGTATAAGGCTCTTATGGAATAATTAGATCGATGATCAGTTATTCAGAAAATTACCAAATTCGTTTTAAGGATATACACTGGAAACGGAAGTGAACATAGTACCTTCTAAGTCAGAACTCTCCACTCCCATAGAATTGCAGAATGGGCGTAAGCCTAGTCTGAAGCATATTCGGATTTGGGTGGTCTAGCACATGAGAGACACTGATAAGTTGGACATGAGTTCACTTGTTTGTAAGTTATCCTAGAAAAAATGAAAAGAGGTTTATAGTCCTTAAAATCGGAAGGTCATTATTGGCACCAATGCCCGATTTTAGAAAAGGACTATACTATGAACCACAAGTCCATGAGTAAAAAAAATTGTTCTTAAGGAAATTAAAGGATACGTCTAATCTAGTACCAACTGTACAAGATGAAATATCACAAGAAACTACAACACGTATCACAAATGATACACAATTACAGAAAATGTCTCGTCATAGTGGGAGGGTTGTTAGGCAACCTAAGAGATTCATGTTTTGGGAGAGTCTTTGGACCTGATCCCTGGTGAACATGAACCTGATTCTCAGACATATGACGAAGCGCTCCAAGATAAAAATACAACATCTTTGTAAAGAGCAATGTATACAGAATTAGAATATATATATTCTAATAAAATCTGGGAGCTTATAGAACCACCAAATGGTGTAAAAGCTATTTGGTGTAAATAGGTCTACAATAGGAAAAGAGGGATAGACAGGAAGGTGGAAACTTTCAAAGCAAGGCTTGTTGAAAAAGGAAACTTTTTCGCCGGTAATCATGCTTAAGTCTATCCGGATTCTTTTATCTATTACTTCTCATATGGACTATAAGATTTAGCAAGTGGATGTCAAGACAGCTTTCCTTAATGGAAGTCTTGAAGAAAACATCTATATAAAGCAACTAGAAGAGTTCATTGCAAAGAGCAAAGAGCATCTTGTGTGTAAGCTCAATCAGTCTATGGACTGAAGTAAAGCTTCAAGGTCTTGGAACATCCGGTTTAATAAAGTAATCCAGACCTATGGCTTTATTTTATAACCGAATGAGTTTTGTGTATACAAGAAATGTGATGAAAACGTGGTGGTATTTCTTGTACTATACGTAGATAACATTTTTGGTAGTTGGAAACAATATCAAAGTATTGTCAGAAGTAAGGGTATGGTTGTCCAAACAATTCGATATGAAGGACTTAGGAGAATGCATATATTCTTGGGATTAAAGGGATCGCAAGAAAAGAATATATTTTACTTATCCCAAGCTTCATATATTGAAACAATCCTTGCTCGTTTTAGCATGCAGAACTCCAAGAAAAAGTTTCTTACCTTTTAGGCATGGAGTAACTTTATCTAAAGAGATGTCTCCGAAGACATCAAAGTAGATAGAGGAAATGAAGGCAGTTCCTTATGCTTCGGCTGTCGGAAGCCTAATGTATGCTATGCACGAGATCAGAAATCTGTTTTGTCGAAAGCATAATTAGCAGATATCAAAGTAACCCTGGACAAGGACATTGGACTGTGGTAAAGCATATATTGAAGTACCTTAGAGGCACTTGAGATTATATGCTAGCTTACAAGGTAGATAATTTGGTCCCTGTGGGTTGCACGGATTTTGACCTCCAATCAGATAGGGACAATAGTAAGTCGACCTCGGGGTTTTGTGTTTACTTTAGGAGGTAAAGTCATAACTATGGAAGAATGATAAGCAAAAGTGCTTTTTCAGACTCAACCATAGAAGCTGAGTAAGTGGCAGCCTCTGAGGCAGTCATAGAAGCTGAATGACTCAGTAACCTCAAGATGGACTTAGATATGATTTCTGCTTTGTCCAAAGATTATTACAATTTATTGTAATAATAGTGGTGTAGTAGCAAACTCGAAGAAACCATGAGTCTATAAGGCGAGTAAACACAATAGAGCGCAAGTACCACCCAATACGAGATATCGTATAAACAAGGAGAAGTTGTTGCCGCCTAGATTGCATCAAATGATGACCTATAGATTTTTTCACTAAGGCCCTTAAGGAAAGAGCTTTTGATGGGCATGTTGAAGGGTTGGGAATCAGATGTATGGCAGCAGATATGGCAGCTTAGTCTTTTAGTATAAGTGGGAGATTGTTAGAGTGTATACTAAAAGTCTAGCTTTTGGTATAAACATTTATCTAGTTATAAGAATCACATTAGGCAAGTGTCTACATTTATATATACCAAATGTAGATGTTCAATTAATTTATATTGTAGATAACATAATGTGTGGTGTCACACACAGAAGATCATGTTATCGGTTCTTTATAAATTATAAACAGTAGCTCACGACTAAGATGGAAAGGAACAAACCATTGGAATAGTCGTAGTGTAATTAGGTATTAGTTTATCTTGACTAATAGATTACACTAGTACACTCTAAGTGTATTGAGTAGGATCATTTAAGATAAGTTCTTTTTATACGGATTTAATAAAAGAACTAGACCTTAGTTATTATGGAAGTGTGTGCTCTTAATCCTAATATAATAACAAACACATATATTTAATATTTATTTCTTTGACTTATCAAAGGGTGAGATTTAGCTCGATAAATCAAAATGCCCGATAAGTTGGGAAATGATGTTACTTATAGTGTGACTTGTTGATTATAGAAGGAAACTGTGTCCTAGTAATCTAGGTTGATAATGTCCCCAAGAGGAGCTCATAAAGATTGTCATGTTAAACCCTGCAGGTGGACTTAGTCCGACATGACGATAAGGTTGAGTGGTACTACTCTTGGACTAAGATATTAATTAAATGAGTTGTCAGTAACTCACTTAATTAGTGGGCATTCGACATCTTAAACACAGGGAGACTAACACACTCATAATAAGAAGGAGCCCAAAAATGTAATTTGGGATTGGTGCGGTAGTTCAATAATAATTCTTTAATGGTATGAATTATTATTGATGAAGTTAAGTTGTGTGTTCGGGGCGAACACGGGAAGCTTAATTTTCATCAGGAGACCAAAATCAATTCCTCCTCTCGGTCCCTATCGTAGCCTCTTGTATATAGAGATTTATATCCACCACATACCCACCTTCTTACCCATCCTAATAGGGCCAGCCAAGCTAGCTTGGAACCCAAGCTAGGGCCAAGACCAAGTGGATGAGCCAAGTTGGTGGCCGGCCAAAGCTTGGGTCCCAAGCTTAGGTGGCCGGCTACTAGAATATTAAAAAGGATTTTTATTAAAATTATTTCTTATGTGGATATCATGGTTTTAAAAGAGAGTTTAAAATTTAAATTTTTCCTTTTATAGCTTTTTACAAAAGTTTAAGAAAAGATTTGAAATCTTTCCTTATTTGTAGATTGAAAGGAGATTTTAAATTTTGAGAAAACTTTCCTTTTTAACCATGATCATAATTTAAAAGAGAGTTTTAAAAATTAAATATTCTCTTTTATTAGTTTCTACAAAAGATTAAGAAAAGATTTGATATCTTTTCTTATTTGTAGATTGAAAAGAGATTTTAATTTTTAGATAACTTTCCTTTTTGGAAATTATCCACATGTTTAAAAGAAAGATTTTAATTTATAAAATTTCCTTTTTATAACCCACCATGAAGGGAAAAAATTATTGGAGAAATTTTTTATAAATTTCCGGAAACAAATTAGGAAGTTTTAATTTTTGTTTTAATTAAAATTCTCCTTTTTTTGGGGAAATAAGTGGTCGGCCATTGATATTAAGAAAAGAAAATTATTTTTAATTAAATAATTTTTTTTTTCATGGTAAAGGAATTAAGGAAGTTTTTATTAAAATTTCCTTATTTGCCAAGACCAAGGAATATAAAAGAGAGGGTAGAGGTGCCTTCATGGTGAACAACTCTATTCTTTTCTTCCTCTCTTTTTCTCCTTGGTGTGGCCGGCCCTTAGAGGTTCTCCCTCTCCTCTTCTCTTCTTCTCTAGTGGCCGGTTTTATCCCCTCTTGGAGCTCTTGATGGTGGCCGGTTCAAGCTAGGAGAAGAAGGAGAGAAAGGAGGTTTTGTTTCTTGCATCCCTTGGAGCTTGGTGGTGGTGGCCGGACCTCTGCTTCTCATGGAGAATTCTTGATGGCTGAATCTAGCTTGGAGAAGAAGGAGCTTGGTGGTTCTCGTCTCGGAAGATCGTTGCCCACACAACGTCCGAGATAAGAAGAGGAATACGGTAGAAGATCAAGAGGTTATTTTGCTTACAAAGAAAGGTATAACTAGTAATTGTTTTCCGCATCATACTAGTTTTCTTTGTATTGTTATTTTTGGAAATACCAAACACAAAAGGCATATGATTCTAGAGTTTTCGAAATAGTTTTTTTGAGTTTATGTTTTCTTCTTTTTTGAATTTATGATTCGATTGTTCTTTTTGGTTAACCTAGAGTTATTTAAGGAAATAAATATTAGCTTTCCTTAAAAGACTTTGCCTAGGCGGTCGTGGTTGCTCCCATATTCAAGAAGGTCATGTGCCTCGCCATGCAGTCTTGGAAGCCAATTTTGGAAATTAATATTTATGGAATTAATAAATTAGGTAGATTTGAATCAATAGTGTTAAGTTCCGCTTGCGATTCAAATCTAAACCATTAAGAACAGATAAGTTAAATTTAGAATCAATTATGTTAAGTTCCGTCTGTGATTCCTAATTTAACTTCTAAAGAACACAATAGGTTATTTAAGGAAAGGTTCGACACTTGTACAAAAAATTTTATACAGTGAAACCAGTACGATTTTCTTAGGACTAACCAACAGAACCGGCAAGCTTCCTAGCACTACCAATACTAGCATCTGTGGCGGAAACTGAGTCCGAATACGAGACAGATACCGAGAGTGAATCTGGAACCGAGTCCGAGCGAAACTACGGATCCGTATCCATTTCCGAAGGTTCTAAACCCACTGTAAGTTCTTTAATTTCTAGTATTAACTTAGATGATTCAAAAAATTTAGTTCCTTACTTACTAAAGAAGTTGGCTAAATCCAACGTCCGAGTCAAGTCACTCTAAAAGGAGGTAACAACCCCTTAAGGAAGTGACTAACTCGAGTCCTTTAACTGAGTCAGTTCAAATTGGAAATTCAACCCAAGTCCAACAACTTGAGGAAGAAAATTCCAATTTGAAAACTCAAGTTAAAGAACTCAAGAACATGTTGGAACGGTTTACTTTGGGTTCCAAGAATCTTGATCTCATTCTTGAAAAATAAAAAGTCGTTTACAACCGATCTGGACTTGGATTCAAGACTAAAAGGAAATACCACTCATATTTATCACTCGTTAATAGATCAAATAGAAAGGTAGCCCAAGCATGGGTACCTAAGTCCAACCTGATCAATCAAGTTGGACTTGGTCAATATTGGGTCCCCAAGGATCAAGTCTATTCCCTTGATATATCATATCGAGGCTATGATCCAGGGGGAGCCAGAAGAAAAATTGTCTTAATAAAAAGATAAACCATTAAAAGAATATAATTAAAATTAAATTAAATTAAACTAAATGAAATTAAATTAAAACTTAAATCGAATTTATAAATTAAGTAAAAGTATACACAAATCCTAAAAGGTAAATCAATAATGTAGGAGGAGGCTTCAGAATAGCTGACACCTCAAAAATTAATTTACCCGATAGGGTAATCCAAACCAAGCTACCCGGCAGGGTAAGTAGAACTAATTAGAAAAAGAAGAAGTTTAACTTGACCAATGGTACTGGTGAAGTTTTGGATAATAGTACATTAGAGAAGCTTAGTCTATGCATGTCTAGGAAGATATGGCTTCGACCTGGTGCATTTGGCTAAGTGGAACTGACCGAAGCTACCCCTTACGGATCCTAACTAGTTAGACCAAGGTTTTGTACTAAGTTCAGTGGAGAGGACTATTTGGAAAATCTCGAAGACATGGTTACTCTAATGATGTCCAAGTGACTCACCATAGCCCAGAAGTTTATCCAAAGAATGTCTATTTGTTGAGCCTAAAACTAAACCTGAATCTAACACAAAATTAAACCAAACCCTATAATTGAACCTAATTCATCTCACAAAATTATAGGATTCCCTGATTTGAAATTTAGATCGGGTGAGATGATTAAGGATTAAATAAAATTAATCAAATCAAATTACTAATTAATAATTAATAATTCAAATCAAATTAATAATTAATAATTAATAATTTAAATTAATGGTTAAAAATCAGATTAAATTATTAATTAAAAATCAAATTAAATCATTTAAAAATTATTTTAAAAAAAGATTTGAAATTTTTTTAAAAAATTATTTGAAAAATTATTTTTAAAAAACATTAGAAAAATTATGTAAAAACTATTTTAAAAATTATTTGAAAAATTATTTAAAAACTATTTGAAAAATTATTTTAAAAAAACATTTGAAAAATTATTTTAAAAATTATTTTAAAAAAACATTTGAAAAATTATTTTAAAAACATTTTAAAAATTATTTGAAAAATTATTTTAAAAAAACATTTTAAAAATCATTTGAAAATTTATTTTTAAAATCATTTTAAAAACTATTTGAAAATTCTTTTAAAAATCATTTTAAAATCTTTTAAAACTTAATTTCAAAACTATTTGAAAAGCCTTTTAAAAATCTTTTAAAACTTAATTTCAAAACTATTTGAAAAATCATTTTAAAAATCTTTTAAAACTTAATTTCAAAACTATTTGAAAAGTCTTTTAAAAATCCTTTTTAAAATTCTTTTAAAAAACTCTTTTAAAAATTCTTTTTTAAAAATTCTTTTAAAAATCCTTTTAAAATCTATTAAAAAATCTTTTAAAAATCTTTTTAAAAATCATTTTAAAAATCCTTTTGAAAATTCTTTTAAAAAAAAATCTTTGGAAAAATCTTTTAAAACTTAATTTCAAATTTATTTGAAAAATCTTTTAAAAATATTTGTAACATATCTAAAAACTTAATTTCAAAATTATTTGAAAATTAGTTATTTTCTAAGGACTAATTAATTTCAATCAAATTATCAATTATTTTAATTTCAAAATTCAAATTCATTATCTACAAACTTTTAATTCTCAAATTATATTTTCTAATTTGGATTACAAACTCAATTAATTTGTAACATATTTTAAAATCAAAAATCACTGAAAATACAAATTTATATGACAATATATTTAAATAGTGATAAAGTTAAATTAATTCCATCTCACACTCACTCATTAACTAAACAATTTTGATAACCTAGAATGGGTGAGATGGAAAATTAGGAATATATATTATATTTTTTTTATGCTTGGATTCTAGGACCCTAAGGACTTATTTTGGCATTAAGGGGGAGTGAGTGGAGTCAAGCTAAGTTTCTTTAAAATAAATTGTGTGATTTTAATTATTTTTTAAAAGTTAAACTCTTTAAAAAAAATTAAAGCAAATCCATTTTAATTAAGCTTTAAACCTTTCATCATCTTATACTTAAAACTCTTTTAAAACAAAGTTATTTTTAGAAAGTTACATAAAGTTCCTTTTGCCAATATTATTTTTCAGAAAAAATTACAAAGTAATTTTGCATTTTTAATTTATCTAAGTATCTTTCAAAACAATCATCTTCAAAGCTAAAGTTTCTTTTCGGCTAAGTATTTTTTCAAAAAAGCTTTTTGAACTTAACAAAATTATTAGTTACTTTTCAAATTCAAAACAATTTTCTCTTAGCTAAAAGCTTTACATGAAAGTTTATTCTAGCAAGGCTAAGTGTTTTATCAAATTTTTTTTTAAAAAAAATAGTTTTCAAAACAACAATTATTTTCAAAAGCCTTATAAATTGAGTTAAGCATTTTTCAAAAGCATTTCAAATTTAGTTAAATATTTTTCAAAGAATTTCAACTTTAGCTTTTTAAATTTGACTAAGTTTTTTTAAGCAAAGGATTTGACTATATTTTTATGACAAAATCCTTTTTAAGCTAAGTACTTAATCAAATTTTTATCAAAATCTAAGTACTTAACAATGCTACCCTTCAGGGGAGCTTAAAATTAAATAGAATATTTTTCTCTCTTCTGAATTGTTTTTGATTTATGTCAAAGGGGGAGAGAAAAGTCAAAGTTAAGAAATCAAGAAATTAAACATAATGAAAGGGGGAGCATAAGCTTTAAATTTTATTTATGCATTGATGCTCATGGTTAACTTCCGTTATTTATTCCTTTATTTAATGTTATATTTTACTTAACTTTGAACCAAGATTAACATAATAAAAAAGGGAGAGATTGTTGGTGCAGTGAGCACCAGATGATCGAACCTGAGTTTTGATTATGGCAAATGGTTCAAAGTTAAGTTGTGGTGTTATCTAACAAGGTTCATGGAGCTTGCAGAAAAGTCCTAAATGATACTTAGGCAAAAGTCCTAGCTGCGGTTAGGCAAAGTTAAAATCCTAGGGGGTGGTAACCCTAAGTCCTAGGGGTGGCAACCCTAGGTGAAGGAAAATCCTAAGGAGCGGCAACCTTAGGTCCTAGGGGGTGGTAACCCTAGGTGAAGGAAAAAAAACCTAAGGGGGGTAACCTTAGGTCCTAGGGGGTGGTAACCCTAGGTGGAGAAAAACCCTAAGGGGCGGCAGCCTTAGGTCTTAGGGGTGGTAACCCTAGGTGGAGGAAAATCCTAAGGGAGGGTAACCTTAGGTCCTAGGGGTGGTAACTGTTGGTGCAACCTTAGGTCAAGGTTGACCTGGTTGACCCGACTCGAGTTGACTTGACTCGAGTTGTATTTTGATGTTTGACTTGGGAAGATTGTCGGTGCAACCTTAGGTCAAGGTTGACCTAGTTGTGTTGCATGTTGATGTTTGACACTCGTGAGAGAGTTCTATTCTTGATATGGGACAAGAATAGATGTTTGGGAGATTATTGGTGCAACCGTAGGTCAAGGTTGACCTGGTTGACCTGATTCGGGAAAAAGTCCAAGTATGGAGACTTGGCAACGGAAAAGTCCAAGCAGGGAGCTTGGCACTGGAAAAGTCCAAGTATGGAGACTTGGCAACGGAAAAGTCCAAGCAGGGAGCTTGGCACTGGAAAAGTCCAAGTATGGAGACTTGGCACTGGAAAAGTCCAAGCAGGGAGCTTGGCACGCGAAAAGTCCAAGTATGGAGACTTGGCACTGGAAAAGTCCAAGCAGGGAGCTTGGCACGGGAAAAGTCCAAGTATGGAGACTTGGCACGGGAAAAGTCCTAACTGGGATGTTAGGCAGTTGGAAAGTCCTGGTGAGTGAAGCCAGGCAGTGGAAAGTCCTAACTGGGATGTTAGGCAGTTGGGAAGTCCTGGTGAGTGAAGCCAGGCAAGGGAAAGTCCTGGTGAGTGAAGCCAGGCAGACGGAAAAGTCCTGGTGAGTGAAGCCAGGCAGATTGGAAATCCTGGTGAGTGAAGCCAGGTGAAAATCCTAGTGAGTGAAGCTAGGTGAATGAGAAAGTCCTAACTGGGATGTTAGGCAGTGTGAAATCCTGGTGAGTGAAGCCAGGTGGAAAGTCCTGGTGAGTGAAGCCGGGCAAGGGAAAATCCAGATGGATCAAGGGTGATCGGACATCTGGTGTTGAGAAGTCCAAGTGAGTGAAGCTTGGCATATGGAGTCGGAGAGGGCTCGGTAGCTCGTTCTCCGAACTAGGTTAGAGAGGGCACTCTAAACCGAGGAGTTGGATCGGTCTGGTGACCGATCCAGTGATACTGCGTTTGCCCTGATCGGTCTGGTGACCGATCAGAATCAGATCAGTGGCTCACTGATTGCAATCTGATCGGTCTGGAGACCGATCAGGAACCTCGCGAGAAGAAAACCGTGGATCGGTCTGCTGACCGATCCACCCATGGCCTGATCGGTCTGCAGACCGATCAGGAATAGATCAGTGGCGTGAGGAGCCGAAGCCTGATCGGTCTATGGACCGATCAGGAGGTTCCCTGATCGGTCCACAGACCGATCAGGGCTTCGATCGCGACACCTGATCGGTCTGGGGACCGATCAGGTGACAAACAGAAGCCTCATGCGCCTAGGCTGATCGGTCTGTAGACCGATCAGGGTTCTAGCCGTTGCGACACAACGGTTAGTTTCTTCGCTGTTTCTTCTTCGCAGGTATAAAGGATCGAGGCATCTTCTGTGCGAAGAGATCTCCTTCTTCCTTCTTGCTGTTCTAAGTGCTGCTGTGCTTGAGCTTTGTTGAGCTCCTCCAAAGCTTCGCGTGAGCTTCCGGCTGGGTTCCTGCTGTTGTAGGCGTCGCGTGAAGTTGCTGCTTCACCTCCAGTCGACAAGAAAGCAAGCAATTGGTAGAGTGCGATTGTATTCATATTGTATTGCTTTTCTTACTGCTCTTGTACTCTTTGTTTGCTGTTGCAAACGTTTGTGGCGAGGTTTCTCCACCCACAAGGAGTATATTGTATTAGCCGGTTCTCCGGGGACTCATCCACCGACGGATTGACCGGACTCGTCCACCTTACGGACACGCCGAGGAGTAGGAGCCCTAATCTCCGAACCTCGTTACATCCTCGTGTTAAGGTTTGGTTTTCTTCTCTTTCGTTTCTTTGTATTTTCCGCTGCGACTAACCTAATTGTAGGAAGAAACGAGAGCGATTTGGGGCGGCTATTCACACCCCCCTCTCTAGCCGTACGAAAGATCCTAACAAGTGGTATCAGAGCGAGGTCGCTCTTCATCGGATTCACACCCGTGGGAGCACAAGCGCTAGAGATGGATCAATTCGGAGAAGACATCACCATTCCACCCTTCTACAACGACAACTTCGCATATTGGAAGGTAAGGATGATGTATTTTCTTAGGACTAATATGTGGAATTGGTTTTGTGTACAAGAAGGGTTTACTCCTCCAATGGATAAAGAAGGAGAGCCTCTAGAGAAGAACAAGTGGACAAAGGAACAAGTCCATCAATCAACGATCAACAATGAGGTAACTAAAACAATTGAATTTTCATTACCTACTAATATTTTGCGTAAGATAGGTGAATACAACAATGCCAAGGAGTTGTGGGATAACTTGGCCAAGTACCATGAGGAGAGTTCCACTTCAAGCCATGAAGAGGAGCCTAGTGAGCCAAGTAGCTCACATCATGGAGGGAGCGAGTTGGGAGTTGAGGGCTACTCAACATCCAAGGAAGAAGAGGAAGTGAGTTCTTCTTCAAGATCGGAGCACGAAGAAGAAGCTTCTACCTCCGGGAGGGATGAAGAAGAGAACATCCATTCATCCTCAATCCTAGGTAACTCAAACACTTTAAGTTCAAGTAAATTGCATATAATGTGTTTTGAGTGTAGGGAATTTGGGCACTACAAGAGTAAGTGTCCAAAGAGGGTAAGAAAGACTCCACCGGCGCCAAAGGTCAAGGAAGCCGAGTCCCAAACGCAAGGGCAAGGAGCACATCGTGTGCTTCCAATGCAAGCAAAGGGGACACTATAGGAGCCATTGTCCGAGGGGAGGCAACCTCACAAGGGCAAGAGACCGGGCACAACGATAGGGGGAGCTAAGGCAAACCCTAAGGTAACCTCTAAGGTTCATTATTGCAATTCTAATAAAACTCATGCTAGTAGTTTTGTTGCAATTGTTAATAATGATAAGCATGTTAACTTTAGGAACCAATACATGTGCTTAGGAGCTAAACATGTTAGCCTAGGTAAGGATAACACTAGAAATACCAACCCTAGGATTAACGCTTCTAAAGTTAAGGAAAACCTAGGTAGAAATCCCAAAAAGACTAGACACATGCCTAGGAATATCTCAAGAGAAAATGACAAATTAAAACTTGAGGTATTAGAGAGGGAAAATCAAGTCTTGAGGTCAAGACTTGATAATTTAGAAAAGGCTCTTAAAAACATGGAGAAGTCATCTCTAGGGTTTAAGGGTCAAAAACCAAAGCCAAGGACAAGAAAGGTTTGGGTCACAAACCTAAGTCCCAAATGGTCAAGCCCACCTATCATAATGTTCCATTCGATTATGGAACAAAACCTAGGGCTAGGAAGACCACCACCAAGGTCACAAGGAGTCACCCCTAGAGTTGATCTTGATGAGACCCAAATGACCAAGGCTTTAAAGCCTAAGAGGGTCATTAGGAGGGTTGCTAGGAAGTCATCCCTAGTGAATTTTTAGTGAACCCAATGAGCTCAAGTAGGTATTGGGTTCCTAGGAGCATTTTCTCTACCCCATAGATGGGTTAGAGAGTGTCAACTCAATAAGAAGGGTAGTTAACCCAACTTTGAGGAAATTGACACTCAAGGAGCATTTTCAAGGTTTTGGGAACCTTTGAAAATGAAAGGGGATAATCTTTATCATTCACTCCTTGGAAGAGTAAAGTGTGCCAAAGTGAGAATATTTTAATCTTATTTGGCACAATTTAAGGAAACCTAGAGAAAAACCATAATTGGGATTTTGGTTTTCTCTTAGGGATATATGGGCAATCTAGGATTAGAATTTAAGTTAACTAAGAGATTAAGGATACTTAGATAGGTAATCTAGGTATTTTATTTGTGTTAACTTACCATGGTTGTTTGCCATATGACATGTCATGACATCATGTTTAGTTTTATCATCATTTGAAATGTCATGATAGTGCTAGGCTAGTTTATATGTCATGCTTTATTTAAGTTTTCAAACTTTATGCCATGACATCATGACATTGGCACATGTTTTTACTTATGATATCATTATATGCCATGTCATCATCTCTTGCATTATAATCAATGTAATTGATTTAAGGAAAAACACATTTTGATATTGAGATCAAATTGATGTTTAGAAAATGCATGAGAACTTAGCCTAAGTTGACCTTAACCCATATCTCACATCAAATTGACTTGAATGTGGTTTGATACACTTTAGATGTGTGTGAGATATTAGGATCATGAGTTAGGATCAAGGTGCATAATTCTTGTACCTAGATGACCCTAATTCAAGAAATGGAGGATCATAGGAAAGCTTATGTACAAGTCATGTACATTTAGCCCTAAGATTATGGTCCTAAATTCAAATGGTTTTAAAAGCATTTTAAAATTGATTTGAAAAACCTTGATGAAGCTTTCCTAGTGATAGCATTCATCATTGAACATTGTGATACAAAGTTGAGTTAAAACTTGAACTATTTCAAAGTTTTTGAACTTTGTATCAAGATTTGAAAATGGAAACTATTTTCATAGAAAATTATTTTTCCATGGTAGTGTATGATATGAGGAATGTATCCTCAAAATTTCACAATTTTTCGAATTTTCTGGAATTTATTAGGGGTTTCTGAATTTCGGGAGAGGAAAAATCAGAAATCCCTGATCAGTGTCTGGATCGGTCGCTGGACCGATCCAGGGAGGGCTGGATCGGTCACTGGACCGATCCAGAGTGCTGTGGATCGGTCTGGTGACCGATCCAGTGAGGTCTGATAGCGTGCCAATGTGCTGAAATTCGACTGCATGTCTGAAATTTCGGCTGAAAGTTGGTTTTTAGATTTATAAAGGTTTGAAACTCTCCAAGACATTGTTGGTGCAATGGTCAAGGGGAGTTGGCCTTTAGGGGGAGTTTTAACTATTAGTCAAGGGGAGTTGACTTTTAGGGGGAGTTTTTACTCCTTGAGGATTAGTGATATGGGATTATCACTAAGTGGACTGTTGAGCTTAGTATCAAGGGGAAAATAAGAGTTTCAATGAAAGGTATGGGACTTTCATTAGGAAGAAACTCTTGACCTTGATACCTTCTTATTCTTTTGATGTGTGTCAAAAAGGGAGAGTGTTCATTGGAGAATTATTGGAGAACCCAAGTTAGGTTATCGGTTTAACCTAAGCTAGGGAAAGAATGTCGAGGAAGAACATTGGAATACTTTTTGATGTGTGTCAAAAAGGGGGAGAATTATTAGAGAACCCAAGTTAGGTTATCAGGTTAACCTAAGGGGAGAATGTCTAGAGAATGTTCAAGGAAAGAACATTGGACATTGGAAGATGGTTGGAAAACCTAAGTTAGGTTATCGGGTTAACCTAACTTGATTATGGTTTTGTCAAACATCAAAAAGGGGGAGATTGTTGGTGCAACCTTAGGTCAAGGTTGACCTGGTTGACCCGACTCGAGTTGACTTGACTCGAGTTGTATTTTGATGTTTGACTTGGGAAGATTGTCGGTGCAACCTTAGGTCAAGGTTGACCTAGTTGTGTTGCATGTTGATGTTTGACACTCGTGAGAGAGTTCTATTCTTGATATGGGACAAGAATAGATGTTTGGGAGATTATTGGTGCAACCGTAGGTCAAGGTTGACCTGGTTGACCTGATTCGGGAAAAAGTCCAAGTATGGGGACTTGGCACGGAAAAGTCCAAGCAGGGAGCTTGGCACGCGAAAAGTCCAAGTATGGAGACTTGGCTGGAAAAGTCCAAGCAGGGAGCTTAGCACGCGAAAAGGCCAAGTATGGAGACTTGGCAAGGGAAAAGTCCAAGCAGGGAGCTTGGCACGGGAAAAGTCCAAGTATGGAGACTTGGCACTGGAAAAGTCCAAGCAGGGAGCTTGGCACGGGAAAAGTCCAAGTATGGAGACTTGGCACGGGAAAAGTCCAAGTATGAAGACTTGGCACGGAGAAGTCCCGGTGAGTGAAGGCTAGGCAGGTGGAAAGTCCTAACTGGATGTTAGGCGGTTGGAAAGTCCGGTGAGTGAAGCCAGGGGAAAGTCCTAACGGGATGTTAGGCGGTTGGGAAGTCTGGTGAGTGAAGCCGGGCAAGGAAAGTCCTGGTGAGTGAAGCCGAGGAAAAGTCCAGTGAGTGAAGCAGATTGGAAATCCTGGTGAGTGAAGCCAGGTGAAAATCCTAGTGAGTGAAGCTAGGTGAATGAGAAAGTCCTAACTGGGATGTTAGGCAGTGTGAAATCCTGGTGAGTGAAGCCAGGTGGAAAGTCCTGGTGAGTGAAGCCGGGCAAGGGAAAATCCAGATGGATCAAGGGTGATCGGACATCTGGTGTTGAGAAGTCCAAGTGAGTGAAGCTTGGCATATGGAGTCGGAGAGGGCTCGGTAGCTCGTTCTCCGAACTAGGTTAGAGAGGGCACTCTAAACCGAGGAGTTGGATCGGTCTGGTGACCGATCCAGTGATACTGCGTTTGCCCTGATCGGTCTGGTGACCGATCAGAATCAGATCAGTGGCTCACTGATTGCAATCTGATCGGTCTGGAGACCGATCAGGAACCTCGCGAGAAGAAAACCGTGGATCGGTCTGCTGACCGATCCACCCATGGCCTGATCGGTCTGCAGACCGATCAGGAATAGATCAGTGGCGTGAGGAGCCGAAGCCTGATCGGTCTATGGACCGATCAGGAGGTTCCCTGATCGGTCCACAGACCGATCAGGGCTTCGATCGCGACACCTGATCGGTCTGGGGACCGATCAGGTGACAAACAGAAGCCTCATGCGCCTAGGCTGATCGGTCTGTAGACCGATCAGGGTTCTAGCCGTTGCGACACAACGGTTAGTTTCTTCGCTGTTTCTTCTTCGCAGGTATAAAGGATCGAGGCATCTTCTGTGCGAAGAGATCTCCTTCTTCCTTCTTGCTGTTCTAAGTGCTGCTGTGCTTGAGCTTTGTTGAGCTCCTCCAAAGCTTCGCGTGAGCTTCCGGCTGGGTTCCTGCTGTTGTAGGTGTCGCGTGAAGTTGCTGCTTCACCTCCAGTCGACAAGAAAGCAAGCAATTGGTAGAGTGCGATTGTATTCATATTGTATTGCTTTTCTTACTGCTCTTGTACTCTTTGTTTGCTGTTGCAAACGTTTGTGGCGAGGTTTCTCCACCCACAAGGAGTATATTGTATTAGCCGGTTCTCCGGGGACTCATCCACCGACGGATTGACCGGACTCGTCCACCTTACGGACACGCCGAGGAGTAGGAGCCCTAATCTCCGAACCTCGTTACATCCTCGTGTTAAGGTTTGGTTTTCTTCTCTTTCGTTTCTTTGTATTTTCCGCTGCGACTAACCTAATTGTAGGAAGAAACGAGAGCGATTTGGGGCGGCTATTCACACCCCCTCTCTAGCCGTACGAAAGATCCTAACAGTAACCCTAGGTGGAGAAAAACCCTAGGGGCGGTAACCCTAGGTGGAGAAAAACCTTAGGGGGCGGTAACCCTAGGTCCTAGGGGGTGGTAACCCTAGGCGAAAAGTCCAGTCGGTCAGGAGGACCGGACTGACATCAGGTAATCTCTCCTGAGGGGAGTAGGTGAAGACGCATTCCCCAGAAGAGGGAACAGTAGGCGTCGATTCGACCTAGGATTTCCGGTAGGAAATCCGAAGTCAGAACCGAGCAGTCCGGAGACTGTCAAAATATTCTATTCATATTATTGTTTTGTGCTAACTTTGTTTTGCAGGGTATTTTTAGGACTAACATACTTTGCAGGTACAAAAGAGCACCTTAAGCCTCGAATGAATAGTATCTGAGGCGCCTCCATGTAGCTTGGAGGCGCATCGGGTGCAGAATGTGAGCTGGTCGTGAAGCAGTGCTAGAGGCGCCTTGGATGGAGCTGGAGGCGCCTTGGACCAAGGCTTGGAGGCGCCTTGGAGTGGCTTGAAGGTGCCTTCAAGCTGATAAAGTGCGACGAGTTCAACAGTGATCCACGCGGGTGACTCGGAGGTCTGGAGGCGCCTTGGATGGTCTTGGAGGTGCCTCCAACAGGCTTTAAAAGGAGGCTTCGAGCAGCAGGTTGTATAATCAATTGCTAAGCGATCCTTCGACTATTGGCTGCTCAAGAGACGACCCAGAAGTGCTGAAGCAACGCCCCAACAACCAGAAGCTGCAATTCTACTATTCTCTGTTGTCGGTATAAGATTACTATTGTTTTACTTGTATTGTATTTCTGTAAAACTTTTAACGATTATAGTTGTTGCCCAAAGTAAACGCTCAACGAGCGTGGGCCTTGGAATAGGAGTCGCCCTAGGCTCCGAACCAAGTAAATTCTTGGGTCGTTCTGTGTGATTGTTCTTCTGTTATTATTTCCGCTGCTTAAACTCTCGAACGATTTCCGAATTCGAAACACGTGAAAGTCACGAGCGCTATTCACCCCCCTCCCTCCTCCCTCTAGGACTTTCGATCCAACAGTTATCATCCAACACTCGACTTTGTTAATCCACGATCTCTCCAAGTTCCATCTGTGGTCTTGTAGTCCTTGCATATTTAAGCACACATTTCAAAAATACAAATCAAACTCTAGCTTAAATCCTCTATCCAAACTTTTAACACCGAACCTTACACCAGACCACTTAAGTTATGATTGCATCAAGTAAGGTCAATCGTTATTTTGCCTTGATTGGAACCCTTTGCGGGCATATTTTGGTCGAGTGGAGTAAATGTATTATTGTATTTTATATTTCTAAATGAAATTTGATTGAAAGTGTAAATTTGATATGTTATGCTCCAAATCCTATAACTTGTTTTGTTTTGGATGTATTCTCTCATTATGCTCTTGTAAATTTGTGCAATCAGCAAAGTGAATTATCTCATGGGCTCTCTCTCCCATAGACATGACTCCAAAATCAAACCATATTAATCTTGTGTTTGCATAGCTTGCATTATTTTTTAAAAAATAAAATCCAAGTGTTCGCCCAACTAATGCTGGAGGTAGACAATTTTTCCTTTGGTTTGCTTACCTAGTAAATTCGAAGTACTGTACTGCTCATGTACATTTAGAGATCAATTTTTAGAATATTCCTCTAATTTGGGATTGAATTTTGGTTCTTTTATTGCTTCGTTGAGTGATTTACCAATGCACCGTATTCACGGGAGCGCATCGCTTATATTTACATATTACTAATTAATTTAGTAAAAAGTAAAAAATCTCTTACCAGAAGACATAACACTAGGAAACTTAAAGAGTATAATAAATTCAAATGCTTGGCATATAAAATTTCCCTAATTTTTTTGTCACAAATACTTGGCGTCAGCATATGCATGCGTCCGCACATACGATTAGACCAAAGATCCATATACCAGACGACGAAGGCTTAGGCACATTACACATCACATACTGGGAAGGAGTAGTCAGCTCCTCACAGGCTCACCCCAGGTCCGTGAGTGAGCAATTTCAATCTGCTTTTGGAATATCCCTCGCCAACAATTTAGCAATTTTAGCCGTTTTCAACCGCATGATATAGATTCATACCTACTCAAAAACAATGTACGTTGTCGAACAAGATATGTAGAATAATACCAGAACATGGGGGACTTTTACATGGTAGGTCGCCCCTGAAGCCTTGTACATAAAAATCTTCCACTAGCGTAGGAAAATATTCTAATAATTCCGTAAAAAGGGTTAAATCAACAAATGCGAAATGTTCCACACTGACAATCAAGTTGGTAATGTGACAGCGAGTGTATCTTTAGATTGCACGATATTCCAAAAAAAGATGCAGCTTGTATACAAGGATCTCACGTGTACCATATAGAGGCTTCCCATCATTAATCCAATTCTTCTCCAAAACTGAGTTTCTTGCATTTGCCTGCATATCAATCTCAAAGGCAGAAACAATTTGGTAAAGCGATGTTCTAACAACATCAGCCAAGGCATATGCCTTAGCATACAGCAAGGGTTTCTTTCTTTTAGTAGCCACTGCAAACGTTTCGTATCCTTTCCCCGCATTAAATGTTGCCCACCTGATGTTTGCAGCACCCAGCAAGTGTGCTGATGGAGCACAAGTTTTCTTTCCCAGGCAGGCCTCCACCGCAAGCAAGCAAGACAACAATGTAGTCACAACTGCTTTGTTGCAACCAGTAAGTTGAGCAACCCCATATCTGTCCTCCGAATGAGACCTTGCAGTCAATGCTCCTAGAGACCTTGCACACCATGAGCATTTCTACATGGGAAACATAACAAAAGGTAAATACAAAAGTTTCCTATGTGCAATAATCAATTAAAAGTTCTCTCCAGTGAAAGAAATAACACTAGAAAACTGCAATAGTAAGAAAAATATTTTAAAATGTTCATGTAGATTGCAAATTTCTAGGATTAGCATAACAGAAGAATACTATGTCAACAACAGTAGACATTCAATTTGATAAACCAGTTAATTAACAAGCAAGAACAACCAAACCACTATGAGTAGATAATTAGTTGATTCGACCACATACTTGACATAGATATGCCTTGTAATGTTCGTGTCAAGAATGTTTGTACCTACATACTTGACATAGTTTTAGTCAAACATAAATCTAACTTTAAAACTTTGTCAACCATATCAAAACAATATGGTTAATTCGACCACTTAGTGTGCATGGTTGCATCAAAACTAGTGAATATAAACATATATAGTACTAATATTCTATTTAATAAAATCTTCAATACAAAGTCGACCAATAATGTAGTAGTGTTGATGTATCAATTCCCAATGGAAATGTGAGAAAGATCATTAATTAATAAATATATAATTTCCTTTGTTAAGCGAGCTTGAAAGAGAATAAATAATAGATTGTTGGGTCTTACTCTACAATAAGAGTGCTCAAGACAACTATTTTGATGACGAACAAGGATAACAATAGGCAAGATTAACATGATATGAAAAATCAACTAAAGTGTAAAAGAGAGAAACCAAATACCTATATCAACTAATGTATGAGAACTAAATCTATAAATCTATGTAGATTGTTGCAAAACAACAAATGAAGTACAAACATAACAACTATGTCAATGGATTACAATAGTTTGCAAGATAGCAACTATTACAAATTATTATGTTTTAAAAAAAACACTTTATAAAAATTTATTTGAAGATACTTCTATTTGGAAGAATAAGCTAATTAAAGTAGTTTTCAAATTTGGTAATTATCTTGTTTAAGAAATAGAAGATTTACTGATTTCTTTCCTATAACATATTAATTTGTTTTCAATTTTATTTGGAAAGGAATATCAATTCCCAAATATCAATAACTCTAGAATTTAATAACATTTTATCTTAAGTTCTACATATGAAATCCATACAATCGCAGTGGAATTCATGATCTGGTGTTTAACTTGAGAACTGTAGCGATCTTTCTTCTAGAGTCCCTTTGCTTCCCCTTGCAACCTTCTTTTTCCTTGCACTACTACACCCGACACACATAATTGACTTGCTGCCTGAATTAGGTTTATCACCCAATTAGCTTGACTCCACTGTGCAACTTCTCCAAGTCCACTCACTAGTTGCGGAGGCCAATCCTCGTCTGCAGAAAGGTAGACGTCCATCCAACATGCTCAAAAATCTAGCCTCCTCAAGAAAACCATCTCGCATCCAGAATTTTGCAACACTTGCTCTCTTTTCATCAGATTTAAGCATCATCAAAGAAAATCCATAGTGGACTTTTTGCTGCATCGGTGGAACAAGAACTTCATGTGATTTGCACCTTCCACATTACAAACCATGACCCAAAAATTCAACATCCTCGTGGCCTTGCAACATTAGATGCAGCACTTCCTTCACCATGCTCTCAATGCAAATCTACCCATAGAAGATACATGCTTCCTATCATTAGCCTACAGTCACAACAGTGAGTCAATTCATTTCTTTGCTCTGAATTGAAGGCAACCAATTTAATCACCTCCCTTTGAAGCAAGAATTGGTCATCTCCAAACAGCCTAAATATTTTTTGTTTAAAAAAAACTTTAAGTAGGAGCCATTTTGTGGATATATGGAAAAATTGGGACTCAGTCCAGCATTGACTGCAAAAAGCATACAAAGTTAATTATAAAAGACTAGAGAAGAGATCCTTCTCATTCCCTCAATTGATCGAGTTCCAATCGTGACAATGAACAAAAATGATTTGGTAAAATTGCAATCATTGTTTGAAATTTCCCTGTTGGCTTGACCCTAAAAGATTCCCCCATGACTTGATCTTGAAAGATTCCCTGTTGGCTTGACCCGAAAAGAATTGCTTAACGCAACCTTAGAAAAAACTTGATTTTTTAACTCATTTGGAGAACATTCAACATGTTATTTACACTTTCAAGTTATAGCTCTCTAATACTATCCTAAGAGAGCAAAAAAAGAAACTAAACCAAATATACATAATGAAATAGATCTATTGAAAAAACATCAAATCAGTTAAGACTTATATTAATATGCTACTTTGTAGTTATTTATGATTTTAAAGTTTGTATGCCCAAAGAGTTGATTTTTCTTGTTTGTTACTTGCCATTATCATGAGATTTCTTCTAAGCTTTCATGAGATATGTTACTGATGCAAGAATAAAATTAAATTAATTAATAATTATTGTAAAATGCCTAGTGATACAATAGATTATCCTCTTGCATTTCTAAACTCGTACTGTCTTATTACTAGTCTAACAATCTTCTTATCTGATTAATTAGTTATATTGTTTGAAAAATTATTTCTGATGTATGTTAATTTAACCTAATAACTTAATAAAACATTAATTCAATTTTGAAATTAGATGATTTGCTAACTTAATAGGAGAATTTTAAGCCCCATTTTTCAAGTTGACTATCATAGGTGATAATCCTCTGCATTAGCAATTTTAGACCTCATGACTACTACATAGATGCACACACCATCCTTGCTACATAATCAATCATCACATTTTCTCATTTATTGAAAGCAGCAATCGAAAAGGAGAAAGATTCCAAAGAAGTCAATGTCTATAGAAAGAAGATACACCACTACTTCACTCATTAGAAGGATTACCAAGAAGAGATAATCAAGAAACCATGTTAAACAAGTATTTCTATGCTGGGAAAGGATAAACCAAAGAAAGCTGTTGACAAATTACTTAAAAGTTAAGTTCAGTATTGCAGGGGAGAATAATGTAGATTAGAAATTTAATCTATAAGAGTTTTAGACTTATATGAGTTTATTTTGGTAGTCTTTTGTCTAGGAGTACAAGTCAATTAAAGCAATTTTTTATTTGGTAATTATCTTGATTAGAGAATAAAGGATTTATTTTAAGTTTAACTGAGTTTTGTAGGGATAAAATTACTTCTCTCCTACATAATTTATTACCAATTATATTTGGGTTGAAGCCTTTAACGGAACCTCATTCACTCCATGTTGCTAATTTCTTCAGTTTAATAATGTTTTTCCCTACGTGAGTTTTTTAGTTCTCTATGCAAGATTAAGTTTACCACAATAACTAATTCTACTGGAAAGTTATTTATATTTGAAAAGGAAAATAGCCATAGCTAAAGGGTATCAATAACATCGAATGAACTGAGACCAGCAAAAATATTGATCATGTCTCAATTTCGATTGCCTTAGATAAAGCAAATCTAGATGAGCAACAAAGAATTGAGTGTAAAAAAATTATTAGAAAAAACTTACTCCTTGCATGCCTAACTAATAAAGCCAATGATGGGCAACAACATCATCAAAGGATGTTAAGAAAACACATAAAACTGAGGATAGAATTCAGGTTTGCATCATAGAGGAGGTGCTGGTTATGTGAAATAGTTCTGAGTCATAACATTGGAAATTATTAGTAATAGGGTAGGGTTTTATTTTATTATTGTAACTATAATCATAAATTCAGATATTAATTCAAGTTAATCTTAAATTCATATTAAGTGTGAGTGGGTTAACCAATTTAATTATAGTAGTTATAAGATATTAATGTTTTATAATTTTAACTTCTTGTTATCAATGGGTCAAAATCGTCAATATCAATCCCAAGCCCGGATGACAAAGGTTAAGAGTTGCGTTAGGTTGTCAACTTTGACGACGTAGACGAATGAATTGATCCATCAAATTATTGTTTTAATGCTAGCGCTTCATAAGTTGGATAAGAGCAAATATTACAAGAATATAAATTGTCTTATATTTGAAACATGGATCATAGGTGACTCGTAATGCAATAGAAGTAGTAGATACGATGATCATAAAAAAAATTAATATTTTGCATTTACAAGAGAAAATGAGTAGAAGAGAAGGTAAAGATGATAGAGAATCCATGTTTTAAGTTATGGTACACAGGAAGAAATAAAATAAGAAATGAAGTAGGTATTGAAAACAATTTGTTAAAAGATGAAATAATAGTAGTTATAAAGGAGGATAAGATTATAACTCTTAAGATAGTGGTGACAAAAGATATTATTAATGTAATTAGTATATATGCACCTCCAATAGGATTAGATCAAGTCACAAAATATAATTTTTGAAAAGACCTAGATGCAAGTAGTACAAAAATTTTTGTCAAACAAGATTATTTTAATAAGAAGAGATCTAAGTGATGAGGAAAATGATAGTGTTATGATTTTGGAACAAGAAATGAAGAAGAAAAAAGCATATTGCTTTTTGCAATAATATATAAATTTATGATAGCTAATAAGTTTTTCAAAAAAAAAAAAGAACACTTGGTTAAGTTCAAAAATAGGAATAATAAGTTGTAAATTGACTTTCTAATGATCACGGACAAGGATAGACTTATAGAGATTATAAAGTCATTTTTTGAGAAAATTTAACTATCCAACATAGGTTAGTAGTGTTAATATGTCCTTCAAACATAGTATCAATAGAAGGAAAACATCCATGGCTCCTAGAATCAAATGATGGAAGTTAAATGACTTGAAACAAAGTATTTTTAAGAAGACGGTAGGAGAACAAGAATTAGGAGAAATATATGATGACTCAAATACGATATGGGATAATATGTCATTAAATTTGAAAATGATGACCAAGAACGTATTAGGTAAGTTAAAAGGGCATGCACTATCACGTAAAGAATCTTGATAGTGGAATAAGTATAGAAAAAAGTGACAAAAAACTAACAACCTATAAGTTATTGTACGCTTGTAAGAACAAAACAAACTTTAAAAAAAAACAATGGTCAAGAAAAAGGACAAGCAGTAAGTGAAGGTAAGCATGAAAGTTTCAAACACTTATACAGACAGTTGGATATAAAAGAAAGAGAAAATGACATCTATAGATAAGGTAAGTTAAGAGAAGAAAATAAGAGATCTTATGCAAAAATATATGAAAAATGAATGTAATAGATTACTATGTGAATGATAAGAAAATAAGTAGAATAATAAATAGCTTATAAAGTTATTCAATCTGATATTGAAAATGAAAAATATATCTAATTGATAGAAGGTGAGTACTTTAGTCCTCTAGATAAAAATAAAAGAGACATACAAAATTATACCAATTATAGGGACATTAAGCTAGTGAATCATATCACGAAATTTTAGAAAAGAGTGATAAAAAATTAAGGATTCCGCGATAACCGAAAATTAATTTGGATTCATACTTGAAAGGTTGACAATAAAAGTTATACATATTCTCCGACAATTAATGGAAAAATATAAGAAAAAAAAACAAAACTTACCCATGATACTCATCAATCTAGAAAAAACTTATGAAAAAGTCCTGAGATAAATTATATAGAGAATTCTAAAAAACAAATGTTAGCATTAGAATATATTAAAATAATTAATAATATGTATAAGGATTCAATGACAATAGTGAAAACTCTAAGTGGATTAACCAAAATATTTTCTATAAAGTTAGGTTACTAAGCATGAGTGAACTCACTAGACACGTCCAATATATGTTACCATAGTGCATGTTGTTTATAAATGATATTATTTTAATAGATGAAACATGTAAAAAGGTAAAAGCTAAGCTTAAATCTTGACGAAAAAAACATTAAAAGTCAAAGGTTTTAAGCTTAGTAGAGTAAAGATACAACAACAATCAAACTTTATCCCACTAGGTGGGGTCGGCTATATAAATCATTTTATGCCATTGAGCTCTATCTCCAACTATATCATCATCTATATTTAAATAAAGTTTATCTTATTTTATTATTGCTAACTAAGTCTTTTTTGATCTTCCTCTTCCTCGTTTGATATAGTTTCACATCACCTAACTGGAGTATTTATTGATCGTCTAAGTACATACTCTACCATTTTAAACGTGTCTCTCAGAGTTTTTCCTCAATAGATGCAACCCGACTTTTTCTCTAATGCTCTCATTTTTTATTCTGTCCATTCTCGTATGTCTATACATCCACCTTAACATCCTTATTTCTGCAACTCTTATCTTCTACTCATATGCTTGGGTCATAGTCCAACATTCAACTCTATATAGCATAGTAGGTTTAATTGTAATTTTGTAAAAAATTTCTTTAAGTTTTAGAGGTACTTTAAGGCTACATAAAACATCCGACGCTCTCCTCTATTTCAATCATCCTACTTGTATTCTATACAAGACATCTTTCTCAATCCCTTCATCTTTTTACAAAAATGATCCTAAATATCTAAAGCTCTCGATTCCGGACAATTCGTCATCTCCTATCTTAACAATTGTCTCATTATATCTAATATTGCTAAACTTAAATTTCATATATTATGTCTTTATTCTACTAATCCTAAAACATTTCCCTTCTAGTGTTTCCCGCCAAGATTCTAGTTTAGCATTTACTCCTGTTTTATCTACCAAAACAATATCATCTGCAAACTACATGCACCACGATACTGTGTCTTGAATATGTACAGTGTGTCCATAATTAGTATAAAAAGATAAGGACTTAGAGTTGATCCTTGATGTAACCCTATCTTTATTGGAAATGATTCGGTTACTCCGCCTAAAGTCTTTACTCTTGTCGTTAAATCCTCGTGCATATCCTTAATTAGTTTAATATATGTTGCACTAACACTTCTCTTTTCTAGAATTCTCCATATAATTTCTCTTGGGACTATCATAAGTTTTTTCTAAGTCAATGAATATCATGTGCAGATCTTGTTTTTGCTCCCAATATTTTTCAATTAATTATCTAAAAAATGTATAATTTCTATTGTCGACCTTCCAGGCATAAACCCAAATTGATTTTCGATCATCCTCTTCCTTAATCTCTTTTCTATTACTTTTTTCCGAAGTTTTATGACTCATTAGTTTAACACCCTAGAATTTACACAATTTTATATGTCTCCCTTATTTTTATATAAGAAAACTATAGTACTTATCCTCTATTGATCAAGTATTTTTTCATTTTCAATATCATATTAAATAATTTTGTAAATCGTTTAATACCTTGTTTCCCTAGGCACTTCCATACCTCTATCGAAATATCATCTGGTCCAACAACTCTTCCATTAAACAGCCCATTTAAAGCTTATTCTACTTCTGAAGTTTGAATTCTATGATAAAAATTTAAATTTCTATACTTATTTGACCTACTTAAATTACCTAAGTTAAGTTGGTCACCTAAACCTTTATTAAAAAGTTAATGAAAATACCTCTTCCACAGCTATTTTATTTCTCCATCGTTTACTAGTACTCTATTACATTCATCTTTAATACATTTTATTTGGATAAGATTTCTTATCTTCCTTTCTCTCACTTTAGATATTCTATAAATGTCTCTTTCCCCTTCTTTTGTATCCAATTTTTTATATAATCATACCAATTTCATTATTTATTTCATTCACTACTCTCTTAACTTCTTTCTTGACTATTGTATATTTTTTAAAAGTCTTCCTCGCTCTTACAAATATATAATTTCTTATAATATATTCATTTTTCCTTCACTTTCTCTTGTACTTTCTCATTCCACCACCAAGATTCATTACTTAGTGGTACATGTCCCTTTAACTCACCGAGTACACTCTTAGCTACTATTTCCAATTTTAATACCATCTTATCCCATATTGTATTAGAATCACCGTATATTTCACCTAATGCTTGTACTTCTACCTTCTCTTTAAATATATTTTGCTTTCCATCATTTAACTTCCACCAATTAATTCTAGAAGTCGTATATATTTTTTTTTATTGATATTATATTTGAGGAATATATCGAACACTACTAACCTATGTTGGGTAGTTAAGCTTTCGCCAGGAATGACCTGACAATCTTTATAAATCTTTATATCCTTCTTCCTAACCATAAGAAACTCAATTTGCGATTTATTATTCTCACTTTTGAACATGACTAAGTGTTCTCTTTTCTGAAAAAAATATATTAGCTAATATAAGGTCATATGCTATCGCAAAATCTAATATAATTTTTCCTTCCTCATTTCTCATTCCAAACCCATAACCCTATGTACCCTCTCATATTCCTAATTTTTCACTCCGACATACTCATTTAGATCATCTCATATTAAAATCATTTCATTTGACGAAATATTTTATAATATTTCATTTAAGTCGTCCCAAAATCTTGATTTGGTAGTTTCATCTAATCCTACTTACGGTGCATATATGCTAATTATGTTCATAGTTCTTTCGTCACTATTATCTTAAGGGTTATAATTCTATCCCCTTTTTTAACTACTATAACTTCATCCTTTAACGAACTATTTACAACAATACCCACTCTATTTTTTGCTTTGCTGTTTCTTGTGTACCATAACTTAAAACCCGAGTTCTCTATCAGTTGTGCCTTCTCTCCTATCCATTTTGTCTCTTGTACATATAAAATACTAATTTTTCTCCTAATCATCGTATTTATTACCTCCATTGATTTACCAGCGAGAGTTTTTATATTCCATGTTCCAAATCTTAGATTATTAGTTTTCCTATCATATTTATTCTTATCCATAGTGTGAGAATTTTTTCCTATTTAATATTGCCACCCAAGTTCTCATAGAGATGTAGCAATCCTTGCCGATACATTACGGTCGAACCCTATAACGTGAACTCTTGCATATTTGACACTACACCTGAGTTCTAGAGATGTAGTGATCCTTGCCGAGACGTTACAGTCAGACCTGCAACGCGTTCCTTCCGAGGAACAACCTAGCATTAGCATAATAGTTTAATGGATTCATTCATTGAATATTTGTTACAGTTTTAACGCTAGCTGACAACCTAACCTAACCCTCCTCCTTTATTCGGACTTGGAACCAAGCATGACTGGTTTGTCACAAGCGGAGTTTAGTAGAGTAAAGATAGAAAATATAAAATTAAATTTAGCAATATTTTAGGTAGTAAGGCCACTGTTAAGATAAAAGATGACAAGTTACATACAATTGAGAGATTTAAGCATTTAGGATCGTTTTTTGCAAAAAGATAGAAGGGTTGAGAGATATTTTACATTGAATATAAGTAGAATAGTTGAAATGGAAGAGAGTGTCGAGTGTTCCTTATGATCATTGATACCTTTAAAACTTAAAGAAAAGTTCTACAAAATGGTGGTTAGACCTACTATCTTATTTGAAGTTGAATGTTGGACTTGGACTATAACTCAAGCACACAAGTAGAACATGGGAATTACAAAGATGAGAATGTTAAGATAGATGTGCAGAGATATGAGGATGAATAGGAAAAGAAATGAGAACATTAAAAAGAAAATCAAAATTGTGTCTATTTAAGAAGAACTTCGAGAGACACGTTTAAGATTGTTTGAACATATATTCAGACGATCAATAAATGTTCTAATTAGGCGGTGAGAAATTATGGCAACTACATACATTAAATGGCGAAAGAGAAGACTAAAGAAGAATTGATTAGCAATGATAAAACATGATAAAATTTATTCAAAATATAGATAATGAATAGAGCTATAATATGTTAAATTTTATTTCATAATTTAATGTTATGATTAATTAACATGTAATGTTATCGCAAATTAAAAATCATAATTTCAATCAAATTATAACTTTATATTAATAATTTATAACCCTAATTTTAGTTATCAATAAATTTAATATATAATTAAGTTAATTAAATTAAAGTAAATTAACATAGATAACTAACATATTAATTTGATTAGGTATTACTAGTCTATAAACTTATATTTAATAATAATTTGTATATCTTTATAAGTTATTATAATTTACAAAATTAAGAGTTAATTAACTTAAAATTAAATTAAAGTTTTAACAATGAGATTAATGAGATATTTATATGTAGATCTTTCTCAAATACTATAAGGATCAGTACTCTCATTCAATGCACAACTAATAAAAAGAGATTAACAATAAGATTGGCATCGCTATTTCTCATACTATGTGCTAACACATGTATCTTCTTTGGCCTACAGATTTGCAAGCCAAAACATAGTAAGGGTTCAAAATTAAAGTAGAATGCTCAAAGATGTCTCCAAACTCTAGAGTAATAAATTTTTATGATGTTTCTATAATTTCATGCTTTATTTATGAACTTCTGAGCTTGCCATTGAGACGTTAATTTTAAGACTAATGTCGTATTTGTGTTTCATGTGTCTCATTAGACTTTTACTACTTGTTTAGATGTAAGATGGTTATGTTTCTCAAATAGGTTAATCGATCTATTTACTTATGTTGATGGATGTTTTGCCTGTGACTTCAAATGATTATTTTCAGAAGAATACAAGATTTTCTTTATGTGGTGGGAAGGGATTGAAGGAGTGAATATATCTTAACATTACTACTGTTTAATATGACAAGATGAAATGGTATCGTGCCAAAGAGCCATATAGGTAGCAGCATTGGGAATTATATCAAAATTCAATTCTCCATTTTTCTTTGAATTCTTTGAAGCATATGGTTGTTCAATAAAGGTTTATTTCTTTAGTTAGTGGATGGGTTAACTAAACTAAGGGTAACATGTCACAAGATATATAATCAAAACTACTTAATATATATAAAGAGACTACATCATGTTGATAATGCCGCCAATCTTCAAGTCAAATAATCACTTCTAATCAAGGAGCATACCAGTTCAAAATATTTCCTCTATGAGCAACTAGTCAGCAGCAATAATGTTCCTTTGGAAAAAGATTTGCCTAGCACATATCAATCTTAGCAAAGATATTGTGAACTCTCTGTAGTGTGCAACAAATGATAATTAAATATTAACTGAATACCAATACCTGAAAATCATTAAAAGCTTCATGAAGACTCAAGTCAGTTTTCACATCCAGAGGCGAATTTAATTGTTTGGACAAGCAATCTGAATTGTCTATGGAAAGACCTTCAAAACCTTCAGCAAGTCTTGATATGAGTTGTTCCAGAGGCTTCAAGCATACATTTATAACCCTTTTGTAGGTTTCACCAGTTTGTTCAAAAATGGCTGCACGACGCCATGATTCAGCATTGCTTTCTGATACAATACATAGATCAAGATATGCAAGATACTGTATGAGGTGTGAGTTGTCTTGTTCCAAACTTTCTAGCAGAAAGTCACTAGGATTTCTTTCTGCAACAACTGATCCTTTGGGAGGAGCAAGCATGCACCTCCTGGTATGTACAACCTAGATAAACACAAACGAGTAGACAAATTTATAAACATTTAACCAAATATTTATAAAAAAATTAAAGGTAAATGAATAATAGAAAAAGGTTGGTAAAAGAAAATACACAAAAAGAACAAGTGGAATAGGGAGTCAGTATCTACATTCTTAAAAGATAAAATCATTAAAATAATTCATATTTCTGATAGACAAAAGACTAAGCGAGTAACTAAAAACTGACCTGGAGTAGGTGATGGCTTATCTCCCAGCAAATAGAAGCAATTAAAGTTCCAATGTAAAATCTGATCTGCTGAACCATGAATTCTCCTATCATGTTAATGGTCTTAAATTGATCGGGCAAGAGTAATATTATAATGAACGACCAAACATGTGTTTGAACTGACAACTTAAAAGCTCTCTTGAGTGCAGAAGATAGACCAACTTTGAAGCTGTAGAAAAGAGGACGCTGAAAATACAACATGTCAACTATAAACAGAAAAGGTTAATGCATTCTTACAGTGGAAACAAGGATTGAAAGAAACTACAAAAAGGATGAAGTTTATCAATAACTCTAATTCATAAAGAAAGCATTTACAACAACAATAACAAATCAAGAGCCTAAAATATTTGGCATCACCTAAATAGATCTTAATTTGTCATCAGACTTTATGTATGGATAAATATCTAGTAATATCCAGATATATGCCCACAAAGGTAAATTAAAAAATAAAATGCTCAAGTCTCTCTTCCATTTTTACCTTTTTGTTATACTTGGATTACAAATCTTCCTCCACAATATTATTTTTATGGAGTTAAAGAGTGTTTAAACCTACACATCAACATGAAGTTATGAGTATTTCTTATTAAACATATGTGAAACAGATTGCTCAAACTGCTGCAGCTTTAGGTATCAATCAATTTAAAATTTAGAAGAAAAAAATGAACTCAAGTTTAATTTAGTAACCCCCTAACTTTAAACATCTACTCATAAAAAAGTTTAATTCCATTTCCAATTAGGCATGATTTTCTATCCTTCAATAGTAGAGCAACAATAACAGGTAAGTGTAAGGCAAAATAGACATGTAAATAGGAGATGATTCGTTGCTAACCTGAATGATTGGAAAGTTAAGGACCCATCTCTTCCTATAAATATAATGGAGGCAGTAGACCAGCCCAAAAACCACCCCTCTCAGTCCTATGTCAACCAGACTCGCCAAATCCAGTACCTGTGGTAACCCACAGATGCCAAGTAGAATAAGGGACCCAGCTGCGGAACATATCAGTAAGAAGAGGACAGATACAAGCGATCGCCGAGCCCGGAGGGAAAAGTGGGCGGTGAAGGAGGGACGGGAGAAGCCGCCAACAAGGGCTTTGAGGAGGTAGCGGAAGCTTGCGGCCGCGAGCTCAGGGAGGGAAGCCGATGGGTCAGGGTGTGGAGAGACGACAATAAAGAGGGCGAGAGAGAGGAGAAGAAGAGAGAGGTGGAAGGCGAGGAAGGAGAGGAGGAATACGGCGGCTGGGGAGGAGGGTGAGGGGTGTTGGCGGAGAAAGAAGATGGAGTTGGGAAGGTGGAGAACGGCGGAGGCGATCGACTGCCAGATTAGAAACCCTAGCCAACGCTTCTTAACAAGCTCTCGAGGAATACCAGTGGAAGTAGAAGACGACGACGACATGGCGAAGCCGGGGGGCGAAGGAAAATGAGGGCTCTCAGGTTTTGGTTGCGTTATATTTTTAGCAATTCAAATTGGGCAAAAGCCCCCAAACCAAAACCCTCCGTTTTTTTTTTTTTAAGACATGAGTTAATAAAATCATTTTAACGCGGAAAAAATACATTATGAGTCTTGGCAGTTAAAATGTTGCATCTTAGTTTGAATATTACGAAATCATAGACTTATTTTCCGTTTTACCCTTCGTCCTTTCTCGTACTCTACTCCGCTCGGCGCTCCTTCATCGTGCCTCCGCTCCACCCTCCTTTTCTCCACCCTCCTCCACTTTGTCACCCGATCTCTCGTCTCCGCTCTCTCCTTCCTCATCCGCTTAGTCACTCGATCTCTCGCTTCCTAGTCGCTCTCTCCTACCTCCTCCGCTTTGTCACCTGATCTCTCGCCTCCTAGTGGTTCATAGAGAAAGCATCGTCGGAGAAGATTTTCGGCTCCTCGACCTCTACTACGCCGTATTAGAGCACTAGTCGGATATAGAGACCTTATTCGCCTTCGAATCCACCAACGTTGTTCGATCACAGGCGGTCGTGCCCCTCCTCGGATTGACGAAGGTGGCACGGTCGATGCTTGCGGACTTCGAGGCGGCAATTATGCTGGTTGCTTCTAGGTCTGCCGCGTCCAGTGACAACGTCCACCTCCTCACCCACTACGCCATTTACTATATCGTCTTTTAACCGACTAGAGAATTGTGCTCGCTAACATCTTCGTCGACTTCCCGTTTCATGCACCATATTCTCTGCCAGAGTCCCTGTTTGACGCAAGGGCGGTGGCAACATCGTCAGTGTCTGTGTCTTCCTCCCCACCTCCACTGTCTACTCCTTAGATGAAAATCCATGGAGATCCTCCCCCTCTTCCCCCACCGTCATTGCAGCCGGATCCAACTTCAAACACAAAATCGTCTTGGTTTCCTTTGTCCATCGTTCTGCGTGGAGGAATTTATGCATTGTATTTTCTCATTAGAACCATTATTTCTTTATCAAGTTGTTCGTCAATAGGTTCTTTCAATACCCAACGTATTACTTTGTCGTAATTGTTGTTCAAACGCTTTCAACTCCATATTCACAAATTGCTAAGTCTAGGGTTTGCGTGACAATTTAATTTGTCTCGACTACGTTGGTCATCGTCTAGTCCTAGGTAGTTTATTGCTCTTGGGAACATAGGGTTCTCAATTGTTCTCTTAATGCAGGATTCTCGATTGTTCTCCTACATAGAGGAAGTGAAACTTTCTCAAGTAGCTGTTGTGATATACACGAGTGATCCTGTCCGGAATCTGAGTCAGACGGAGGTCGGATGAGTTGTTGCTAGTGTTGACGGAGGGACGACTGGGACACCATTCTCGTATGCGCCTACGAGAATGGACCCTCACGTGGTGCCAACGAACAACGATGACTGCACCGGCGGTACTTGAACTCTGCGCACACTCAGACAAGCACACAGGACGTTTGAGGTCAGAAACTAGGGAAAAAGTCCCCGGAGCAGGCCCTCCGACACTCAAGTCAGATACTTTTTCCCTCAAAGAACAGTGTACGAAGGAGAAAGAAAAGTAGAAGATAAGTGCAAATGTGCGATAGAACGTACCTACGCAAGGGAGAGGACCTCCCTTTTATATGACAGTACGTATTGCTGGAGGCTGCCCGATGTCAAAGAATGTCGGGTGTCAGAACCTGTCGAGTAATGGAGGACACGTGGCATCCTCCTGTAGACTGAAGGAATATTCCATTCACAGATGACCGCAGACCGTTAGAATATTCCCTAACATTCAGTAGTTATTCTCTGACAGACAGTTACGATTCCCTGACCTTATTGTCATGTAGCATCTTTTGTCTCGACCGGGTATGAATAGGGCAGTTCAGACTGATTTGTCAGATATAACTCCTGGCCTAAACCTTGAGGGGTCGGGAGCTGTGGTGAGATCGTCCAAGAGCCGATCGGGAGTTGGTTAATCGGGAGTTAACTTACTGAGGAACCAGGCCTGAACATACCCGAGTTGTGAGAACCCGACTAGTAAGATCCAGGTTCGATATTACCCCGACTGCCTCCCATGTCTTAGACCCAGGTGATGTGCGTGGATTATATACGCTTTTATGCATATTTCGATGCACATCTACTTGTATTTCATTAGCATAATCTATGTTTATTGTACCCTATTTTATTATAATGTTATACTTCCATTATATTCTATTCGGAGATCTACTCTTTACTTGTTTTAATTGATAGGATGCGATTTGGAGCAAAAATGGAGTTTAAATGAAGTCTAGAGCTTCCAGAGTGTTTAGGTCATGTGAAACTCACACAGACATGCGAAAACTAAGTTTTCCCATGTTCTGACCGTGTAAAAACCACACGGTTGTGTGGTGCTCGTGTGGGGGGTGTGTGGAGGTTGTGTGGAGGCTGTGTGGAATCCACACGTCGTGTGAAGGCCGTGTGAAATTTTTAGCACTGTAGAGTAAAACTAAAATAGTCATAACTTTGTGCTCGGCTAGAGTTGAGGGTTGTTCTTTATATCAAAATGTAGATAACTTTAAAATCTACAACTTTTCTGAATACTTTAACAAGAGAAAACCCCATCTTAGTGGACTAAAAGACATTGCAATGAAACATAACCATGTAGAGCCATGACAAGGGTCATGCAAGGGGGTGTGTGAGATCCACACGGTCGTATAGCACTTCCAGAGAGTAAGTAGAGGCAGGCCGTGTGAGCCACACAGCCATGCAAGATTTTCAGAGGCCAAGCAATGTTAGGCCATGTGAGCCACAAGACCGTGTGAATCCATCCAGAAACTAAAGCAGAACATGGTCGTGTGAGCCATATGGTCGTGTCATCCTGGCCAAGAGTAAGAAGAAAGAGGTCGTGTGGACCGCATGGCCATGGCACGGGTCGTGTCACATTCCCAAATAAGGAGAGGACCTTGACCGTGTGGACCACATGGTCATGTCACGGGTCGTGTGAAGCCCGTGCCTAACTATATAAAAGGGATTTTTTTTTCTCCCCTTTTCACCCATCTTTGGCTTGGGGCTCACCACCATTCCATGGAGAAGGGTTATCCTCCTTGAGGGAACCCTAGATCTTCCATCTTTACCGATCCGTCCACCTTCAGAGTAAGGGTTTCAAGTAAGAAGACCGACGACACACTAATAAGCATTCCTCTCTTCTCTTTCTCTTATTTTGGAGTGTGAAATGCTTAATTTCTTGTCTCTTATTTGTAAATCATTTGTTATGAAGTAGATCTCTAGATCTAGGATGTAGGAAGTAGCTGTGATGTGATTGTGAATGTATGGACTATGTATTTAGATATTTTCCTATGCAATGAAGTGTTTATATCATCATCTATGTGTGTTGTGCCCTGTATGCGTTTGACAAAACGTATGTGAGGTAAATTCATGTAGATGTAGGGTTAGATCACCATGTAGGGGAAGAGCCTTGGAATGTAAGAGCATAGGACCTAGTGACAGAAGGTATCCCTTACTTTCTACGGTAGTTCCTTGAAATGGGGATAAATTCTTGTTAGGAAAATTAATTAGAGTTTAGAGGGTTCTTCCAAATTAATGTTAGGAAGTGACTTGTGTAATCTAGGAACATGGACCGTGAGCCCTTGTGTGAGAAAGATGTATTGGAGCAATCCCAATGGTTCGTGAGACCATGTGTTTTGGTGTTTGGGCAAAGGGTTTAAGTTAGGTTTACCCTTGTTATTTGATATGTGTACTTGAGTTGTGCAGGACTGTAGGTGACACATATGACTCAGGTTGATGGCTTCGGGTCCGGTGAAGGATGGAGCATCCGAGGGACCGTGGACAAGGCAGCAAGGACAAGGGCCGAGGGAAGCGACTTCGAGGCATACGCGAAGGATGACATTGGGACGAGCCGCGGGCTTGGATGCATCCGAGGGACGAGAGCCAAAGGAAGTAGGCTTGAAGGCAAGAGGTCAAGGCTGCAAAGAAGAGTCAAGTGAGTCGTGAGGGTCCGAGTGCGAGAGAAATGTACTCGGGATGGGAAACCCTAAGTTTAGGGTTGTACCAGTCGACTGGTGGTGAGCACTGAAGCTTTCTGTGCCCGAAATGGCTGGGATCATCAACTGGTCCTAGGATCGGTCGACTGGTAGATAGCCGTTGGAGTGCGTTGTGCTGGCACCAATCGACTGGTGCAAGGATCGGTCGATTGGTAACGGGCAAATCAGCAAGGCTGATTTCCCCAAGCTCTATAAGAATGAGCTTGGTATGGCCAGCCAAGGCGACGAAATTAGACTTGGTTAAAGCCTAATTAGTAGTCATAAGAGTTCTCAAGTGTTTGTGGAATCCAAGAGGTCTTGGTGTGTTGTGGTGAGGTTTCTCCACCCACAAGGAGCGACTTGAGATAGCCGGAGTTTCCGGGGGCTAATCCACTGAAGGATCGGGATCGTCCACCTTACGGACAGCCGTGGAGTAGGAGCATCATCTCCGAACCACGTTAAACGAACGTGTTAGCGGTTTGCATTTCCATTCTTGTATTTAGTGTTTAGCTTTCTATTTGTGTTTGTTTGTATTCCGCTGCGCTAACATCATAGGAAGCAACGTTTTGGGGGTGCCGTCTATCCAACCCCCCTTCAAGCCGGCCACCGATCTTCCAACAAGTGGTATCAGAGCGAGGCCGCTCTCTGTTGGACTAACCGCCAAGGAAGCAAAGATGTCCGGCTTGATAGATCCGCCAAAGTTCGAAGGAGGAGGCTTATGGGACATCACCTTTTGGATGGTGAAGATGAAGAACTTCTTCGAGACGGATTGGGACACAATGATGGTGGTGGAAGAGCCATTTGAAGTCCCTAAAGACAAGAAAGGGAAGAAGCTCCGACCACGACATTGGACGGAGGAGCAAATCACACGATCAAAGGCAAACGATAAGGTAATATCAATTTTGGTAGATATTTTGCCTTCTAACGTGTTAAGTGATGTATGTGAGTATGAAAATGCCCATGAATTATGGAGCAAAGTGAAGAAATTTCCATGGGAGGAATTTTTGCCTACACTAGAAGAAGAAGAAAAAGAAAAATCCGAAGAAACGGACTTAGTAGCTCAAGAAGAGGAGGAGGAGCAACCGGAAGGTGATGAGCACTCAACTTCCGAGGAGGAGGAGAAGGATGAAGAAATGCTATCCACTAGTGTGGATGAGGAGACATCCTCAAGGGTTGAAGAAAAGTCCAAGACAAGTGAAGAGGATGAAGAAGAGGTCTTGGAGGTCAACCTAGTGAGCACCTCCACCGAAGCAAAATCAAAAGATCACATTGTGTGCTTCGGGTGCAATAAAAGGGGGCACTACAAAAGTAGATGTCCTATGGGTAAGAAGAAGGTAACTCCTGAACCCAATCAAGTTATTTTGAATACTAACATGGGTTGTAGGAATAAAGAAGCCCAAAAGAAGGAGAAGAAATGACACATAGTGTTCTTCACGTGTGGTGAGCAGGGTCATTACCACACCAAATGCCCAAAGAAGAAGGAAATCAAGAAGTTGGCGCATTTGAAGAAATGGGAGAAGAAGAAGAGGAGCTCAAATCAAGGGGGAGCTTCAAGGGTAAGGGAGGTATACCCTAACTTGAAGGTTAATTCAAATTCAAATTCTTATGTTCCCATGCATGCTAGGAGAAATAATGTTAATCATTATATGCCCATGAAAAATTTTGGATTTAGATATCATGATCGGAATAGGGTAAATGTGGATCATAACCCTAGGAAATCTATGCATGATAAATTTAGAAATGGTAGACCTAAGGAGACCCAAGGTATTAATCCCAAGAAGGGGAGATATATGCCTAGAAATGGTGGGTCTAGGAATGTCCAAGGTGGACATGTTGACTCTAGGGTTAGGAACCTAGAAAGGGAGAATCAAGCTTTGAAGGCAAAGCTTGATGGTTTAGAGAAATTCCTTAAGAGATTCACTATTGGATCTAAGGGATTAAGTATGGTGTTGGGGAGTCAAAACCCCAACAATGATAGATCGGGTTTGGGATACTGATCTAGTCCCTCCAAGGCCAAAAGGAGACCATGTGCTAAGGTGGCACATGATAAGGGCAAGGGAGAGTCATCCAAGGCCAAAAATAAATATGCTAGGGTTGCATATGATTATGGCAAGGATGATGTGTCCAAGGTCAAGAAGATAAGGAGATCTTCTAAGGGACATCATTGTGGTGTAGCCACAATAGATGAGTCACCTAGGGAGGTGGCTAAGGTTAAGAGCTCTAGGGGGAGCTCCAAGTGTCAATTTGGGACCCATGGCCAATGGATCTCAGGTGGGTTCTACTTGGGGGTCTAGAGGAGCCATGGAGTGTGCCAAGTGGTTTAGAGACGGACTTGAGTCTCAAATCTAGGGATTTAGCACACATGGATTGTGTTTCATGCAAGAAATATGACAATTGAGGTCATATTGCATGATAATTGGTTTTGGATGTATAGATGCCATATAAACCAATGCTAGGGATGCATTGTGGGTTGGTATGGGCAAATACATCAAAAGGAAGCCAAAACTAAGACTTTAGGTCAAGGTTCAATTGAACCATTTAGCTAGTTTTAGATTTTGTGTCAATCTTGGGATTGGTGATAGATATATTTTGTAATGTATTTTTCCCAAGTAGACAAGAGTACAATAGACCTCTCCACAAAATTTGGGAATTTTTGGAGGTCTAGGGAATTACTGGTGCATTTCTGAAGTTGGCCTGAAAAGGCTGATTTTTTCAGAAATAGGGTACCAGTCGACTGGTAACAATGTTTTTGAGCACAGAATGGTTCCGTAAGCTCATTTTGACGAGGACAATCGACGGCACTTGGGGCAGTCGATGATACCAACAAAGTGTTTTTCAGCGTTGTTCTTGACCATGTCAACTCGTTTAGATGTATGGGATCCAAGGGGGATTAATACATGAGTCTAGGGTCAGTTTGGATGATAAGTTTTCAACAATTGGGATATTGTTGGAGAACTTTTTGGATGTTAGGCAAAGGGGGAGAATTAAGGTTTAGTTGGGAAAACCTTTAGTGCCTTTGCGTAGGGGGAGCCTTGGGATAGGTCCTTAAAAAGCCTTATGTGGAAAATCCTAGCTCAATGGGAGCTTAGGTGTAGGGGAGTCTTGGGATAGGTTCTTAAAAAGCCATGTGGAAAATCCTAGCTCAATGGGAGCTCAGGTGTAGGGGGAGCCTTGGGATAGGTTCTTAAAAAGCCCTGTGCATTGTTTCGGCGGTTGCCAAGTGTGTAGCCTTGGCAATGTAAGTTCATTCGGCGGTTGCCAAGTGTGTAGCCTTGGTAATATAAGTCCATTCGGCGGTGTAAGTCCAAGTGTGTAGCCTTAGCATCGTAAGTCCATTTGTATTAGCATGTTAATTTGCTATTTGTTTTCCCTAACTTAAACGTATTGCCAAACACCAAAAAAGGGGAGATTGTTGGAGCAATCCCAATGGTTCGTGAGACCATGTGTTTTGGTGTTTGGGCAAAGGGTTTAAGTTAGGTTTACCCTTGTTATTTGATATGTGTACTTGAGTTGTGCAGGACTGTAGGTGACACATATGACTCAGGTTGATGGCTTCGGGTCCGGTGAAGGATGGAGCATCCGAGGGACCGTGGACAAGGCAGCAAGGACAAGGGCCGAGGGAAGCGACTTCGAGGCATACGCGAAGGATGACATTGGGACGAGCCGCGGGCTTGGATGCATCCGAGGGACGAGAGCCAAAGGAAGTAGGCTTGAAGGCAAGAGGTCAAGGCTGCAAAGAAGAGTCAAGTGAGTCGTGAGGGTCCGAGTGCGAGAGAAATGTACTCGGGATGGGAAACCCTAAGTTTAGGGTTGTACTGGTCGACTGGTACTGGAACCAGTCGACTGGTGGTGAGCACAGAAGCTTTCTGTGCCCGAAATGGCTGGGATCAGTCAACTGGTCCTGGGATCAGTCGACTGGTAGATAGCCGTTGGAGTGCCGTTGTGCTGGCACCAATCGACTGGTGCAAGGATCAGTCGACTGGTAACGGGCAAATCAGCAAGGCTGATTTCCCCAAGCTCTATAAGAATGAGCTTGGTATGGCCAGCCAAGGCGACGAAATTAGACTTGGTTAAAGCCTAATTAGTAGTCATAAGAGTTCTCAAGTGTTTGTGGAATCCAAGAGGTCTTGGTGTGTTGTGGTGAGGTTTCTCCACCCACAAGGAGCGACTTGAGATAGCCGGAGTTTCCGGGGGCTAATCCACTGAAGGATCGGGATCGTCCACCTTACGGACAGCCGTGGAGTAGGAGCATCATCTCCGAACCACGTTAAACGAACGTGTTAGCGGTTTGCATTTCCATTCTTGTATTTAGTGTTTAGCTTTCTATTTGTGTTTGTTTGTATTCCGCTGCGCTAACATCATAGGAAGCAACGTTTTGGGGGTGCCGTCTATCCAACCCCCCTTCAAGCCGGCCACCGATCTTCCAACAAGTGGTATCAGAGCGAGGCCGCTCTCTGTTGGACTAACCGCCAAGGAAGCAAAGATGTCCGGCTTGATAGATCCGCCAAAGTTCGAAGGAGGAGGCTTATGGGACATCACCTTTTGGATGGTGAAGATGAAGAACTTCTTCGAGACGGATTGGGACACAATGATGGTGGTGGAAGAGCCATTTGAAGTCCCTAAAGACAAGAAAGGGAAGAAGCTCCGACCACGACATTGGACGGAGGAGCAAATCACACGATCAAAGGCAAACGATAAGGTAATATCAATTTTGGTAGATATTTTGCCTTCTAACGTGTTAAGTGATGTATGTGAGTATGAAAATGCCCATGAATTATGGAGCAAAGTGAAGAAATTTCCATGGGAGGAATTTTTGCCTACACTAGAAGAAGAAGAAAAAGAAAAATCCGAAGAAACGGACTTAGTAGCTCAAGAAGAGGAGGAGGAGCAACCGGAAGGTGATGAGCACTCAACTTCCGAGGAGGAGGAGAAGGATGAAGAAATGCTATCCACTAGTGTGGATGAGGAGACATCCTCAAGGGTTGAAGAAAAGTCCAAGACAAGTGAAGAGGATGAAGAAGAGGTCTTGGAGGTCAACCTAGTGAGCACCTCCACCGAAGCAAAATCAAAAGATCACATTGTGTGCTTCGGGTGCAATAAAAGGGGGCACTACAAAAGTAGATGTCCTATGGGTAAGAAGAAGGTAACTCCTGAACCCAATCAAGTTATTTTGAATACTAACATGGGTTGTAGGAATAAAGAAGCCCAAAAGAAGGAGAAGAAATGACACATAGTGTTCTTCACGTGTGGTGAGCAGGGTCATTACCACACCAAATGCCCAAAGAAGAAGGAAATCAAGAAGTTGGCGCATTTGAAGAAATGGGAGAAGAAGAAGAGGAGCTCAAATCAAGGGGGAGCTTCAAGGGTAAGGGAGGTATACCCTAACTTGAAGGTTAATTCAAATTCAAATTCTTATGTTCCCATGCATGCTAGGAGAAATAATGTTAATCATTATATGCCCATGAAAAATTTTGGATTTAGATATCATGATCGGAATAGGGTAAATGTGGATCATAACCCTAGGAAATCTATGCATGATAAATTTAGAAATGGTAGACCTAAGGAGACCCAAGGTATTAATCCCAAGAAGGGAGATATATGCCTAGAAATGGTGGGTCTAGGAATGTCCAAGGTGGACATGTTGACTCTAGGGTTAGGAACCTAGAAAGGGAGAATCAAGCTTTGAAGGCAAAGCTTGATGGTTTAGAGAAATTCCTTAAGAGATTCACTATTGGATCTAAGGGATTAAGTATGGTGTTGGGGAGTCAAAACCCCAACAATGATAGATCGGGTTTGGGATACGGATCTAGTCCCTCCAAGGCCAAAAGGAGACCATGTGCTAAGGTGGCACATGATAAGGGCAAGGGAGAGTCATCCAAGGCCAAAAATAAATATGCTAGGGTTGCATATGATTATGGCAAGGATGATGTGTCCAAGGTCAAGAAGATAAGGAGATCTTCTAAGGGACATCATTGTGGTGTAGCCACAATAGATGAGTCACCTAGGGAGGTGGCTAAGGTTAAGAGCTCTAGGGGGAGCTCCAAGTGTCAATTTGGGACCCATGGCCAATGGATCTCAGGTGGGTTCTACTTGGGGGTCTAGAGGAGCCATGGAGTGTGCCAAGTGGTTTAGAGACGGACTTGAGTCTCAAATCTAGGGATTTAGCACACATGGATTGTGTTTCATGCAAGAAATATGACAATTGAGGTCATATTGCATGATAATTGGTTTTGGATGTATAGATGCCATATAAACCAATGCTAGGGATGCATTGTGGGTTGGTATGGGCAAATACATCAAAAGGAAGCCAAAACTAAGACTTTAGGTCAAGGTTCAATTGAACCATTTAGCTAGTTTTAGATTTTGTGTCAATCTTGGGATTGGTGATAGATATATTTTGTAATGTATTTTTCCCAAGTAGACAAGAGTACAATAGACCTCTCCACAAAATTTGGGAATTTTTGGAGGTCTAGGGAATTACTGGTGCATTTCTGAAGTTGGCCTGAAAAGGCTGATTTTTTCAGAAATAGGGTACCAGTCGACTGGTGCAGATACCAGTCGACTGGTAACAATGTTTTTGAGCACAGAATGGTTCTGTAAGCTCATTTTGACGAGGACAGTCGACTGGCACTTGGGGCAGTCGACTGATACCAGCTTGAAAGTGTTTTTCAGCGTTGTTCTTGACCATGTCAACTCGTTTAGATGTATGGGATCCAGGGGGGATTAATACATGAGTCTAGGGTCAGTTTGGATGATAAGTTTTCAACAATTGGGATATTGTTGGAGAACTTTTTGGATGTTAGGCAAAGGGGGAGAATTAAGGTTTAGTTGGGAAAACCTTTAGTGCCTTTGCGTAGGGGGAGCCTTGGGATAGGTCCTTAAAAAGCCTTATGTGGAAAATCCTAGCTCAATGGGAGCTTAGGTGTAGGGGGAGTCTTGGGATAGGTTCTTAAAAAGCCTTATGTGGAAAATCCTAGCTCAATGGGAGCTCAGGTGTAGGGGGAGCCTTGGGATAGGTTCTTAAAAAGCCCTGTGCATTGTTTCGGCGGTTGCCAAGTGTGTAGCCTTGGCAATGTAAGTTCATTCGGCGGTTGCCAAGTGTGTAGCCTTGGTAATATAAGTCCATTCGGCGGTGTAAGTCCAAGTGTGTAGCCTTAGCATCGTAAGTCCATTTGTATTAGCATGTTAATTTGCTATTTGTTTTCCCTAACTTAAACGTATTGCCAAACACCAAAAAAGGGGAGATTGTTGGAGCAATCCCAATGGTTCGTGAGACCATGTGTTTTGGTGTTTGGGCAAAGGGTTTAAGTTAGGTTTACCCTTGTTATTTGATATGTGTACTTGAGTTGTGCAGGACTGCAGGTGACACATATGACTCAGGTTGATGGCTTCGGGTCCGGTGAAGGATGGAGCATCCGAGGGACCGTGGACAAGGCAGCAAGGACAAGGGCCGAGGGAAGCGACTTCGAGGCATACGCGAAGGATGGCATTGGGACGAGCCGCGGGCTTGGATGCATCCGAGGGACGAGAGCCAAAGGAAGTAGGCTTGAAGGCAAGAGGTCAAGGCTGCAAAGAAGAGTCAAGTGAGTCGTGAGGGTCCGAGTGCGAGAGAAATGTACTCGGGATGGGAAACCCTAAGTTTAGGGTTGTACCAGTCGACTGGTACTGGAACCAGTCGACTGGTGGTGAGCACAGAAGCTTTCTGTGCCTGAAATGGCTGGGATCAGTCAAGGCACCAGTCGACTGGTGCAAGGACCAGTCGACTGGTAACGGGCAAATCAGCAAGGCTGATTTCCCCAAGCTCTATAAGAAGGAGCTTGGTATGGCCGGCCAAGGCGACGAAATTAGACTTGGTTAAAGCATAATTAGTAGTCACAAGAGTTCTCAAGTGTTTGTGGAATCCAAGAGGTCTTGGTGTGTTGTGGTGAGGTTTCTCCACCCACAAGGAGCGACTTGAGATAGCCGGAGTTTCCGGGGGCTAATCCACCGAAGGATCGGGATCGTCCACCTTACGGACAGCCGTGGAGTAGGAGCATCATCTCCGAACCACGTTAAACGAACGTGTTATTGGTTTGCTAGTTCTTTTCTTTGTCCTTAGCTTTCGTATTCATTGTTTTAGTATTTGTATTTCCGCTTGCGCACTAACGAATACGTAGGAAGCGAGTTTTGGGGGTGCCGTCTATCCAACCCCCCTTCAAGCCGGCCACCGATCTTCCAACAGGATGTTCCCTATAATCGGACTTCCTAAATTACCTCTTCTACTTAATTGCATTAATCTACCATTAGGAAGTGATTTGAGTAATCTAGGAATGTGAACCGTGGGCCCTTGTGACAGAAGAATGTTCCCTATAATCAGACTTCCTAAATTACCTCTTCTACTTAATGGCGGTAGAACTTGGGTAAACACTTCAGTGCAATCTTCGCGAGATTATACCAGACTCTAGTTAGAACTCCTACACAAGTGTAAGCATGGAGTTAGAGAGATGAACAATGTATAGGGGCATTAACTAGCATCACAACGAAATCGAAATCTTAGGGGGCGTTTGGTTTAGGGGAATAGGAGTGGGGAATGAGAATAAGAATCATTGATTGTGTTTGAATTATAGGAATAAGAATACAAATAAGAGAATGAATCCTTGAAATTGGGTAATAACTCATTCTCATGTACCTCCCCTTCAATGAGTCATTACCCTATTTTCATCAATCAAAATATTCTCTTATTTCAAAAATACCCTTGACATAAAATTAAAATTTTCTCCATTAATATCAAAATATATTTATTTATTTATTTTTTCATATCACTTCTCTCTCCTTGTTCTCTCTCATCGTATTTTCTCTCTCATCATTTTATCACACACTTTCTCTCTCCTTAATCTCTACTATCACACTCTTTTTCCTCTTTTTTTCTCATTACACTTTCTCTCTCATCATACTTTCTCTCTTCTCAATATCTTCCATCGCACTCTCTTCCTTCTTTTTTTCTCATCATACTTTTTCTCTCTCATCATACTTTTTCTCTCCTCAATCTCACCCATCACACTCTATTTTCTTTTGTTTTCTCATCACACTTTCGCTCTTATCACACTTTCTCTCTCCTCAATCTCTCTTGTCACACTCCCTTCTTTTTTTTCCTTAACACACTTTCTCTCTCATCATACTTTCTCCCTCATCATACTTTTCTCTCTCCTCAATGTCTCTCATCACTGTTCTTTTTTTTTCTCATCATACTTTCTCTCTCATCATGCTTTCTCTCTCACCATACTTTCTCTCTCCTCAATCTCTCTCATCACACTCTCTCTCCTTATTTTTCTCATTACATTTTCTCTCACATCATATTTTCTCTCTCATCTTCTCTCATCATGCTCTCTCCTATCACACTCTCTTTTCTCATTTTCTCTCATTATAATTTCTCTCTCTTCATTCTTTCTCATCACACTTTCTCTATCATCATATTTTTCTCTCATATTCATCTTTCTCTCACATATAATTTTTCTCTTATTTTCCTTTAAGGGTAAAAAAGAAATTTTGATTTATTCCGATAGAAAATATACAACTAACCAACACATTACTTTTAAGAGTGATATCCATGCTCATACCCATTCCCATTCCATAATACAATGATTCTCATTCCGATTCCTATTCCTAAGAGAGAACCAAACACCCCCTTAGTATCTATCCATTCTCAAATCCAACTCTCCCTCTTTCTCTACTCTTTACATTCTCTCTTCTCTTCACTCTCTCTTTTCCAACCAATCTTACGTTTGTTTAGATAATTCACCGTGCGAAGTTGACTAGTGTTTAATCAACAATCCTTATGGGATCGATAATCTTTTATATTACTGATGACATAACCGTGCACTTGCGGTGACATAACAAGTTTTTGACGTCGTTGCCGGGGACTATTTTCGATTAACATTAGTTGATTAGCATATGAGTTACTCTAGATATTTTTTTTCTTTTACTTGTTTCACTTTCTTTGCATTATGCACTTTCCTTCCTACCTTTAAATTCTACATTTATTTTTTTAAACCAAAACAAAAATATTAGTTGAGTGCCTTGATTATTTTATATCTCTTTTATCCATGTGCTATGTAATGATCTCTCACCATGTCTTGTGAGTTTAGTACTATTATTTCAGGTGAGACCCAAAATTTTTCTTTAGTCATGGATTGGTATTCTTGGCAGCCTGGAGGTGAAAAGTATAATTCGGTTGACGAGCAAATGTCGAACATCTGTAGAGTTGTGGTAGCTCATCCCACCCGTCTGTCATATGCCACCTCTTCTAAAATGAAGTTGGCCCTTGTTAGAGTGTATACTAAAAGTCTAGCTTTTTGTATAAATATTTAAGAATCACATTGGTCAAATATCTACATTTATATGCTAAGTGTAGTTGTTCAATTAATTTATATTGTAGATAACATGGTGTGTGGTGTCACACACAGAAGATCATGTTATCAATTCCTTATAAATTATAAACAGTAGCTCACGACTAAAATGAAAAGTAAAAACCATTGGTATAGTCGTAGTGTAATAAGGTATTAGTTTATCTTGACTAATAAATTACACTAGTACACTCTAAGTGTATTGAGTAGGACCATTTAAGATAAGTTCTTTTTATACTGACTTAATAAAAGAACAAGACCTTAGTTATTATGGAAGTGTGTGCTCTTAATCCTAATATAATAACAAGCACATATATTTAGTATTTATTTCTTTGACTTATCAAAGGGTGAGATTTAGCTTGATAAATCAATAGGCCCGATAAATTGGGAAATAATATTACTTATAGTGTGTATTATTGATTATAGAAGGAAACTGTGTCCTAGTTATCTAGGTTGAGAATGTCCCCAAGAGGAGCTCATAAGGATTGTCATGTTAAACCCTGCAGGTGGACTTAGTCCGACATGACGATAAAGTTGAGTGGTACTACTCTCGGAGCTAGATGTTAATTAAATGAGTTGTCAGTAACTCATTAAATTAATGAACATTCGATATCTTAAACATAGGGAGACTAACACACTCATGATAAGAAGGGACCCATAATGTAATTTGGGATTGGTGCGGTAGTGCAATAATAACTCTCTAGTGGAATGAGTTATTATTGATGAACTTAAGTTGTGTGTTCGGGGCGAACACGGGATACTCAAGCTTGTCGAGAGGTCAAAACTAATTTCTCCTCTAGGTCCCTGTCGTAGCTTCATTAGTGCCTCATAGTCCACTCATGAAAGCCCTTCTTGGTGTTCAAGAGGGGGCTGACCCATGGCTTGGTGACCAAGTCATAGGGGTCGGCCAATTCCTTCACAAAGGGGGCGACCCTTTGCTTGGTGTCCAAGCAAAGAGGGGCCGGCCACAATAATTCAAAATAGGAGGGGTGTTTTGAATTTTTAAAATCTTCTCTTTGTAGACATCTACAAGTTTTAAAAGAGAGATTTTAAAATTAAAACTTTCCTTATTTGAATTAGGCCACATGGTTTAAAAGAGAGCTTTAAAAGTTTTAAAACTTTCCTTATTTAACCATCCTCATGGTTTTTTTAAAAATAGTTTTAAATTTAAAACATTCCCTTTTTGAAACCATGTTAAAAAAGAAAATTTTAGAAGAGGTGTTTTAAATTTTAAAACTTGGTTTTAATTTTTAAAACTTTCTTTTTTTAACATCTATTTTAGGAAATTAAAAGAGAGCTTGTAAACTTTTATAAGAAATTTCCTTCTTTGCTTATAAAATTTTTACAAGATAATTTTTCCTTCTTTTAAGGGACCGGCCACCCTTGCTTGGTGCCCAAGCAAGGGGCCAGCCAATCAATCTATTAAAAGGAGAAAAGGAAAAACAAGAGGAAGATTTTAATTTTTGTAAAAATCTTTCCTTATTTGCCTTGGGTAAGTATTATAAAAGAAGGGGAGGAGAGGCCTCATGGAGCAATCTATTCTTTTCTCTCTTCTCTCTAGTCTTCTTCTAAGGGTCAACCCTTGCTTCTCTTCATTCTAGGGCCGGCCACCTCTATGTGGTTGCTTTGTGTGGCCGGATACAAAGAGAAGGAGAAGAAGAGGAGAAGTAGGGTAGACATCAATTCTTATTCTCTTGTTGGAGCTCTCTATTGTGGCCGGCCCTCTCCCTCTTCTTTTCCCCTTGCTCTCTTTTGTTCTCTTGTGGTAGTAGCCGGATTTTAGAGAAGGAGGAAGAAGGCTTTTGGGTGGTGTTCATCTTGGAAGATCGTCGCCCACACGACATCCAAGGCGAGGTGAGGAATACGGCAGAAGATCTTGAAGTTATTAGCATACAAAGAAAAGGTATAACTAGTAATTTTCTTCCGCATTATGCTAGTATTTTCTTTGTATGAATTCCAAACACAAGAGACATTATATTCTAGTTTTTCAAATTTGTTATTCGAGTTTGTGTTTTTTTTATTTTTCAAATTTGTGATTCGATTGTTTCTTTTGGTTAAACCTAAAGTTATATAAGGAAATTAAATATTAGTTTTCCTTAAAAGGCTTTGTCTAGGCGGTGGTGGATGTTCTCATACCCAAAGAGGCCATGTGCCTCGTCATGCAGTTCTGGAAGCCAATTTTGGAAATTAATATTTAATTAAATTTATAACATAACCGGTACGATCTTCCTAGGACCAACTAACAGCCCTTTCACAGAACCAATTGATGATATTTGTACAATTTGTGACAGCTCATCCCATCTAGCTGTTATTTGTCACTTCTTCCATATGACTGTTCCCTCTCTTCCAGAACTTCAAAATCCATTCCAAACCGTAAATCAATATGATTCAGTTCCTAGTATTTCTAGTTATGACCAGGGAGATCTTCAAATTCAGAACTTCCAACCCCAGCACACTTTTAAGGAGGATGAACAGTCAATTCCATAGCAGCATATCCCTGATTTACCTCAACAGTACAATCAAGATTTGATGGACCATTAAAATTTGGAAAATAACTGTATTCAAAGTGTTGAGTATTCTTCTCACGCAAATCAAAGTTCATCAGAATTTCAAGATGACTCAATATTGGATGGACCATAATAGTTGCAATCAAAAGAGCCAACTACCTGGGAGGACTCCCAAGACTCAGATATTCCTACTCCCAGTCAGATGAAGACCAAAATACATGAATTAGAAAAGCTCTTGATGCAAGAGGGGATCTTGTTCCTTCGATCCCTATAGCAAGATGATGTGTCAAGTCCAAATTCGAAGCCTCAATTGAAGGATGATTTGGAGGGGATAGAATGTAAATCTGAAGGTGACTGTGATCATGATTCTGTAGCTCTACAAGACTCCTCTACTGCTTTGAATGGTGATGTTATATTTGATGACACTCTGATCACTGATAGGACCATTGATGCATCTTCAACTAGTCTTGCTAATGTTCCTTTTGCAACTTTTGATAATTCTTGCTTGATGGATGATGGGATCATAGAATATGTAGATGTTGATATTAATTAATATGCAACCCTCCGAGTGGGAAGTGGTGGAAAGCTGGGGACCCCAAAGCTGGACACTCCCACCTTTGCCTATACTTCACATTCATCAGAACAAGGCCTCAATATCAACTGCGATCACCGTGCTCTTAGCCTGGACACTTCAAGTGAACCTTCTCCTACCGTTAAGAAGAATCTTTAAGGAGAAGAAGAAGGAGAGAGCAATTCCTCATGATATGTTTCCCATGATGAAAGTTCCCTCCGTATTTTGGGTCACTAGCTGGAAAGTCCAGAGGTATCTCACTCCGGAAAGATCACAATTTAGATGAGCTTAATAAGGTGGTCGAGCTAATAACCTTAAACAAGCACTTCTTAAGAGGCAACCCAAGTTCAATCTTATTTTCATTCATGTTTTTAGTTCCTTTCTAGTTTCATTTCTTTCCTCATAATAAACTCATATCCTCTACTTAATTTTTCTTGTCTATCTTCTTTTTATAGGATTCAATATTGTGGAAGAGTGCAACTCACAGATAGTGAAGTATCTTCAAAACATGAATGTCTCAACCATTTGGAGCTTATCACTTAGTAACTTATCTAAACTTCATAAAACCTCCTCCATATATCATTTTTAGTTTTCATTGGGACAATGAAAAGTTTAAGTCTAGAGGATGCATTAGGTTTAGTTTAGTTTTTGTTTATTTCTCTTTGCGTAATAAATTTTTCCTAGTTGCATCACTTATCATGTCATTGTTGTTTGTTCTTAATGCAAAATTCTAGCATGTTTTATCTAGATATTTATGTTATGTGATTTGGTATGCTAGTATGCCTATTGATCTATGTTTTCCTATCCATAGTAGCATGAAGTGAGCATTGCAAGTACTAGAAGAATTTGAATGTTGTCCTAGTTTTAGGATCTCTTCACATTATGCTTGACTTTGATGGTAGATATTTTTGAAAATAGTCATGATTCATAGAACTGAACTAGTACTCTTGCTTCTATGATGACCTCTCAACTACATTTTGGTTACTGGATAAACTCAAATCATGTAAGCTCATTTGAAAAAATCAATCCCAAAGAAAAAAGAAAGAAGGAAAGCCCGGAGGTATCTCACTCCGGCTCTTGGCTTAGACACTTCAAGTGAACCTTCTCCTACCGTCAAGAAAAATCTTTAAGGAGAAGAAGAAGGAGAGAGCAATTCCTCATGATATGTTTCCCACGATGAAAGCTCCCTCCGCATTTTGGGCCACTAGTCGGAAAGTATGGAGGTATCTCACTCCGGCAAGATCACGATTTAAGCGAGCTGAATAAGGGGTCAAGCTAATGAACTTAAACAAGCACTTCTTGGGAGGCAAATCAAGTTCAAACTTACTTTCATTTTAGTTTTAGTTTCTTTCTAATTTCTTCACTTCGCTCATAATAACTCTAATCCCTCTACTTAATTTCTTTTGTCTATCTTATTTTTATAGATTTTAAAGTTATGGAGGAATGTGAGTATCGGATAGAGAAATATCTTCAGAACATGAATGTCTTAACCATTTGGAGCTTATCACTTGGTAACTTCTCTAAACTTCATAAATCTCATCCACATTCCATTTCTAGTTTTTATTGGGACAATGAAAAATTTAAGACTGGGGGATATTTGGGTGTAGGTTAGTGTTTATCATATTTCTTAGTTTTTGTACATTTCTTTTTGAAAATTTTCCTAGTTGCATCATTCATCACATTATGATTGCTTGTTCCTTAATGCAAAATTCTAGCACGTTTCATCTAGATATTTATGCTGTGTGATTTGGTGTCTAGTATGTCTATTAATCTATGTTTTCCTATCCATAGTAGCATGAAGTGAGCATTGTTATTACTAGAAGAATTTAAATGTTGGCATAGTTTTAGGATCTCTTCATATTATGCTTGACTTTGATGGTAGATATTTTTGAAAATAGTCATGATTCATAGAACCAGACTAGTACTCTTTCTTCTATGGTGACCTCTCAACTACATTTTAGTTACTGGATAAACTCATATCATGTAAGCTCATTTGGAAAAATCAATCCAAAAAAAAAAAAAAGGTTTGTTCAAGTTTGATACTTTGCAAACATTCAAAGAAAGAAGAAAAAAAATAAGGGATAAAAAATAGTTATCGTGAGTGGAAACTAACAATTCACCCATTTGAGACCGAGTTAGGTTACTGGAGAAATGAATGTTATGTTTCTCTTTATACTGAGTATTCCTTTGAGACTTGTGTAGACGATGCATAGCATTTTTTAAGGGAACGAACCTTGCATGTCACAGGTAAGTGCCTATTGCCGGAAGTATGAGGAATACAATTAAATGAAAAATTAACTAGGCTTAGAGATTGACACTTGAAAAAGTTAAACCACTTATTACACTGAGCACGGAGAACTTCTACTTAGACCACACTCAAATAATTTTTTTATCATACTCATCAATGAAACTATATGACAGGTTTATATTGATTCAGTAGGGATTATTACATGTCATCTATGCACATAAATCTAGATTGCAAGTTTTGCTTGAGGACAAGCAAAGGTTTAAGTCTGGGGGTGTGATGTGCGTGGATTATATACACTTTTATGCATACTTTGACACATATCTACTTGTATTTCATTAGCATAATCTATGTTTATTACACCCTATTTCATTATAATGTCATACTTTCATTATATTTTGTTTGAAGATCTACTCTTTGCTTGTTTTAATTGATAGGACGCGATTTGGAGCAAAAACAGAGCTTAAATGAAATTTAGAGTTTCTAGAGTGTTTAGGCCATGTGAAACTCACACGGGCATGCGAAAACTAAGTTTTTCCATGTTCTGGCCATGTGAAAACCACACGGCCGTGTGGAGGCCATGTGGGAGGCGTGTGGAGGCCGTGTGGAATCCACACGACCGTGTGAAGATCGTGTGGAATTTTTAGTACTGCAGACTAAAACTAAAACGGTCATAACTTTATTCTCGGTTAGAGTTACGGGTTGTTTTTTATATCAAAATGTAGATAACTTCAATATCTACAACTTTACTGAAGACTTCAACCAGAGAAAACCCCATCTTGGTAGACTAATTACAATGAAACATAGCCATGCAGAGCCATGACAAGGGTCATGCAAGGGGTGTGTGAGATCCACACAACCGTGTAACACTTCTAGAGAGCAAGTAGAGGTAGGTCATGTGAGCCACACGGCCGTGCAAGATTTTCAGAGGTTAAGTAATGTCAGGCCATGTGAGCCATATGACCGTGTGAATCTATCCAGAAACTAAAGCAGAACATGACCGTGTGAGCCATACGACCGTGTCATCCTAGTTGAGAGTAAGAAGAAAGAGGTTGTGTGGACCACACGGCCATGGCACGAGCCGTGTCACATTTCCAAAGAAGGAGAGGACCTTGGCCGTGTGGACCACACGACCATGTCACGGGTCATGTGGAACCCCGTTCCTAGCTCTATAAAAGGGGGTTTTCTCCCCTTTTCACCCATCTTTGGTTTGGGGCTCACCCCAATTCCTTGGAGAAAGTTTCTCCCCCTTGGGGGAGCCCTAGAATCACATCTTCGCCAATCCGTCCACCCCTAGAGCAAGGGAATGCCTCCAAAGATGCCACGCTTCAAGGATAAGCACTCTCCTCTCTTTACTTATTTGTATTGGGTTGTAGTTTGCTTCTTACACCAGGTGTCTCAGATCTGGGATCTTTGTCTATGAGAACCCGATCGGGAATTAGGTTGCTGATATCGTCACATGGTCCTACTTCCTCTATGTTGACCGCCACGTCCCATTAACTTCTGACCGTCATGTCCCCTTGACTTCTGACTACCATGACTTTATCGGACCCCACCATTATGCATCGTATCATAAACCTCCTCCAAGTCTAGTCGAAGGAGGCTCAGGTTCGACCGACTAGACTCAAGTTCTAGTATACTTATTCCACTATAACATCCTTAAATATTGCTCCTTTTCCCAAATCCTTGGATGTGTAACCTATTTAATTATCCAACTAACCTCGGGGGAAGGGTCTCATCAACCCTTCGAAGCCGACTCTTCACATCATCCTCTTTAAAAGGGGTTGACTCCCTTTACATCGCTGTGCTTTTCTTGCTGACCTCTCCTAACCATGGAATCTATTTCTGAGTCTAATAAAGTATCACCCCTACGCCAACAACTAGCACATCTAACTCAGTTACTTATTCAAAAGTACACTGCTTTAGCCGAGATGGCACATGTGATATGTGTAGATTATATACACTTTTATGCATATTTTGACGCACATCTACTTATATTTCATTAGTATAATATATGTTTATTACACCCTATTTTATTATAAAATCATACTTCCATTACATTCTAGTCAGAGATCTGCTCTTTGCATATTTTGATTAACAGGATACATATTGGAGCAAAAATGGAGCAAAAATACACACGAGAACAACTTTGGAAGAAATCAAACCAAGGCCGTGTGACCCACACGGGCGTGCTCCCCCACCAGAGGCAAATCAAGCCACGGATATGTGAGTCACACGACCATGTCAATATCTTGTGGCCAGGCAGCACACAGCCATGACAAATGGCACGACCGTGCCAACTTTCCAGAGGTGAAGAAGGCCACGATCGTGTGAATCCACACGGCCGTGTGACTTTGGCAGAGAAGAAGAAGACCACGGCCATGTGATCCATATGGCCGTGTGAATCAACCCGAGAGGAAGTCCGGTGAGGCCGTGTGGATCCACATGGTCGTGACACGGGGTCGTGCCACGTTAAAACAGAGTTGTGCTAAATTATGGATGGATTATAGACCGATCGTAAAACGACCATAACTTTGTTGTCGGTTGGAGTTTTGGTCTGTTATTTATACTAAAACGTAGCTAACTTCAAGATTTACAACTTTGTTTCAGATCCAACAGAGAGATAGCATTGCCTACCCATGCTAAATGGTACGACCATGCCTCCCAATGCGGGTTCATTTGGTCCTTCGTCCAGACTGCAGATCAAACTTTGAACTACCATAACTTTTGGCTCGGTTGGAGCCAGGGCTCGATCCAAATATCAGATTGTATATAATTTCAAGAGCTACAATTTGGTTCAGGGTGAATCATGAGAAAACCTGATTTAATGGGTGAAAACCCTAGTTTACCAAACCCCTATAATCCTTATTTTTCTGGATAGTTTGGAGGAGGTATAAAAGGGCAAGAACCTCATTCTTTGACTCATCTTGGGTTTGAAACTTTGTCCCTTTCCTTGGAGAAGGGTCCTCCCCTTAGGCAGAAATCCTAGAGCTTCATTCACCTCTATCCCTTGATGATCTGTCCATCTCCGGAGCAAGGAGGCATCCGCAAGACATCGGAAACATTGGCAAGCATCTCTTCTTCCCCTTCTTCTCACATATAGGGTTGTAAGTATGCTTTACTTTATGTTTTTGGGTTGTTCTTTCTTTGCAATGGAGTAGATCTCCTTTCTAGGATTAGGGAGTATATGTGATGTGATGGAGATGTAAAACTATGTGGATTTGCGATGTTTCTATTCAATGACTTGTTAATGCCTTGTTCATATTTGATGAAATATGTGTGTGAAGCTTATATATATGTCTTTTGCATGTTTTATCAAATGGTTGTGTAGAATTGTTAATCCCGTAGGGGGGATATCCTAGATCGTATGACTGAGGAATGTTGGTGATAGGCTGCCCCACTAACTGACGTCTAGGGTATCACCTTAAAAGGAGAAACAAATCTTCACAAGGAAATATGGGATCGGGCATAATTACTATTTCTATTTCTATGTTATTGTGCGTTAGTGTGTTTCTATGTTGTATGACCGAGGGGCGTTAGTTACATGCTGCCCCGCTAACAGACTTCATAGGAATCACTTCCATTTAGTAGCATAGGACATGGAGTAGGAGATCATGCTGACTTATCCACTGCAGGGGAGAGTCGATAATGCATCTAACTTCCTATAAGAGCATGAACATAGAGGATAGGAACTAAACAATCTATGTAACATTGCCTAGCATCACAAGGAAACCAAAATCCTAGAATCGCACCTTAAACCATCTCTCACATCCTCTTAGCTCAACCCCTCTCAAGATCCACCATCTCTTCTCTTTCTCTTACTTTCTTTTCTAACCAATCTTACGTTTGTCTAGATAATTCACCGTGCAAAGTTGACTAATGCTTAATTAGCAATCCCTGTAGGATCGATAATCTTTTTATTACTGACGATGAAACCATGCACTTAGGGTTGTATAACAAGTTTTTGGCGTCATTACCGGGGACTGTTTTCGATTAACATTAGTTGATTAGCATATGAGTTACTCTAGACATTTTCTTTTTCCTTTTTTGCATTTTTCTTTCCTTTGTTTTTAATTCTTCATTTTTTTATTTGTTACTTCTACATGTCTATCTTGTTTTGACTATAATTATTTAGATGGATATGTTTAAACTGAACTCTAGATTGAAAGCTCAATTTCAAAAGTTTAACCAAATTTCTGTTGTGAATTCTAATACTCTTTTTTGTGAGATTTGTTGTGCAACTGGTCATATATATGATAATTGTCCAACATTATTTGACCGTACATATGGAATGCATGTTTTCTCTAACTTTAATCAAAGGTCAAAGCAAAATTTTTATAAAGCTTGTAAAGAAATAGGTCATTCAATTGAAAGTTGCTATAAGCTACACAATTTGGGAACATCAATAGATGAACTCAATAGAAAAATAGATGAAATGACCTCATCAAATTCACACACATATGACTCCGACTCGAAGGATCCCCAATTTTCTTTTAGCTTCAAGAAGGGATAAGGCAACTATGTAGATGCTATGGAAGCTCAATCATCATCTATGGTGGATAGACTTTTGAAAGGTTTAGAGGAGCTTTAAGCTCTTCAAGCTGAATCACGCAGGGACATCAAGAAAATGAATGATACACTTGATAGGATGGACTCAACAAATAATAAAATTTCAGCTAATCTCTTAGCTTGACAAGAGTCTATAATGAGGAAATACTATGATGAACTTGAGGATTATGAATCTAAGACTTTGATAAAGGAGTGCACCACTTTAATTCCATTACTTCCTAATATCAAAGATCCAGAAGAACCTTCCCTTCCTACATCTGAACCTATTTATAGTCACATTGTGGAGGGATGTGTAGGGATGACCCAAGAATCACTCCCCTTAGTCATACAACCATTAGCCACTTTGGATGATGTAGGATATGAACTAATCGATGTTGAGAGTGTAGGGACTTGTGCAATAGAAGTAAAGTCTCAAGAATCACCTCTTTTAGTAAGACCATCACTTGAGCCACAACCTTCCTTATCTAAATGTCAAATCATGTTAGATGATTTACTTACATTAGTAATTGGTAAAAGTCAAATTTCAATTGATTTATCTACTATTACTAATCAATTCTTTTTTGAGCATGGTGGTGGTAGGACGTACGTTGCATAGGAGTCACAAGGACAAGATAGTGTTAAACCTTTGAAGGAGGGCATATTTGTTGAAAAATTGAGAGCCCTTGGTAAGAGGGTTCTAAAATATCTTACCCTTCCAAGAGCGAGATTTAGATGAATTTAATGAGGTGGTCGAGCTAATGACCTTAAACAAGCACTTCTTGGGAGGCAACCCAAGTTCATTTTCCTTATTTTTATTTATGTCTTTAGTTCTTTCTAGTTTCATTTATTTCTTTATAATAAACTCGTATCCTCTACTTAATTTTTGTTGTCTATCTTCTTTTATAGAACTCAAAGAATTAGGAGGAGGGCAACTACATGATGGAGAAGTTCATGACATGTGTATTTGACACTCATCATTTGATAACTTCTCTTACTTTAAATCTCCTCCATATTTTATTTCTAGTTTCCATTGGGACAATACAAATTTTAAGTCTGAGGGAGGTTTGAGTTTAGTGTAGTGTTTGTTATAATTCTAAGTTTTTGCACATTTTTTTTTGCATAATAATAAATTTTTCATAGTTGCATCATTCATCACATTATGCCTGCTTGTCCCTTAATGCAAAATACTAGCATGCTTGTTCTAGATTTATGTGGTTTATGGGTTACTTATGGTGCTAGTATATTTAGTAATCTATCTTTTTCTATCTATGATAGCATGAAGTGAGCAATATTTTTACTGTAAGAGTTTAAGTATTCGCCTTGTTTTAGGATCTCTTACACCTTACCTAGTTTTGATGGTAGATAACTATGAAAATAGTCATAATTTATAGAACTTGATTAGTACTAGTGTTTCTATGGTGACTTCTCAAACTGCATTTTGGTTACTGGATGAGGCTCGAATCATGTCAACTCATTTGGAAAAAAATCAAAATATCCCAACATTTGCATTTATTTACATTTATGTTCAAGTATTATATCTTGCAATCACTTAGAAAAAAAATGATGATGAAAAAAAATGAATGAATAAGAGATATAAAAAATAATTGTCGTGAGTTGAAACTAGCAAGTTACCCTTTTGAGACCGAGTTAGGTTACTGGGGAAATAACTGTTATGTTTCTCTTGATATCGAGTATACCTTTGAGACCATGGGTAGATCGTGGAGGATGAACCAAGCGTGTGACAGGTAAGTGTCTATCGCCAGAAGCATAAGGAACATAGTTTTATGACGACTTGACTAGGCTTAAAGATTGATACTTGAAAATTTTAGGCCACTATTGCACTGAACATGGAGAACTACTACTTAGGTTGTACTCAAACAACTTTCGTATCTTGCTCACTAATGAAATCATTTGATAGGATTAGATTGACTTAGTAGAGATTATGATGCACTATTTAACCACATTTAGATGCAGTTTTTGCTTGAGGACAAACAAAGGTTTAAGTCTGGGGGTGTGATGTGCATAGATTATATACACTTTTATGCATATTTTGACACATATCTACTTATATTTCATTAGCATAATCTATGTTTATTGTACCATATTTTATTATAATATTATACTTTCATTATATTCTGTTCGAATATATGCTCTTTGCATATTTTGATTGATATGACGCATATTGGAGTGAAAATGGAGCAAAAATGCACACGAGAATAACTTTGGAAGAAATCAAGCCAAGGCCGTGTGACTCACATGGTTGTGCTCCCCCACCAGAGGCAAATCAAGCCATGGTCATGTGAGTCACACGGCCATGTCAATATCCTATGGTCAGGTAGCACACGGTCATGCCAAATGGCACGGCCGTGCTAACTTTCTAGAGGCGAAGAAGGCCACGGCCGTGTGAATCCACACGGCCGTGTGACTTTGGCAGAGAAGAAGAAGGCCATGATCGTGTGACTCACGCGGCCATGTGACTCAACCTGAGAGGAAGTCTGGTGAGGCCATGTGGATCCACACGGCCGTGCCACGCTAAAATAGAGCTATGCTGAATTCTGAGTATATTGCAGACCGATCGTAAAACGACCATAACTTTACGCTCGGTTGGAGTTTTCGGTTGTTCTTTATACTGAAACATAACTAACTTCAAGATCTACAACTTTGCTTTAGGTCCAACAGAGAGATTGAAGGCGCTGGAATTTCGTTCTATTTAAATTTCTCTGTACAAAAATTATACAAGTACAGAACTTTTCTTAGCAACCCGCGTGTTCGATTAGACATGTGTTTGATCAATCAAGCAAGATCTTGATGGATCAAAGTACACCTTGATCGAAATACAAGATCGTTGACCTCTTGTGTTGGTATTCAAAATCGATACAAAGAAAACTAAACTAATTACGCAGCGAAATTAAAGAACTAGTTGTACCTTTCTTTTGTAGTTAAAGACCTCTTGATCTTCTGTTGTATTCCTCTCCTCTTCTTGGACATCGTGTGAGCGACGATCTACCAAGACAACAACCGCCCTTCCCTTCTTTTCTTCCAAACTGCTGGCCACCAAGGAAAGCTCTAGGATGGGGCATCTTCTTCTCTTCTTCTCTTCTTCCTTCTCCTCTTCTTCCTCTTCTCCAATCCGTCGGCCACCAATAGATCCTAGCATGGAGGGGTGCCGGCCCTAGCAAGGAGGGGTGCCGACCCTAGCAAGGAGGAGGGGGCGCTGGCTCTTGTTATGGAGGAGGAGGCACCGACCCTTGTTATGGAGGAGGCGCCGACCCTTATTATGGAGGAGGAGGGGCGCCGACCACAAGGAACAGATATGCCTGACCCTAGCAAGGAAAAGATGTGGTGGCGCTGAAAACAAAAACCAACAACTCATGGATGGGTGAATGCGAGGCTTTATATAGAGGCTACAACAGGGATCTTGAGGAGAAATTGGTTTAGGCCTCTTGATGGGCTTAGGCTTCCTGTGTTCGGCCTGAACACCCAACTCAAGTCCATCAATAATAACCCATACCACTAAAAGGTTATTATTGAACTACCGTACCAATCTCATATTACAATATGGGTTCCTTCTTATCATTAGTGTGTTAATCTCCCTACGTTTAAGATATCGTATGCCCGTTAATTAAATGAGTTACTGACAACTCAATTAATTAACATCTGATTCCAATAGTAGTACCACTCAACTTTATTATCATGCTGGATTAAGTCCACATGCAGGGTTTATATAATAATCCTTATGAGCTCCTCAAGGAGACATCATCAACCTAAATAATTAGAACATAGATTTCTTCTATAATCAACAACACACCATATAAACAGTACTATTTCCCAACTCATCAGGCCTATTGATTTAACGAATAAATCTCACCCATTGATAAGTTGAAGAAATAAATACTAAGTATACATACTTGTTATTATATAGGGATTAAGAGGATGCACATCCATAATAACAGAGGTTCTGTTCTTTTATGTAGTTAGTACAAATTGAACAACCTCAAACGGTCCTGCTCAATACACACATAGTGTACTAGTGTAATTTTATAGTCAAGACAAACTAATATCAAATTACACTACAACCGTTCCAATGGTTTGTCCCTATCCATCTTAGTTATAAGCTAATATTTATAATTTATAAGGAACTGATAACATGATCTTTTGTGTGACACCACACACACCATGTTATCTACAATATAAATTAAATGGACAACTGCATTGACATATATATAAATATAAAATGCAAATATTTGACCAAAGTGATTCTCATTTCAAAATATTTCAAAATAGATGTTCATACAAAAGCTAGGCTTATAGTATACATCTCAACAAGGATAGCATTGTCTACCCATGCTAAATGGTATGGTCGTGCCTCCCAAATGTGGGTTCATCTGGACCTCCGCCTAGACTGCAGACCAAATTTTGAACTGTCATAACTTTCGGCTCGGTTGGAGTCAGGGCTCGTTCCAAATATCATATTGTAAATAATTTCAAGAGCTATAACTTTGGTTCAGGTTGAATCATGAGAAAAACTGGTTTAATGGGTGAAAAATCCAGTTTATCGGACCCCTATAATCATGGTTTTTCTGGGCAATTTGGAGGAGGTATAAAAGAGTCAAGAACCTCATTCTTTGACTCATCTTAGGTTTGGGACTTCATCCCTCTCCTTGGGGAAGGGTCCTCCCCTTAGGGGGAAACCCTAGAGCTTCATTCACCTCCATCTCTTGACGATCTGTCCATCTCCAGAGCAAGGAGGCATCCCCAAGACATCGGAAACATCGGCAAACATCTCTTCTTCTCCTTCTTCTCACATCTAGGGTTGTAAGTATGCTTTACTTTATGTTTTGGGACTGTTCTTTCTTTGCAATGGAGTAGATCTCCTTTCTAGGATTAGGGAGTTTATGTGATGTGATGGTGATGTAAAACTATACAAATCATATGTAATTCATCTTTGATCCAAAAAAGGTTTTGTAAATTGAAAATGAAAGATAACTAAATTCCCTACATTTAAACAGAAGAACCTGAAGTGAAATTCATTTATCCATTGAGGCTAATTTACATCACAACAAAACCAAAAGCAATAGGGTCACAATATAATTCCAAATTCATCAGTTAGTGGTATAAAAATCATATGAAATTCATCTTTGATCCAAAAAGGATTGTATAAATTAGTTATGAAAGCTAACTAAATTTTCTACATTTCAACAGAAGACACTGAAATGAAATTCGTTCGCCCATTGAGGCTAATTTACACCACAACAGAATCAAAAGCAGCAGGGTCACAACATAATTCCAAATTTGTCAGTCAGTGGTATAAAAATCATATGTAATTCATCTTTTATCCAAAAAAGTTCTGTAAATTGAAAATGAAAGATAACTCAATTTTATACATTTAAACAGAAGAACCTGGAGCAAAATTTGTTCACCCATTGAGACTATTTTATACCACAACAGTACCAAAAGCAACTGGGTCACAGCATAATTCCAGATTCGTCAGTCAGAATCATATGAAATTCATCTTTGATCCGAAAAAGATTCTATAAATTAGTAATGAAAGCTAACTAAATTTTCTATATTTCAATAGAAGACACCAATGTAAAATTTGTTCACCCATTGAGGGTAATTTACACTACAACAGAACCAAAAGTAACAAGGTCACAACATAATTCCAGAACATCTATGAAACATCAACACAATCTAAGGCACCCAAAATTCACAAGACATAGAAGCTAATTTAAAGCATTAACATAGTTGAATACATGAACAATTTGTATGGTTCAAAACATGATATCATAGCAAGTAAAACAAGCCAACTTTACAAGCTATAAAATTCAAAACTACACCAGACATAGAGGCTAATTAAAACAATAACATGGTTGAGAACATGCCTTAAACACTTAGCCATCTACTCCTTGTCTTCCTTGGAAATCCTAGCATCGGTGGAGAATAAGAGGGTGAGGAGGTCTTCCTAGGGTTGGCGGCAGCAAAAACCAGAGAGAGCTTTATAAGGTAAGGTTTAAATAAATAGGGGACTTAGAACTTGGTCTAAATTTTCTATTTCCATGCCATATCTATCTACATATAAAAATTCACAATATATAAAATTTGCTAAGTCATTTATTTTATTTTTATAAAAAAATAAAACTGATTCCCATGGGTGTAACATTTCCATCTTTATCCCAAAAATTCATATATGAATGCTAAGTCATTTATTTCATTCCTTTTTTTTGTAAACTTAATATGATATAAGTTTAAATGGGGAGTTATTTCCATGGTTATAAAATTTCCATATATAGTTTACTTATTTAATTTGTTTATTCTTTGTAATTACCCCTTATGTATCACGTAATATTTTATTTCCATATTAATTAGATGAATATTCTCTACAAATTTATACATACTAAGTTTTTGGATTAAATTTCATTAAATTTCGTATGTTATATTAGTATAGTGATTAGTTATTAATCTTTTATTAAATTTTGTGTATACCATATAGATTTATATTTTTCTTCTATATTATATATATATATATTTCGTAAGTTATATTAGTATAGTGATTAGTTATTAATCTTTTATTTAATTTTGTGTATACCATATAGATTTATATTTTTCTTCTATATTGTTTAAAGCATAACCTAAATTTATAAGTCTTTCTAAATGTTATACATATTTGTATTCTACCATATTCTTAATATAAAATAAATAAATCTATAATTAAATATGAATTCTAATTAATTATAATTAATCCAATAAATATCCTTAATTAAATAAGTAGTTTCGAACACTACAATAATTTGCACCATGAGTATTGTTGTCTACATATACTGACATGACGTATATATATTTCTCGACATGTTAATTTTGATGAATCTATATTTCCTTTTGCAGCCTCAACAACAACTCCATCTTCAAACGGTGGTACCTTCTTGACATCACCTAATATCCCATCTAAATTACCACATGTTGCTCATCCAATTAAACCCACTAGAGATGCAAGAGGAGATGACATCCTAGGTACTATTCCCCGTAAATTCTCCTAGGTCATCAGAATCAACCCAAATGGCTACTCCATTGAGAGCAGCGCATCTTGATAAAAGGAACAATGTTATGGAACCTATTATGTGTCCAACCTTGGAAGCATCGCTTGTCGAAGATAATGTGCTCTCTATTTCTAGATTTTCAGATAATATAAGTCCGTCATCTAAATCACCATATCAGTCTACTTTCTCGTCACCATCAACAAATAATTCAGATGATAATGCTCCTCGTTGCATGCTTCCCTTAAGTGGCATCTATGCACGTTGCCCACCAATGACAACTCGGCATCCCCTTCCATGAGCTTTAGTAGTCTCTTCAAAATCTATTGAACCAACTTGTTTCATACAAGCGAATAAGGATCCAAATTGGTGTAGTACAATGACTACATAATTTGATGCACTTCTCCGTAATGGAACATGGAGCCTAGTTCCGCACAGTCCCTCCTTGAATGTTGTAACTCTAAATGGGTATTCCATCTTAAGCATCGAGCCGATGGTTCTCTTGAATGACACAAATCTCGACTTGTAGCTAAAGGATTTAGTCAACAACCAGGTATTAACTTCAATGACACGTTTAGCCCAGTCATCAAAATTACATCTGTTAGACTATTATTATCAGTAGCTATTAGTTCTAATTGGCCTATACGATAATTAGACATTTCAAATGCATTTCTTTATAGTCATCTTGAGGAAACTATATTTATGGAGCAACCACCTGAGTTCATTCATCCACAATTTCTATCTCATGTTTGTCAACTCAAGAAATCCTTATATAGTCTTCGACAAGCTCCTCGTGTATGGTTTTTTCGATAAGAATTTTCTGGATCAGAGATTGACTCATCTCCATTCCACAAATATAATGATGGATATATGATATTTTTTTTTCTTATTTATGTTGATGACATCCTAATAACTAGCAATGATCACAAGGGTATTATAATTTTATTAAATCTTCACAATTAAGAATTTCCTACTTGAGACTTGGGTATTACTCATTTTTTTCTTGGTATTGAACTTACATGAGGAATGCTATATTCTCTCTCAAAATAAATATATTACTGGGCTTCTTTAAAGAGCTAAAATGAATGAAGCATGTCCAGTCTCGACACCAATTACTATAAACAACTTTACAACTTCATCCTCTCCTACTCTGTCTGATCCACAAATTTATCGAAGAATTATTGGAGCCTTACAATATGTCACTATTACACGCCCTGATATTACCTTTGCAATAAATCATGCTTGTCAATTCATGCATGCACCAACTGAACAAAATTAGGATAATATAAAAATAATACTTCGCTATCTCAAATGTACGATTCTACATGGTCTTCTTTTATATCCCCAATCGTCTCGAAATTTATATGCCTATAGTGATACAGATTGGGCAAGTTCTCCCGAAGATAGACGCTCTACGAGTGGATATGTAATATTTCTTAGATAAAATCTTATCTCATGAAATTTGAAAAAGCAATTTACTGTCTCTCGTCCAAGTACTGAGGTGGAATATAAAACTATAGCAAATACAACATTTGAAATTATTTGGCTTCAATCACTTCTCTCTGAACTTCATCTTGCATCAAATATTACACCAAAATTTAGTGTGATAATATTGGAGCAACATATCTCACAGCAAATCTAATCTTTTATGCTCATATAAAATATACAGAAATTAATTTTCATTTTGTTCGAGAGCGTGTGGCGACTCAATAATTATCAGTCTCTTATATTTCTATGGAGGATCAAATTATTGATATCTTTACTAAGCAATTATCCAAACAATGTTTCAACAACCTAGCGAGCAAACTCAACGTTAGAGATCTCCTGTTGAATTTATCAGGGAGTAAAAGAGATAAAAGAGAATCACCAGAATTGATCGGATCAAATTACCAAATCAAATCAAATTAGTATTAGAATTATTCTAATAATTTTGTTATAATTATTAGAATAATTTTCAGAATAATTCTATTATTTATTAATTGGTTAATTGACCAAGTACTTTTTAAATATTATATATTGTACTGTTCTTAGGACAAATATCTAGAGAAAACAATAAACTTTATTATTGTTCTCGTATTCTTTTTGCCCTCTTCATATTGTTCTTCTTTTACACCATTGGCATGACCAGGAGCAACAACTCTTTTGTTGTTTGGTTGGGAAGTTTCTTGCGAGAAACTTTTGGTGCTTCTTTTCTGGTCATCAAGTGTTCTCCTGGACTTACCAGATAAGATACTCCATGCCTCTGAAATGAGGTTGAAATCATCTTCAACAACGACAGATTTTTTCTTGTCGAGATGTAGGAGAGCCAGCTTTTTGTAATGTTTCATCACTATGTCTTCGTCTGCTCCGGAGTTCACGCAGAGAATGGCGTGCCTACGATTCTCCCTGTCAACTTTACTCTTCGATGCAATGCAAACATCGGGAGTCGCAGTCAAATGAACCAGCCCTTCGAAAGCAGGCAAGAGAGTTGGGCCTCCAAGGCAAATTTCTTGGTGTTGATGATATCATTTTCGGCCAACTTATTCTCGATGATCTCTTTTGCCCTGAGGGCAGATCTCATGACGCCGAGTAGGGGAGGGGAAGGACATAGGAAAGAAAAGGAGATAAAGAAGATTATCGGAGGAGATTGGTGTGCTTCGCGAGTTAGAGAGAATCGGCGTCGACGGAAGAGGCTTTTTCATGCGAGTGGGATGGATGAGATTGGAAGTTTATGGTTAGGATTTAAATCCCTAATTATGGATTCAAGATTAGTCTTCCCTAGTTCTGCGACGAATCTAGGATTTATCCCTAATTCAACGACTAGTATATATTTGTTGCTGAATTTACTAAATCGGCATTTGTTCACAATTTATATGTCCAACGAATCCATAGTTTGTAACAAAATTCTTGATCAACGACAAAAATGAAATTCGTTTCAAATTTATAACAAATTTCATATTCGTCGCAAAACAGCAGCGACAAATGTTGTGACAAATTTTGTCATTACTAATTTTGTAATGAAATATTATTTTATTGCTAATTTTATTGCTATTTTGGAACGTTGAATTCGTTTCCATTATTTTCATTGCCAATTTATCATAAATTATTTTCATCGTTAAAATCCAACCCTGAAGGATTTTTGTTATAGTGGCCCTAAAGTCTTTGCATCTAGAGTGCTTGGTTGTCCCCCATCTTATCAGCACCGTAAATGCTGGGTGCCCAAGAACATCAACCCTGTGCTCCAGGTGCTGACGAACTTGAGAACCCTAACTCAACGTGTCGAGCTCAGAGAGTTCTGTCGCAAGCTCTGTATGCAAATCATTCCCATTGTAGTCCGTACATAATTTTTCCTCTCCAATCATTCCATGCTTCCTCGAGCCAATCTTGATGGGGTTTAGTCCCTCAAAAGACCACGGACCCAGACTATCATTGGAGTCTGTTGATACATTAATATATGTATCATTGGAGAGATAGGGGCTTGACTAGACTACTCAGGTCTGATGCCTGTTGATACATGCAATTCATCCACAAGATTGGGCGGAGATTTTGACATCTTGAACACATTAGTTAGCATTTAATATTATTTATATAATTTATTAATTCAAATTAGTTGTTATTGACAGTGTTTTTTTCGCTGTTATTAAGAGGTACGCTCCTGACATGATGTTGGTAGGAGGGAATAGTACTGCCCTTCACGTCTTAGGTGATGGACTTCACGTTTCGTTTTCTTTGATCGCGCGTTCAACGAATCCAGACATTAATTCCGTCTCCCTATAAATCGTTAGTCTATGTAGGGGGCTTTTGCAACAATTGATCACCAATTCACGTCAAAGTTATCCATGCAATTGAAGATGGGATGGGAATGGACTATTGTAGCGATGGTTTCTGTGGTAGCCATTTCCACTGTGGAACGCTCGGATGGTGCACGGCAGTTGGAGGAAGTTAAGGTGATGTACATTCGTGGCCAGGTCCTTTGTCAGGAATGCTCCAGCGCAATCTGGAAGGAATGGATTCATGGGAAACCCATGAAAGGTACGTAATTCTCATACGATTGGCGGTTAATTATATTAATCTTTCATTGAAACTTAATTGTTGTTTTATTCCAGGTGCGAAGGTGGCGGTGACATGCCTCGACTCGCGCCAACAAACGGTCTACCACGTGAGCGCCACGACCGACAGCAAGGGAGAGTTCCACCTGCCAGTGAGCGTGTCGGCCGGCGGGAAGGCGATGAGGCCTGCAGAGGACTGCACGGTGGGCTTGGTATCGTCGCCGGACACAACCTGTGATATCATGACCGAATTTGGCGGCGGAAAGGGCGGGGTGAAGCCAGGCCATGTGTGGGAGCAGCTCGTCGCGGCAGAGTACACCGTGGGTCCTTTCTTCTTCGCGCCACGCTTGTGCGAGCAACCAACGATGGCCGCGGTAGACTTCGACTGACGACTGAGATATCTACGTGTGCTCATTGTTTTTTTTTTAAGTTCTCTGTACAGTCGAAGAATTTTAAAAACTTTGAAAAACAACCTTTTACTTGGAGGTCCCTCCTCCAAGTGTACTACTTAAGAGTCAATCTCTTAGAATCAATCTTCACTCCTATAAATCTACCTGACCTACTAGGTTTACTATTTGAAGTTCATTCTTCCAAGACTTTCCATTACATAGGATTACCTTCCCCTAGGATTTTTCACTGCATAACTTCACTAACTAGACTTTCACCACCTAACTTTACTCACTAGGGCTTAGCTTCACTCATTGGGACTTCAACTGCCTGACTTGATTCACTAGGACTAGCTTTACTCACTAAGACTTCCACTACCTAGTTTCGTTCACCAGGACTTCCACCACCTATCTTCATTCACTAGGGCCTAGCTTCACTCACTATAGCTTCCATTACCTAGATTCACTCACTAGGACTTCCCCTTACCGAACCTCCATTTAGGATTTTTTCTTACTAGTCATCTAATCCTGACGAGACTTCTCTCTTCTAAACATCAAGTCCTGTTAGATCAACCCTTAGCCAAACCGACCAGACTTAGCTACATTATCAAACATTAAAACTCTGGAAGCTGATTGCATCAACAATTGTACTACTAAAAAGAATGATTCTTGATATACCTCTATCACAATACAAGTCTCTGCACTTCCTTCCACAACATTATCATTGGCTGGACTAAATATACCAACATCAATATCAACAATAGTAGAATCAATAATGTCATAAAAAATCTCATACTAATCATCATTATTAGAAAAATCTATAACACCATCAATAAATGAAACCCTTAATAAATACATCAAGAAAATTGCAAGCCACCATATTATCTAGGGGTGAGCAGTCAACCCCCAAACCGACCAACCCGCTTATACCAACCCAAACTGAACTGAAAAAAAATCCCGCCGGATATAGGTGTTGGTTGCTACTCGAAAAACCTAATGGTTCCACTATATAAAAATTTTGTACAAAGATCTGAACATTTTCCTAGCTACCATGTGTTCTTTTAAATTAAACTTGGATCGCCTGCAGAACTTAACACGTTAGATCCAAAGTTTAATCTATTTGTTCTTTTAGGTTTAGACTCGGATCTCCTACGGAACTTAACACGTTCGATCCAAATCACCTAGGTTATTAATTTCATTAAATATTAGTTTCCAAAATTGGCTCCCATTATTGACGTGGCGATGCACATGGCCTTCTTGGATATGGGAACAACCACCACCGACTAGACGAAGCCTTTTAAGGAAAGTTAATATTTAATTTCTTTAAATAACTTTAGGTCAACCGAAAAGAACAATCAAATCACAAGGAAAAGAAAAAATAAAAGAACACAACATCGAAAATAAATTCGAAATACTAGAATCGTATGCCTCTTGTATTTGGTATTATTTCCAAAAATAACTAGTATGATGCGGAAAGGAAAAAATACTAGTTATACCTTTTAGAAAGACCTCTTGATCTTCTACAGTATTCCTCTTCTAATCTCGGACGTTGTGTGGGCAACGATCTTCCGAGATGAGAAACCACCAATGCACCTTCTTCTCCTCCTTGCAAGGTTCGGCCAAGTCAATAGCTCCTCCAAGGATGAAGAGAAAACACCACCAATGCTCCAAGGGATAAAGCTTTCTCTCCTTCTTCTCCAAGCTTGAATCCGGCCACCACTTATTCTCCTAGAGGAAGAGAAGGTTCGGCCACAACAAGGGTAAGAGAGAACTTGAAGGGGCCGACCACACCAAGGAAGAAGAGAGGGAGAAGAATAATAAAAGTTGTGTGTCATGAAGGCACCCCAACCCCTTGTTTTATATTCCTTGGCTTTGGCAAATAAGGAAATTTAATTACAATAAAATTTCCTTAACTTTCCTTAATAACAATTAATTAAGAAAAATTAAATAAAATTTCCTAATCAATTGTATATGGCCGGCCACCTCATGGAGAGCAAATAAGATAATTTTCAATCAACAATTAAAAATTCCTTATTTGTCTTTGGAAATTTTAAAAAATAAAATTTCCCTTTAAAATCCCTTCATGGTTGATAAAAATAAATTTCTATAATTTTAATTTTTCAACATGTGAATAATTTACAAAGAGAAAAAATAAAATATCTTTCCTATCTACAAATAAGGAAAGAGATCTAATATCTTTCTTTAATCTTTAGTAGATCCTTTTAAAAGAGATATTTTAATTTTTAATCTCTCCAATAAATTATATTTTACACATAAGAAAAAATTAAAATTAAAATTCTTTTTAATTTAATGGGGTTGGCCACCTAAGCTTGGGTTCAAGCTAGGGCCGGCCATCCATGAACCAAGGCTTGGCCGACCCTAGCTTGAACCACAAGCTAGCTTGGCCGACCCTTACATCATGGGTATGAAGGTGGGTATAGGTGGGTATAGTACTCTATAAATAAGAGGCTACGATAGGGACCGAGAGGAGGAATTGGTTTTGGTCTCCTGATAAAATTAAGCATCCCGTGTTCGCCTCGAACACATAACTTAATTTTATCAATAATAATTCATTTCACTAGAGAAATATTATTGAACTACCGCACCAATCCCAAATTACATTTTTGGGTTCCTTCTTATTATGAGTGTGTTAGTCTCCCTGTGTTTAAGATGTCAAATATCCACTAATTAAGTGAGTTACTGACAACTCATTTAATTAATATCTTCATCCAAGAATAGTACCACTCAACCTTATCGTCATGTCGGACTAAGTCCACCTGCAGGGTTTAACATGACAATCTTTATGAGCTCATCTTGGGGACATTATCAACCTAGATTACTAGGACACAGTTTCCTTCTATAATCAACAACACACACTATAAGTGATATCATTTCCCAACTTATCGGGCTTATTGATTCATCGAACTAAATCTTACCCTTTGATAAATTAAAGAAATAAATATAAAATATATGTGCTTGTTATTACATTAGGATTAATAGCACACACTTCCATAATAACTGAGGTATTTATTCTTTTACAAAGTCAGTATAAAAGAAACGACCTCAAATGGTCGTACTCAATACACTCTAAGTGTACTAGTGTAATTATATAGTCAAGATAAACTAATTCCTAATTACACTACGACCTTCCAATGGTTTGTTCATTTCCATTTTGGTCGTGAGCTACTGTTTATAATTTATAAGGTATTGATAACATCATCTTCTGTATGTGGCACCACATACTATGTTATTTACAATATAAATTAATTGAACAACTACAACTAAATATAGACAATTTGACCAAATGTGATTCTTTATTCAAAATAAATGTTTACAAAAGCTTAGGCTTTCAGTATACACTCCAACAATCTCCCACTTATACTAACGGCTAAGCTGCCATATCTTCTGCCATACATCTGATTCCCATTCCCTCCACATGCCGATCGAAAGCTTTAGCTGGAAGGGCCTTAGTGAAAGGATCTGGCAGGTTATCTGCTGATGCAATCTTGACGATGACAACTTCTCCTCGCTTCACGATATCTCGTATCAGGTGGTACTTGCGCTCTATATGTTTACTTGCCTTATGGGCTCGTGGGTCCTTCGAGTTTGCAACTGCACCGCTATTATCACAATAAATTGTGATGATTTTGGCCAAACCAGGAATCACTTCTAAGTCCATTAGAAAGTTCCTGAGCCATACTGCTTCTTTAGCTGCCTCAAAGGCTGCTACACACTCAGCTTCCATGGTTGAGTCCGAAACGTATTTCTGTTTAACACTCCTCCATGCAATGGCTCCACCTCCTAAAGTAAACACATAGCCTGATGTAGACTTACTATTGTCCCTATCTGATTGGAAATCTGAATCCGTGTAACCCACAGGGAGCAAATCGTCTGCTTGGTAAACTAGCATATAATCTCTAGTCCTTCTCAGGTACTTTAATATATGCTTTACCGCAGTCCAATGTCCTTGTCCAGGGTTACTCTGATATCTGCTAACCATGCCCACGACAAAATAGATATCAGGTCTCGTACATAGGAAGTTCCTGAGACATACAACTTCTTTGGCTACCTCAGAGGCTGCCACATACTCAGCTTCCATGGTTGAGTCTAAAACACATTTCTGCTTAACACTCCTCCATACAATGGCTCCACCTCCTAGAGTAAACACATAGCCTGACGGAGACTTACTATTGTCCCTATCTGATTGGAAGTCTGAATCCGTGTAACCCACAGGGAGCAAATCGTCTGCTTGGTAAACTAGCATATAATCTGTAGTCCTTCTCAGGTACTTCAATATATGCTTTACAGCAGTCCAATGTCCTTGTCCAGGGTTACTTTGATGTCTGCTAACCATGCCCACGGCAAATCAGATATCCGGTCTCGTACAGAGCATTGCATACATTAGGCTTCCCACAGCCGAAGCATAAGGAACTGCCTTCATATCCTCTATCTCTTTTGATGTCTTCGGAGACATCTCTTTAGATAGAGCTACTCCATGCCTAAAAGGTAAGAAACCTTTCTTGGAATCCTGCATGCTAAAACGAGCAAGGATTGTATCTATATATGAAGCTTGGGACAGACACAACATTCTTTTCTTGCGATCCCTTATAACTTTGATCCCAAGAATGTGTGCACAATCTCCTAAGTCCTTCATATCAAATTGTTTGGACAACCATACCCTTACGCCCGATAATACCTTGACATTGTTGCCAATTAACAAAATATCATCTACGTATAGTACAAGAAATACCACCACGTTTCCGTTACACTTCTTGTATACACAAGACTCATCCGGACACTGAATAAATCCATATGACTGGATTACTTCATTAAACCGGATGTTCCAAGACCTTGAAGCTTGTTTTAGTCCATAAATGGACCGATTGAGCTTGCACACTAGATGCTCTTTGCCTTTTTCAATAAACCCTTCTGGTTGCTTCATATGGATGTTCTCTTCAAGACTTCCATTAAGGAAAGCTGTCTTGACATCCATTTGCCAAATCTCATAATCCATATGAGCAGCAATGGATAAGAGTATCCGGATAGACTTAAGCATGGCTACCGGTGAAAAGGTTTCCTCATAGTCGATTCCCTCTTTCTGAGTGTACCCTTTCGCAACAAGCCTAGCTTTGAAGGTTTCTACCTTCCCGTCTGTCCCTCATTTCCTTTTGTAGATCCACTTGCATCCAACGGCTTTTACACCATCAGGTGGTTCTACAAGCTCCCAGACCTTATTAGAGTACATAGACTTTATTTCAGAATTCATTGCCTTTTGCCAAGATGCTGCATCTATATCTTGGAGTGCTTCGTCATATGTTCGGGGATCAGGTTCATGTTTACCCGGGATCAAGTCCGAAGACTCTCCCAAAAACATGAATCTTTCAGGCTGCCTTACAACCCTCTCACTACGACGAGGCACTGTCTGTGGTTGTGTATCATGTGTGACACGTGTTGCAGTCTCTTGTGATATTTCATCTTGTACTGTTGGTACCGAAGTAGACGTATCCTCTCTAAGTTCTTCTAAAACAACTTTGCTACTGTGCTTGTGATCCATTATATAGTCTTCTTCTAAAAACTGGGCATTGGTGCTAACAATGATCTTCTGGTCTTTAGGACTATAAAATAAACCACCTTTCGTTCCTTTGGGATACCCCACAAACACGCGAACTTCTGTACGAGATTCTAACTTATCAACATCTGGTTTCAGCACATGTGTTGGACTACCCCAAATCCGAATATGTCTTAGACTGGGCTTTCGCCCATTCCACAATTCTGTAGGAGTAGAAGAAACTGATTTAGAAGGTACTAAGTTCAGAATGTACACTGCTGTTTCCAGAGCGTATCCCCAAAACGAATTTGGTAATTCTGAGTAACTCATCATCGATCTAACCATCTCCATAAGAGTCCTATTCCTTCGTTTTGCTACACCATTCTGTTGGGGTGTACCAGGTGCAGACAGTTGGGATTGAATCCCAGCCTCTGATAAGTAATTCCTAAACTCTCTTAAGAGGTATTCGTCACCACGATCAGACCGTAGTGTCTTGATACTTTTACCTAGTCGTTTCTCCACATCAGCCTTGTATTCTTTGAACTTATCAAAGCACTCGGACTTGCGGCGCATTAGGTAAATGTATCCGTATCTTGAATAATCATCTATGAAAGAGATAAAATATTCAAAACCACATCTTGCCTGGATAGACATAGGACCACACAAATCAGAATGAACCAATTCTAACACTTCTTTGACTCTATACCCCTTGGCCTTGAAAGGCCTTTTGGTCATTTTACCTTCCAAGCAAGATTCACAAGTTGGAAAATTTTCCAACTCTAATGAACTCAAAAGTCCATCGGCTATAAGCCTCTGAATCCTACTTAAGTTAATATGACCAAGCCTGAGATGCCAAAGATATGCTTGGTTCATTTCCGAAGGTTCTTTTCTCTTATTAGAATTAGAAGATGAGTTATAAATTTCGATGTTTTACTTTGTGGGAGAAATCGGATTTAAAGTATACAAATTGCCAACTAATGCACCAGAACAGATAATCTCTTTATTTCTCTTAATAACTACATCGTTACTAAAGAAAACTGAATATCCATCCAAAAACAGTTTAGAAACTGAAATTAAATTCTTTCTAAAACTGGGTACATAAAGACAATTTCTTAAAACCAAATTTCTATTTCTATTAAAAGATAAGTAGACGTCTCCCACTGCAACAGCCGCCACCTTAGTAGCATTGCCCATGTAGACGGTAATTTCTCCTTCAGATAGTCGTCGGGTTTCCTGGAACCCCTGCAAGGAATTACAGACATGATCAGTGGCTCCCGTATCTACACACCAGGTGCTAGTAGATAACACCGCTAAACATGTTTCAACAACTAGAGCATGAGATATACCTTTGTTGTTTTGATTCCTACGAGGACAGTCCGCCTTCCAATGCCCTGACTGCTTGCAGATGAAGCACTTGCCCTTCGACTTCTTCATTCCAGCTTTAGATCCTGTACTCTGAGATTTATTCACTTTCTTTGCTGGACCAACTTGTTTCTTCTTCTTCTTTCCTTTCGGTTTAGAAGTAGAACCATTTTCAGCATAGTGAATATGAGAATTGTGACGAAACAAACCTTCTGCTGCCTGAAGTTCTGTCAGTAGTTCCGCCAATGAATATACCCTTTTGTTCATATTGTAATTCAGGCGGAATTGCTCAAAACTTCTAGGCAGTGTTTGGAGGATCATATCGATCTGGGTTTCCCCATCAATTTCTCCTCCAAGGATCTGTATTTCGTTCAGATAAGCCATCATCTTTAGGATATGATCCCTCACAGGAGTACCCTCTTGCATGGTGGCTGCCATTATCTTTCTCATGGCTTCTTGCCTAGAAGCCCGATCCTGTTGACCAAAGAGTTCCTTGAGATTGTTCATAATATCATAGGCTGTTGGTAAATCTTGATGCTGATGTTGCAATACATTTGACATTGAAGCCACAATGTAACACCACGCCATCTCATCTGCTTTTACCCATTTCCTATGATACTCAATCTCCTCTTGGGTAGATTCACTAGTGAGTGCATCAGGACAAGGCTCAGTCAGTACAAACTTATAGCTTTCAGCAGTAAGAACAATGTCCAGGTTCCTTTTCTAATCTATGTAGTTAGGACCAGTAAGTCTATTCTGTTGTAGTATGATGGACAGTGGGTTGAAAGTCATCCTAAGAATCATAAATAACTTTTGGTCAGAACTCTAAATTTAGAATAATATTGATTCCTCAAACAATACTATTTTAAATTAACCAACACCTCAAAACACCGCGAATATTGTATGCCACGATAGTGTGGACGTATACAAATTCAACATTTGTAAAAGGAGGGTTTTAACCCATTAATTTTATTATCTTGTCAACCTAACTTTTTGACAAATAAAATTAATAGTTGGCATCCTTTGGTCACACAAATAATAGCAGTGACTCCGATGGGGAGGATACTATTAGATATGCCTAAGTGTATACCATTACTTGACACTAAGTCCATTAATAAGATTGTGCCCCTTCCGATGGGGAAGATCACACGCTCTTAATTAATTTCCTATAGTCATCCTAAATGAAAGTTTGTTCTAGTGATCCACAAACAAGCTCATCTGATATGGAGGAAGGCACTCAGAGCCAACGCGCAAGTTTGTTTGCATCACTTACAAACCAGTAATGGAGATCGTGGAATTTATTTAAAATTCCTCTCCCACTTAGTTATTTATAAATGAGGAATTTTAACTATGCTAGCCTACTGGACATGTATACTAACATGCACACACAGCACAATATAAAAGCAATAAATGAAAAACTATTTTTCAACTATTATGACTTTTATCTATTGTTTTCCTCCGTGTGTCGCCAACCCTAGCTGCTGCCATCTTTGGCCACTGCCACCGGGTCTTGCTATCGCATCCATCTTGCTCCTTGTTCCGCTGCGCCTCTGGTCCTCAAAAAAGGTTCCACGCCTTGCAAGATTCGATCTGTGACATAAATAGAATTTTACATTTTTCGATCCTATATTCCTCGAAGGAATGTACATGTAAACTAGATCGAACATAAAATAAAAATTTACATCCATCGATCCTATATTCCATAAAAGGAATGTACATGTAACTAGATCAAAAATAAAATTCTAATAAAAACTAAATACAGCTTCTGCTGTATTTTATAATACAATCATGCACACACATATAAATGCCCTTGACATGTCCAAGGGTCCAATCACACACATAATAACTAAAAGTCATAATAGTTGGATCCTGCATCCACAAAGTTAGCACATCCTACTATTAACCTTCCTAAATTATGTATGACATGTGCATAATTAAACTAATACCAAATACACAGAGGCAAAACCCTAGCTCTGATACTAATTGTTGGTTGCTACTCGGAAAACCTAATGGTTCCACTGTACAAAAATTTTGTACAAAGGTCTGAACCTTTTCCTAGCTACCATGTGTTCTTTTAAATTAAACTTAGATCGCCTGCGGAACTTAACACGTTTGATCCAAAGTTTAATCTATTTGTTCTTTTAGGTTTAGACTCGGATCTCCTGCGGAACTTAACACGTTCGATCTAAATCACCTAGGTTATTAATTTCATTAAATATTAGTTTCCAAAATTGGCTCCCAGTACTGACGTGGCGAGGCACATGTCCTTCTTGGATATGGGAACAACCACCACCGACTAGACAAAGCCTTTTAAGGAAAGTTAATATTTAATTTCCTTAAATAACTTTAGGTCAACCGAAAAGAACAATCAAATCACAAGGAAAAGAAAATAATAAAAGAACACAACATCAAAAACAAATTCGAAATACTAGAATCGTATGCCTCTTGTATTTGGTATTATTTCCAAAAATAACTAGTATGATGCGGAAAGGAAAAAATACTAGTTATACCTTTTAGAAAGACCTCTTGATCTTCTACCGTATTCCTCTTCTAACCTCGGACGTTGTGTGGGCAACGATCTTCCGAGATGAGAAACCACCAATGCACCTTCTTCTCCTCCTTGCAAGGTTCGGCCAAGTCAATAGCTCCTCCAAGGATGAAGAGAAAACACCACCAATACTCCAAGGGATAAAGCTTTCTCTCCTTCTTCTCCAAGCTTGAATCCGGCCACCACTTATTCTCCTAGAGGAAGAGAAGGTTCGGCCACAACAAGGGGAAGAGAGAACTTGAAGGGGCCGGCCACACCAAGGAAGAAGAGAGGGAGAAGAATAATAAAAGTTGTGTCATGAAGGCACCCCAACCCCTTCTTTTATATTCCTTGGCTTTGGCAAATAAGGAAATTTAATTACAATAAAATTTCCTTAATTTTCCTTAATAACAATTAATTAAGAAAAATTAAATAAAATTTCCTAATCAATTGTATATGGTCGGCCACCTCATGGAGAGCAAATAAGATAATTTTCAATCAACAATTAAAAATTCCTTATTTGTCTTTGGAAATTTTAAAAAATAAAATTTCCCTTTAAAATCTCTTCATGGTTGATAAAAATAAATTTCTATAATTTTAATTTTTCAACATGTGAATAATTTACAAAGAGAAAAAATAAAATATCTTTCCTATCTACAAATAAGGAAAGAGATCTAATCTCTTTCTTTAATTTTTTGTAGATCCTTTTAAAAGAGATATTTTAATTTTTAATCTCTCCAATAAATTATATCTTTCACATAAGAAAAAATTAAAATTAAAATTCTTTTTAATTTAATGGGGCCGGCCACCTAAGCTTGGGTTCAAGCTAGGGCCGACCATCCATGAACCAAGGCTTGGCTGGCCCTAGCTTGAACCACAAGCTAGCTTGGCCGACCCTACATCATGGGTATGAAGGTGGGTATAGGTGGGTATAGTACTCTATAAATAAGAGGCTACGATAGGGACTGAGAGGAGGAATTGATTTTGGTCTCCCGATAAAATTAAGCATCCCGTGTTCGCCCCGAACACACAACTTAATTTTATCAATAATAATTCATTCCACTAGAGAACTATTATTGAACTACCGCACCAATCCCAAATTACATTTTTGGGCTCCTTCTTATTATGAGTGTGTTAGTCTCCCTGTGTTTAAGATGTCAAATGTCCACTAATTAAGTGAGTTACTAATAACTCATTTAATTAATATCTTCATCCAAGAATAGTACCACTCAACCTTATCGTCATGTCAGACTAAGTCCACCTGCAGGGTTTAACATGACAATCTTTATGAGCTCATCTTGGGGGCATTATCAACCTAGATTACTAGGACACAGTTTCCTTCTATAATCAACAACACACACTATAAGTGATATCATTTCCCAACTTATTGGGCTTATTGATTCATCGAACTAAATCTCACCCATTGATAAATTAAAGAAATAAATATCAAATATATGTGCTTGTTATTACATTAGGATTAAGAGCACACACTTCCATAATAACTGAGGTATTTGTTCCTTTACAAAGTCAGTATAAAAGAAACGACCTCAAATGGTCCTACTCAATACACTCTAAGTGTACTAGTGTAATTATATGGTCAAGATAAACTAATTTCTAATTACACTACGACCTTCCAATGGTTTGTTCATTTCCATTTTGATCGTGAGCTACTGTTTATAATTTATAAGGTATTGATGACATCATCTTCTGTATGTGGCACCACATACTATGTTATCTATAATATAAATTAATTGAACAACTACAACTAAATGTAGACAATTTGACCAAATGTGATTCTTTATTCAAAATAAATGTTTACAAAAGCTTAGGCTTTCAGTATACACTCCAACAATAGGGTTGGATGTAGGGTCATGATATTACATTATCTGATCTAGTAGGGCCGGATAATTTTTTATCCTAATAATCAAACTAATCCGATCTACGATCACCCCTACTTGTAGCAGCTACTGTCGATAAGCTGCTACATGTTGTATCAGCTAATGCCGATTAGCTGCTACACGTGTAATGAGTAATGTCTATTATTATTTTAAAACATGTTATTTTTTTATTATATTTATATTTATATTTATATTTATATTTTATATTTTATTAGATATAGGGTTGGATATCCAAATAACTAGTAACCCGTCGGATATCTGATACATAAAAACCACTGGATATCGGGTCAGATGTAGGGTCCTAATATTGCATTATCTAATCTAGTAGGGCCGGATAATTTTTTACCCCAAAATTATCATCACAGAATTTGCTAAATTCTTCATCATTCTTTGCTTTCATTGGCCTTTTTGGAAAAAAGAATTGATGGTACATAGGTTCTTAATGAGGCATTAACATGAATTCATCTCTCTTTTCTTTGGATTTCTCTAGTGTAAGTGGCAAAGGTCCAAATTATTCATTTATCTTTGGTTTTACCAACCTTTGAGGGAATGATATACACTCTTGCCGAAGTGATAGTGATCAATTTTTTTAGAAAATCAAATTTCTCAATGTCCATTCCTTCATTAGTGTTACCACCTTTCTCTTGCACTTCTTTTAGATTTCTCCCACTCCTCAACTCAATAGCATTTATTTTGGTTGGGAAGGATGACTCAATTGAAATTTGTTTTAGAGATTCAATATCTTGTAAGGCCAAACCCTCTATCTTATCATCTAGCGGCTTAAATCTTTGATTCTATGGCTTGATAATAGTCTCCACTAGGTTTTCATAAATCTTGAGCAGTTTCAACAATTCTTGTTTGACATTCACATTTGCATTTATGGGTCGAACTTTAGAAATTCTTGGGGAAGATGTCATCAAATTTTCATTTGACCATCCATGTAGGTTTAGTGTCACTTGATCAATTAAGTCATACGCTTCGTCCAAACTTTTATTCATCAAAGAACCTCTTGTAGCTAAATCTGAAAATGACTTATTTGAGAAAGAAATTTCCATATAATATATGCACAATCATCTACTTCTCCAAACCATGATGAGGACATTGTCGTAATGAACCCTTAAATCTATCTCATGCCTCATATAGTGATTCTCCATTTACCTTAGCAAAGCTTGTGATTTTATATCTTAAATATCTCATCCTACTTGGAGGAAAAAAGTAATTTAAAAATCATTGCTCTAGTTGTTCTCATCTTATGATCCTTTGTTGAGGAGAGAATACAACCAAGACCTTGTTTTATCATTGAGACTGAAATAAAATGCCAACAACTGAATTGCATTTGTCGACACTCCTTCACAATGAACCATATTACAATATTCATAAAATACCTCAAGGTGTCAATACAGGTTTTCTGAATCTGCTCCTCCAAATTGGTGATCTTGTAACATGGAAATTAATGTCAAGTCTAGTTGGAAGTTGTCGGCATTGATTTGAGGTAGCACATTATGAGATCTTCTTCTTCTAGTTATGGGTGTGAAAAATTCTCTCAAAGACCTATTTGCCATATCAATGCTCATTATATCTTGTCAAAAAAAATAGTAGATTTTTAGAAATAATCGCAATCACCTACAAAATAGAATTATTAGAAAAACAAAAATATAGAATTTAAATAGCAAGAAAAGAAATGTAGAATTGAAAATAAGAAAGAAAATATAAAATTTAAGAAAAAAAAATAAAAATGCAAAATTTTTAGGATTATTAACTAAATCGCTAGTTAACTAATGTTAATCGAAAATAGACCCTAGCAATGACGTCAAAAACTTGATGGTTTAACTGCAAGTGTATGGTTATGTCGTTATGTAATAAAATATTGATCTATAAGAACTATTAATTAAGCACTAGCTGTGTTCGCAAAATAAGTTATCTAGAAGATACGTGTTTGTGTGTGGGCTTGAGAGATTGAAGGAGGAAGAGAGAGTTGAGAGAGCCAGAGAGAAAAGTTTAAGAGAGGGTTGAGTGTAGAGAAGGTCAAGGGAATGCAAACAGTCTATGGGAGATGTTGGATTAGGAGATGATTCAAAAATTTTGATTTCATTACAATGTTTGTAAACACCTAATCTATTTTGATTTCCTATTCTCAATGGTTATTTATATAGGTAAACTATCCTATGATATCCGATGTGAACAATTGGGACTACACTAGCGTATCCATTCTAATTTTTCGTCTACTTTCAGAGTGATAGAACTAAGTGATTACTTTCTTAAAAAGATCTCTATCACATAATCCCAAAACCCCCCGAGTTATCTTCTGCTATTATGTGGCGAGAAATTGGAACCAATCCATTAAAACCTATGATAACTTATTTTTTCTCATGGCATACTGATTTACTTTAGTAGGAGACTCTCCACGTCTTGAGTTTCTATAGGTCGGAGGATTGGGTTCTCCTTTTGATTCATTCCCACACCTCATGGGATATAAATCTTATACTTTTGGCATCAAGATCATGTGTACATAGTAGGTCTGAACTACAAATACACATGTCATTGAATAAGAAACATGCAAACTCAATAGATTCAACAAAATAGTGTTTACAACTCAAAAGGAATCTCTAATCTTAGAGTCTAGAGATCTACTCCATGTAGAAGAAAATACAACTAAGAGATAAAGAAGATAGCAATCTACAACTTAATACACAAGATAGAGAGAAGAGAATGCTTATCAATTTGTTGTCGATATTTTCTGATAAAATCGTTACTTTGGAAGTAGACGATCGTCGAGATGGATGAAGATGGTTTCTCTAGGATTTCTGTTAGAGGAAAACACCCTCTACCATGGAAGGGGGCGTAGATAGGTCGCATAAACTGTGACTCAAACTAAGATAAAAGTTATGGCTTTTTAAAATTTAATTTGTAGTGCAGTTTAAGATGTCGACACGGCCGTGGCCGCCGACTCGACCGTGGCTGGTCATGGTTAACACTAGAAAATGATCAAAATTGACACGGTCGTGCCCATTGACATAACCAAGTTGTGATAGAAGTTGTTGACTCCATTTTAGTACTATTTCGTGCCCGATTTCTTTCATACGAATACTCTCGTGTCATCGAACATGACCGAAGTGTATTCCTTGATTAAAACTTCATTTTGAAAGTCTTTTGAATGTTTTTCTTCATGTATGATTTGTGTGTTTGGCTCGATAATGAGGCTTGATGATGAGACATGGCTAGCCCTTGTTGAGTGTTTTTTCACTTCATTCTTCATCTTTCTTGGCTATAGGAGCATGCTTATGTCATGGGACACAACTGGATCACACCAACTTCACGTTCCAAGGGATTTATGCTCGATTTTAACTCCAAATTCATGCCTATCAAAAACATAAGCAAAGAGCAGTTCTCTAAACTAAAAGAGAAAAATAATGAAATCACATAAAAATAAGGTACGATAATGTAAATCATGCACATAAAATACAGGTAAATGTACAACAATCAATGCTTAGAAATATAAATAATCTACACACATTAACATGGCAGCGACAACAACTCCTTTACTTGACACATGATAGAACAGGTTCAGCCCACTCCTCACCTCAAGGACGATGTACAAGGAGATGGATGATAGCTAGGGTGTGGCTAACATGGAAACTTTTATATTACCTAGCGGGTGTTGGCTAAAGAGGGGACATACTCTCACTCTCTCTTTTTCCTAAGTTCTCTCTCAATTTCTGTGAGTATTGTCTGTAGTCAATGTGGTGGTTGACTTCCCAGATATTGTTCTTCTTCCCCTTTCCACTACAAAAATCCCTTCCTCAGTGACTATTATGGCAACTTACAAATGCTCTTCCCAGTAGAAGATCCTTTCTTTGCTAGATCAAACCCTTCTCGGAGAAGGCAAGCTTTGTTTTGAGCCTTGTCCTGACTTAAGAATCGGAGGGGTAAAGCTAGCGCTACCGGCTCCTGTTGATGTGTGTTAATATCTCAGATCATAAGTTTACTTATCTGAGGTGAATTGCTTTGATAGGCCAGTCTCGGCGCATAGCAAAAGAAGCTTTGCCAGCAAGAATCTTCAACTCAAGTAGTGCGATATGTTAGGAAGCCACGGATCTAAGCAGGAGATTCTGACCACATCAGTATTCACTATTTTTGTTCAACAACTCCCTGCCAAGTTTTATTGGTTCTATAATCAACTCATCTTGACCATCACGTAATTGATAATACAACAATCAACAAGTCAATCAATTGAGCCCTGGAATAGAAACTCACATAAACATTTTGTGTTCTTCCAAAATAAATTTATTAATTTACTAATCTGTACATGTTTCAGTCAATTGAAACAACACTTCTCACTCAAATGAATAGTTAACTCAAACTAGTTTCTAAGGTTGAGTCAAGTCTAGTTTCACTTAGTAACCCTTCATACAACTACAACTACATTCGACTCTTAACTTCATGTAGAGGTTTCATATCTAAACTTTATGAGTAAAGAAGTCTTGCTTCTGAGTCTTCTGTGATAAGAGACCATATTTTTTAAAATAAGATTTTATCATTTATTAAGCATTTAGTTCTTCGTGGCCTGCAAAGACTTCAATTGTCAAATATCTTATCCTTGATCTACTTGAAATTCTTCTTGCCAAATATCTAGTTCTTAATCTATCAAAATTCTCAACTTGCTAAATTTTTAGTATTGCACCTGTAATATTAATGTCAATGTTAAATATCATAACTTGCACTGCACATTTGGCATACTATATTAGTATTCATAATATTATCCAAAATTTAACCTTTACTCAAACATCAAATTATGGTGCATGATTGCACCAATACTACTCTTGTGGTGGTACATTAGAAAAGTAATAGCCCTTGGCTTTCATTGTTTATCCCAAAAACACTGATTTGGTTTGAAGCTTATTCAAATGTTTAACAAAAGCTTCATATTCACAATCATAAAGGCATGTTTGGGTTCCTTCTTTTACATTTCTCATATGCAATTTTATTAATATACCTGTTTAGGATGACACAACATCCAGTGCATGCCCACCAAAATGGAAGCAGCAAATCAATATGACTCATTACGGACTGAAGCATATTCAATCAAAGAATATAGTATTGTGTACATTTCCCCAAAATGAAATATCAAAACAACTCATTATGGACCAAAGCATATTCGAGAAAGTTAAATTTCATTAGAAAATAACATAAAATTGTGGTATTTCAAAAAGAGTCCATTATGAGAGAATCCTCAAGGATAAAGAATTTGACGACATCAAGAGACAACCAAGCCACAGTGAGTCTGTATTAGTCCATTGATTTCTGTTTTCCTTGTGGCAAAAAAATCAAGGGCGGGAAAACCCAGCACAGTGTAGATTATGTTTCCCCACTTTCTTAAAACGCATATTATGCTTGTATGGCATCGTGGTTTTATAAGCCAATAACTCCAATGTCTGAGTCAAGAAAACTGTAACCTGGTTGTTTCTTGAGTCCATTCAATTCTGCCAAAGCTCTAACCTTTTCAACGTCAGTCCACCTTTTCTCCATGGCATACATGTTGGAGATGTTAACATAAGGACCAATGTGCTTGGGTTTCAGGCTGATTATGTTTTGAGCTGCAATCTCAGCAAGCTCAACATTATGATGAATCTTGCAGGCAGAGAGCAGTGCTTCCCATACATCAGCATTCAGCATTGCATCCAAGTCAGTGTCTATGATGAAGCTATACGCATCCTCCAAATCTCCAGCCCTTCCAAGAATATCAACGATGCAAGAATAGTGGTAAGCCTTAGGTTTCAAGAAGTACACCTTTGACATCTCGTAGAAGATCTCCTTACCCTCATTAACTAGTCCTGTGTGACTGCAGGCTGATAGAATTGAAGTGAATGAAACCTCATCGGGTCTAATGCCATGTTCCTTCATCTCATTAAAGCAAGCAACTGCCTCCTTCCCCCTTCCGTGAAGTCCATACCCTGAAATCATTGCGCTCCAGGAAACAAGATTTTTCACTGGCATTTCATCAAATACTTGACGGGATGACTCAAGACTTCCACACTTGGCATATAAGTTTACGAGTGCAGTTCCAACGTAAACCATGTTTCTATGTCCCCTTCGAATGATATGAGCATGAAGGCTCATTCCAAATGTTAAGGCTAGCATCCGACTGCATGCGCCGAGCACCACTAAAAGTGTTATTGTGTCAGGAGGTACGCCCTCCATGTTCATCTGGCAAAAAAGAGCCAAGCCTTCAGCAGCATTTCCATGACGGGCACAACCAGAAATAATGGAGTTCCATGAGATCGCATCTCTACTGCTCATCGCATCAAACAACCTACGTGCACCTATCAAGAACTTGGACTTAGAATACAAGTCGATGAGAGCATTACACAAAAATCCATCTAATCGCAAGCCACTACGGAGCATGTGTGCATGGATCTCCCTTCCCTGCTTTAATGCCATCAAATTTGCGCAGGCAGGCAGTACTCCCAGAAGAGATGCCTCATCCCATTGGCCTTTGTTGGCTAAAGTATCAGAAAAGAGCATGAGAGAGCTCAATGGATCATTATTTCTCGCATAACCCGAAATCATTGTATTCGAAGTAGTTAGATCTTTAACCGGCATTCGGTCGAAGACCTTCTGGGCGCATTTCATACGCCCACATTTGGAGTACATGGACAGAAGCGAATTGGCCACAAAGACGTCGTCCGCATACCCGGAAATAGCTATCTGAGAATGTATCCCTTTTCCAACTTTGATGAGGTCAGGATCGCCACACGCCATGAGAACGAACGGGTAGGTGTACTTGTCAGCACGGTGACCAAAGCCCAGCATCTGGCGGTACAAGAGGAGAGCTCGAAGAGGCTGACCGTAGAAGGCGTAGCCCCGGATCATGACGTTCCAGAGGAAGGTGCTCCGGTGGGCGATGGCGTCGAAGATGGCGCGGGCTTGGCGGACCCTGCCGCAGGCGGCGTACATAGCACAGAGCTTGGTGCGGAGGTAGGTATTGTGGACGAGGACGCCGGAGGCGACCATGTGGCCGTGGATCTGCAGGCCATGGCGCAAGGACTTAGAGTTGGTGAGGGATTCCAAGAGGCGTCCGCACTCAAGGGAGGAAAGCAGGTGATTCCATTGAGGTCCTGCTTGTGATGGAGATGGACAGGGGTGGGGATCCAAAGGAAAGGTATGGAAATAGAGGGAGAGTGAGGGAAAGATCAATCCGAGCGAGAGGTTGGTGGAGCTGGGACGACATGCGATGGACATGGAAGTGTATCTCCCTGCGTTTTTAGCTTGCCACACAGTTCAAAACTTCAAATATCATTTTCATGTTCCCCCTCCATCAGATATTTAAATTCAATTCAGTTAAATAAATCAGATATTTCACTTATTTTAATTTGGATTCAATTTTAAAGTTATCTATTTGGTTAAACCAAAATTTAACCTAAATTAGATTTAAAAACTGAGTAATGTTGATGTCAATGTGGGCTGCGTGGCTAAGGTTTTATAGTTTTCAACCCTAAATCCCTAAATCTCCTCATTTGCTTGCCGCTCATGTCTCCCCTTCTCAGCCCATCACTCAATCCCCTTTGACTCGAGGATAGATCCTCTAGTCCACAATTTGTGGACCAGGGGATGGTCCATTATTGTAGACCCTTGATTTGGATGGACCCTATTAACTTAAAGGTGAGCTCCATCCAAATCAACGATCCTCATATAATGGACCATCTCATAGTCCGCAAATTGCGGACCAGAAGATCCGGTCTGCTTTGACTCTCGCCGCTGACACCTATGGGCCACGACTCCGCCAGTCCATCTTGCTCAACCCTCTCTTCTTTCATTGTGTCTTCGCATCTCTCCATCAATCCTCTCGTCGCCAAGCACCTACTAGACTACTGCGAGGCTGCGACTCAGCATCTCCATCCATCCTCCTTGCTTAGCCCTCCCTCCTCCCTCCTCTCGTCGCTCTCACCGCTGGCTCAAGTACTCATTGCTCCAGATGGGAGTCCCCTTGTCCTCACGCTAGGACCGCCTGTGTGGATAAATTGGAGGGTATTTATAGAAAATTCATTAAGTCACACTTAGTTTTTGTTCTATTGATTGGATAGTTACTACATTTTAAGGGCTTTCGTTTCTGTGTATGAATTTTGTCTTCTTGTTTTTTCTTCTTGTTTTTCATAATACACAAATTATTAATTTTAATTCTTCCTTTTCTTTTTCATTCCTAACCACATCTGGGCAACTTTAATTAGTAATTTTTGTATTGATCTTGTACTGACATATCAATTTCTTATTGAACTCAAGTAGTTAACAGTGTCTATATATCTTGATAAGTATTATCATGCTTTATTTATAGTTGAGTTTCATATTTGTCTTTTAGTTTTAGTTAATTATATTTTAAACAGTGTTATTACACCTTATAATTTTGAGCTATGCTTGTGATCTCTGAAGACTGTGATCAATATTTGTCTAATATCATTACAAGGAGATTTATCAAATATGAATGTTAATAATATATGTTCAATACTAGAATATGAAATTGGTCCTTCAGTGAGAACAAAAACTATTTTAGATTCTAAAAGAAAGGTAACCAAGAGAAAAATAATGAAACTAAGAAGTGAAATATGAGATCGTTTCATAAAGTTTACCAATGATGTTTCATATATGAAAGGAAAATGAAAATATTGTTATAAAAAACATTTGTGATCCATATAGAAATGGGATAACAAGCTTGAAATCTCATATTACCTCATGTAAAAAACACCCTCATGTTGTTGAAACAACTCGAGCACAGTTAAATTCAATGTTCAAAAAAGGGTGAGGTGTGTTTAACTTATTGAAAATTTGATCAAGATGCATCTAGAAAAATATTAGATAGAATAATCATAATGGATTAACTTCCCTTTCAAATTTGTAGAAAGAGAAGGATTTAAAACATTTATGGCTATGATATGTCCAAAGTTTCAAATTCCTACAAGATGGATAGTTGCACATGATTGTGTTGAATTATATACAATTGAAAGGGAAAAATTGAAAAAATTATTGCATGATTTAGCACAAAGAATTTTTTTTGACCACTAATACATGGATATCGATTCAGAAAATCAACTATACGTGTCTAACAACTCATTTTATTAATACAAATTGGATTTTACAGAAAAGAATTATCAATTTTTGTCCAATTGCAAGTTATAAAGGTGATGCTATTAGTTAAGACATTGGAAATTGCTTGAGGAGTTGAGGAATTAGCAAAAGTTTTACTATTATAATTAATAATGCAAGTTTAAATGATGTTACTATCAATAGTTTTAGAAAAAAGATGATTAATTGGGATTCCATTATTTTGAATGGAGAATATGTTCATATGAGATGTGTAGCTCATATAGTCAATTTGATTGTTGCTGATAACTCAAAAGATATAAATTTATTTTTGATGAAGATAAGGAATGAAATCAAATATGTTACACAATCCCCCTCTAGATTAAGAAAGTTGAAAGAATGTGTAGAGATTGAAAAAATTGAAAGCAAGAACTCATTATGTTTAGATGTACCAACCAGATGAAACTCAACTTTCTTGATGTTGAATACAAATCAAAAATTCGAAAGAGCTTTCGATAGGTTTGATGAACAAGATCAATATTTCAAATTAGATCTTTAATATATAGAATGACATGTTATTTTGAATGATAATGAAGAGATGATACTTGAATCAGATGGTAAATCTTAAAGAGAATTGAAGACTTTTGATGGGAAGCCTACAAGTGTAAATTGGAATAATGTTAGACTTTTTGCGTCTCTACTGCAAGTTTTTTATTAGCTAACAATAAAAGTATCATGATCTTTGTATACCACATCCAATACTTTTGCACATGAGATAGTTATATCCATACCATCTCGAAGGAGTGGAAAGAAAGTGATGATCTTGATGTGTATTCGATTGGAATTAGAATGAAATTTTTTTTGACAAGTATTGGGGAGATCCCAAGAAAATGAATAAATTGCTTTATATTGCGGTGGTGCTTGATCCAAGACATAAATTATATTTCATAGAATTTATGTTGATTGAATTATATGGAGATGAGAAGAGTGCAAGAGTATGAAAGATAATAAAGGACACTTTATTTGCTTTGTACAAGAATTATAATAAAAAATGGAGTCTCAATGCTATTACTTCAATAGTTTCTTCTATTTTAGAATCAGTTGACAATGATAATGCTTCAACAAATATGAGTGATTTGAAAAGACAATCAATTCTAGTGAAGTATAAGAAAAAAAAGGCTCAAGTTTTTGGTAATGACAATATGCTGGAATTAGACAAGTATCTTGATTAAATAGTTGAAGAGTATTGTGATACTTTTGATATTTCAGGATGGTGGAAGAAAAATTGTCATATATTTCCTTACTTGCTCAAATTGCTTGTGATATATTAGCTATTCTGATATCAACAATTATCTCATAATCTGCTTTTAGTATTGGTCGTCAGGTACTTGATTGTTTTAGGAGTTTACTGACTCCTAAGGTGGTAGAAAGTCTTATTTATACTCAAGATTATCTTCGGTTAAGTTTGAAATCACTCAACATTGAAGAAATTTTAACAGATATGGAAAAACTTGAAAATAGTAAGTTTTTCTTTTTTAAGAAAAATATAATTAGATTTTTATTTATAATTATAAACTTTATTTATTTAACTTGCATGTTTTTATTAGAATTCTCAAAAATTATAATGGGCTCGTCTTCTTCAACAACACTAGTGATATAATAATCAATGGTATGTTTAAATATTTTATTTATTTAAATTGACCTCGATACTAAGAACATGAAGCTATTTGATGATGTAAGTGTTGTTGTTTCTAGTTTGCTCACTTTCTGTACAGCAATGTGATGATATATTAGACGTTTGGAAACTCTAAGATAGCAAAATGATGGTATTTGTAGAGAGAACATTGCAAAGACAAATAATAGAATAATGATATGATACTAAAAGAAAATTAAATGTTTATTGTGGGAGCAACTTGTGGACAACATACATCACTTAGAATGTGAATTAGTAAAATGACATTGACTCAACAATTTTTTGGAAAATCTTTTATGGTTCTTATTCCTCAATTTTTATGGTGTTTGCAGCTATATATAATCACTTACTGAAAGAAAAAGGTATGTTAAATTTTAAAAAAATAGATTGATACCAAAGAAAAAGAAGATATTAAAAAAAAATCAAATGCTTATGAAAACTAAAATGTCATTGTTTAAGGTTAATAGGTGATAATTAGCTTGGTTCATAAAATTTTCAAGTTGACATAATTATTCTGATATATGCAGTATGAACATGTTCACATGACTTATGAAAACTTCAAACTGCCATAAATTTTGATGAACCTCGGACATGTTAACATAGCTATTTATTTGACATGGTTATGATTGAGATATCCTAGATGTTAACATAGCTGATACGGGTTATAGCAAGGGGAACTCAATGATGACATGGTGGTCAAAGTCAAGGTAAGATGGGGGTCGAAGTCAGAATGGGGGGTTGCCTCCCATATGACTTTATTAATCGCCCCAAGTTAAAACTCTAGGGTCATACCGCAGTGGTTGCAAAATAGGACACTCGAATAAAGTCAATTGGATGTAAAGCCTGTCGGATATAAAGATTCTAATATTTTACTCTGAAAGTCAAGAAATAATGTATTCGATTAGTCGAGTAGTCGACCGAGTACAAGGGAGCCATACCAGGTGAAAATTTGACTGAGCTATAAAAGTTTAGGCCTTTTGAAAACTCTTCAGTATAATATCATCTAGACGTAGGCTAATCGAACACAATGTTCTCCGTGTATGCCTGGCCGGGTAAAGACCAGGCGGGTTTAAAGACACTTGGCCTTATAAGACTCTTAGTATAAGACTGATCGGACGAAGGTTGATCGAACACAAGGCTCTTCGTGTATGCCCGACCCGAAAAAGACTGAGCGGACTTAAGGACACCTAGCCTTATAAGACTCTTAGTATAAGACTGACTGGACAAAGGCTGGTCGAACATAAGGCTCTCCGTGTACTCCCAGCCAGGTAAAGACAAGGTGGGCTTAAAGACACTTGACCTCATAAAACTCTTAGTATAAGATCAGCCAGACGAAGGCTAATTGAACACAAGACTCTCCGTTTATGCCCAACCGGGTAAAAACTGGACTGGCTTAAAGACACCTAGCCTTCTAAGACTCTTAGTATAAGACTAATCGGACGAAGGCTGATAGAACATAAGGCTCTCCATGTAGTCTGGCCCGATAAAGACTGGGCGGGCTTAGGGACACCTGGCATTATAAGACTCTTAGTATAAGACTGACTGGACAAAGGTCGGTTGAACATAAGGCTCTCCGTGTATGCCCAGCTGGGTAAAGATATGGTGGGCTTAAAGACACTTGACCTTATAAAACACTTAGTATAAGATCAACCAAACGAAGGTTGGTTGTGTTAGAATGTATACTAAAAGCCTAGCTTTTGGTATAAACATTTATCTAGAAATAAGAATCACATTAGTCAAATGTCTACATTTATGATAAATGTAGTTGTTCAATTAATTTATATTGTAGATAACATGGTGTGTGGTGTCACACACAGAAGATCATGTTATCGGTTCCTTATAAATTATAAACAGTAGCTCACGACCAAGATGGAAAGGAACAAACCATTGGAAGGTCGTAGTGTAATTAGGTAGTAGTTTATCTTAACTATATAATTACACTAGTACACTTAGAGTGTATTGAGTAGGACCATTAGAGGTCGTTTCTTTTATACTGACTTTATAAAGGAACAAAGACCTCAGTTATTATGGAAGTGTGTGCTCTTAATCCTAATATAATAACAAGCACATATATTTGATATTTATTTCTTTAATTTATCAATGGGTGAGATTTAGTTCGATAAATCAATAAGCCCGATAAGTTGAGAAATGATATCACTTATAGTGTGTGTTGTTGATTATAGAAGGAAACTGTGTCATAGTAATCTAGGTTGAGAATGTCCCCAAGAGGAGCTCATAAGGATTGTCATGTTAAACCCTGCAGGTGGACTTAGTCCGACATGATGATGAAGTTGAGTGGTACTACTCTTGGAGCTAGATATTAATTAAGTGAGTTGTTAGTAACTTACTTAATTAGTGGACATTCGACATCTTAAACACAGGGAGACTAACACACTCATAATAAGAAGGAACCCAAAATGTAATTTGGGATTGGTGCGGTAGTTCAATAATAGTTCTCTAGTGGAATGAATTATTATTGATAAAATTAAGTTGTGTCTTCGGGGCGAACACGAGATGATTAATTTTATCGGGAGACCAAAACAAATTCTTCCTCTCGGTCCCTATCGTAGCCTCTTAATTATAGAGTACTATACCCACCTATACCACCTTCTTACCCATCCCATAGGGGCCGACCAAGCTAGCTTGGAGACCAAGCTAGGGCCGGCCAAAGTTTGGTTCATGGGTGCTTCAAGGTGGCCGACCCTAGCTTGGGTTCAAGCTTGGTGTGGCCGGCCCAAATTAAAATAAAAGGATTTTTATTTTTTTTTAAAATTTTCTTATGTGGATAACATGATTTAAAAGAGAGTTTAAAAATTTAAATCTTTCCTTTTATAAGATTCTACAAAAGATTAAGAGAAGAGCTAAATCTCTTTCCTTATTTGTAGATTAAAAGATTGATTTTAATTTTGGTAAAAACTTTCCTTTTAACCATGTTCATGATTTAAAAGAAAGTTTAAAAAAAAATTATAAATTCTCTTTTATTAGTTTCTACAAAAGATTAAGAAAAGATTTGATATCTTTCCTTATTTGTAGATTGAAAGGAGATTTTAATTTTTAGAGATAACTTTCCGGAAATTATCCACATGTTTTAAGAAAGATTTAATTTATAAAATTTCCTTTTAACCAATCATGAAGGGATAAAAATTATTGGAGAAATTTTTATAAATTTCCGGAAGCAAATAAGGAAGTTTTAATTTGTGTTTAAAATTTTATTTGCTTGAAAATTTTATGGTGTGGCCGGCCATTGTAAATTGAAAAGAAAAAATTGTTTTAATTAAATAAATTTTCCTTTTCAATGGCAAAAGAATTAAGGAAGTTTTTATTAAATTTTCCTTATTTGCCAAGACCAAGGATTATAAAAGAGGGGGTAGAGAAGGCTTCATGGATATAACTCTATTCTATTTCTCCCTCTTTTTCTTCCTTGGTGTGGCCGGCCATCCTCTCCTCCTCTCTTCTCTTTGATGGCTGAACCTCATCCTTCTTGTGGAGACTCATATGGTGGCCGGATCAAGTTTAGAGAAGAAGAAGAAGAAGGAGAGAAAGAAAGTTTTGTTTCTAGCATCCCTTGGAGCATGGTGGTGGTGGCCGAACCTCTTCATCCTAGGAGAAGTTTTGATGGCCGAAACTTGTAAGGAAGAAGAAGGTTGTAACACCCCAAATTTCATGATCTGGAGTCCTAAAAGTCCTTATAAAAATCTAGAAATGCTTTAGAAATATTCTAGAGATTTTTAGAAATTTTTAGAGTATTTTTACGTAATTTTTGGAGGTCGTTTGGTATTTTTACTAAACGAAAGAAGTTTCGGCAAAAATATTGTTTAAGCCGAGATTCGAACCATGGACCTCGAGTTAAGCAGAGGTTCATTTAACCAACAAACCAGCCGCGGGTTTGTTAATAAAACCCGAACCAAATAGCATATAAGTTATAGTTGATAACAGAAATAGTTAGGTATTATAAAGGGAGATAAAGAGGGAATTTAGGGGATTATTTACCGAGACCTAATCTCCTCTCTCGCTCGCGAACGGCGTGCGACGGCTTCTCTCGGGCGGAAATGAAGAAGGGGGTTAGGGCAGCTTCTCCAGCGGCCGACCAAGGGAGATCTCCGAGAGGTCTTCACAAATTCGTGACCGATTCGTCGAGAGGAGCACGCGGATGCAAGGAATCGCCGGATTTGGAGCTCAACCGAACCCTAGAAGCAAATTTTCCGGCTGTGAGTCCAAGAAACCAAGGTGAGTTGCTTCTCACCTGCAGTAGGAGTAGTTCCGCGACATTGATCTTCTTTTCCTTTTGATTTCGGAATTTGATTTCATTCCTTATCATCCATAGCATGTATTTTTGTTTCGGATTGTGTTGTGCCGAATTTATTGTGCTAGGGATATAGTTTCTTTTGTTTGGATCATGTGTGCAGAATTTTAGGGATTAAGGGAAACTTCCGAGATTTGTTTTCTTCCTGTTATTTCTGCCGTAGCATTCTATAGCATGCTTAGAGAGTTCTATATGAGATTCGCTTATTTCTTTTTAATGTGGCAGTAGCATGCTTTAGGAATTGATGACTGGAAGATTAAGAGTAATTCCCAAGAATGGTTCCCTCTGCCTTATTTCTGTTGAAGCATGTTTAAGGAATCCAGATTTCTTGTTCCTTGACTTATTTCTGTTGAAGCATGTTTAAGGAATCCAAATTACTCGTTCCTTAGTTTGTTTCTGCTGTAGCATGCTTAAAGATCCCAATTGCTATGTAAAAGTATAGCTTTGAACAGGTTTTACACAGTTTTTTTTTATTAAGTGCAGATTGTTTTTATAGTGTCAAGCTTAGTATGCAGACTTAATTAATTCCATGCTATCCAATGTGTATGAGCAGTTTTATTTTAGAGCATGCAATTTCTGAATTTAGGCTGCTTTCATGAATCTAAACAACTCTTCATCTTGAGCATGTAGTTCTAGATTTTTTCTGTGCCATTTAATAAGCATGACAAGTCCTCTTTACCATTAGAATGACATGAACAACATGTGTTTAAGTGGTTCATTTTATGAAAGCTTTACAGATTTTAGTTTATATGCAATTAACTGGAAACGAGTCAGAATTTGCAAACCTGTTGAGAGCATGCTTTAGTGTAACTTGTGTTAACTTTGATAGCAGTAGTAATTTTCCTTTAGGCTATGCTCGGTTAGAAACAAATCAACATGAGTAGATCCATTAAGTTCTGTTATATGTGTTTTCAGTTTTGGTATGAGGTTTTAAGTGTTGTACCATGTTATTTTTAGGCACTTTAGTTTAGTATGGCATGCAGATTTATGTTAAGCTTTGTATACAGATTTTCAGTACGTAGGGTGTGTTCTAGTGCACACCAAGTGCTTGATAAAATGCTTAGCTCAATATAATGCTACAGTAGGCATTTTAATAGCTCGGTAAATGCAGTAGAAGCATTTAAAATAACTTATTTAGTCTTGCTTCAGCTTATATGGGACTACGGTCCAATGGGTGGGCTCCCACAGTCGTCCCTAGGTTTAGATAACCTAGTAAACCCTACTAGACTTGGAACTTGCAATCCTGGGTTTAGTTAGGGATGCGCGCACAGCAAGTACAGTTGCCGGGCCCATCAGCAGCATGATTACTATTTTAATCTATTATGTAAATAGTTTTCAAAACTTCACAAATTAGTTATGTGAAAACAAGTTAGACTCAGTTTAGCATTAATTAGTTTAGCTTAGGTAGCAATTCAGTTTCTTATTGATACACATGATAGTTCTATGATTAGCTTTACATGTTAGCTTTTCAGTTAGTTTCTTCGCTATTTATGAGCATGATTAGCTATACATGTTTAGTATTTCAGTTAGCATGATTCCTTTGCTATTTATGAGCATGATTAGCTATACATGTTTAGTATTTCAGTTAGCATGATTCCTTTGCTATTTATGAGCATGATTAGCTATACATGTTTAGTATTTCAGTTAGCATGATTCCTTTGCTATTTATGAGCATGATTAGCTATACATGTTTAGTATTTCAGTTAGCATGATTCCTTTGCTATTTATGAGCATGAGTAGCTATACATGTTAGCTTTTCAGTTAGTTGATTTCTTTGCTATTTATGAGCATGAGTAGCTATACATGTTACCTTTTCAGTTAGTTGATTTCTTTGTTATTTATGAGCATGAGTAGCTTTACATGTTAGCATTCAGCTTTAGCATGTTTTATTTATATACATGCATATCGAGTTTTTGTGAGTAGGATAGCGCTCACTAAGCTTTTAGCTTATATATACTATTTTCCTCCTACTGCAGATAAAGGAAAAGCTAAAGTATAAGGAAGAAGACGACAAGGAGATGCTGTGACGGTGTGTGATGTGTGGACTATGGAGATCCTTTGGACTTAACTAAAGAACTCACTTAGTTTAAGAATTTGTTTAGTTTAATTTCTTATTAAGTTGATAAGAAAATTTTGTAGTAAGAAGTTATGTTTCCGCTTTTCATTACCTGCATGTTTTGATTTATTAAACTGCGTGGTTGTGAAAATATATGTTCCAGCCGCCTGTGGCTGAGTATACTCTGTATGTATTTACGGATATGGTCACCGGTACAGGGGAGACTCTGCCGAAATTTTTCGGTAGGGTTCCCATGTGATTTTTTTATCATACCGGTTAAGTAGAGTTAGTAGTCGAGTAACAGTCATCCTTAGAGAGAGGTAGTAGTAAGAAGGGTGGTCGTTACAAAGGTGCTTGGTGGTTCTCGGAAGATCGTTGCCCACACAACGTCCGAGGTTAGAAGAGGAATACGGTAGAAGATCAAGAGGTATTTCTAAAAGGTATAACTAGTATTTTTCCTTTCCGCATCATACTAGTTATTTTTGGAAATAATACCAAATACAAGAGGCATGCGATTCTAGTATTTCGAATTTGTTTTCGATGTTGTGTTCTTTTGTTTTTTCTTTTCCTTGTGATTTGATTGTTCTTTTCGGTTGACCTAAAGTTATTTAAGGAAATTAAATATTAACTTTCCTTAAAAGGCTTTGTCTAGTCGGTGGTGGTTGTTCCCATATCCAAGAAGGTCATGTGTCTCGCCACGTCAGTACTGGAAGCCAATTTTGGAAACTAATATTTAATGAAATTAATAACTTAGGTGATTTGGATCAAACGTGTTAAGTTCCGCAGGAGATCCGAGTCTAAACCTAAAAGAACAAATAAATTAAACTTTGGATCAAACGTGTTAAGTTCCGCAGGCGACCCAAGTTTAATTTAAAAGAACACATGGTAGCTAGGAAAAGGTTCAGACCTTTGTACAAAATTTTTGTACAGTGGAACTGTTAGGTTTTCCGAGTAGCAACCAACAGGTTGAACATAAGGCTCTCTGTGTATGCCCGACTAGGTAAAGACCGGGCGGGTTTAAGGACATTTGGCCTTATAAGACTCTTAGTATAAGACTGACTAGATAAAGGTCTGTCGAACACAAGGCTCTCCATGTATGTTTAGTTCGATAAAGAGTGGTGAGCTTAAATACACTTGACCTTATAAAACTCTTAGTATAAGATAAGCTGGACAAAAGCTGGTCGAACACAAGGCTCTCCATGTACGCCCGGCCAAGTAAAGACCGGGCGGGCTTAAGGATGCCTAGCCTTATAACACTCTTAGGTTAAGCCTAACTAGACAAAGGCCAATCGAACATAAGTCTCTCTGTGTATGCTTGATCGGGTAAAGATCGGGTGGGGTTAAAAACACTTGGCCTTATAAACTCTTAGTATAAGATTGGCCGGACGAAGACCGATCGAACACAAGACTCTCCGTGTACACCCGATCGGGTAAAGACTGGGTAGACTTAAGGAGACTTAGCCCTATAAAGTTCTTAGTATAAGGTCGACCGGATAGAGGCTGGTCAAGTATAAGCATATCTTTGTACACCTGGCCGGGCAAAAATCGGGCGGGCTTAAATACACTTATCCTTAGGAAACTCTATATACCGCTCAGCCAGGCACATGTTGACCAAGTTTAAGTTACCTAATGCACAGTGTCCCTAAAATAAAGCTCTAATATACATAATCTAGCATATGACTTCTTGAACGAAGCGTTGTCATACTACGGGCACTATATTATTCTTTGAACCAATCTCTGCAGTATTTAATATATGATAGAGTAGATTGATACAATGACAAGTAATACGACCTACCTTATGGACCAACCCAGATACTATGACAGAGCAGATTGATATAATGGCAAGAAATTTGATCAACCTTACGAACAGGTCGAGATATATTCAATAAACAAACGATAGACAACATTTTAATAGTCTGACATAATTATCGGGGAATATTCCTTTAGGAGCTCTTTTGGAATCTATATAGTTTCCCATTGGTGATTCATCTATAACGACATCCTCCTCCAATGACGTCAGAAAAGGTTTAAGTTATAAACGACAAAAGAGATACATCTACGGGTATAAACAAGATTCCTCAAAATCTCTTCGAGGAACAAACTAACAAACTCTGACGCATGAAGCCACCTCATGGTCACGGAGATTATGAGAGGTGGTATAAAAAGGGGGGGGTCTTCTCGGTTGGCAAGGTATATAATTTTCGCATCTAAAACCTTCATTCACACATCCACTACTGTTCTTCTTCCACTTACAAGGAAATTGTACTGACTTGAGCATTGGAGGGAATTGCCAGGGACTCCTTCCCTAGTCTTTGATCTATAATGCTTCGTTAGATCGGCTGGTTGTGTGTAGGGTCATTGAGGAGCTTCATTCCAGATCGGAGAGTCAACTATTCATCAACAAACCATCCATGTGAGCCAACATACCATCTCCTCAGATTTTAGATAAGATCAAATTTGGCACCGTATGTGGGAATCTTCTCTTGAATATGAAGCTACGAGATGGAGGAGGCTGGAAAACTCACTACCATCACCTTAACACAAGAAGATTTGGAGTTGTTCATCAATGCCAGAACACAAAAATTACTTTAACAACAACAACAACAACCACCTAACACTGGTGGCACGCTATTGCCACCAAATCCAGCAGCGTCAACAATAACCCATCAAAGGGAAAGAGGAGTTTAAGAGGAAGGCCCTGCTCACTTATTTCCTGCACCTCTCTCACCAACCCAGCACTCCCGATCACTTTTCCACTCACCGCTAGAATAGTTGGGCCAAGGAAGAGAACTCAAGGAATCTTCTAGAGAAGCACCCGTGTGGGATAAGCGTAAAGGAAAAGTCAGAGCTTGCGATATCTCCCTTAAGCAGATCTTCATCCCATTCTCTCAACGGGCGTTGGATGACCCATTGCCAAAACATTATCAAAATATCAACATAAGAGAATATTTGGGGGCAACTGATCTGTAAGATCATCTCCTCAAGTTTGAAAATGCTACCCTTCTTCAACAATTTACCGACGACGTTAAATACAGAATGTTCCTCACCACACTCAGGCGGAGCAGCCCAATGATAGTTGAAACGATTGCCAGACAACTCTATTCGTCATTTCAAGGACTTCCGTAAGGTATTTATTCACCACTTCTCCAGAAATTGGTGGTATAACAAAACCCCTTAGAGCCTCTTCTCACTCAAACAAGGGCCCAAAGAGATAATCCGAGCATATATCAAGAGGTTCAATCAAGTGGCTATAGATGTTCTCATGACCTCTATAGAGATTTTATTGAGTGTCTTCTCTCATGGACTCACTGATAATGATTTTTTCTGAGAGTTGATTAGAAAACCTCCAACTAACTTTAACGTGCTAATCGAATGGGCGTCTGAATTCATCAATGATAAAGAAGTATAAGCTACCCGAAAGAAGGAGGGCACACACCCACTCCCGCTCCAGCCACCGAGCGCCCGACGTTACCTGCCCCTCCACCCAAAGGACCTCGGGCATGTCTTCAATATTGTCATCAAGAATCGCGGCCTTAAGTCATGTAACATGTGGAGGTCCCTCAGGAAGCTTCACAAAAGTGGTGCACATATCATCGGATAGCTACCCATAACACGGAGGATTGTTATACTCTGTGGAATCAGTGAAACAATAACCCTAGATACCGTTGGCATTCACCAACCCCAAATCGACGAACGTATACACGACAAAATAGCCCACTCAAGATTAAGTATTGGGCGACCGAGCTACAGTAGGGAACACTACAGCCACATGCTGAGCAAACCTAAGTGCCCGCCCGAGTGCAATAAGAATAGCCCTCATCACGGTAAGAAGAAAATCACATTAATGTCGCTCGAGGTAATATCAACATGATAGCTGGAGGATCAACTGATTGTGATTCCAACTGAGTGAGGAAGTCACACGCTCAGTGTCTGGTCATTCATGAAGTCGGATGTAGTGCAAAGCGGGCAGTTGAGCCCAAAATCAACTTTGGGCCTAAAGATCTAGAGGGGGTGAAGATACCCTATGATGATGCATTAATAATTAAGGCTGCTATAGCCAATTACAATATTTCTCATACTTTTATTGATATAGGCAGCTCAGTTAACATTATATTCAAATAAGCATATGACCAATTATAAATTGACCGACCACTAGAATAATTAGCTCATAATTAGCTCATCTCATAATTAGCTCTTAGGGTACTAATAGTTTTCCACCAGCCACTAGAATAAATCAGGAATCGTTCACAGCGAATGCCCATAGAGCGGTTAACCTAAGAACATTGGGTCGATGGATCACCCACTACAAACGCTTGTTGATTTATCCTGATAGCTAATGAAAAACTTCTGTGGGCTAAGCTACTTATCCTTAGGATTAGTTGGTGTAAGGTAGACATGTCACTCCCTGAGGGTATACTTATCCTCCAAATTAGACAGTACCCTAGTGACAATATAGGAAATAATTGATATCAAACAATTAAAAGCTAATATAACAAGCTAATAATGATAATGTATGTATGTATGCATGTACATGTGAACATACTCAAAATCCAATATAAGAAGAAAACTATAAACATAAGCAGCGGGAAAAATTAAACCAAGCAACTCAACAGAAATCTAACTAGAGTGGGATCGATAGCTAAGACCTCTGAATGACACAATACATCCTCTATCTGATAACCTGAAAGACAAAAGAAAAGCAAGGGGTAGTGAGTACAATGACTCAGTAGGTAGATAGAAAGATAGTGCATGATCTACGTAATGTAAGGAGATCAAAGAATGTAGACTTAGGCAATAATACTTACTACAAAAGTAAGAGAGAGTCCATATAAGCAACCGTTAATGAAAGCATAAACAACTATATAACCTTCCACTAACATGCTCGACCAAGTATAACTAATAAATTGGGAGTACATGCAAATCATGCATAGACAAATACGCAACCAACATATAGTAAGCATATACTACTATTAGTGCAGTTTTGCACTAACGGTCTAACTCAAATTTTGATAAATGACAAGTAAGTTAAGTTAGGTTATGTTGTGATCTAACTACATGATCAAGTGTGCAGTATGAAGTCTAGATAAGTCGATGGGCAAATTAGATTTCTGGCAGGAAATCCAGCTAGATCAATGGGCCAATCGGATAGCTGATACAAAGTCCAGATAGGTCGACCGACCGATTAGATATCTGGCAAGAACTCCAGCTAGGTCAACAAACTGACCGAATAGATGGTATGAAGTCTTGATAGGACGATGGGCTGACTGGATATCTAGCAAGAAATCCAGCTAAGTAAATGAGCTGGCCGAATATCTGGTGTGAAGTCCAGACAAGTCGACGGGTTGACCAGATGTCTGACAATTTGGTAAGTTAAGGTAAGTCACTGGAGGAAAGTGACCTTGTGAGGATGCGTCCTAGTTTGAGGGGCAGTAAGTGTTGGTGCAGCGGGGCCGACAAGAGGGGGGTAAATTGTCTAAAAAATCAAAGTTTATCCTCCTCAAGACTTTCAACTCAAAAATGCAACACTAAACAAATAAAATAAGTAGAAATAAAAGGAGACTAGAAATTAACTTGGTTACAACCAAGACGGTTGTTAATCCAAAGAGGTTGAACAACTCCACTGGAATATCTCCTTCACTATAGGCGGAGAAGCCTTTTTTACACACTTGGAAGGCTCAGAGGTTGCTAGGAATGATTACAGAGTTGATTGCTTGAATGAATGATAATTTCCTAGCTCTAGGGGCCTTTAAATAGCTCTTGGAAATCCTATCTCGAAGGTCCAAGGCGCCTCCAACAAAGGTCCAAGGCGCCTCCAACCAAGTCAAGCGGATAAAACTCTACCCACGCTCAAACGGTCAAGTTGACCAGCTTGGAGGCGCCTCAAGCAGTGTTGAAGGCGCCTCCATTGTTGAAGGTGCCTTCAACACTTGTTGGAGGCGCCTCCAAGGTTAAGGACAGCGCAGGCGCCTCCATTGCTTCATTGAGGGCGCCTCCAGCTAGCGTTCTAGCTCCTTTATACTTCCTTTTGGCTTCCGATGCTCCGATAGCTTGGGTGATTGTAGCCAACCCGAATAGGGCTCACCTAAACCCAATTCCCAGCCTTTTCCTCGAGCAGTCTTCCGTCCCAGCTTTACGTCCCTCGAACGTCGCACATATTTTTCTCGCCCACCGGTGTACTCTTCCACAGCTCTCTCATCCTTCAGACGCACCGAGCCCGTTGGCTCCCTTCCCGTGTCATCCTTCTCGCTAGCTGCGTCTTCTGCTCGACTTCCTGTGCTCCTAAGCTCCTGCACACTTAGACATAAGGATAAAAAACAAACAAGACCTAACTAACTTGGTTGATCACATCAAAACAACCACGGGGTCCAACAATCTCCCCCTTTTTGATGTGCATCAACCCAAGTTCAAGTTAGGGTTAACAAGAAATAAATAGTAATTTTAAGTAAATTACTAAGCTAACATTTTAAGTACAAAGATTGCAATAATAGAATTTGCAACATAAGTTAGAATTTTTTTTTTAATTTGTCTAACTCCCCCTAAACTTAAACTTGTACTTAACTATCTCCCCCTTTGATCACAACAAAAAGAGTGGGGAACAAAGTATAAAAAAAATTTCTAAGTTAAAGATTTTATAAATAAGAGAAAAATTCAAGTGTTCTAAGTTAAACTATCTCCCCCTTTTTCAAAAAAATTTAGTTAAGATCATTTCAAAAAAAATTTCTAATTGAGAATTTTTATAAGAAACATTTTTCAAAAAAATGTTTTTGAAGAATTTCCAAAAAAATGTTTAAAAATTTTTCAAAGTATTATCTATTTTTAATTTTAATACTTTTATCAGAAATTTAATTAAACATTTTATTTCAATATTTTGGTTTCTAGGTCGTGGCGAGACACTAGACCATCTTGGTTATTGGAGCAACAACCACTCCTTAGACAAAACCTCATAAAGAAATTGTAATGTTTAATTTTCTCACTGTAAGCCCTAACTTAAAAATAATTTAAACTAGCAAAGATTTTGGAACCCAGTATAGGTTCCTTCCTACGGGATTGTTTAAGAACTTAGGGGGTATATAATTTCTTGGAATTCGTCTAAGTTGTCCCTGATGCTTTCTTATACACCCGCTTAATTTTTCATAAACTTTAATTTTTAATTTTTGAAAAACATTAGTTTTTAAACATACATCAGATTTTAACTTTTCAATTTTTAGTTTCAATTTATCATTTTCTAATTGTAAATTGTTAAATAATTCTAATGAGCATGAATTTTCTAGTTTCAATTTTAATTCAGCGTTTTCTTTTTCTAATTTTGCTAGATCTTTCGTAAGCACTTTGATAAACTGAAAAAATTGAGTAGGGTTGAGATCACGTACCTTACTTACCTCACTTGGTGATGCTCCCCCTTCGTCGCAGCTTTCTTCTGATTCTCCCCCTTGATCTATGCTTATCTTTGAGTCCGAGTCATCTTCAAAGAGATGGTTGGCCATCAATGCTAGTCCCGAGAATTCTTCGACTTCAGATTCGGAGGACGTCGAATCGTCCCAAGTGGCCTTCAGGATTTTGTGCTTGGAGGAATTTGACTTGTACTTTACCTTCTCCTTGTCTTTTGTCTTTAGCTTTATCTTTGGGCAGTCATCCTTGATGTGCCCTTCTTCGTTGCAATTGTAGCATCGGACCGTCCTTCTGTTGCGTTGATGCTTCCTCGACTGCGATTTAAATTTATTAGTTTTAACAAATTTATTCAACTTTCTTACCAATAACGCTGCTTCGGTTTCGTCGATCGACACTTCAGAGTTGGGATCGTCCTTTTCGACTTGTAGGGCAATAGTGAGGTTCATCTTCTCCATTTGCTTAGGCCCTGCGATTTGAGATTCGTGAAGTTCAAATGTAGGGAATAAATTTTCTAAACTACTTACCTCAAAGTCCTTAGAGATATAGTACACATCTACTAAGGAAGCCCATTCCGGAGTTCTGGGGAAGGCGTTGAGTGCATACTGAATGGAATCTCAGTTCGTTACCGATTCACTGAGATTCGTCAGTTGCGTTATCAGCTCCTTGATCCTCGCTTGGAGTTGCGCTACCTTCTCACCGTTGTTCATCCGGAGGTTCATTAACTGGGTCCGGAGGATGTCGCGCCTCGCTAGCTTTGCTTCTGAGGTGCCTTCGTGGAGCTCCAGGAATTTATCCCAAAGGTCTTTGGCAGAGTCGTAGCTTCCGATCTGACTTATCTCCTACGGCGGCAGAACACTGAGCAGGTGAAATTCCGCCTTTCCGTTGGCCACGCAATCGACCTGCTCCTTCGTCCAGTTGCATTCTTCTTTATCTTTTGACGCTGTATATCCATATTTCATTATTAAAAGAATATCGAATTCGGTCTTAAAAAATACCTCCATTTTGTGTTTCCACGTAGTGAAGTCTCCGTCGAACTTCGAGGGATGAATGTTCGCTCCGGCCATCGTCCTAATCTTTGTGCTTCAGTTGGCAGTTAGTCCTTCTGAGGTGGTCGAGCTCTGATACCACTTGTTGGTGCAGCATGGCCGACAAAAAGGGGTGAATTGCCTGAAAAATCAAAGTATACCCTCCTCAAGACTTTCGACTCATAAATGCAACACTAAACAAATAAAATAAGTAGAAATAAAAGGAGACCAAAAATTAACTTGGTTACAACCAAGATGATTGTTAATCCAAGGCGGTTGAACAACTCCACTAGAATATCTCTTTCGTTGTAGGCGGAGAAGCCTTTTTACACACTTGGAAGGCTCAGAGGTTGCTAGGAATGATTACAGAGTTGATTGTTTGAATGAATGATAATTTCCTAGCTCCAGGGGCCTTTAAATAGCTCCTGGAAATCCTATCTCGAAGGTCTAAGGTGCCTCCAACCAAGTCAAGCGGATAAAACTCTATCCACGCTCAAACGATCGAGTTGACCAGCTGAGAGGCGCCTCAAGCAGTGTTGAAGGCGCCTCCATTGTTGAAGGCACCTTCAACTGTAACGACCCACCTTCTACTACTAGGCTGTAAGGCGAATCGTCACAATAATGCTAAACTATACTGTGCGGAAAGCTGGGCTAATTAAAATTTTACTCTACTAATGACCGATACAACTGATAAGAAAGGTCCAAAGACCTTCTCTGCTGGTGCACATATGCTACGGAGGGGAACCTGAATGCCCCAACTGAGCTAGGGCCTAGAAACTAACTTCCCAACTACCTGCCGGCCTGCTGATCGATCTACGGATCGATCAAAGCTGGGGGAGCTCCTGCTCCCAACTGGATCGGTCGGCTGACCGATCCAGCAGAGGCTGGATCGGTCTGCGGACCGATCCAGAAGAGGCTGGATCGGTCGGCAAGACCGATCCAGGTGGGGGTCTGGATCGGTCTGCAGACCGATCCAGGCACCTGGAGACGCTGGGATCGCTACTGTATCGCGCTGGATCGGTCGGCTGACTGGTAGCCTACTATATCTGTCTGGATCGGTCGGCTGACCGATCCAGTGACACAGCCAGGCCCTGATCGGTCGGGAGACCGATCAGAGTCTGATTTCACCCGGGGACTCGGATTTCAGCACTTTGGCGTGCCAAAACCTCACACAACACTTCTAAAATCTATAGAACATATTCTAATGACATAAAACTAGCATTCTAAACTGAATATAAACATGGTCTACTAATTTATAGCATTTAATAACTGAAAGTGCATAACACAGAAATATTAAAAGTCCAATCGTTTAAACTTGCTCAATCCCCCAAGGATCTTTGATTCCAGTTCCATACACACACTTCCTCATCTGCATTGACATCCAGCCTCCACTGCTAGTCCATCTTTCCTTTACCTTTATCTGCAGTATAAGGAAAAGTAGAATCTGTAAGCTTAAAGCTTAGTAAGAAACCATCTACCTCACAAAATCATGCATTCGATGCAATATGCTTTTAAAATCATGCTATTTGAAAATATGCGCTGAACTTGCTAAGACATGGCATACGGAAATCATAAGGCATAACATATAAGCATGGCATAAGCACTGAATTATGGCAAAGCAACCAAATAAACACTGAACTGTATATAGGCTAAACTAACTGAAACTAAATCTGTAACTGGAAACAAACTCAACTAGCATAATGGATTTTGAGTTTTGAAATCTAATACCTAATAAGTGAAAATACATAATCATGCTGTTTGTACTTGCTGTGCGCGCATCCCTACTAGACCCGGGGTTGCAAGTCCCGAATTTAGCAGGGTTGTCTAGGCTATCTGAACCTAGGGACGACTGTGGGAGTCCAACCCAATGGATATCTAATCCAGTACAGTGCCACTGAAAATAAAATACTGATATCTATAGCTAACTGATATAACATGCTGTTTCTAGGTTATCTGAACCTAGAGCTAGGTTATCTGAACCTAGAGGCGACTGTGGGAGCCCACCCATTGGACCGTAGTCCCATATAGCTAAAATAAACTGATTTACTGTTTTAAACGCTTCTAATGCATTTAACTGTACTATTAAAATGCCTAAGTTGCATTTTTACTGATCTAGTTATTTTGTCGAGCACTTAGTGTGCCCCAACTCTCCTCTTATTTAGGGAGATCACCTTTAGGCACCCGACAACGTCTACAACCCCAACCGAAGAGGGTAAGCGTGTCCGGCCCATCTAAAGGTGCTCAACTAAAATCCCCAAATCTAAGAGGAGGGTTAAAACACCCTACATGTCAACAAAATCTGCATATTACTAATCTAATGCATGGAAAATCCAAACGGAGCTATTATACTGCAGGTGAGGGGTTTCTTACCTCTTGATAGTAATTTCTTACGATTCTATTCGCTAGAGTTCCGGTGGAGGTGATCCTCTCGACGATCCGATCACGTCTTCGCGTTCCTCTCCCGGAGAAGAACCTCTTTCGTGTTGGAGTCGTCGCCGGAAGGTGAACCGATGGACCTTGGGCTTGGTGTGCCGTGCGTGAGGAAGAGGAGAAGAAGAGGGGCGCCGGCGTGAGGGTTTTGAGAGGAGAAGGTGCCGAACCAAAAATAAAAATAACCCAACTCCAACTTAAGTTTATTATTTATATTAAGTGGTTTAATGAACCCAACTCTAATATAAATATATTTGGTTCTCCTTTCTTTCAGCACGGCCCTGCTGGGTTCACCGGTTACTAATCTTATCCGTAAACCATAGGTCTCGGGTTCGATTCCCGCCTAAGCTATTTTACGGTTCTAATTATTTTTGCTACTTCCGATACTCCGATTTTTCCGGAAAAATATCTAAAAATTCCAGAAAAATCATAGAATAATTCTAAAATAGTTTTGAGAATTTTCGGGTGTTACATCAACACTTGTTGGAGGCGCCTCCAAGGTTGAGGACAGCGCAAGCGCCTCTGTTGCTTCATTAAGGGTGCCTCCAGCTAGCGTTCCAGCTCGATTATACTTCCTTTTGGCTTCCGATGCTCCGATAGCTTGGGTGATTGCGGCCAACCGGAATAGAGCTCACCCGAACCCAATTCTCGGCCTTTTCCTCGAGCAGTCTTCCGTCCCAGCTTTACGTCCCTCGAACGTCGCACATATTTTTCTCTCCCACCAGTGTACTCTTCCACAGCTCTCTCATCCTTCGGACGCACCAAGCCCATTGGCTCCATTCCCATGCTGTCCTTCTCGCTAACCACGTCTTCCGCTCGACTTCCTGCGCTCCTAAGCTCCCGCACACTTAGACACAGGGATAAAAAACAAACAGGACCTAACTAACTTGGATGATCACATCAAAACAACCATAAGGTCCAACAGTAAGTGTCAGTTGGTCCAATTTAGGCCCATTTAGGATCCCTAAACTGAGATCCTAACTAGTTCTTGGTCTTGGGAGGACATAAACTAATTATTACTCTTTATTATTAATAAATTGTCCTAATACTTATTTTGCAGGTTATTTGGGATAACATTATTTTGCAAGACAAAAGGAGAAAAGTTGCCTTCAGATGAACAGTGTCCGAATGCACCTTCAAGCAGTGAAGGCGCCTTCATACTGTTCATAGAAGGCGTCTTCCATGGCTATGGAAGGCGCCTTCCGCAAGATAAATTTTGGCCGAAGTCATGGATAAGTGTCGGGCTATTCGGGATTGAAATTACCTCATTGGAGGCACCTAGCTTGGCTATGGAAGTGACCTTCCATGCCTTTTATAAGGCTATCTCGAGAAGACATTGGAAGAACACCGATATACGAGCTACTGCGCGTTCATTTAAGCTTCCGACTACTCCAAGCTTCTGCTACGACTTTATTGCAAAGCTACTGCACTAATGACTATTCCGAGTACTTCCGATCGCTGTCGGTTGACCAACATTGACACACGAATGCTTCCACATTCAAACTCTAAGCGTCGGTAACAAACTTTACTGTTGTACTTATATTTTGCAAACTAAAAGTGTAGCCTGTTACACTTATCCGAATTATTCTCTGTATTCAATTCCCTCTTACAGGGGTATCGAAAGAGGTCGTTAATGGATTATCCATCGATAGGTCAATGAGACCTAGGTCTTGGAGTAGGAGCTGCCGAAGTCTCCGAACCAAGTAAACCGCTTGCGTTTTCTGGTGTTGGCTTTTTGTTTTAATTTTCCACTGCATACTTTACTCTATTTTTAAAATTGAAAAGAAATGTTTAGAAAATCACGTAATTCATCCCCCCCTCTCATGTGTGATTGATCCAACAAGTGGTATCAGAGCAAGTTGTGCTCTGATTTGTTGTAACCACCAAACAAGCTGGGGGAATCACTTTCAGATTTCTTTGCATTCCATTTAACTTAGTAAAACTTTTTAGATAATTTTTTTCGTTCGATTTTAATTTGAGATTGGTGCAACACCTCTCAAATTTTTCTATATTTTTATATTTATATCTTAAACTCTGCTAATCCAAGACTAAGTCTTGGTACCTTCTTTAGTTTATCTTTTCAGCACTTAAATGACACAACTTGAAGGGTACAACACCGTTCATCCTCCCCAATTCAACGATGATGACTTCCCATACTAGAAGAAGCGGATGGAGGTATACCTAAAGACTGACTTTAACCAGTGGTCCAGCATCACCAGAGGTTACAAGGCTCCCGTCGACACCGTCGAAATTCCATTAGACCCAGAACAGTGGAATCCAGAAATGAAGAAGAAGACTCAGATCGACTTCAAGACTCTCAACACACTCTAGTACAAGCTATTGAAGGAAGAACTAAACCGTGTCGACCCACACAAAAATGCAAAGGAGCTGTGGGATAAACTTATTGAATTACACAAGGGAACCAACGATGCGAAGGTAATAAAAAGGAATCTTTATTTAAATAAATTATTAAACATAAAAATGTAGGAAGGAGAATCTATGAGCCAACTACACGCGAGGATAAAATACATCCTCAACGGACTTCACACCATCAGCCACTAGATAGAAAACCGTGACCTGATAAGGTACGCCCTAAACGTGTTTCCTCGAAATACAGTGTGGGCATCCATCGTAAATGCCTACAAAATTTTGAAGAGCCTATCTAAATAAAAACTAGATGAATTATTTTGTGAACTTGAACTCCATGAACAGACTAACTCAAAGCAGGTCAAGAAAGGTGTTGCTCTTCTTGCAGGACCCTCAAAAGAAGCTAAATATAAAAACAAACCAGAATCAAAAGTTGAGTCTGACCAAGACTCAGAGGATGAAGAATACCTAGTGAACCTGGTAAGAAAGATGTTCATCGGGAGAAAGGAAAATTTCAGCAAAAAGGACCTACAGAAGATCAACTCCACCACCAACTCTAACAATAAGAATGTGACCTGCTTTGGGCATAACAGAAAGGGGCACTACAAGACCGATTGCCTGAATCTGAAGAAGAAGAAGAAGAAGAAGAAGAAGGCCCTCAAAACGATGTGGGACGAATCTTCCGGAGATGAATCAGACAGCGGTGAACCGAAGCACTCCATCTATTTCTCGCTGATGGCTTACGAAATAGAATCGGAGAACCAATCGGAAGACGGATCCGAACCCAAATCAAGCCATGAGTCTGTACTCGTTTCTAAAGGTTCTGATGAGGTATATTTTCATTTAAGCAAAAGAGTTTTCAAAATTATTGCATGGAGGATAATCTAAGACTGAAAAAAAATAATTGAACCAAAAAAATTCACAACTAGATCTAAGTATCTCGACATGATATTTAGGTCACAAAGAGCTATGTACAACAAAGTCCGGACTTGGATACAAGTCTAGCTCAACTAAAAAATCTTTTATATCATTAGTTAAACAAAATAAGACTTAAACTAAAGCTTGAGTTCCAAAAGTGTGTCTAACCACACAAGTAGGAATCAATCAATATTATATATCTAAAAATGAGGCCCACTACATAAAATCAAATCCAACTAAAACATTAAATTCAAACCAAAATAAATCTGTAAAACTAAATTCTAACATTAAAAATAATATAAAATCAAACAAATTTAATTACCATCAAATCCACTATAATTATAAAAGTAATTGACATAAATCCAAAACTTGAAAATCAAGCTCAATAATTCAGGGGGGCTCCAAATTAGTTGGCACCTCCAAAATAATAACTTACCCGGCAGGGTAATTAAGACTGGCTAAAATAGGGACAACAATTTAACTTGACAAAAGTACTAGTGAAGTTTTGGATGATAGTAGGTTAGGAAAACTCTATCTATGCATGTCTAGAAAGATATGGCTTCAACCTGGTGCATTTGACTTAGTGGAACTAACTGAAGCTATCCCTTACGGAGCTTAACTAGTTAGACCAAAGTTTTGTACTAAGTTCAGTGGATAGGACTATTTGAAAAACCTCGACGGTATGGGTACTCAAATGATGTCTAGGGTACTCAAATGATGTCCAGGTGACTCACCTAAGAACATTATATCAATTTCTTGTTTGGACAAGAAAGGTTTTTCATTTATAATAAAGAACAAATGTTGTTCAGTTTATTTAAATGATATGTTCTATTGTAGTGCACCTCTGATTAATGGACTCTATATTCTAGACTTAGAGAACCCCATCTATAACATAAATACCAAAAGGTTCAAATCAAATGAAATGAACCAAACCTATCTCTGACACTATCGCTTAGGTCATATAAATGACAAACGCTTATCCCAACTCCATAAAGATGGTTTGCTGGACTCATTTGATTTTGAATCATATGAGACATGTGAGTCATGCCTACTAGGCAAGATGACCAAGACTCCCTTTAGTGGACACAACGAGAGAGCGACTGACTTGTTAGGACTTATACATAGTGATGTATGTGGACCTTTCAATGTCGCTGCTAGAGGTGGTTATAGGTACTTCATTACATTTACTGATGACTTCAGTAGATATGGTTATGTGTATCAAATGACATATAAGTCTGAATCCTTTGAAAAGTTCAAAGAATTCAAGAATGAAGTGCAAAATCAGCTTGACAAGAGTATTAAGATACTTCGATCAGATCGAGGTGGTGAATACCTTAGCCATGAGTTTTGTGACTATCTAGCTGAGTGTGAGATTCTATCCCAACTCACTCCTCCTGGAACACCATAGTGGAATGGTGTATCCAAAAGGAGGAATCGTACCCTATTAGATATGGTACGATCTATGATGAGTCACACAGATCTTCCGACATTTCTTTGGGGCCATGCTCTAGACACGGCACTATCTACAGTTAGTAGATTTCAAAAAAAAATTGGAAACTTGGAAATTTCCAAAAAAAATTTTGGAAACTTTAAAGTTTCTAAAGTTAGTAGATTTTAAAGTATTTTCAACTTTATTAGCCTTGTGAAAATGCTAATATATAGTGTTTTAAAATTTGTTTTAAAAGATGTCTTTAAAAAAAAAATCTTTGAAAAAGTTTTGAAAAGGTTCTTTTCAAAACTTATTTTTTTACCTTTAGATTTTTAATAAGATGTTTTCTTTATCATCTTGAAATGCTAAGTGGTTTCAAAACTATCGTTGAACATATTTTAACATATGTTGTAAAAAAAAATTTCATTTTAAAAAGCTTTTATGGTTATAACATTTTTTCCTCCCTCAAGTAATCCTAAAAATTATTTTACTATAAATTTTTTTTTCTATTTACTCTCCTTAGCACATTTTCTGCTTAAATATATATTCATGTTTTTTGATGAATACCAAAGGGGGAGGGTTAAGGGGTTAATTTGATTAAGTTAGAAAACTCTAAAACACAGCAAAATTCGAATAAATTAAACCATATTATTTGTCTATTTTTATATTTTTTTTTCTTAACTTAACCCAGGTTGTCATTGCATCAAAAAGGAAGAGATTGTTGGTGTAGTTTTGCACTAACAGCCTAACTCAGGTTTTGATGGATGATAAGTAAGTTAAGTTAGATTCTATTGTGATCTAACTACATGATCAAGTGTGCAGTATGAAGTCTAGATAGGTTGACAGGTCGACTGGATATCTGGCAGGAAACCTAGCTAGGTTAAGGGGTCGACCGGATAACTGATGCGAAGTCCAGATAGGTCGACGGGTCGACTAGATATCTGGAAAGAACTCCAGCTACGTCAACAGGCTTATCAAATAGCTGATACGAAGTCCAAATAGGTCAACGGGCTAACCGAATACCTAGTGAGAAATTCAGCTAGGTCAACAGGCTGACCGGATAGCTGGTGTGAAGTCCAAATAGGTCGACGAGCTTATCAGATGTCTGGCAAGTTGGTAAGTTAAGATAAGTCACTGGAGAAGAGTGACCTTGTGAGAATGCATCCCATTTTGAGGGACAATAGGCGTCGGCTGTCCAGTTTATGTCCATTTAGGATTCCTAAACTGAGACCCTGACTAGTTCTTGGTCCTGGAAGGACAGGAACTAATTACTACTCTTTATTATTATTAAATTATCCTAATACTTGTTTTGCAGGTTATTTGGGCTAACGTTGTTTTGCAGGACAAAAGGAGAAAAGTTATCTTCGAATGAACAGTGTCTGAAGGTGCCTTCAAGCAGTGAAGGCGCCTTTGTACTGTTCATAGAAGGCGTCTTCCATTGCTTTGGAAGGTGCCTTCCGCAAAATAAATTTTGGTCGAAGTCATGGATAAGTGTCAGGCTATTCGGGATCGAAATTGCCTCATTAAAGGAGACTTCCTTGGCTATGGAAGGTGCCCTCCATGCCTTTTAATTTATAAGGCTGTCTCGAGAAGGCATTGGAAGAACACCGATATACGAGCTATTGCGTATTCATTTAAGTTTCCGACTTCTCTAGGATTCTACTATGACTACTGCAAAGATACTATGCTCGATGACTATTCTGAGGACTTCTAATCACTGCCGGTAGACCAATATTGACACATGAACGCTTCCACATTCAAACTCTAAGTGTCGGTAACAAACTTTACTATTGTACTTACATTCTGCAAACGGAAAGTGAAGCCTGTTACACTTATCCAAATTATTCTCTGTATTCGATTCCCTCTTCTGGGGTATCGGAAGAGGTCTTTAATGGATTACCCATCGATAGGTCCATGGGTCCTGAGTCTTGGAGTAGGAGTCGTCGAAGGCTCCGAACCAAGTAAACCGCTTGCATTTTCTGGTGTTGGCTTATTATTTTAATTTTCCACTACGTACTTTACTCTTTTTTTAAAATCGAAAAGAAAAGTTTTGAAAATCACGTGATTCACCCACCCCCTCTCACGTGCGATCAATCCAACAACTACTTCTGACTAGCGCAATATTATGCTAACACGAATGGGTCTCGTGGGCCGATAGGGTATATAAATAATCACTATTCACTGGAGAACGCTCTACCACGGATGACCCCGTGGGTGGATAGAATGAGATAGCTATCTATCTCTACAACCACTTATTGTAGGAGAGTGTTCTACTACGAATGGTCCCGTAGGCAATCAAGGTATGTAAACAGTCACTATCTACAAGAGAATGCTCTACCACGGATGGTCCCGTGGACAGATAGGATATAAAAACATCCACTATTTGTGGGAGAACGTTCTACCACGGATGATCCCACGAGCAGACAGAATATATAAGCATACAAACCAAAAATGGTAAGTAAACAAAGACAATCACCTTCAAGAGTGAACTCTATTAGCTATATTATGGTATGTTCTCACTAGCATATAACAAGTAAGCAAGCAAAACAATCAACTAATCTTATCAAGAGAATACTAATTATCTAGTCGTAACATCTCAACTAACTCTATGGTATCATCATAAACATACTAAAACAATGAGGTCATGATTAAATAGTCCCAGATGGTAGTCTGAACCAAATAACCTAATAGAATATTCTACCACTTACAACAAAATAGTATATGCATGAGCCTAAGTATATAATCATATGGTACAATATAAATGCACAAGCATATGTCCACAACTATACTATGGTATGGTAATATCTTATATATATAACCAATCCAAGAAGGAATAATAATTTGGACTGCATAGCTATCAAAATAGATCAACATACAAGATTAAACAATAAAAGGTGAAGCTCAAGAAGTAATTGTTGGATCGAGAAGCGCTAGAGGGGGGGGGGGGGGGGGAATAGCGCTCGTGGCTTTCACGCGTTTCAGATTAGGAAATCATTCGAGAGTTTAAGTAGCGGAAATAATGAAAACAAATGGGAACACAAGTTATTTACTTGGGTTGGAGCCTTGGGCGACTCCTACTCCAAGACCCGCGATCGTTGATCGCTTTCGGTGGGCAACAACTATAATATTGTCAAAAAGAATTACAAATAAAGTATAATTTGAAGCAGTAAAGTATACCAACAACAGAAGAAATGGCAGAAATAAAACTTCGAGTCGTCGGCGTCAAGTTGTAGCTTCGTCGGTGTAACAACCACCCTTCTTACTATACTACTCTCTAAGGATGACCGTTACTTAACTACTAACTCTACTTAACCGGTATGATCGAAACCACGAGGAGTCCTTACCGAAAAATTTCGGCAGAGTCTCCCCTGTACCGGTGACCATAAACTGAGATACAAACATAGTATACATCAGCCACAGGTGGCTGGAACATATAACAAACTCTCACGTACTTAAATATGTGTCAAACACCAAAATAACTACTTATTAAACAAAACTCATCTCAGCATGCAATCTAAAACAAGAATGAACTCAAATGACATGAACTATAAAGTACAATCTCAAATGTTTACAGTCCACTAAAACACGGAAAACTTAGTAATAAAGAAAGAAAACTAAAAGAACTCTTTTCTAGCCACAAGACTTCCATAGTCCTGACATCACACACCATCCGCGCCACCTTGTCACCTTCCTTTGCTATATCCTTTCCTTTCCTTTATCTGTAGTAAGAGGAAATGCAATCTATAAGTAAAATTGCTTAGTAAGCGCTATCTAACTCACAAAATCTCGATATGCAGTACATATATCTATAACATAAACTAACTGAATGCTTACTGAAAACTATTCATGCTCATCTAATAGTAAAAGAATAATGCATACTGGAATGCTAAACATGTAAAGCTAATCAGAATAACATGCTAGCAGAAGGAAAACTAAAACTTGCTGAATTCTAAACACTTTCTGAAACTTATTTCGTTTACTTAAAAACTTATTCTTTTATTTCACTTGTTTAAAACTTATACTTTAATACTTTTATACTTATGTGAAACTTATTTTACTTGTTCAAAAGCTTATACTTATAATACTTCAAAATAGTAATCAACTTCTCTTGGGCCCAGGCATAGTACCATCTTATGCGCGTTCCCTAATAGGTTGGGGTACCGAGCCACCAATCCTAAAAGAGCAGACCTCGGTCTACCAGGGCCAAAACCTCAGAATTGGACACCTAGATTTGTTTAACGACAACCTTGGAAGTCGGGTACTAGCCTCTTCAAAGTAAAATATCTTATTATCTTAATTACTTCTTCTTTAAATGCCTTGACATTTTAATAAGCACCTTGTGTGCCAAAATCCCTAAAGTCTTGACTTTGGGATCTACTTAAGGCCTTGGCCTTTTTCTTTCTTTTCCTTATCTTTCTTATACTTCTAATAAAAGAACGCTTCTTACATAACTGAAATGTTTAAACAAATTCCAACACTGAAACGCTTAAACAAAAATCTATACCATCTCGTGTTCATTGCCTAATGGTCAAGAATGACCGGTTTGCACGGCAAACCCCAACTCAAGCTAAAAACCTACTAGGATCTTCAAACTTTCACTAGTCATTTCCTAACAAGTTAAGTTCTGAGTATAAATAACCAAATAATCAAGTAACTAAAAGCTAGAGATCATGTATAGCTTTAAATATACCCTAAAAGTTAAGAACATGAATCTTGTCAGCCTCTCAAATCTCAAACTAGCAATCTCTCTAAATGAATCCTTCAATGCGTAATGAACTTCATAGACATCTCACCTTTATCAGTTATTATCATCGGCAACATTCACAAATTCACTATCCCTCTCAGTGACATTTTAAATTTTAGGTGTCTTATCTTGCTTCCTTAATGATGAAGACATAATTTGCTTTTTAATTTCTACAGAGAAGCACAGTTCCTCCATGATACTCAATCTTGTAACCATGTCAGTTCTTTCACATGTATAATATTTTCTACATATGGGCTTCATGGAAATAAACTAAAATAATAACAAAGGGGCCATCAAATCCTCTTTAAGCATGCTACAACAGAACTAAAAGCAGCAAGCAAATCTAGGAACTAATCTTAAACCTCTAGCAACCCCATTAATCTGTACAACATGTTCCGAAAGTAAGGAAAGAACTAAAATCCCTAGCTATTCCAGTTCTGTACAAACCAACCAAACACCTCAAGGAAAGGATGATACTGCTATCAAAGAGTTGATACATGATATACTAGAACCAGAACTTAATGAGTCTACACATTCTAAATTCTTTCCAACTAAGGAAAGCATAAAGAGAAGTTGTTGCTGTTAAACGTGATTCACTAGGACAGAACTTGGGAGATCTACTTATTCTCAATTTATTCCAACCAAGCAAAGCATAAAGGATAGAATTGCTACTACTATCACAAGTTGAAACGTGATATGAATCACTTCCAACATAACAAAGCATAAGGAAAGAATTTGCTACTGCTAAATGTGATTTACTAAGAAATCTGTAACTAAAATACTATACTACGAAATCAATGAATCTAAAACCCATATAACACCTATTTTCATTATCTAGCCGTGAAAATCCGAAACCCATAAACTCCATATGAACTGATCATGTCCATTAAGATCGCCACAGATAAATCTAACTCAAAATCGGAATCATGCTTAAACTGAACTAATCCTTCTCTTCTTTCTTTAGGGTTCACGGCAGCCAGCAAAACCAAGAATCTTCACGGCAAAACTCGAAAAACAAGGAAACACCAAAGCAAATTTGGAACTACTCTTACCATAGGTGAGTAGCAACTTACCTTAGGTTTTTCTTGGACTTACAGCCGGGAGAATGTGGACTTTAGGGTTTCGGGTGAGCCCGAGCTTTTCGGCCTCCTCTTGTGCTCACCGTCCCTTCTTGATGAGGGAAGCTTGATGGTGTGGAGACCTCACAGAGAAGGGTGCTCGCCGACTGCCGGAGTTGCCCGAGCTGCTTGCTGCGTTTCCTCCCGAGAAGAAAAATCGCGCCGTCGGGAGAGGAAAGGAGAGGAAAGGTTTAGGTTTAGGTCACGAGAAATCAAGCCCTAAGTTCTCTTCTTATAAGTGCCCTATTTCTATTAACTACTATTGCTTATATATATTTCGCTTCCCTTCTTATTAATAACATCCGCGTGAACACTTGGTCAGCCGCGCATTGCTTAAGGCTTGGCTCGTGGGTTCGAATTCTCAGCCGAGCCTTTTATTCCCAATTGTTTTCTACTATTAACTACTTACTACTTAAATACAATTCGACCTTTATTTGATCAGCAGCGCCTGCTTGCACAGTTGGTCAGTCAGATTCTTTTAAGGGTTGGCTTGGCCGAAGGTCACAGGTTCGAATCTCGGCTTGGACATTTTTTTTGTTGAAACTTCTTTCGTTTAGTAAAAATACCAAATGACCTCCAAAAATTACATAAAAATACTCTAAAAATTTTTAAAAATCCCTAGAATATTTCTATAGAATTTTTAAATATTTTTAAATTACTTTTAGGACTCGAATTGAGGAAATTTGGGTTGTTACAGTCGAAACTTCTCGTAAGCAGCTAATCGAGGAAGGATTGCTTGTGTATTCGTTGCCTTAGCTGCTGGTCGAAGAAGACTTAAATAGGCTGTTGGAGGCGCCTCCAATGCCAATCCAAGGCGCCTCAAACCCCAACTTTTATCCCAGATCGAACGTTGAGATGAGTTTCGCGTCACTGCCTCTTATCCACCTTCAGGCGCTTCAATCAACACTCTGAGGTGCCTCCAAGCTCTGGTCCAAGGCACCTCTAGCTCAGTTCGAGGTGACTCCAGCTCCTCTTCGCAGCCAGCTAACACTCTGCACCCGAGGCGCCTTCAAGCTCCATGGAGGCACCTCGGACACTGTTCATCCGAGGCTTGCCTTGCTCATTTGTCACTGCAAAGCATGTTAGTTCACCAAACACACACATACCCTGCAAGACAAAATTAGCACACATAAAATATAGTAAAAATAGTGATTGACAGTCTTCGGACTGTCCAGTTTTGACTTCGGATTTCCTACTGGAAACCCTAGGTCAAACTGACGCCTACTGTTCTCTCTTCCGAGGAACGCGTCCTCATCTACTCCCCTCAGGAGAGATTACCTGATGCCAGTCTGGTCCTCTAGACCGGTTGGACTTTCTTCCTAGGTTTACCACCCCCTACGATCTAGGGTTATCACCCCCTAGGGTTTTTCTCCACCTAGGGTTACCACCCCCAAGGACCTAAGGTTACCCCCCTTAGGATTTTCCTCCACCTAGGGTTACCGCCCCCTAGGACCTAAGGTTGCCGCCCCTTAGGGTTTTTCTCCACTTAGGGTTACCACCCCCTAGGACCTAAGGTACCCCCCCTTAGGATTTTTCCTTCACCTAGGGTTACCACCCCCTAGGGCCTAAGGTTACCACCCCCTAGGATTTTCACCTACCTAACCGTAGTTAGGACTTTCCTGAAACCTCATTTAGGCACGTTAGATAACAAGGAATCCTAACTTTGAATCCCTTTGCCATTATCAAAACTTGGGTTTGATCGTCGGATGCTTCCCGCACCAATAATCTCTCTCTTTTTTATTATGGCAACTGAAATTCAAAGTTAAGTAAACAGATAATTAAAGAAAAGACAGTGATAGCACAAGTATGAAAAGATAAGTATGAAATAAGTATAAAATTCAGCATACAAAGCTCCCCCTTAATAAAAGTTCCCTTGAATTTTAAAATTTCAAGGATTTCTGTTCTTAAATTTTCTTAACTTTCTCTGAAAATTTGTTTAACTTTCTTTGAATTTTATTGAATTTGTTTAATTTTCTTTAAATTTTATACTCTCCCTCTTTGCCATATATCAAAATAACCGGGAGATTAAAGAAAAAATTGAGTATATGCCTTAGCTTATTTTAAGAAACCTTAGCTTTTCAGAAAAAATTATTATTATTTTTCTCTATTTAAAAGTTTTTTTTCAAGCTAAACTTTTCATCTATCTTCTTAAAGTTGTTATGGATAAAAATAATTATTATTTTATCTTTCAAAAAGATAGAAAAATAGAGGGTTAACCATACTTTGATAAGCACTTAGCTTAGAGGTATTTTCTTGTAAGACTTTTAGCTAGGTGAAATCTTAAATTTTGAAAACAAAATTCTTCCTTTAGTTTGAGAGATACTTTTAGCTGAGATAAAGTTATTTTGTCTTTAAAAAGTAACTTAGCAAATTTTTGTGATATCAAAACACTTTAAATTCTTAGTTTTTAAAGAGGGAGTTTAATAAACTTAGTAAAAACAAAATTTGATCAAGACTTAGTTTAGCTAAGACTTTTTACTTTGAAAATACTTTTATTAAAGACTTAGCTAAACTTATGAAGATAATAGTTTTGTTAAGTATTTAACCTTAAAAAGACTTAGTTTTTCAAAAAAGAATTGTTTTGATAAAATTTTGAAAATGCTTTGGAAAATACTTAGTGTTTTCAGCAACACTTAGCATTTGAAAACAAAACAATTGCTTTGAGAGACACTTAGCTAAATTCCTTTTTTCTCCTTTTTTTTTTTAAAAAAAACCTTAAAAAGTACTTTGCTAAATATTTTTGAAAAAATATTTAGCTAAATTTGAAAATACTTAGTTAAATTTGAAATACTTAGCTATATATTCAGCTTAAAAATGATTGTCTTGAGAAAACATCTTGCCAAATAGCTAAGTTTAGAGAATAATCTAACTAAGTTTAATTAAAGAAGACTTGATTAAGTACTTAGCTTAAAGAGGTTTTACATAAAGGCTTAGCTTTGAAAGCATTCTAGAAGAGTCGTAATTTACAAGCCAGGTCATAAATAATTTTAATTTTAAAGCTAAGTTAAAAATAACCTAAATTTTTGAAGACAGGTCAAAAATAGTTTTTAATTTTGAAGTCAAGTCAAATTTTTATTTTAAAGAAAAATTAATTTTAGAACCAACTCAAAATCACTCCCCCTTAATTAATGCCTTAATAAATTCTTTGGGTCCAGGAGTCCAAGCATGAGAGGTTAAAAAAATACTAACTTTCTCACTCATTCTAGATTAACAAGCATGTTCAGCTTATGAGTGAGCGTAAGATGGAGTTGTCTTTGCAGTTGATATAAAACATAAGTTTTGAATTTCAAACAATTTTTAAAATGATTTTCAAAAAAAAAATTAAAATAATTGTTAAAATGATTTTCAAGTATTTTTAAAATGATTTTTCAAATGATTTAAAATGATTTTCAAATATTTTTAAAATGATTTTCAAATTATTTTAAAATGATTTTCAAATAATTTTTAAAATGATTTTCAAGTAATTTTTAAAATGATTTTCAAATATTTTTAAAATGATTTTCAAATATTTTTAAAATGATTTTCAAATATTTTTAAAATGATTTTTCAAATAATTTTAAAATGATTTTCAAGTAATTTTAAAATGATTTTTCAAATATTTTTAAAATTATTTTTCAAATAATTTTTAAAATGATTTTCAAGTAATTTTAAAATGATTTTAAAATATTTTTAAAATGAGTTTTCAAATAATTTTAAAATGATTTTCAAATAATTTTAAAATGATTTTTCAAATAATTTTTAAATTATTTTCCAAATAATTTTAAAATGACTTTCCAAATTATTTTAAAATGATTTTCCAAATAATTTTAAAATGATTTTCAAATATTTTTAAAATTATTTTTCAAATAATTTTTTAAAATGATTTTTCAAATAATTTTAAAATTATTTTTCAAATAATTTTAAAATGATTTCAAAATATTTTTAAAATGATTTTTCAAATAATTTTTAAAATGATTTTTCAAATAATTTTAAAATAATTTTTCAAATAATTTTAAAATGATTTCTCAAATAATTTTTAAAATGATTTGTCAGATAATTTTTAAAATGAATTTTCAAATTATTTTTATCATGATTTTTCAAATAATTTTTATCATGATTTTTCAAATAATTTTAAAATGATTTTTCAAATAATTTTAAAATGATTTTCAAATATTTTATAAATGATTTTTCAAATTTTTTTAGAATAATTTTTCAAATATTTTTTAAAATGATTTTTCAAATATTTTAAATGATTTTTTTAAAATTAATTAATTTGATTTTTAAATGATTTAATAAGATTTTTAATTATTAATTTAATTTGATTTTTAATCCTTAGTCATCTCACCCTATCTAAATTTTAAATCAGGGAATCCTATAATTTTATGAGATAAATTAGGTTCAATTATAGGGGTTGGTTTAAATTTGTGTTAGATTCAGGTTTAGCTTTGGGCTCAGCAAATAAACATTTTTTGAATAAACTTCTGGGCTATGGTGAGTCATTTGGACATCATTAAAGTAACCATGTCTTCGAGATTTTCCAAATAGTCCTATCCACTAAACTTAATACAAAACCTTGGTCTAACTGGTTATGATCCATAAAGGGTAGTTTCGGTTAGTTTCATTTAGCCAAATGCACCAGGTCGAAGTCATATCTTCCTAGACATGCATAGACTAAACTTCTCTAACGCACTATCATCCAAAATTTCACCAGTACCATAGGTGAAGTTAAACTTGTTCCCTTTCTAATTAGTTCTAATTACCCTGCCGGGTAGCTTGGTTTGGGTTACCCTGCCGGGTAAGTTAGTTCTGGAGGTGCCAGCTATTCTGGAGCCTCTCCCTACATTATTGATAATTTTATTTAAATTTATAAATTAGATTTGAGTTATATTTAAATTAAGTTTAGTAAATAAAAGGTACTTGATTATAGCTTGGTTTGTAGTGTTTAAGTTTTACTTTAGACTTATAACCCAAGTCTAGATTTTGTTGATTAGTTAACTTATTAATAATCTTTTCTAACTTATTTATTTTATCTTTTAAGATATTACTTTGTTTCTCTAATTTTCTCAACGTTAATTTCTTATGTTTATTAAATAATTTTAAGTTATTCTTATTTAGATTTGAATTAACTCTATTTATTGTATTGTTAGCAAGCATATCCAATTTTGAAGAAAAATCTATACTAAAGCAAGCAGGATTATTTAGAGTACCAACATGTGTTGAAAAGATTGGATTTTCATATAATGTAAATTTATTTACCTTGATTTTTCTCCCTGGATTATTGGATCTTCTTTCTGGGCATTGTCTTTTGCAGTGCCCCATTCATTTGCACTTAGAGCATTCAATGTGCTTCTTCCCTCCCCTGATCGTTTTCTCCTTCTCCTCCAATTGTGCCAACCGAATCTTATGAGTAGGGCACTCGTTTCTATAGTGCCCTCTCTCCCTACACTTAAAACAAGTTATGTGAAATTTATAATTTGAATTTATAATTTTACCTTTAGGATCCATGATAGGATTCTCCCCCTTGACTGTTGCCATTTCAAATTCAGACTCAGATTTAGATATCTCATCTTTGGCCATCAGTGCTATGACATTGGTATGCTCTGATTCTTCTGAGTCTGGTTCGGAGGTTGACTCTGTGGATTCAAATTCAGACTCAGGTTCTATTTGATCTTCTGGCTCTGAAGGGATCTCATAAAGCTTGAGCAATTTCTCCCAAAGCTCCTTAGCATTGTTGAACTTTCCAACTCGATCAAGATCTGAATTTGTTAGTCCGCATAGGAGAATATAAGTTGCTTTTGATTTGCCTCGAATGTCCTTATTATTTGTGCATCCCACTTGTCACACGTGATGGGTACACCTTCTTCAATGGGGAGAATAAATCCAATATGGACTATAGTCCATATTTCTGCTTCTGTCTTCAGTTGGTGCTCCACCTGGTCTTTCCAGTATCTGAAATTCTCGTTGGACAGAAGTGGTAGGTATGTGGAGCTGTACCCATCTTCGGCCATTAAGAAGGAATCTCGCAAAATAAAAACAATAAAACTTGTTCCAAGACTTGGTCTTGGATTACTAGTGCGGGAAAAAGCTAGATATAAGAATTCACGGATTTCGAGAAAAAATATTAAAATAATATTAAAATAATATTAAAATAATATTACCATAAATTTTTGAAAACGCGATATTTTGCTATTACGGACCAGTGGTGAAAAGATGACAGTGAATTTTTCAAAATTAATTTTAGAGGGAAAAAAATGAAAGACCTAAGGTTTTATTTTTTCCTAAATGAACGAAAAAGAGACGAAAAAATGCTCGAATGGTAGTTGTACCAATTCAGAGCAATCCCGCTCTGATACCAATTATTAGATCGAGAAGCGCTATTGGGGGGGGGGGGGGGGAATAGCGCTCGTGGCTTTCATGCGTTTCGGATTTGGAAATCGTTCGAGAGTTTAAATAGCGGAAATAATGAAAACAAATGGGAACACAAGTTATTTACTTGGTTTGGAGCCTTGGGCGACTCCTACTCTAAGGCCCGCGATCGTTGATCGCTTTCAGTGGGCAACAACTATAATATTGTCAAAAAGAATTACAAATGAAGTACAATTTGAAGCAGTAAAGTATACCAACGATAGAAGAAATGGCAGAAATAAAACTCCGGGTCATCGGCGTCAAGTTATAGCTTCGTCGGAACTTCTCGTAAGCAGCTAATCGAGGAAGGATTGCTTGTGTATTCGTTGCCTTAGCTGCTGGTCGAAGAAGCCTTAAATAGGTTGTTGGAGGCGCCTCCAATGCCAGTCCAAGGCGCATCAAACCCCAACTTTTATCCCGGATCAAACGTTGAGATGAGTTTTGCGTCGCTGCCTCTTATCCACCATGAGGCGCCTCAATCAACACTCTGAGGCGCCTCCAAGCTCTGGTCCAAGGTGCCTCTAGCTCCATCCGAGTAGCCTCCAGCTCCTCTTCGCAGCCAGCTAACACTCTGCACCCGAGGCGCCTCCAAGCTCCATGGAGGCGCCTCAGACACTGTTCATCCGAGGCTTGTCTTGCTCATTTGTCCCTGCAAAACATGTTAGTTCACCAAACACACACATGCCCTGCAAGAAAAAGTTGACACACATAAAATATAGTAAAAGCAGTGATTGACAGCCTCCGGACTGTCCGGTTCTGACTTCGAATTTCCTACCGAAAACCCTAGGTCGAACCGACGCCTACTATTCCCTCTTCCGGGGAACGTGTACTCACCTACTCCCCTCAGGAGAGATTACCTGATGCCAGTCCGGTCCTCCAGACCGGATGGACTTTCTGCCTAGGGTTACCACCCCTTAGGACCTAGGGTTTGTTGGTTAGTCCTAGAAAGATCGTACCGGTTCCACTGTATAAAAATTTTGTACAAGTATCGAACCTTTCCTAAATAACCTATTGTGTTCTTTAGAAGTTAAATTAGGAATCACAAACGGAACTTAACATTATTGATTCCAAATTTAACTTATCTGTTCTTAATGGTTTAGATTTGGATCGCAAGCGGAACTTAACACTATTGATCCAAATCCACCTATGTTATAAATTCAATTAAATATTAATTTCCAAAATTGGCTTCCAGGTTAAACATGGCGAGGCACTAGGCCTTCATGGATATAGGAGCAACCACAACTTCCTAGACAAAGCCATTTAAGGAAAGTTAATATTTAATTTCCTTATATAACTCTAGGTTTAACCAAAAGGAACAATCGAATCATAAATTCGAAAAACAAAAACACAAACTCGAATAACAAATCCAAAAAAAACTAGAATCTATTGCCTCTTGTGTTTGGAATTCATACAAAGAAAAATAACTAGCATGATGCGGAAGAAAATTACTAGTTATACCTTCTCTTTATATGTTAATGACCTCGAGATCTTCTGCCGTATTCCTCGCCTCGCCTTGGGCGTCGTGTGGGTGACGATCCTCCAAGATGAATACCACCCAAAAGCCTTCTTCTCCTTCTATATGTTTCGGCCACCACCACCTCAAGGAAACAAAAGAGTGCAAGGGGATAAGAAGAGGGAGAGGGTCGACCACAAGAGGAAGCACCAACTTGAGAATAAGAATTGTTATCTCATGAGGCCTCTCCTCCCCTTCTTTTATATTACTTGCCTAAGGCAAATAAGGAAAAGATTTTTACAAAAAATTAAAATCTTCCTCTTGTTTTTCCTTTTCCCCTTTTATTTTTCTTTTTCTTTCCTCTTGATTGATTCAATCACCAATCATTGATTGGTTTAATTGATTGAATCTTTTAAAGGATGATTGGCCGACCCCTTGCTTGGGCACCAAGCAAGGGTGGCCGACCACAATTAAAAGGAAAGAAATAATCCTTGTAAAAATTTTATAAGCAAAGGAAAAAACTCTTATAAAATTTTACAAGCTCTATTTTAATTTCCTAAAGTGAATGTTTAAAAAAAGGAAAGTTTTAAAAATTAAAACCAAATTTTAAAATTTAAAACTTCTCTTCTAAAATTTTCTTTTTTTAACATGGTTAGAAAATTTTGAAATTTAAAACATCTCTTCCTTTTTTCTTAAAACCATGAGGATGGTTAAAAAAGGAAAGTTTTAAAACTTTTAAAATTTCTTTTAAACCATGTGTCCTAATTCAAATAAGGAAAGTTTTATATTTTAAAGACTCTCTTTTAAAACTTGTAGATATCTACAAAGAGAAGATTTTAAAAATTCAAAACACCCCTCCTTATTTGAAATATGTGGCCGATCCCCTTAAAGAAGCATATGGCTGGCCACTTCAAGGAGAATATGGAAGACCCCTTTGGCTTGGTCACCAAGCCATGGGTCGACCCCTTCTTGGACACCAAGATGAGCTTTTCATGAGTGGATTAGAGGCATTGATGAGGGTACGACAGGGACCTAGAGGAGAAATTGGTTTTGGCCTTCCGATGAGCTTGAGTATCCCGTGTTCGCCCCGAACACACAACTCAAGTTCATCAATAATAACTCATTCCACTAGAGAGTTATTATTGCACTACCGCACCAATCCCAAATTACATTATGAGCTCCTTCTTATCATGAGTGTGTTAGTCTCCCTGTGTTTAAGATAACAAATGTCCACTAATTAAGTAAGTTACTGACAACTCACTTAATTAATATCTAAGTCCAAGAGTAGTACCACTCAACCTTATTGTCATGTCGGACTAAAACCACCTGCAGGGTTTAACATGACAATCCTTATGAGCACCTCTTGGTGATATTCTCAACCTAGATAACTAGGACACAGATTCCTTCTATAATCAACAACACACACTATAAATAATATCATTTCCCAACTTATCGGGCCTATTGATTTATCGAGTTAAACCTTATCCTTTGATAATTTAAAGAAATAAATACTAAATATATGTGCTTGTTATTATATTAGGATTAAGAGCACACACTTCCATAATAAATAATGTCTAGTTCTTTTATTAAGTCAGTATAAAAAGAACTTATCTAAAATGGTTCTACTCAATACACTTAGAGTGTACTAGTGTAATTTATTAGTTAAGATAAACTAATACCTAATTACACTATGACTATTCCAATGGTTTGTTCCTTTCCATCTTAGTCGTGAGCAACTGTTTATAATTTATAAAGAACTGATAACATGATCTTCTATGTGTGACACCACACATCATGTTATCTACGATATAAACTAATTGAACAACTACACTTAACATAAATGTAGATATTTTTGACCAAAAATGATTCTTTATTTCAAAAATAAATGTTAACAAAAGCTAAGCTTTTAGTATACACTCTAACAATCTCCCACTTATACTAAATGTGATGATTTTGGGTAAACCAGGAATCACATCTAAGTCCATTAGGAAGTTCCTGAGCCATACAACTTCTTTGGCTACCTCAGAGGCTGCCACATACTCAGCTTCCATGGTTGAGTCTAAAACACATTTCTGCTTAACACTCCTCCATACAATGGCTCCACCTCCTAGAGTAAACACATAGCCTGACGGAGACTTACTATTGTCCCTATCTGATTGGAAGTCTGAATCCGTGTAACCCACAGGGAGCAAATCGTCTGCTTGGTAAACTAGCATATAATCTGTAGTCCTTCTCAGGTACTTCAATATATGCTTTACAGTAGTCCAATGTCCTTGTCCAGGGTTACTTTGATGTCTGCTAACCATGCCCACGGCAAATCAGATATCCGGTCTCGTACAGAGCATTGCATACATTAGGCTTCCCACAGCCGAAGCATAAGGAACTGCCTTCATATCCTCTATCTCTTTTGATGTCTTCGGAGACATCTCTTTAGATAAAGCTACTCCATGCCTAAAAGGTAAGAAACCTTTCTTGGAGTTCTGCATGCTAAAACGAGCAAGGATTGTATCTATATATGAAGCTTGAGATAGGCCCAACATCCTTTCTTGCGATCCCTTATGACTTTGATCCCAAGAATGTGTGCATATTCTCCTAAGTCCTTCATATCAAATTGTTTGGATAACCATACCCTTACGTCCGATAACACTTTGACATTGTTGCCAATTAACAAAATATCATCTACGTATAGTACAAGAAATACCACCACGTTTCCGTTACACTTCTTATATACACAAGACTCATCCGGACATTGAATAAATCCATATGACTGGATTACTTCGTTAAACCAGATGTTCCAAAATCTTGAAGCTTGCTTCAATCCATAAATGGACCGATTCAGCTTGCACACTAGATGCTCTTTGCCTTTTTCAATGAACCCCTCTGGTTGCTTCATATGGATGTTTTCTTCAAGACTTCCGTTAAGGAAAGTTGTCTTGACATCCAATTGCCAAATCTCATAATCCATATGAGCAGCAATGGATAAGAGTATCTGGATAGACTTTAGCATAGCTACCGGTGAAAAAGTCTCCTCATAATCGATTCCCTCTTTCTGAGTATACCCTTTCGCAACAAGCCTTGCCTTGAAGGTTTCTACCTTCCCGTCTGCCCCTCTTTTCCTTTTGTAGATCCACTTGCATCCAACGGCTTTTACACCATCTGGTGGTTCTACAAGCTCCCAGACCTTATTAGAATACATAGACTCTATTTCTGAATTCATTGCCTTTTGCCAAGATATTGCATCTATATCTTGGAGTACTTCGTCATATGTCCGGGGATCAGGTTCATGTTTACTGTAACACCCTAAATTTCATGATCTGGAGTCCTAAAAGTCCTTATAAAAATCTAGAAATGCTTTAGAAATATTCTAGAGATTTTTAGAGTATTTTTACGTAATTTTTGGAGGTCGTTTGGTATTTTTACTAAACGAAAGAAGTTTCGGCAAAAATATTGTTTAAGCCGAGATTCGAACCATGGACCTCGAGTTAAGCAGAGGTTCGTTTAACCAACAGACCAGCCGCGGGTTTGTTAATAAAACCCGAACCAAATAGCATATAAGTTATAGTTGATAACAGAAATAGTTAGGTATTATAAAGGGAGATAAAGAGGGAATTTAGGGGATTATTTACTGAGACCTAATCTCCTCTCTCGCTCGCGAACGGCGTGCGGCGGCTTCTCTCGGGCGGAAACGAAGAAGGGGGTTAGGGCAGCTTCTCCAGCGGCCGGCCAAGGGAGATCTCCGAGAGGTCTTCACAAATTCGTGACCGGTTCGTCGAGAGGAGCACGCGGATGCAAGGAATCGCCGGATTTGGAGCTCAACCGAGCCCTAGAAGCAAATTTTCCGGCTGTGAGTCCAAGAAACCAAGGTGAGTTGCTTCTCACCTGCAGTAGGAGTAGTTCCGCGATTTTGTCTTTCTTCTTTGCTTTGCTTTCGGATTCTTGTTTCCTTCTTTGTTTTCGGAGCACGCATGAAACCCTAGAAGTTTAGTTTCAGCAAGTTTTGGTTTTAGAACACCCCCAGAGATTCGGCTTAGATCTTTCTTTTGCTAATCATGGGACAAGATCAGCCCTAACATTAAGTACTTTAGGTTCTTTAGCTTCAGTTTGAGTCCCTTGCTAATTACCATAACTTGTCAACTTTCACCTTTGTTTTGTAGTTCATTATAGTAGGTCTTTAGTTGATGATTAATTGCCATGATTTGTCAGAGTTCACCTTTGATTCGTAGTTCATATCAGTAGGAATTAGTTGATGTTAATTGCCATGTATTGATTCTTATTTCTATTTCTTAGCTATTGAATATGCATGAGCAGACTTAATTCCTAGATTTATTTGCTATGAATTGGGCATGCACAATTCTCATTGCTATTAGTTAAGCACCAGTAGCTTTTATTTGCAGATTTTATTTGCTGTTCCTTAGGTCTTGTTTTGCTGGAAATAATTCGTAATGTTAGGTTCCATTAAGTGCAGATTTTATTTGCTGCAGAATTTATTTTTCTTCCATACTATCCAATGAGTATGAGCAGTTTTATTTATGAGCACGCACAATTTGGAACGCTAGTATGTTTGGATAGATCTTTTGTGCATATTCATGGGCAAGAACAGCCACCAATTCATAGTAGTTTAGATCCTTTTGTGTTGATTTAGTAAGCATGATATTCTGTTAATTCCATGCAGCAATGATTCCTTTATTTTCTAAGATTCCTTTGTTATTAGAATAACATGAGCAGATTTTCTAGATTCTATTACATGCCTAGTAGTTGAATTTGTTTTACTTTCACAGCATGCTTAAGTTGTTCTAGTTTCCTATTTGCTATTGGAATAACATGAGCAGTTCTATTTTTATAGCATGCAGATTTTTATAAGTAAAGTATGCAGATTTTTGATAGGCTTAATATGCAGATTTTTGTTAAGCTTTGCATGCAGATTTATGTTAAGCTTTGTATACAGATTTTTAGTACGTAGGGTGTGTTCTAGTGCACACCAAGTGCTTGATAAAATGCTTAGCTCAATATAATGCTACAGTAGGCATTTTAATAGCCCAGTTAATGCAGTAGAAGCATTTAAAACAACTTATTTAGTCTTGCTTCAGCTTATATGGGACTACGGTCCAATGGGTGGGCTCCCACAGTCGCCTCTAGGTTCATATAACCTAGTTCTAGGTTCAGATAACCTAGTTAAAGCAAGGTAAGAAAATTAGCTATGAAATCAGTATTTTATTTTCAGCAGTGGCACTGTACTGGATCCATTGGGTTGGGCTCCCACAATCGTCCCTAGGTTTAGATAACCTAGTAAACCCTACTAGACTCGGAACTTGCAATCCCGGGTTTAGTTAGGCACAGCAAGTACAGTTGCCGGGCCCATCAGCAGCATGATTACTATTTTGATCTATTATGTAAATAGTTTTCAAAACTTCACAAATTAGTTATGTGAATACAAGTTAGACTCAGTTTAGCATTAATTAGTTTAGCTTAGGTATCAATTTAGTTTCTTATTAATACACATGATAGTTCTATGATTAGCTTTACATGTTAGCTTTTCAGTTAGTTGATTTCTTTGCTATTTATGAGCATGAGTAGCTTTACATGTTAGCTTTTCAGTTAGTTGATTCCTTTGTTATTTATGAGCATGAGTAGCTATACATGTTAGTTTTTCAGTTAGTTGATTTCTTTGCTATTTATGAGCATGAGTAGCTATACATGTTAGTTTTTCAGTTAGTTGATTTCTTTGCTATTTATGAGCATGAGTAGCTATACATGTTAGTTTTTCAGTTAGTTGATTTCTTTGCTATTTATGAGCATGAGTAGCTATACATGTTAGCTTTTCAGTTAGTTGATTCCTTTGCTATTTATGAGCATGAGTAGCTATACATGTTAGTTTTTCAGTTAGTTGATTTCTTTGCTATTTATGAGCATGAGTAGCTATACATGTTAACTTTTCAGTTAGTTGATTTCTTTGCTATTTATGAGCACGAGTAGCTTTACATGTTAGCATTCAGTTTTAGCATGTTTTTATTTATATACATGCATATCGAGTTTTTGTGAGTAAGATAGCGCTCACTAAGCTTTTAGCTTATAGATACTATTTTCCTCCTACTGCAGATAAAGGAAAAGCTAAAGTATAAGGAAGAAGGCGACAAGGAGATGCTGTGACGGTGTGTGATGTGTGGACTATGGAGATCCTTGAGACTTAGCTAAAGAACTCACTTAGTTTAAGAATTTATTTAGTTTAATTTCTTATTAAGTTGATAAGAAAATTTTGTAGTAAGAAGTTATGTTTCCGCTTTTCATTACCTGCATGTTTTGATTTATTAAACTGCGTGGTTGTGAAAATATATGTTCCAGCCGCCTGTGGCTGAGTATACTCTGTATGTATTTACGGATATGGTCACCGGTACAGGGGAGACTCTGCCGAAATTTTTCGGTAGGGTTTCCATGTGATTTTTTTATCATACCGGTTAAGTAGAGTTAGTAGTCAAGTAACGGTCATCCTTAGAGTGTAGTAGTAGTAAGAAGGGTGGTCGTTACAGTTGGTATCAGAGCAGTTCCCATTCTCCAGCATCACACACATCAGCATCAATCTTGCCGTCTTCCAAGTAAGAATACCTCTTCTCTTATCTATGTTTTATGCTTTCATGTTTATAGATAACTAAAGCATGTTAATATTTGATAGCATTTGACATGATAATAGTAGTTACCTATAACATGATAGTATTAGTTATGCATGTTCTCTACCCATTTAGAAAATGGTACGAGGACGCCCAGCTAGAAGGGCACCAGCTACTGAGCGCCAGCATGAGGCAGGCAGTTCAGTGCCTCCCCCAGACCTTATAGCATTAGTGGGTCAGTTACAGCAGCAAGTAGTAGAACAGCAACAGGAGATAGCCACCTTAAAGGCTAATCAGCAGAATACTCCCACCGTCACCCCGGAACCAAACATAGCAACCCCAGCATTTATAGAGGTTCCACCAGTCCAGCCTACAGCACCAGTAGTACCAGCAGCAGAGGCAAAGAGAGAAGCTTATCTGATCCTGTGCCAGAGAATTAAGCCAGAGAACTTCTCAGGCACTAGCGAACCCTGGGATGCTCAGGCTTGGTTCAAAACACTGGAAAGCACGATGGAGCTTCTGGACTTGCCAGAACAGGAGAAGGTGAAGTGTGCCTCCTTCTGCTTGACAGGAGACGCACGTATGTGGTGGGAGAGAATCAGAACGAAGTGCCCAGTGAATTAGATGATATGGGCCGACTTCGAGAAGGAATTCTTCGAGGAGTTCTTTCACATGCGGGTCACAAACCGCCACTACGACGAGTTCACGGAGTTTCGTCAGGGCAACCTTTCAGTTGAGGAAGCCGTGAAGAAATTCAACAGGTTGGCTCGTCTATGTCCAGAATTAATCACCATAGAGAAAGAACGAGTCCGGTTGATGCTTAAAATGCTCAGGCCGGAAATAGCAATGAACGTGGCTAGCGGTGTTCATAGGCCGCAAACCACAGAAGAACTAGTGAGTAGTGCTCTGATCACCGAGCACTACCAGAACAGTATCAAGCAGCAGAAGCAAGCCTCCTCAGAGTCCAGAGGTCACAGCTCAAATGGGAAAGGGAACTCTAGCAACAAGCGCAAATCAGGGAGTTACCCGAAAGGAGGACCAGCTAGCAAACAGCCTCGTTATCCCAAGTGTGCTACTCGTGGGAAATTCCACCCAGGAATTTATCGCAATGGTACACGCGGATGCTTCAAATGTGGACAGGAAGGGCACATGGCTAAGCAGTGCCCGAACAAGACCAGCCTTCCTCCACCACAGCAGATTCAGTACGAGGTCAAGCTAGCACAGTTACACCAGATGCAGGCCGCTCTAGATGGTCCACACATCAGTCAGGGCAGACTAGAAGCCCCCTCAGCTACGACGAACGCGAGGATCTACTCACTCACTAGAGAGGACGTAGCAAATGCCTCGACAGTTGCCACAGGTCATATTAGTATTTTACAGTAAAGTACAACTGTCTTATTCGATACTGGGGCAACCCATTCTTATATAGCTAGGGCGTTCGCCGTAAAGTCAGCAATAGCTCCAGAGGTACTCAGTGGTCAGTTTCTGACGACACTACCTTCGGGAGAAGTTATGGCATCCACGCACTGGCTCAGAGCAGTGCCAGCCATTATAGTAGACATAGAACTCTTTTGTGATCTGATAGTGCTAGGAATGACTGACTACGATGTCATCCTTGGAATGGACTTCCTGATCAGATACGGTGCTTCCATAGAGTGCCGTAAACAAAAAGTCGTATTCCAACCTGAAGTAGAAGCACAGTTCGAGTACATCGGAGAACCCAAGAGAAAAAGGCCAAGAAGTTTCTCTCAGCTCTGGAAGTACAGAAATTATTGGATTCAGTTTTTCTCAAAGTTGCTCCTATGAAGGGAGTGATGAGATTTGGCAAAAAGGGCAAGTTAAGTCCCCGATATGTAGGACTCTACCTGATCATAGAGAGATTGGGAATGTAGCTTACAAGCTGGATTTACCTAAAGACATGTCAGCAATACACAATGCATTTCATGTCTCTATGCTAAAGAAGTGTATTCACGACCTTAGCCAAGTGATTCAGCCTTAGACAGTGCAGATCCAAGAGGATCTTAGCTATGAGAGCAGACACAGATAGTGGACAGAGAATTTAGAAATGTTCAGAATTATTCTAAGTTCGAGGATGAACTTTTTATAAGGGAGGGAGAATTGTAACACCCCAAATTTCATGATCTGGAGTCCTAAAAGTCCTTATAAAAATCTAGAAATGCTTTAGAAATATTCTAGAGATTTTTAGAAATTTTTAGAGTATTTTTACGTAATTTTTGTAGGTCGTTTGGTATTTTTACTAAATAAAAGAAGTTTCGGCAAAAATATTGTTTAAGCCGAGATTCGAACCATGGACCTCGAGTTAAGCAGAGGTTCGTTTAACCAACAGACCAGCCGCGGGTTTGTTAATAAAACCCGAACCAAATAGCATATAAGTTATAGTTGATAACAGAAATAGTTAGGTATTATAAAGGGAGATAAAGAGGGAATTTAGGGGATTATTTACCGAGACCTAATCTCCTCTCTCGCTCGCGAACGGCGTGCGGCGGCTTCTCTCTGGCGGAAACGAAGAAGGGGGTTAGGGCAGCTTCTCCAGCGGCCGACCAAGGGAGATCTCCGAGAGGTCTTCACAAATTCGTGACCGGTTCGTCGAGAGGAGCACGCGGATGCAAGGAATCGCCGGATTTGGAGCTCAACCGAACCCTAGAAGCAAATTTTCCGGCTGTGAGTCCAAGAAACCAAGGTGAGTTGCTTCTCACCTACAGTAGGAGTAGTTCCGCGATTTTGTCTTTCTTCTTTGCTTTGCTTTCGGATTCTTGTTTCCTTCTTTGTTTTCGGAGCACGCATGAAACCCTAGAAGTTTAGTTTCAGCAAGTTTTGGTTTTAGAACACCCCCAGAGATTCGGCTTAGATCTTTCTTTTGCTAATCATGGGACAAGATCAGCCCTAACATTAAGTACTTTAGGTTCTTTAGCTTCAGTTTGAGTCCCTTGCTAATTACCATAACTTGTCAACTTTCACCTTTGTTTTGTAGTTCATTACAGTAGGTCTTTAGTTGATGATTAATTGCCATGATTTGTCAGAGTTCACCTTTGATTCGTAGTTCATATCAGTAGGAATTAGTTGATGTTAATTGCCATGTATTGATTCTTATTTCTATTTCTTAGCTATTGAATATGCATGAGCAGACTTAATTCCTAGATTTATTTGCTATGAATTGGGCATGCACAGTTCTCATTGCTATTAGTTAAGCACCAGTAGCTTTTATTTGCAGATTTTATTTGTTGTTCCTTAGGTCTTGTTTTGCTGGAAACAATTCGTAATGTTAGGTTCCATTAAGTGCAGATTTTATTTGCTGCAGAATTTATTTTTCTTCCATACTATCCAATGAGTATGAGCAGTTTTATTTATGAGCACGCACAATTTGGAACGCTAGTATGTTTGGATAGATCTTTTGTGCATATTCATGGGCAAGAACAGCCACCAATTCATAGTAGTTTAGATCCTTTTGTGTTGATTTAGTAAGCATGATATTCTGTTAATTCCATGCAGCAATGATTCCTTTATTTTCTAAGATTCCTTTGTTATTAGAATAACATGAGCAGATTTTCTAGATTCGATTGCATGCCTAGTAGTTGAATTTGTTTTACTTTCACAGCATGCTTAAGTTGTTCTAGTTTCCTATTTGCTATTGGAATAACATGAGCAGTTCTATTTTTATAGCATGCAGATTTTTATAAGTAAAGTATGCAGATTTTTGATAGGCTTAATATGCAGATTTTTGTTAAGCTTTGCATGCAGATTTATGTTAAGCTTTGTATACAGATTTTCAGTACGTAGGGTGTGTTCTAGTGCACACCAAGTGCTTGATAAAATGCTTAGCTCAATATAATGCCACAGTAGGCATTTTAATAGCTCAGTTAATGCAGTAGAAGCATTTAAAATAACTTATTTAGTCTTGCTTCAGCTTATATGGGACTACGGTCCAATGGGTGGGCTCCCACAGTCGCCTCTAGGTTCAGATAACCTAGTTCTAGGTTCAGATAACCTAGTTAAAGCAAGGTAAGAAAATTAGCTATGAAATCAGTATTTTATTTTCAGCAGTGGCACTGTACTGGATTAGATATCCATTGGGTTGGGCTCCCACAGTCGTCCCTAGGTTTAGATAACCTAGTAAACCCTACTAGACTCGGAACTTGCAATCCCGGGTTTAGTTAGGGATGCGCGCACAGCAAGTACAGTTGCCGGGCCCATCAGCAGCATGATTACTATTTTGATCTATTATGTAAATAGTTTTCAAAACTTCACAAATTAGTTATGTGAATACAAGTTAGACTCAGTTTAGCATTAATTAGTTTAGCTTAGGTATCAATTCAGTTTCTTATTGATACACATGATAGTTCTATGATTAGCTTTACATGTTAGCTTTTCAGTTAGTTGATTTCTTTGCTATTTATGAGCATGAGTAGCTTTACATGTTAGCTTTTCAGTTAGTTGATTTCTTTGCTATTTATGAGCATGAGTAGCTATACATGTTAGCTTTTTAGTTAGTTGATTTCTTTGCTATTTATGAGCATGAGTAGCTATACATGTTAGCTTTTCAGTTAGTTGATTCCTTTGCTATTTATGAGCATGAGTAGCTATACATGTTAGTTTTTCAGTTAGTTGATTTCTTTGCTATTTATGAGCATGAGTAGCTATACATGTTAGTTTTTCAGTTAGTTGATTTCTTTGCTATTTATGAGCATGAGTAGCTATACATGTTAGCTTTTCAGTTAGTTGATTTCTTTGCTATTTATGAGCATGAGTAGCTATACATGTTAGTTTTTCAGTTAGTTGATTTCTTTGCTATTTATGAGCATGAGTAGCTATACATGTTAGTTTTTCAGTTAGTTGATTTCTTTGCTATTTATGAGCATGAGTAGCTATACATGTTAGCTTTTCAGTTAGTTGATTTCTTTGCTATTTATGAGCACGAGTAGCTTTACATGTTAGCATTCAGTTTTAGCATGTTTTTATTTATATACATGCATATCGAGTTTTTGTGAGTAGGATAGCGCTCACTAAGCTTTTAGCTTATAGATACTATTTTCCTCCTGCTGCAGATAAAGGAAAAGCTAAAGTATAAGGAAGAAGGCGACAAGGAGATGCTGTGACGGTGTGTGATGTGTGGACTATGGAGATCCTTGAGACTTAGCTAAAGAACTCACTTAGTTTAAGAATTTGTTTAGTTTAATTTCTTATTAAGTTGATAAGAAAATTTTGTAGTAAGAAGTTATGTTTCCGCTTTTCATTACCTGCATGTTTTGATTTATTAAACTGCGTGGTTGTGAAAATATATGTTCCAGCCGCCTGTGGCTGAGTATACTCTGTATGTATTTACGGATATGGTCACCGGTACAGGGGAGACTCTGCCGAAATTTTTCGGTAGGGTTTCCATGTGATTTTTTTATCATACCGGTTAAGTAGAGTTAGTAGTCAAGTAACGGTCATCCTTAGAGTGTAGTAGTAGTAAGAAGGGTGGTCGTTACATTTACCCGGGATCAAGTCCGAAGACTCTCCCAAAAACATGAATCTCTCAGGTTACCTCACAACTCTCCCACTACGACGAGGCACTGTCTTTGGTTGTGTATCATGTGTGACACGTGTTGTAGTCTCTTGTGGTACTTCATCTTGTACTGTTGGTACTGAAGTAGACGTGTCCTCTCTCATTTCTTCTAGAACAATTTTACTTTTGGGCTTGTGGTCCATTATATAGTCTTCTTCTAAAAACTGGGCATTGGTGCTAACAATGACCTTCTGGTCTTTAAGACTATAAAATAAACCACCTTTCGTTCCTCTAGGATAACCCACAAACACGCGAACTTCTCTACGAGATTCTAACTTATCAGCATCTGCTTTCAGCACATGTGCTATACTACCACAAATCCGAATATGTCTTTAACTGGGCTTTCGCCCATTCCATAATTCTATATGAGTAGAGGGTACTGATTTAGAAGGTACTAAGTTCAGAATGTGCGCTGCTGTTTCCAGAGCGTATCCCCAAAATGAATTTGGTAATTCTGAATAACTCATCATCGATCTAACCATTTTCATAAAAGTCATATTCCTTCGTTCTTCCACACCATTCTGTTAGGGTGTACTATGTGCGGACAACTGGAATTGAATCATTGCCTCTAATAAGTAATTCCTAAACTCTCCTAAGAGGTATTCACCACCACGATCAGACCATAGTGTTTTGATACTTTTACCAAGACGTTTCTCCACATCAGCCTTGCACTCTTTAAACTTATCAAAGTACTCAGACTTGCGGCGCATCAAGTAAATGTATCCGTATCTCGAATAATCGTCTATAAAAGAGACAAAGTATTTGAAACCACCTCTTGCCTGGATAGACATAGGACCACACAAATCAGAATGAACTAGTTCTAACACATATTTGGCTCTATATCCCTTGGCCTTAAAATGTCTCTTGGTCATTTTACCTTCCAAGCAAGATTCACAGGTTGGAAAGTTTTTCAACTCTAATGTACCCAAGAGTCCATCGGTTATAAGCCTTTGAATCCTACTTAAGTTAATATGACCAAGCCTTAGATACTAAAGATATGTTTGGTTCATTTTCGAATGTTCTTTTCTCTTATTAGAGTTAGAAGATGTGTTATTAATTTCCATTTGTTGCTTTATGGGAGAAATTAGATTTAATGTATATAAATTGTCAACCAATGCAACAGAACAGATAATAACTCTATTTCTCTTTATAACTACATTGTTACTGAAAGAAACAGAATATCCATCCAAATACAGTTTAGAAATTGAAATTAAATTCTTTCTAAAACTGGATACATAAAGACAATTTCTTAAAACCAAACTTCTATTCCTATCAAAAGATAAGTAGACGTCTCCCACTGCAACAGTTGCCACCTTAGTAGCATTGCCCATGTAGACGGTTATCTCTCCTTCAAATAGTCGTCAGGTTTCCTGGAACCCCTGCAAAGAGTTGCAGACATGATCAGTGGCTCCCGTATTTACACACCAGGTGCTGGTAGATAACACTGCTAAACATGTTTCAACTACTAGAGAATGAGATATACCTTTATTGTTCTGATTCCTACGAGGACAGTCCGCCTTCCAATGTCCTGACTGCTTGCAGATGAAGCACTTGCCCTTCGGCTTCTTCATTCCAGCTTTTTGTCCTGTATCCTGAGGTTTATTCACCTTCTTTGCTGAAAAGACCTGTTTCTTCTTCTTCTTGCCTTTCGACTTAGAAGTAGAACCATTTTCAGCATAGTGAATCTGAGAACTGTGATGAAATATACCTTCTGCTGCCTGTAGTTCTGTCAGAAGTTTCGCCAACGTATACTCCCTTTTATTCATGTTATAGTTCCGGCGGAACTGCACAAAACTTCTGGGTAGTGTTTGGAGAATTATATTGACTTGGGTTTCCCCATCGATTTCTCCTCCAAGGACATGTATTTCGTTCAGATAAGCCATCATTTTGAGGATATGATCCCTTACGGGTGCCCCCTCAGACATGATGACTGTCATTAACTTTCTCATTGTCTCTTGCCTAGTAGTCCGACTTTGGTACCCAAAGAGTTCTTTGAGATTTTTCATTATATCATAAGCAGTTGGTAAATCTTGATGCTGATGTTGTAATACATTTGACATTGAAGCCAAAATGTAACACCGCACCATCTCATCTGCTTTTACCCATTTCTTATGATACTCAATATCCTCTGGGGTAGAATCACCATTAGGTGTATCTGGGCATACCTCTGACAGTACAAACTTATAGCTTTCAGCAATTAAGACAATATTCAGGTTTCTTTTCCAATCTATATAGTTTGGACCAGCAAGTCTATTCTCTTTCAGAATAATGGCCAGTGGGTTGAAAGTCATCCTAAGAATCACAAAAATAAACTTTGGTCAAGGCTCTAAATTTAGAATAATATTGATTTCTCAAACAATACTATTTTAAATTAACCAACACCTCAAATCACCGTGAATATTGCATGCCACGATAGTGTGGACGTATACAAAATCAAACATTTGTAAGAGGAGGTTTTATCCATTAATTTTATTCTTGTCAACCTAACTTTATGACAAATAAAATTAATAGTTGGTTTTCCTTTGGTCACACAAATAATAACAGTGACTCCGATAGGGAGGATACTATTAGACGTGCCTAAGTGTATACCATTACTTGACACTTAGTCCATTAATAAGATTGTGCCCCTTCCGATGGGGAAGATCACACACTCTTAATTAATTTCTTATAGTCATCCAAAATGGAAGTTTGATCTAGTGATCCGCAAACAAACTAATCCGATATAGAGGAAGGCACTCAGAGCCAACGTGCAAGTTTGTTTGCATCACTTACAAACCAGTAATGGAGACCGTGGAATTTATTTTTAAAAAAATCCCTCTCCCACTTAGTTATTTAAGGTGAGGAATTTTAACCTATGATAGCATACATCACATGCACATATACATCACAGTAAATAAAAGCAATAAATATTGAAATTAATTTTCCAACTATTATGGAATTTTCTGTCACTGTTCTCCGTGTGCTCCAACCCTAGCTGCTGCTATCTTTAGCCACCGCCATCAGGTCGAGTTGTCGTATCTATCTTACTTCTTATTCCACTGCGCCTCTGGTCCTCCAATAGCACCACGCCTCACAAAGATACGATCCGCGACAAATATAGAATTATATATATATATCGATCCTATATTCCACAAAGGAATGTACTTGTATTCTAGATCGAACAAAAAAGTAAAATTCTAAAACTAATACAAGTCCTACTGTATTTGATACATACAATCATGCACACATAAAATAATGCCCTTGACATGTCCAAAGGTCTAATCACACACAATATCTAAATGTCATAATAGTTGGAGCCATAGTTTGTAGAATCGCGATCCTACGTAGAATCGATTTAGGGTCAGGATTGGATCGTAGAATCGTACGATCCTACCAAAAACCCTTAAAATTTTATCATACATGATTAATAATTAGAAAAAATGAAAGAATATAAATGCAATCATTTACACTCAACACCTTAGATTACATTACTACATGTACAAATTTAAATTAACTAGTAATTTAACTACTATTCTCACATATTAATAATATTTATATTTTCATATCATAAAATGAAAGAATATAAAATTTCTATTAACACAATAATAATAACACATTCAACGTCAGATGATCCAATTTAAAGGCCAATAAAGCACCTAACGTACATAACAAAAGTTATTGGATCCTTTAATTCAAATATGAACGTCGAAAATAATCTTCTAAAGATTGTTTGATGTCACACAATACTAGACAATAGACATCCAAAAATTCATCATTTTGGGGGAAAAATGACAGAATATTATTGATAAAAAACTAACTCAAAAATAATTAAATATATGTTTAAATAATTTAAAACCCTAACAAGATGAAAAAAATATAATAATAAAAAATAAAATCTTCTAGGCATCCGAAAAGGATTTAAATAATATTTTTTGGGTTTGAAATAGGGTGGTTAAGGATAAACTTTGAAATTTATTAAAGATCTCTGAACAAGCTTTGATTTGATATATTATAGGTCCCGTGGTTCAAACCGAGTCAAAAGTTATGACCTCTCAAAACTTCCACCGATCCTGCTCTGATTCTGCTCCGATCCTGTTACGATCCTACCGATCCTGTTCCGATCCTACCGATCCTGCTGCGATCCTACTGCAAAACTCGATTCTGCACGATCCTGGATCGATTTTGGGTCTTAGGATCGTAGGATCGTACGATCCTACGATCCGGATCGCGATTTTGCAAACTATGGTTGGAGCCTGCAACCACAAAGTTAGCACATCCTACTATTTTCCTGCCTAAATTATGTATGACATGCGCATAATTAATTTGAAAACCAAAACACACAGAGGTAAACCCTAGCTCTGATACCAATTGTTGGTTAGTCTTAGGAAGATCGTACCGGTTCCACTGTATAAAATTTTTGTACAAGTGTCGAACCTTTCCTAAATAACCTATTGTGTTCTTTAGAAGTTAAATTAAGAATCGCAAACGGAACTTAACATTATTGATTCCAAATTTAACTTATCTGTTCTTAATGGTTTAGATTTGGATCACAAGCGGAACTTAACACTATTGATCCAAATCCACCTATGTTATAAATTTAATTAAATATTAATTTCCAAAATTGGCTTCCAGGTTAAACATAGAGAGGCACTAGGCATTCTTGGATATGGGAGCAACCACCACTTCCTAGACAAAGCCTTTTAAGGAAAGCTAATATTTAATTTCCTTATATAACTCTAGGTTTAACCAAAAGGAACAATCGAATCACAAATTCGAAAAACAAAAACACAAACTCGAATAACAAATCCGAAAAAAACTAGAATCTATTGCCTCTTGTGTTTGGAATTCATACAAAGAAAAATAACTAGCATGATGCGGAAGAAAATTACTAGTTATACCTTCTCTTTGTATGCTAATGACCTCGAGATCTTCTGTCGTATTCCTCACCTCGCCTTGGACGTCGTGTGGGCGACGATCCTCCAAGATGAATACCACCCAAAAGCCTTCTTCTCCTTCTCTATGTTTCGGCCACCACCACCTCAAGGGAACAAAAGAGAGCAAGGGGATAAGAAGAGGGAGAGGGCCGACCACAAGAGGAAGCACCAACTTGAGAATAAGAATTGTTATCTCATGAGGCCTCTCCTCCCCTTCTTTTATATTACTTACCCAAGGCAAATAAGGAAAATATTTTTACAAAAAATTAAAATCTTCCTCTTGTTTTTCCTTTTCCCCTTTTATTTTTCCTTTTCTTTCCTCTTGATTGATTCAATCACCAATTATTGATTGGTTTAATTGATTGAATCTTTTAAAGGATGATTGGTCGGCCCCTTGCTTAGGCACCAAGCAAGGGTGGCAGGTCACAATTAAAAGGAAAGAAATAATCCTTGTAAAAATTTTATAAGCAAAGAAAAAAACTCTTATAAAATTTTACAAGCTCTCTTTTAATTTCCTTTTTTAACATGGTTAGAAAATTTTCAAATTTAAAAATTCTCTTCCTTTTTTCTTAAAACCATGAGGATGGTTAAAAAAGGAAAGTTTTAAAACTTTTAAAATTTCTTTTAAACCATGTGACCTAATTCAAATAAGGAAAGTTTTAAATTTTAAAAACTCTCTTTTAAAACTTGTAGATATCTACAAAGAGAAGATTTTAAAAATTCAAAACATCCCTCCTTATTTAAAATATGTGGTCGGACCCCTTAAAGAAGCATATGGCCGGCCACTTCAAGGAGAATATGGCCGGACCCTTTGGCTTGGTCACCAAGCCATGGGCCGGCCCCTTCTTGGACACCAAGATGGTCTTTTCATGAGTGGAATAGAGGCATTGATGAGGGTACGACAGGGACCTAGATGAGAAATTAGTTTTGACCTTCCGATGAGCTTGAATATCCCGTGTTCACCCCGAACACACAACTCAAGTTCATCAATAATAACTCATTCCACTAGAGAGTTATTATTGCACTACCACACCAATCCCAAATTATATTATGAGCTCCTTCTTATCATGAGTGTGTTAGTCTCCCTGTAACACCCCAAATTTCATGATTTGGAGTCCTAAAAGACCTTATTAAAATCTAGAAATGCTTTAGAAAAATTCTAGAGATTTTTAGAAATTTTTAGAGTATTTTTACGTAATTTTTGGAGTTTGTTTGGTATTTTTACTGAACGAAAGAAGTTGACAAAAAAAATTTGTCAAAATCGAAGCTCGAACCCACGACCTCGGGTTGGACTGACCCAACCGGACACGGCTCAACCAGCTGAGCTATATGGGCTTTGTTAACTAAGTATGGGGAGAAATAAATTTAAAGCATAGTTGGAATCGGATTAACCCTAGTTATAAAGAGAGGATTTAGGTTTCCCGAAACCTAATTTCTTTCTCACCTCTTCTTCTCACGCGTGCGCGGCGCCGATTCCTTCCTCGGGCGAAAACCGCAGGCACACCTAGGCGGTTCCGGCGGCCGGCCAAAGCTTCCCGAGGGGCTCTCTTCAACTCCTTAAGGTCTCCTTGTCAGGGGAAGCACGCGAGCACAAGAAGAAGCCGAGTATTTCAAGCCTCCGAGCCCTAGATCTTCTTCCTCTCCTTCGGTTGTAAGTCCAAGAAAATCTCGGTGAGTTGCTTCTCACCTGCAGTAGGAGTTGTTCCGAGGCTTATTCCTTGTACCTCTTCTTGATCCCCAAGCTTGCATGAGTTTCCTTGTCTTCTCTGTTTTCGGGTCATATTGTACAGCTGGTTGGTTGTGCTTGCTGCCGTGGATCACATAAAGGAGATAGAAGGGGTTTAGTTTGGAATAGCTTAATAGTATTGTACAGAGATTTTAATCTAGTTTCCCTTTCATGTGTACAAGCTCTTAGTTGTCTCTTCCAAAAGTTGATTCGTGAACCATATGGTGAATGACAGTATAGCTTCCTTTCATGTTTGCATGTTTCGGCTTTAAACTTTCCTAATAGTTATGATTACGGATTTATGCTATAGGTGTTGGACTTTAATCTAGTTCTCTACCATGTGTGCTAGCTTCTGGACTGAATTCAAAGTTCTGTAGTAGCAAGCTTAAGAAGGTCTGATTGCTCCTTAGTGTCCTGTTGTAGCATACCTAAAGAGGATCGATTGTTAAGACAGTAGTTGTTTCCAGTTGTGTATTTATCTTCGTGTGATGACTGTTGGGGTGTGATCGATTTTTAGTGAAGGTTGGAATTTAGTGCACAGATATAGGTGTGCAGAAATTTACTGTGAACAAGTTTAGACGTGCATGAACAAATTGTACATTGAGCAGTACTTATCCTTTTAGAATTTGTTCCATGTCAAGTTTAGCTCATATTAAATTTACAGAGCTCTCTATTTCAGAATTTGTTAATTCTCATTTAGCTCATAGTTGTAGTACTTTTAGTCAGCCTGTACAGTTTCTTCTTCTTTCCTGTTACCATGTAGTTTTAAACCTTTTTGTTGCCATGTATAAGAATGGGGGTCTTTAATGAATTATGCAGTAAAATGGTTTGTGTCTAGTAGACCTTTAGAGATTTATGGGTTGTTGTAAGTAAAGCAAAGTTAGTTTCTTTTATAGAATTCCAGCAAAGTTTTAATAGTTTTGTGCCATTAATGGGCACGAACAGCCCTATGTTTTAGCATTTTCTGTTTAGACCTTTTTGTGCTAGTTAGAGGGCACGAACAGCCTTTAATCTAAGTACGTGGTATTAGTTTTCTTTGCTATTTAACAAACATGATCAGTCCTGTTTAATGGCATTGCAGATTTAGCCTCTTTGTTATTCAGTAAGCATGATATTTTGTTGAATATGTATAGATTTCATTAAGTACTAGTGTGCAGATTTTTACTAGTCATGAATGCAGATTTCTATTAAGCTTGAATGCAGATTTTTATAAGTAAAGTATGCAGATTTTGATAGGCTTAATATGTAGATTTTTGTTAAGCTTTGCATGCAGATTTATGTTAAGCTTTGTATACAGATTTTTAGTACGTAGGGTGTGTTCTAGTGCACACCAAGTGCTTGATAAAATGCTTAGCTCAATATAATGCTACAGTAGACATTTTAATAGCTCAGTTAATGTAGTAGAAGCATTTAAAATAACTTATTTAGTCTTGCTTCAGCTTATATGGGACTACGGTCCAATGGGTGGGCTCCCACAGTCGCCTCTAGGTTCAGATAACCTAGTTCTAGGTTCAGATAACCTAGTTAAAGCAAGGTAAGAAAATTAGCTATGAAATCAGTATTTTATTTTCAGCAGTGGCACTGTACTGGATTAGATATCCATTGGGTTGGGCTCCCACAGTCGTCCCTAGGTTTAGATAACCTAGTAAACCCTACTAGACTCGGAACTTGCAATCCCGGGTTTAGTTAGGGATGCGCGCACAACAAGTACAGTTGCCGGGCCCATCAGCAGCATGATTATTATTTTAATCTATTATGTAAATAGTTTTCAAAACTTCACAAATTAGTTATGTGAATACAAGTTAGACTCAGTTTAGCATTAATTAGTTTAGCTTAGGTAGCAATTCAGTTTCTTATTGATACATATGATAGTTCTATGATTAGCTTTACATGTTAGCTTTTCAGTTAGTTGATTTCTTCGCTATTTATGAGCATGATTAGCTGTACATGTTTAGTATTTCAGTTAGCATGATTCCTTTGCTATATATGAGCATGAGTAGCTATACATGTTAGCTTTTCAGTTAGTTGATTTCTTTGCTATTTATGAGCATGAGTAGCTTTACATGTTAGCATTCAGTTTTAGCATGTCTTTATTTGTATACATGCATATCGAGTTTTTGTGAGTAGATAGCGCTCACTAAGCTTTATGCTTATAGACTGCATTTCCTCTTACTGCAGATAAAGAAAAAGCTAAAGTATAAGGAAGAAGGCGACAAGGAGATGCTGTGACGGTGTGTGATGTGTGGACTATGGAGATCCTTGAGACTTAGCTAAAGAACTCACTTAGTTTAAGATTTGTTATGTTTCCTTTTCTTTTCTCCTTAATGCTATGATGAAGTTGAGATTGTAATTGAGTCTATTCCGCACTTTGTTATGTTTTATTGTTGGAGTATTATCTGGTTACTATTGCTAGAGTAGTTTCATTCTTCTTATTGAGTTATTATACTGCGTGGTTGAGTGATTATATGTTCCAGCCGCCTGTGGCTGAGTATATATTATTTGTATTGTTGATTTGGTCACCGGTACAGGGGAGATTCTGTCGAAATTTTTCGGTAGGGTTTCCATGTGATTTTTAATCATACCGGTTAAGTAGAGTTAGTAGTCAAGTAACGGTCATCCTTAGAGTGTAGTAGTAGTAAGAAGGGTGGTCGTTACACTCCCTGTCTTTAAGATAACAAATGTCCACTAATTAATTAAGTTACTGACAACTCACTGTTGGGATTTTTGAGCCACAAAAACCGCTTTTTGCGTTGCGGAAACCTCGAAATCCCATGCCACCGGATCTGTGCGAAGATTAAAAGAACAAAAAATTTCATGTACATGTTTTTCTATCCTAGATCTACATGGTTAAGAGATTACCCTTGTAGCGAAGCCCTTCGCGAATCCCGCTCGTCCAAAAGTTGTCGGATCTCGAGTGTGTTCAAGTGGGCACACCTCTATACGTATCCACACGAACAATAGAGATGGAGAAAACACTTAGAGTGTGCTAGCACTCTAAAGGTGTTCAGCCAAAGAGGGGGAGAGGGAGAGAAGAAGCAAGGAGGAATAATAATGATCGATAATAAAATAAGAGTAAAAAAATGGCTTAAGTATTTTCATCTAATGAAAATACTTAATGCTCATTAACACCATTAATGGGCCTCATTAATGACCCTTAATGAGTATTTAATATTTTTCATTAAATGACCATTTTGAAACTCATTCAAAATTTGAATCTAAAATTCAAATAGAATTTCATTTATCATTGAATTCAAAATTCAATGAATATCATCATTAAGCCTCACTTGAGTCTAACTCAAGTCTAGCCTAACTTGAGTCTAACTCAAGTCTAACCTCACTTGAGTCTAACTCAAGTGTAACCGCACTTGAGTCTAAATCAAGGTTAACTCAATCGAGTCTTACTCAATTAATCTAATTTGGATTACTCTTAATCCAATTTAGTTCATCACATGAACCTAATCCTCTAGGTACATCAAATGAACCTAATCTCCATCTAATTGCCCTTTGTGTGTGACCCTATAGGTTCTTGTAACGTTGGCAATGCTCCTAAACCCATTTAGAAGAATAAGTAATGAGTGGTATCTAGTAACACATCATTACTACCCAAGTTACAAGAATGTTGAGATCCAACATCACCTTGTGACTACTAATTGTGACTCTTCATAATATATGACAAGTGTCCTTCTATCTTTGACATCTAGATTGATCAATTTGAGGCATAGATGGTGTCATCCTCTGACCAATCTAAATCTTGAACTCCAAGTAGACTCACTCTAATCAAATGATCTCAATATCTTATATTGACTCATTTGAGCATGGTCATGCACTTAGTGGTCTCACTCTATCAAGAATAACGATGTCGCTCCCGTTATATAGGAGGGATAGATCCCATCTACATCACTCACATCCCTCCTCATAATTTGTTACATACCCAGTACTCACCTTTATAGTCCACCCAGTTATGGGTGACGTTTGGCGATGCCAAAGTATGTAACTCCTTATGTAGGGAACCATGGTGACTTCAGGTCCAAGGACTAATAGTCATACTAATAGCCACATGAGAAAGTATATGACACTCATATAATGATCCATGATACTTTCTCATGGCGGGTCATTCAGTATACATTCTCCAATGCATACCCATGCGTCAACTTGATATCTCTATATCCATGACTTGTGAGATCAAGTCATCAAGTTGACTTACATGCTAGTCTCATCGCATTAACATTGTCCCTGAATGTTAATACTTGACTAGGAATTATTAAGAGTAGTGTTCTCTATACCATCTCACTATCGATTCAACCAATCGATTGATATAGATAAGAACCTTATACTCAAGGACGCTATTATACTTAGTTATTTGGCACCAATATAAGTAAGTATAATAACCAAAACAAACACCTTTATATACATAAGAATATGATACAATGAGTCCATACAATAATCATCATATGATTGGCTCTAGGGCTCTAACTAACAATCTCCCACTAGCACTAGTGCCAATCAGTGTAGGCTCTAAGGCCCAATGACCTAGTGTGACCATCATGTTTTCTCTGTGCCAAAGCCTTGGTCAAGGGATCTACGACGTTAGCTTCTGTGGGTACTCTACAAATCTTCACATCTCCTCTATCGATAATCTCTCAAATGACATGGAAGCGTCGTAGTATGTGTTTGGTCCGCTGGTGTGAGCGAGGTTCCTTAGCCTGCGCAATTGCTCCATTGTTGTCACAATAGAGCTCAATAGGATCTGCTATGCTAGGAACCACTCCAAGCTCAGTAATGAACTTGCGGATCCAAACTGCCTCCTTTGCTGTTTCTGATGCAGCAATATACTCGGCCTCTATTGTAGAATCAGCGACTGTGTCCTGCTTCGAACTCTTCTAGCTCACAGCACCACCATTTATGCAAAACACGAACCCAGACTGTGATCAATAATCATCCTGGTCAGTTTGAAGCTAGCATCACTATAACCATTTACAGCTAGCTCGTCATCGCCTCCATATATCAAGAAATATTCTTTAGTCCTTCTCAAGTACTTAAGAATATTCTTGACCGCTATCTAGTGACTTTCACTTGGATCTGACTGGTATCTGCTCTGTTAGGACCTTTGGATAGCGGCTAGAGAGGGGGGGGGGGTGTGAATAGCTGACCTCAAATTATCGTTTCTTCCTACAATTTAGGTTAGCGCAGCGGAAATACAATGTAGAAACGAAAGTGGAGAAGATCAAACCTCAAACACGATGATGTAACGAGGTTCAGAGATGATACTCCTACTCCTCGGCGTGTCCGTAAGGTGGACGAAGCCTATCAATCCGTCGGTGGATGAGACCCCGGAAAATCGGCTAAAAACAACTCCTTCTGGGTGGAGAAACCTTGCCACAAACTCTTTTGCAACAGCAATAAAGGAGTACAAGATAGAGCAAGAAAACAAGAAGAATATGAATGTAACAACACTTTGCTTGCCTTATTGTCGGCTGGAGTTCGATGAAGCAACAACTTCACGATGCCAGCAGCAACTGATCAGCAAACCAGCCGAGGGAAGCTCACACGAAGCTTCAGAAACACAGAGCTCAGCAAAGCTCAGATCGCAAGAGTAAGGAACAAGAAGAAGAGTTACTGTAGAGGCCCTCGACCTCGATATATATCCTGCACCTGCTGCACCTGTGAAGAAGACAAAGAGCAACACAGAAATCTAGCCGTTGTGTCGCAACGGCTAGGCCTGGATCGATCAGGCTCCAACCTGATCGGTCTGGGAGACTCCTGATCGGTCTGTGGACCGATCAGGCCCTAGGTTGATCGGTCCCCAGACCGATCAACCAACTCTCACAGAGAGTTGGTTTCGAAGTCTGATCGGTATGTGGACCGATCAGACTATAGGTGGATCGGTCCACAGACCGATCCCCTCCTATCGCTCTTTGAAGTCCATCGCTTCCTGATCGGTCTACAGACCGATCAGTTAACCCACAGAAACATTCTGTTTGGTTACTGATCGGTCACTAGACCGATCCATACAATCAGAGTATCACTGGATCAGTCACCAGACCGATCCAATGCCTTAGAGCTTCCCAGCCCTAAACCCTAAAGCCTTCCCAGTCTAGAGAACGAGTTACCGAGCCCTCTCTGACCTAGTCCGGAGAACGAGCTACCGAGCCCTCTCTAACTTCCACGTTCGGTCCAGAGAACGAGCTACCGAGCCCTCTCTGACTTAGTCCGGAGAACGAGCTACCGAGCCCTCTCCGACTTCATCCAGTCCAGAGAACGAGCTCCCGAGCCCTCTCCGACCTAGTCCGAAAAACGAGCTACCGAGCCCTCTTCGACTTCCTCCGGTCCAGAGAATGAGCTCCCGAGCCTTCTCTGACCTAGTCCGGAGAACGAGCTACCGACCCCTCTCCGACTTCGTCCGGTCCAGAGAACGAGCTCCTGAGCCCTCTCTGACCTTAGTCTGGAGAACGAGCTACCGAGCCCTCTCCGACTTCCTCATCTGGTCCAGAGAATGAGCTCCCGAGCCCTCTTTGACCTAGTTCGGAGAACGAGCTGCCGAGCCCTGTCCGACTTCGTCCGGTCCAGAGAACGAGCTCCCGAGCCCTCTCTGACCTAGTCCGGAGAACGAGCTACCGAGCCCTCTCCGAATCCATCCAGTTCAGAGAACGAGCTACCGAGCCCTCTCTGACTTCCCATGCCAAGCTTCCATACTTGGATTTTTCCCCGTGCCAAGCTCCCTGCTTGGTCTTTTCCCGTGCCAAGCTCCCTGCTTGGACTTTTTTGTGCCAAGTCTCCATACTTGGACTTTTCCGTGCCAAGTCTCCATACTTGGGCTTTTCCCGTGCCAAGCTCCCTGCTTGGACTTTTCCGTGCCAAATCTCCATACTTGGACTTTTCCCGTGCCAAGTCTCCATACTTGGACTTTTCCCGTGCCATGTCTCCATACTTGGACTTTTCCCGAATCAGGTCAACTCAAGTCGGGTCAACCAGGTCAACCTTGACCGAAGGTTGCACCCACAATCTCCCAAGTTTGTATTCTTGTCAAACATCAAGATACAACTTTTCTATTCTCATCAAACATCAAAATACAACTCGAGTCAGGTCAACTCGAGTCGGGTCAACCAGGTCAACCTTGACCTAAGGTTGCACCAACAATCTCCCCCTTTTTGATGTTTGAAAAAAACCATAATCAAGTTAGGTTAACCCAATAACCTAACTTAGGTTTTCCAATAGTTCTCCAATGTTCTTCCTTGAACATTCTCCCTAAACTCCAATGTTCTTCCTTGAACATTTTCTAAACATTCTCCCCCTTTTTGACACACATCAAAAAGAGTGAATCAAGGTCAAGAGTTTCTTCCTAATGAAAGTCCCATACCTTTCATTGAAACCCTTAATTTCCCCCTTGATACTAAATACAACAATCAACATAGTGACCATCCCATATCACTCATCTTGACGAGTAAAAACTCCCCCTAAAAGTCAACTCCTGCTTGACCAATAGGTAAAACTCCCCCTAAAGGTCAACTCCCCCTTGACCATTGCACCAACAATGTCTTGGAGAGTTTCAATCCTTTAGAAATCTAAAATACCAACTTCCAGCTGAAATTTCAGACAATCAGTCGAAAATCAGCATTTTGGCACGCTCAGCCCTTTACTGGATCGGTCACCAGACCGATCCACACTTCCCTGGATCGGTCCAGTGACCGATCCAGACCTCCCTGGACCGATCAGCATCCCCTCTGATCAGTCCACAAAGCTCTGATAGGAATATCTGATTTTTCTCCCGAAATTCAGAAACCCCTAAAAATTCACAGAAAATTCCAAAAATTGTAAAATTTTGAGGATACATTCCTCATAACATATATTATCATGGAAAAATAGTTTTATATGAAAATAACTTTCATTTTCAAATCTTGATACAAAGTTCGAAAAACTTTGAAATAGCTCAAGGTTAATCCATCTTTGTATCAACTTGCTCAATGATGAATACTATCACTAGAAAAGCTTCATCAAGGTTTTTCAAATCAATTTTGAAATGATTTTAAACCATTTAATTTAGGACCACAATCTTAGGGCTAAATGTACATGACTTGTACACAAGCTTTTCCTATGATCCTCAATTTAGAATTAGTCTCATCTAGGTACAAGAGCTATACACCTTGATCCTAACTCATAATCCTAATATCTCACACACATCTAAGGTGTATCAAACACATCCAAGTCAATTTTGATGTGAGATATGGGTTTAGGTCATCTTAAGCTAAGTTCTCATGCATTTTCTAGACAACAATTTGATTTCCATATCAAATTGAGTTTTTATCCTTAAATCAATTTAATTGATCATAAATGCAAGAGATGATGACATGACATAAAATAATATCATAAGTGAAAACATGTGCCAATGTCATGATGTCATGTCATAAAGTATGAAACTTAAATAAGGCATGACATATAACTAACCTAAGCATTATCATGACATTTCAAATGATAATAAAATAAATATGATGTCATGACATGGCATTTGGCAAACAATATATGGCAAATAACATATAAAGGTATAGAAAATACCTAATTCTAGCCTTAGTTACCATTTTTGATAATTTTGATCATTTTGCCATAAATTCTATATTCCTAAGTGTAATAGACCTAAAATCATATACTAAAGATTTTTAGATCACTATGTGCCAATTAGATTGATCCTAGAAAACTCCTCAAATGTGGTTGACACATCCTAATCACCTTAGGAATAACTTTTAATTTCATTTTCAAGGCTTGGTTATACCTTGAAACTTCCTAAAATGCCACCTTTTGCCATGATCAGGTTAACTACCTATCCAAATAAGATGGGCACACCCTAAACCATCTAGCGTGATGAAATCACGCTCCTAGGAACCCAAAACCTATTTGAGCTCATTGGGTTCACTAAATATTCACTAGGGATGACTTCCCTAGCAACCCTCCTAGGCTTTAAAGCCTTGGCCATTTGGGACTCATCAAGATCAACTCTAGGGGTGACTCCCCTTGTGACCTTGGTGATGGTCTTCCTAGCCCTAGGTCTTGTTCCATAATCGAATGGAACATTATGGTAAGTGGGCTTGACCACTTGAGACTTAGGTTTGTGACTCAAACCTCTCATGTCCTTGGGCTTTTGCTTTTGACCCTTAGACCCTAGAGTTGACTTCTCCAAATTCTTAAGAGTCTTTTATAAGGTGTCAAGTCTTGACCTCAAGACTTGATTTTCCTTCTCTAATACCTCAAGTTTTAATTTGTCATTTTTCTTTGAGGTATTCCTAGGCATATGTCTTGTTGTTTTGGGATTCCTATCTAGGTTTTCCTTAACCTTAGATGAGTTAATTCTAGGGTTGGCATTTCTAGTATCATCCTTACCTAGACTAACATGTTTGGCACCTAAGCACATGTATCGGTTTCTATGGTTATCATATTTATCATCATTGGCAATTGCAATAAAGCTACTAGCATGTTTCTTATTAGAATTGCAATAATGTGCCTTAAAAGATACCTTAGGGTTTGCCTTAGCTCCCCCCATAGATGTGCTTGGTCTCTTGTCCTTGTGAGGTTGCCTCTCCCTCGGACATTGGCTCCTATAATGTCCCCTTTGCTTGCATTGGAAGCACACCACGTGCTCCTTGCCCTTGCGTATCGGGACTCTGGCTTCCTTGACTTTTGGTGCCGGTGGAGTCTTCCTAATCCTCTTTGGACATTTACTCTTATAATGCCCATATTCCCTACACTCAAAGCACATTATATGTAATTTACTTGAAATTAAGTTGCTTGAGTTACCTAGGGTTGAGGATGAACATAAACTCTCTTCTTCATCCCTTCCGGAGGTAGAGGCTTCTTCTTGCACCAATCTTGATGAAGAACTCTCCTCCTCTTCTTCCTTAGATGTTGAATAGCCCTCAACTTCTAATTCCATACCTCCATGATGTGAGCTACTTGGCTCACTTGACTCCTCTTCATGACTTGAATTGGAGCTCTCCTCATGGAACTTAGCCAAGTTGTTCCACAACTCCTTGGCATCGTTGTATCCACCTATCTTACACAAGATATCATTAGGTAATGAAAATTCAAAGATTTTCGTTACCTCGTCGTTGATCATGGATTAGTGGATTTGTTCCTTCGTCCACTTCTTCTTCTCGAGAGGTTCTCCCTTTTTATCCACCGGAGGAGTAAAACCTACTCGTACACAATTCCAATTCACTAGGTTAGTCATAAGAAAATACTTCATTCTTACCTTCCAATACGCGAAGTCGTCGCGATCGTAGAAGGGTGGAATCGTGAAGTCTTCTCCAAGTCGATCCATTCTCTATCTTGTGCTCCCCCGGGTGTTAATCCGTCGAAGAGAAACCTCGCTCTGATACCACTTGTTAGGACCTTCGGATTGCGGCTAGAGAGGGGGGGGGTGTGAATAGCCGACCTCAAATTATCATTTTTTCCTACAATTTAGGTTAGCGCAGCGGAAATATAATGTAGAAACGAAAGTGGAGAAGATCAAACCTCAAACACGATGATGTAACGAGGTTCGGAGATGATACTCCTACTCCTCGGCGTGTCCGTAAGGTGGACGAAGCCTATCAATCCGTCGGTGGATGAGACCCCGGAAACCGGCTAACAACAACTCCTTCTGGGTGGAGAAACCTCGCCACAAACTCTTTTGCAATAGCAATAAAGGAGTACAAGATAGAGCAAGAAAACAAGAAGAATATGAATGTAACAACACTTTGCTTGCCTTCTTGTCGACTGGAGTTCGATGAAGCAACAACTTCACGATGCCAGTAGCAACTGATCAGCAAACCAGCCGAGGGAAGCTCACACGAAGCTTCAGAAACACAGAGCTCAGCAAAGCTCAGATCGCAAGAGTGAGGAACAAGAAGAAGAGTTACTGTAGAGGCCCTCGACCTCGATATATATCCTGCACCTGCTGCACCTGTGAAGAAGACAAAGAGCAACACAGAAATCTAGCCGTTGTGTCGCAACGGCTAGGCCTGGACCAATCAGGCTCCAACCTGATCGGTCTGGGAGACTCCTGATCGGTCTGTGGACCGATCAGGCCCTAAGCTGATCGGTCCCCAGACCGATCAACCAACTCTCACAGAGAGTTAGTTTCGAAGTCTGATCGGTCTGTGGACCGATCTACCTATAGGTGGATCGGTCCACATACCGATCCCCTCCTATCGCTCTCTGAAGTCCATTGCTTCCTGATCGGTCTACAGACCGATCAGTTAACCCACAGAAACATTCTGTTTGGTTACTGATCGGTCACCAGACCGATCCAGACAATCAGAGTATCACTGGATCGGTCACCAGACCGATCCAATGCCTTAGAGCTTCCCAGCCCTAAACCCTAAAGCCTTCCCAGTCTAGAGAACGAGCTACTGAGCCCTCTCTGACCTAGTCCGGAGAACGAGCTACCGAGCCCTCTCTGACTTCCACGTTCGGTCCAGAGAACGAGCTACCGAGCCCTCTCTGACTTAGTCTGGAGAACGAGCTACCGAGCCCTCTCCGACTTCATCCGGTCTAGAGAACGAGCTCCCGAGCCCTCTCCAACCTAGTCCGGAGAACGAGCTACCGAGCCCTCTCCGACTTCCTCCGGTCCAGAGAACGAGCTCCCGAGCCCTCTCTGACCTAGTCCGGAGAACGAGCTACCGAGCCCTCTTCGACTTCGTCTGGTCCAGAGAACGAGCTCCCGAGCCCTCTCTGACCTTAGTCCGGAGAACGAGCTACCGAGCCCTCTCCGACTTCCTCATCTGGTCCAGAGAACGAGCTCCCGAGCCCTCTCTGACCTAGTTCGGAGAACGAGCTGCCGAGCCCTGTCCGACTTCGTCCGGTCCAGAGAACGAGCTCCCGAGCCCTATCTGACCTAGTCCGGAGAACGAGCTATCGAGCCCTCTCCGAATCCATCCAGTTCAGAGAACGAGCTACCGAGCCCTCTCTGACTTCCCATGCCAAGCTTCCATACTTGGACTTTTCCCCGTGCCAAGCGCCCTGCTTGGTCTTTTCCTGTGCCAAGCTCCCTGCTTGGACTTTTTCGTGCCAAGTCTCCATACTTAGACTTTTCCGTGCCAAGTCTCCATACTTGGGCTTTTCCCGTGCCAAGCTCCCTGCTTAGACTTTTCCGTGCCAAGTCTCCATACTTGGACTTTTCCCGTGCCAAGTCTCCATACTTGGACTTTTCCCGTGCCAAGTCTCCATACTTGGACTTTTCCCGAATCAGGTCAACTCAAGTCGGGTCAACCAGGTCAACCTTGACCGAAGGTTGCACCCACAATCTCCCAAGTTTGTATTCTTGTCAAACATCAAGATACAACTTTTCTATTCTCGTCAAACATCAAAATACAACTCGAGTCAGGTCAACTCGAGTCGGGTCAACCAGGTCAACCTTGACCTAAGGTTGCACCAACATGCTCATCATGCTCAAAGCATACGAGACATCAGGACGAGTACATAGCATGACGTACATGATAGATCCTATGGCTGAAGCATAAGGGATCTGATCCATGCGGTCTCTCTCCTCTCTTGAAGAGGGACTTTGAGTTTTTGAAAGACTCATACCATGTGACATCGGCAAAAATCCCTTCTTGGAGTTCTGCATGGCAAACCGTAGTAGTACATTGTCAATATATGTACTCTGACTTAGGCCAATCACTCTCTTAGATCTATCTCTATAGATCTGTATGCCTAGAATACAGGCTGCTTCACCTAAGTCCTTCTTTGAGAAACAATTCCCTAGCCAAGTCTTTACAGACTGCAGCAAAGGGATGTCATTCCCAATGAGTAGTATGTCATCCACATACAATACAAGGAAGACAACTGTGCTCCCTACAACCTTCTTGTAGACACAAGGTTCATCTTCATTCTTGATGAAACTAAACTATTTGATCGCATCATCGAATAGAAGATTCCATCTCTGAGAAGCTTGCTTTAGTCCATAAATGGATTTATGCAGCTTGCATACTCTGCCAGTATGCTATGGATCTACAAAATCCTCAGGTTGTGTCATGTACACATCCTCGAGCAGGTTTCCATTCAGAAATGCAGTTTTGACATCCATCTGCCAGATCTCATAATCGTGGTATGCTGCAATAGCAAGCATGATCCAAATGGACTTAAACATCGCGACTGGAGAAAAAGTTTCATCATAGTCAATACTATGAATTTGCTTGAAACTTTTTGCTACCAGACGACCCTTATATATAAGTCCATCCATGTCAGTCTTTCTCTTAAAGACCCACTTACACCCAATGGGTTTTACCCCTTCAGGTGGATCAACCAAAGTCCATACTTGGTTGGTGTACATGGATTCCATTTCGGATCTCATGGCCTCTAGCCATTTCTCAGAATCTGGTCTCATCACAGCTTCCTGATAGGAGGTAGGCTCATCCTTAATGAGCATAACGTCATCATGGTCAGACAAGAGAAATGAATATCTCTCAGGCTGACGTGTACCCTATCAGACCTGTTAAGAGGTAGGTCTACTTGAACTGGTTGTTTTTCCTCAACTCCTTGTGGAACAACATCATCCACAACACTTTGTGGTTCTAGTTCAACTTCCATCGAGGCTTCAGTGCTATGGTTCACATCTTGAACTTCTTCAAGATCGAACGTACTCCCACTAATTTTTCTAGAAATAAAGTCCCTTTCTAGAAATACCCCAGTCTTTACCACAACTACCTTGTGTTGACTGGGAATGTAGAAGTAATATCCCTTAGTTTCCTTAGGATATCCAATAAAATAGCACTTATCAGATTTGGGTCCTAGTTTGTCTGAGACTTGACGTCGAACGTAAGCCTCATAACCCCAAATCCTCATAAAAGACACCTGGACATCTCTCCCAGTTCATATCCTATATGGTGTCTTTATCACAGCTTTGGATGGAACTCGGTTGAGTATGAAGCTGCAGTGTCTAGAGCATAGCCCCAAAGATATACAGGAAGATCTGTGTGACTCATCATAGACCATACCATATCTAATAGGGTATGATTCCTCCTTTCGGATACATCATTCCACTGTGGTGTTCTTGGAGGAGTGAGCTGGGATAGAATCCCACACTCAGCTAGATAGTCACGAAACTCATGACTAAGGTATTCTCCACCTCGATCTGATCGAAGTATCTGTACTTCATTCTTGAATGCTTTGAACTTTTCAAAGGATTCTGACTTATGTGTCATCATATACACATAATCATATCTACTGAACTCATCAGTAAATGTAATGAAGTACCTATAACCACCCCTGGCAGCGACATTGAAAGGGCCACATACATCACTATGTATAAGTCCTAACAAGTTAGTCCCTCTCTCACTGTGTCCACTAAAGGGAGTCTTGGTCATCTTGCCTAGTAGGCATGACTCGCATGTCTCATATGATTCAAAATCAAATGAGTCCAGCAAACCATCTTTATGGAGATGGGATAAGCGTTTGTCATTTATATGACCTAAGCGAAAGTACCAGAGATATGTTTGGTTCATTTCATTTGATTTGAACCTTTTGATATTTATGTTATAGATGGGGTTCTCTAAGTCTAGAATATAGAGTCTGTTAATCAGAGGTGCACTACAATAGAACATATCATTTAAATAAACTGAACAACATTTGTTCTTTATTATAAATGAAAAATCTTTCTTGTCCAAACAAGAAACTGAAATTATGTTCTTAGTAAGAGTAGGCACATAACAACATTCATCTAATTCTAGTACAATCCCAAAAGGCAGAGATAGATAGTAAGTCCCTACAGTAACAGTAGCAACTCGTGCTCCATTGCCTACTCGTAGGTCTATCTCGCCCTTCGTCAATGCCCTGCTATTTCTCAGCGCCTGTACATTAGTACAAATGTGAGAAGCACATCCGATATCTAATACCCACGATGAAAAAATAGAGAGATTGATTTCTATAACATGTATACCTGAAGTAGAAATTTTATTTCTCTTCTTCTTAAGATCTTTCACGTATCCTTTATAGTTCCTCTACCAGTGCCCTGCTTGTCCTTGATATAGTTGACGAAGATGTTCAACCATATCATAAGCAGTCATCAACTCGTGTTGCTTTTGAAGCTCAGAGTTCATGGTTGCGAGCATGAGGCATGACACATCTAATGCGTCATCTTGATGCTTCTTGTAAGCATCTCGGTCAGCTCGCGTTGCAGTGGCAGGAGGTGCCTCGGGAATGGGGGTCTCCGGGACGTGCTGTTTCCTTTCCTGAGTGAGAACAATTCTCAAGTTCCTGTAAGTCTAGGAAATTAGCTCCATTGAGCTTGTCCTTGTCAAGGACAGAACGCAGGGAGAAGGTGTTCGTGTTTGACGACATGGCAATCTACAACAGAAAAAGCAGAAAATAAATAATCATATTCCACTAATCATTTAATTAGGCCTTTAACTAAATGATGCTCCCACAGAATTATAGAATTTTTGTAGAATCGAGTCATGGACGTGGTCAAACCACACTTACTAGATTCTAGCTATAATTCGTGCGGGACAAGATCCACATCATACTACGCCTTGAGTTAGCTTTGGTTAAATCGCCCAAGACTTTAGTATGATCGGTAGGTAACTAATTACCAATTACATCTCTATGCAACTCTTGTTTATAAGATCAATATCCGCATGTATATTAAAACTTGAGTTAGCTTTGGCTAAATCACCCAAGAGTTAATATAAATGTGATTTTGACCTATCTACCAACCATTGGAAAATGTCTATAGTTAAACTCGATCCAATTGAGTTTAGCTAGTTTTACTCAATCTGATTGAGTTTGTACTCACCCAGGCGTTGATAGGCGGGACCAAGATTGTCCCTCCGCACCCTACCAAGATAATATATGTTGGTCTACTTTGGCAGATTCAACAACAACATGTGATCGAGATAGTGATGGGTATCACGACATGGTAGGCATTTCGAGTTGACGCGATTTAGATCTAATCTAATCATTGATGTGAAACCTCAAAATCCTATGCCACCGGATCCGTGCGAAAATTAAAAGAACAAAACATTTCGTGTACATGTTTTTCTATCCTAGATCTACATTAGATCTACATGGTTAAGAGATTACCCTTGTAGCGAAGCCCTTCGCGAATCCCGCTCGTCCAAAAGTTATCGGATCTAGAGTGTGTTCAAGTGGGCACACCTCTATACGTATCCACACGAACAATAGAGATGGAGAAAACACTTAGAGTGTGCTAGCACTCTAAAGGTGTTCGGCCAAGGAGGAGGAGAGGGAGAGAAGTAGAATCAAGGAGGAATAATAATGATCGATAATAAAATAAGAGTAAAAAAATAGCTTAAGTATTTTCATCTAATGAAAATACTTAATGCTCATTAACACCATTAATGAGCCTCATTAATGACCCTTAATGAGTATTTAATATTCTTCATTAAATGACTATTTTGAAACTCATTCAAAATTTGAATCTAAGATTCAAATTGAATTCCATTTATCATTGAATTCAAAATTCAATGAATATCATCATTAAGCCTCACTTGAGTCTAACTCAAGTCTAACCTCACTTGAGTCTAACTCAAGTCTAACCTCACTTGAGTCTAACTCAAGTCTAACCTCACTTGAGTCTAAATCAAGGTTAACTCAATCGAGTCTTACTCAATTAATCTAATTTGGATTACTCTTAATCCAATTTAGTTCATCACATGAACCTAATCCTCTAGGTACATCAAATGAACCTAATCTCCATCTAATTGCCATTTGTGTGTGACCCTATAGGTTCTTGTAACGTTGGCAATGCTCCTAAACCCATTTAGAAGCATAAGTAATGAGTGGTATCTAGCAACACATCATTACTACCCAAGTTACAAGAATGTTGAGATCCAACATCACCTTGTGACTACTAATTGTGACTCTTCATAATATATGACAAGTGTCCTTCTATCTTTGACATCTAGATTGATCAATTTGAGGCATAGATGGTGTCATCCTCTGATCAATCTAAATCTTGAACTCCAAGTAGACTCACTCTAATCAAATGATCTCAATATCTTATATTGACTCATTTGAGCATGGTCATGCACTTAGTGGTCTCACTCTATCAAGAATAACGATGTCACTCCCGTTATATAGGAGGGATTATAACTCATACCACTAAAGAGTTATTATTGCACTTCCACACCAATCTCATATTACAATATGGGTTCCTTCTTATCATGAGTGTGTTAGTCTCCCTATGTTTAAGATATCGAATGCCTCCTAATTAAATGAGTTATTGATAACTCACTTAATTAATATCTAGGTCCAAGTGTAGTACCACTCAACCTTATTGTCATGTCGGACTAAGTCCACCTGCAGGGTTTACATGACAATCCTTATGAGCTCCTCAAGGGAACATCACCAACCTAGATTACTACGACACAGTTTCATTCTATAATCAACAACACACCATATAAATAATATCATTTCCTAACTTATTGGGCCTATTGATTTAATGAACTAAATCTCACCCTTTGATAAATTAAAGAAATAAATATTAAGTATACGTACTTATTATTATATCATGATTAAGAGTACGCACTTTCATAATAACAGAGGTTTTGTTCTTTTATGTAGTTAGTATAAAAAGAAACCATCTCAAATGGTCCTGCTCAATACACTCATAGTGTACTCGTGTAATTTTATAGTCAAGATAAACTAATACCAAATTACACTACAATCACTCCAATGGTTTGTCTCATTTCATCTTGGTTGTGAGCTACTATTTATAATTTATAAGGAATTGATAACATAATCTTCTGTGTGACACCACACACCATGTTATCTACAGTATAAATTAAATGGACAACTACACTTAACATAAATATAGACATTCGACCAATGTGATTATTACTTCAAAATAAATGTGTATACAAAAAGTTAGACTTTTTGTATACACTCTAACAGGCTGTGCCTATTGGCACGACCCAGACCTTTCTCTAGCATCTGGTCGTGTCTCTTGGCACGACCAAAGCCAAATTAGCTCTGGCCAGATAGCTTGGCTATGCTATCAAGCACGGCCATAACAACCTTTGGCTTCTTGGTCGTGTTTATTGGCATGGCCAGAGCAGAGTCTACTCTATTTCACCTTCTGGGTCATGTTATTTGGCATGGTCTGATCTTCAAAACTACATTTTCTGATCTTGTGGAGGCGTGGTTGTGCCTCTGGGCATGGCTAAGTCTATTTCAACTCTGGAAAATTGCACAGGTTGGCTCCTGGTCGTGCTCCGAGACACGGTCGTGTCTTGTCTGGTGTTGATTCTTCTTCCTAGTCATGTCATTTGACATGGCTATTGACTTTACTGGTTCCTTAGCTGTGCCATTTAGCACGACCACCTTCTATAGTTTGTCCTATTCGTGCCTCAAGGCATGGCCAGGTCCAATTTGACTCTGGAGTCGTCTTTTGCATCTTTTTGAATCCTTTACCACTCTAAACTGCTCATAAATATGGAAATAATGATCGAATAGATCTCTAGACGTAAAATAATAATTATATTGAAATTAACATGATTAAGGGTGTTAAAACATAGATCATAAGTAATGAACATAGCAAGATGTGTGTTAAATAATACAAAATAACATATATAATTTACGCACATCAAATCCTTCACAATGGAATGGAAATCTAGGATATAATAAGTAATTGTGATGCATTGTTGATATATGAACTATATATTTGGATATTTTCTTGTATTATGATATGTTTTATGACTTATTTTTTTGTGTTGTGTCTTACATATGTTTGATGAAATGTGTGTGAGATTAATACATTTAGATGTAGAGTTTTGGTCACCTTGTAGAGGAGGTGCTTTGGATTATATGACCATGGGACCTTACAACAGAGGTATCCCCTGCTTTCTAAGGTATTCCCTTGAAACGGGATCAATTCTCTACTTTGGAGAATAATTAGAGTTTTAGGAGTTTTTTCTAAATTAATATTAGAAAGTGACTTATGTAATCTAGCAATTGTATGGCCGAGGGGCCTATGATAGACGGTATCCCTTTAACTAAACTTTCTAAGTTACCTCTTCTACTTAAGTACATTCATCTACCATTAGTAAGTAAAGCGGATAACTCTAGCCATTGTATGGCCAGGGGCTCTAGAGTATCCCTTTAACTTGACTTTCTAGAGTTACTTCTTTACTTAATAACATTAGAACTTGAGTAAATTCTTTGGTATGATCTTCGTGGGGTTGTGTCAAACTTTAGTTAGAAGCCCTACAAGAATGTAAGCATAGAGTTAGGTAGATGAATAATTCATAGGAACATTTACTAGTATCATAATGAAAATAAATCTTAGATTCATCCCCAAATCCAACTTCTACTTTGCTCACTTACGTTCCCTCTCTCTCTTCTCTCTCCTCAAGCATTTGTGACCAAACCACCTTTCGATTGTCTAGATAATTTACTGTGCAAAATAAACTAGTGCTTAATTAATAGACCTTGTGGGATCAATATTTTATTACTTAACAACAATCATGTACTTGCATATTATACAGTAAGTTTTTGGCCTCATTACCAAGGACTATTTTGATTAACATAGTTGATTAACATATAAGTTACTCTAGATATTTTTTTTTATTTTTAAATTCTACATTTATTTTTTTAATCAATACAAAATTTGTTGGGTGCCTTGATTACTTTATATCTTCTATATCCATGTATTATGTCATGATTATTCCCTGTGTCTGGTGATTTTATTATATTGTTTTAGATGAGACTAGAAATTTATTTCTATACAACCATGGATCTATATTCTTGGAAATTTAGAGGCTTCAATGCAACTTATAATTCAAACATTGAGTTAACTAAGAACATCTGCAGAGTATATCGTAGCTCATCCCATTCAGCTGTTATATGTCACTTTTTCTAAAAAGTTGCTAGCTCTACAATGAAACTTCAGTACTTATTCTAACCTTAATATCAAGACATATATGATTTAGTTCCTAATATTTTTGGCTATAACTGAGGAGATCATCAAACTAAGAACTTTCAATCCCTGAAAAAATCTGAGTAGAAGAGCAACTATAACCACAACAGTAGATCCTTAACCCACCTTAGCACTACAATTAGAATTGGATAGACCATCAAAAATTTGATTATAACTACATACAAGGTGTTAAGCATTTTTGTCAAGTAAATCAAAGTTCGTCAAAATTTCAAGATAATTCACTATTAAATGGAAGACATCAATTACAACATGATGAGTCAACTTAATGGGGAGACTCCCAAGACATAGAAACTCTAGCTCCCAGTAAGACAAAGACCATATTTCAAGATTTAGAAGAGCCCTTGGTGCAACAAGGGATCTTGTTTCTCAGATCCCTACAACAAGTTGATGAGTCAAGTTCATATTTGGAAATACAATCAAATCATGTGTTAGAGGGGATGGAGTGTAAAGTTGATGGTGATTGTGTACATGATTCTATAGCTCTATAGGACTCCTCTACGACTTTGCATGGAAATAATATATTTGATTATACTCCAAATATTAATAGGACTATTAATGCATGTTCAACCAACCTTGATGTTGTTCCTATTGCAACTCCTAATAATTCATGCTTGCTTGATGATGGGATTATAGATGGGGCAAATGATGATATTAGTGTGCAACTCTCTAAGTGGGAAGTAGTGGATAGCTGGAGACCCAGAGCTAAACACTCACTTTTATCGATGTCTCAATTTCTTCAGAACAAGGCCTCAACATCAACTATAATAATTGCACTCTTGGCCTGGATACTTTAACTGCACCTTTTATGACCTCCAAAGAAAATCTTCAAGGAGAAGAAGAAGGAGGGAGTGATTTCTCACGATATTATTCGTACGATGAAAGTCCCCTCCATATTTTGGGTCATTAACAAGAAAGTTTAAAGGTATCTTACTCCAGTAAGAGCATGATTTAAATGAACCTAATAAGGGGTCGAGCTAATGACTTAAAACAAGTGCTTCATGGGAGGCAACCCAAGTTCTTTCTTGTTTTCATTTAAGATTTTAGTTTCTTTTCTTTCTTCATAATAACCCAATCCTCTACTTAATTATTCTTATCTATCTTCCTTTTATAGGACTCAGAGACATGGAGGAATACAAATATTAGGAAGAGGGGTATCTTCTAAAATATGAATGTCTCAACCATTGGGAGATCATCACTTGGTAACTTCTCTTACCTTAACCTTCCTCCACATTACATTTCTAATTTTCATTGAGACAATAAAAAATTTAAATCTGGGAAAATGTATATATATTGGGTTTTAAATTAATTTTTGTCATATTTCTTTTTTAATAAAAAAATCTATTTGCATTATACATCGTGTCATGATTATTTGTTCCTTAATCCAAAAATACTAACATACTTATTCTAGATTTCATGAGATTTATTGTTGTGTTATGGTGATAGTATGTTTAGTGATCTATTTTTTTTCTATCCATGTTAAAATGAAGTGAGCAATTTTTTACTATAAGAGTTTAAGGTGGAGTTTGGTTCTCTCCTAGGAATCGGAATGGAAATGAGTATCATAGTATTGTGGAATGGGAATGAGTATAAACTTGGGTATCATTCCTAAAAATAATGTTTTGTTAGTTGAATATTTTCAATCGGAATGAATTTAAATTTCCTTTTTTACCCTTAGAGGAAAATAAGAGAAAAAATTAGATGGAAGATAAAGTTGAATGTGAGAGATGTTAGCTAGAGCCCTAGAGTCAATCATTTGATGATTGTATTTTTGGACTTATTGTATCATATTCTATGTAAATAAAGGCATTTAAATTTTGGTTATTATACTTACTTGTATTGGTGTCAAATAAACTAAGTATAATAATGTCCTTGAGTAGATGGTTCTCACCTATATCAATCGGTTAGTTGAACCGATAGTGAGATGATATAGGGAACACTACTCTTAATCATTCCTAGTCGAGTATTAACATTCAGGGACAATGTTAATGCAATAAGACTAGCATGTAGGTCAACTCGATGACTTGATCTCACAAGTCATGGATATAGAGATATCAAGTTGACACATGGGTATACATTAGAGAATGTATACTGAATGACCTGCCATGAGAAAGTATCATGGATCGTTATATGAGTGTCATATACTTTCTCATGTGGCTATTAGTATGACTACTAGTCCTTAGACCTGAAGTCGCCATAGATCCCTACATAAGGAGTTATGTACTTTGGTTTCGTCAAACGTCACCCGTAACTGGGTGGACTATAAAGGCGATTATTGGGTATATAACAAATTATGCAGAGGGATGTGAGTGATGTAGATGAGATCTATCCCTCCTATATGACGGGAGAGACATCGGTATTCTTGATAGAGTGACTCATGGCCATGCCCAAATGAGTCAATATAGGATATTGAGCTCATTTGATTTAGTGAGTTTACTTGGAGTTCAAGATTTAGATTGGTCAGAGGATGACACGGTCTATGCCTCACATTGACCAATCTAGATGTCTAGGATAGAAGGACACTTGCCATATATTGTGAGGAGTCACAACTAGTAGTCACAAGGTGATGTTGGATCTCAACATTCTTGTAACTTGGGTAGTAATGATGTGTTACTAGATACCGCTCATTACTTATGCTCCTAAATGAGTTTAGGGGCATTGCCAACGTTACAAGAACCTATAGGGTCACACACTAAGGACAATTAGATGGAGATTAGGTTCATATGATAAACCAAGAGGACTTGATTCATTTGATGGATCCAATTGGATTAAGAGTAATCCAAATTGGGCTAATTGAGTTAGACTCAAGTTGATTCATGTATACAATGAGTCTAATTTAGATTTTGACTCATTTAATGGTGATTCGGGGTTTTCGCGACGCGAAAAAGTGGTTTTCGCGGCCCTAAAAACCCAACAAGAGAAACATATGATGAGAGAGAATGATGAGAGAGAAAATGTGATGGGGAAAAAAATGAAGAGAGGGAAAGTGTGATGAGAGAAAATGAGGAGAGAGAGCGTGATAGGAGAGATTAAGAAGAGAAAAAGTATGATGAGAGAGAAAGTGTGTTGAGAGAGAGAATGATGGGAAAAAATAAAGAGAGAGAAAGTGTGATGAGAGATTGAAAAGAGAAAGTATGATGAGAGAGAAAGTGTGATAGAAAAAAATGAAGAGAGAAAAAGTGTGATGAGAGAAAATGAGGAGAGAGAGTGTGATGAAAGAGAATGAAGAGAGAGAGAAAGTGAGATGAGAGAAAATATGGAGAGAGAATATGGTAAGAGAGATTGAGGAGACAGAAAGTATGATGAGAGAGAAAGTATGATGAGAAAATTGAGGAGAGAATGAAGAGAGAAAAATAATGAGAGAGAGTGTGTGATGAGAGAGAATGAGGAGAGAGAGTGTGATGGAAGAGAATGAAGAGAGAGAAAGTGTGATGAGAGAAAATATGGAGAGAGAGTATGGTAAAAGAAATTGAAGAGAGAGAAAGAATGATCAGAGAGAAAGTATGATGGAAAAATGAGGAGAGAATGAAGAGAGATAAAATAATGAGAGGGTGTGTGTGATGAGAGAGAATACAGAGAGAAAATAGTAGAGAATGTGTGATGAGAGAGAATAAGGAGAGAGAAAGTATGTTGAGAGTGAAAATGTGATAATAGAATGAGGAGAGATAAAGTATGATGAGAGAAAATAAGGAGAGAGAGTGAAATGAAAGGAAAATTGAACAAATATACTAAGGGTATTTTCGTCCAAAATTTAATTTTTATTCTCATTCCATCAAAACCCAAGGGAGGAGGTGAGTTTCATCCATACCCAAATTTTTGAATTTCATTCCAAAATCTTGATTCCATTCCCATCAACCAAACATAAGGTTTGGGAATGAATCCATTCCCTTATTTCCAAACCTCTAAACCAAACGTCACCTAAGTATTGGCCTTGTTTTAGGATCTCCCCACACTCTGCCTAGTTTTGACGGTAGATAATTCTAAAAATAGTCATGATTTATAGAACTTGATTAATACTAATGTTTCCATAATAATTTTCTAAACTACATTTTATTTACTAGATGAGGCTCAAATTATGTTAGCTCATTTGTAAAAATTAAAATATTCTTATATTTGCATTCATCATTTGAGTTCAAGTGTTGCACCTTGCAATCACTTAGAGAAAAAAATTTAAAAAAAAAAAGAATAAAGGGATATAAAAAAAATAGTTGTTGTGAGTGAAAACTAGCGAGTTATTCCTTTAAATTCGAGTTAGGTTACTCAGAAAATAACTACTATGTTTCTCTTGATATTAAACACGCCTTCATTTCCCTGGATAAATTGAGAAGGATGAACCATGCGAGTGGTAGATAAGTGCTTATCATTGAGAGCAAAAGGAACACAGTCTTAATGATGACTTGACTAGACTTAGTAATTAACACTTGAAAATTTTAGGTATTAAGCACAGAGAACTATTACTTAGATCGTACTCAAATAACTTTTGTTTCTTGATCATCAGTGAAATTATTTTATAGGATTAGATTGATTTGCTAGAGATTAAGATGCACTATTTAACCATAGGAGTCTAGATTATGGATTTTTGCTTAAGGACAAGCAAATATTTAAATTGAGGGGTGTGATGTATGTAGATTATATATATTTAGGCATTCTTTGATGCACATCTACTTTTATTTTATCAATATAATCTATGTTTATTGCACCCTTTTTTATTATATTTGTTTGGAGATTTGCACTTTGCTTATTTTTATTGATAGGATGCGAATTAGAGCAAAAATAGACCAAAGACACGCATTGAAGAAACTTGTGAAGATCTAACAACTTGATCATGCACATGGCACGACCATGTGTCTTCTCCAGAGAAAAAATAAGGTGTGGTCGTGCCTCCCACTAGCAGCAATATAAGGGGTGGTCATGTGAAACCACACGACCGCGCCCCCTTCCAAAGTCAAGCTAGAGGATGGTTGTTCCTTAAGGCATGGTTGTGCCTTCTTGGCCGTAGAAAACCAGGGGCAGGTTGTGCCCCAAGGCATGATTGTGCCCCTCCATTTGATGGTGATATAAGGCCCGGTCATCCTTAGAGACACAGTCGTGTGGAGGAGAAAACGAGGGGGTCGTGCCCCCTGCTATAAAAGGGGATTTTCTCTCCTTTTCACTCATCTTTAGTTGGCGGCTCCGTCCCTTTCCTTAGAGAAGGATTCTCCCCCCTAGGAGAATTCTAGAGCTTCCATCTTAGCTAATTTACATGATCTGTCCACCTCTAGAGCAAGGATTTCATCCCAAAGACACCGACAATCTCCTAGATAAGTATTTCTTCTCCTCTATCTTCCATTTTAGGTTGTAAGAATATTTTATTTTATATTTTTAGTTTGTAAATCCTTTGCAATGGAGTAGATCTCCAGATTAAGATGTAGGAAGTAGGCTAATTAGGGTGTTAGGAGCTTTTCTCAAATTAATATTAGGAAGTGACTTGTGTAATCTGACAATTGTATGACCTGGGGGCCCTATGATAGAGAGTATCCCTTTAACTAAACTTTATAGATTATCTCTTCTACTTAATTGTATTAATCTACTGTTAGGATTTAAAGTGGAAAACTCTAACAATTGTATGACCGGGGGGGGGGCCTGGGGTATCCCTTTAACCATACTTCCTATAGTTACTTCTTTGCTTAATGGCATTAAAACTTGGATAAACTCTCCGGTACAATCTTCGAGGGATTGTGCCAGACTTTAGTTAGAAGTCATACAAGAATTTAAGTATAGAGTTAGGTAGATGAATAATTCATAAGGATATTTACTAGAATCATAATGAAACCAAAATCTTAGATTCATCCTCAAATCTAACCTCACCTTTATTCACTTGCACACCCTCTCTCTCTCTCTCTTCTCTCTCCACAAGCTTTCGTGACCAAACCACCTTCTGATTGTTTAGATAATTCACCATACAAAATCAACTAGTATTTAATTAAAAGTCTATATAGGATCGATATTTTTATTATTTGATGACAACCATGCACTTGCAGATTATACAATATTTGACAGCTAGGTTGAATGGCACACCAACAAACCAACTAGTTTTGGTTTGAGTTAACATAGGGTATGTACAACAGAGGTGAAACATTTATTTTTCTTTGCTAAACACTTGCTTAACTATATTCATTAATATTGTATATATATGTAGTTTCTATTGAATTTTGACTATCATCGACCCTCACAAAAAGGTTGTTTCTTATTGGATCCTCTCAGTCATCGCAATCGTAATGAGACTTGGAAGACTATTATGAATATGTAAGCTTTATTAGGAAAATATTGTGAATATTTATTATAATTTGTCCTTGTATACTAGATGCACTAAAAGTGTATAATCTCTTATGGATATATGAACGACATTGAAACCGTTCAACAAAGAGAATGACAAACACGGGAAAAAATAACCTTTGTGGGAAATAGTCAAGGTATGTTTTCTAGTAACTAAAAAATCTTGATACTATGCATTTGGTTCTTTAGTTACCTTTGTGGGAAATAGTTCTTCAGTAAATAGAAACATGCACATAAATAACTATAATATCGAAGATAGACAATTATGACATGTCAAAGTAATTGCTGCATGAAACAGATGCTTAAAAGAAGTTCCATTCTGAAATCTTGCTTAATTTTTATAAAGGCCATTTGATTCTCTTTACTAGTAATATAATTAATGAGATCTAGTACAATTGGAGATGGTAATATATAACTGAGATACTTAGTAGATGGATCGCAATAGGATAAGAATGCTACCTATAATGATGTTCACTGGCAAGGCAAAAACACCAAGAGAAATAACTGACACAAGCACATCCAACAGCAGTCCTCCAATTAAAAGGAAAGGTTGTTTAGTTACACATTCAATGATCTTGATACTATGCATTTGCCTATTAGTTCCATTTGTTATTCTCTATGTGGATTCTGGGAATTTCTTGCAAAATGTTGCTATCCTCTTGGTGGAAAGAGAGATTAGCTGTGAAGTCTTTGCTGAGTAATTGTTGATTAGTTTTCCATTTCTTGTTTAGAATGCACATACCTTGTTTGTTCTTGGTTTTAGTTCATTTAGTCAAAATGAAAATCAATTTTTTTTATAATGATCGGATTTAATAGAATAGTTGTTTTCCCTGATAAGTATTCAAGGTGAGAAGATTCGTTCGCTTGTTGAGGATATCGAGATATGTTCACTTTGTTATAAAGTAACTTTCTTGTTGTTATGTTTAAGAGTGATTAGTAAAGAGATGAAAGCAATTAGATAGAAATATATTGAAGACACATACCTATTATTATTAATTTATTCTTGTAGAAGGGGAAAATTGAAGAATGAGATATTTTGTGAGAGCGAAAATTAGTTAAGGTGAAAGAAGAAGAGTAGTAAAAAATCAATTCTGTAAGTGATAGAAAAGTGAAGGCATAAGTATATTGTTCCTTTGATTTAGGTAGATGAAGTTGAGGGATTCTTGCCATCACTGTACTGAGCATGATCACTTGATCTCTCTCCTTGGATTTTGGTTCTGACTTTATTGTTCGACTGGAGATGATGAAGAAAAAGGAAGAAGAAGATGATGGAAATGTCTCATAATGAAAGCATCTCTCCTTGTGATTTCTTAACTTCTTTTCCTTCCATGAACCTTTGCTCCCATTGTTAGTTCCATTTATAATTCTCTGATATTTGCATTACATAATCATTTTGCATGATCTTTTCAAGAAATGGCATGCATATTTTTTTTTTACCATAACTATGTTCTTTGACATATTACACAACAATTCATATAATGAAAACCTTCATTCATGACTATAGTCTTCTCCTCATTCATTTTGTTATTACAATTAAGTTATTAACTTGCTACTACTATCTTTTTCCACACAGGTTCCCCTTCAACTAGATGGAGTCCAGTACGATTATTTTATCTTGCAATATATGAGAGATATAATAGAAGGCGTTGCATCCATTGACAAGGCTTTGATGGGCCAATAGTAATATTAGACATATTTCTAAATTTTCTTATTGAAACTTACTTTTAAAATGATTTGTGCAATTAATTATCACATAGCGCTCAAAGTGTTCAGCAGTTTACATTTTCACTCATCTATTCATATGTAGTTCGTAAAAGCTATGATAGCTACAAAGAAAATTAATGAAGTACGTTCAAAGTGGCCAGAATGCATACAAGACCATATATCTGATGAATAGGAAATTTAGGTATTCATAACTCTTTTAGTTAGGTGTTGTAATCTATAAATATTTGGTTATTCACAACTCTTTGGGTGTAGTGAACATATGATGTGTAGTTGTTTTTCTACAAGTATTGTTGGACTTCATATTGCTACAAGTGCATTTGCATATATATATTTTTTATAATTTTTTTTGATGTTGTTGTATGATGTATATTAAAAACACAACACTAGTAAATTGACAACGGTTTATTGTGTTCTCTAGTGTGTGTTGAGAAATGACAACTGATAAAAACACAACGGTTAAAACAATAATGGCATACAAATGATAACAATTAAAACCCATTATTTATGACCTAAAAACCTGTGGTAAAGATAGGGCGTTCAAAGACAACAGTTATAACCCCTTATCTTTTGTTTTGAAATACAATGGTGAAAACTCATTATTTAGATCCAAAAAAATCATAGTAAATCGATATAATGAGAAAGATAGGGAGCTCAAAAATAACGGTTATAACCCATAGTCTTTTGTTTTGAAATACAACTGTGAAAAATTATTGTCATTTTAAGGAAAAGATAATGATTATACCACTTGAAACATAATAGTGAAAAACTATTGTCATTTTAAGGATAAGACAATAGTTTTTAACTATTGTCTTTGAGCGCCCTATCTTTCTCAACGTATCGATTTACAATGATTTTTGGGGATCATGATAATAATTTTTTACCATTGTCTTTTAGTATTTTTATTTCAATAAACCATCTAAAATCTAAATATCTCACTAGATTAATATACATCATACAACAACATCAAAAATAATTATAGAGAAAGTATGCGAGCTAAAGCAATACTAAGTACAAGCTCATATCATCCCATTTTAAATGATCACCCTTAAAAACATATATGCAACACTTGTAGCAAAACAACTACACATCATATGCTAACTACACCAAAAAGAGTTATAAATATCTAAATTTCCTACTTATCATATATGTGGTCTTGGATGCATTCCACCCACTCTGAACATACTTTAAAAAATTTTCTTTGTATCTATCATAGCTTTTGTGAACTGCATGTGCCTAAATGAGTGAAAATAAAAACCACTGAACATTTTGAGTACTATGTGATAATTAATTGCACAAATCATTTTAAAAACAGGTTTCAATAAGAAAATTTGAAAATATGTCTAATATTACTATTGGCCATAGTGAATCCTTGTCAATAGATGTGGTGCCTTCAATTATATCTCTTACATATTGCGAGATGAAATAATCATGCTGGGCTCCATCTGGTTGAAGGGGAACCTGTGTGTCAAAAAACTGGTAGTAGCAAGTTAATAACTTAATTACAATAACAACTAATATGCTAGCAATGTAATAACATATTGAAGGCACTTCATATATGTAACTTCTGGAAACACAATGGAAAAGTAGAAGGACAAAACTGTAATAGAATCAAATCCTTACCTTGCATACTTGACTTAACGTGTCTGACGGCAACAGACTTGGGAGAAGAATGGTTGTTAAATTTAGAACCAGAAGATCTATCACATTTTGTTAATGAAAGAAATTAATAGATACAGAAAAGAAATAATATAAATCTTTTTATCAACTTATTACTAAAGTCAATAGATTTATTTATACAAATTGTCTAAAATAATAATGGAAAAATTAAATAATTATAAACATAGTAATATAATAGACTTGAAAATATTATTTTTCCTATTTGATTCATGTCGATCTTGATTGTGATGCCAAATATAATAAATCTCAATTGATTGAAATCAATTAGAGATTATTTCCATTATTGTCATTACCCCCCTCTACAGTAATTAGAGAAATATAGCATATCCACTAATAGAATGTCTATCTTCGGGAGATCTAGCCCAATCTACATCACTGTAGGCAATCAACTCTCGTGAAGACTGACGATATAAAAAAGACCATGTAGAATAGTGCCTTTGAGATATCGAAAAATTCTCTTAACACCTTCCCAATGATGTTCAGTAGGAGCATGCATAAATTAACAGACACGATTCACAGCGAAAAGCAATATTGGGTCGTGTAATTGTGACATATTGAAGGGCACCAACAATACTATGGTCGATCTGGGGGGTCAGACATCGAAGAGGAGGATGAAGGTGCAATGAAACCACCATCAATGATTGGTGATCCTGTCCGAATCACCGAACCAAAGGACGCTGGGCACGTGGCGCTTTCCTAGTCGATGGCGCAGGCCTCCGAAGCTCCGGCGATCCTGCACAGAAGTCAGGCCGGGAAGGGGTTCCCGGCGGCGACCCTCCGACGCTCAAGTCAGGCAAAGCTCAATAGAGAGAAAGGGGCTCCAAAACTCGTAGCATGCGTACCTCCGGCGAAGTAAGAGGTTCTTTATATAGAGCGGTGAAAGAACTAATGCACGTCCACCGAGGTGCATACGTGTCTGCAGCCCATACCCCGGTATGCACCTGTCAGAGAGCTTACCTGACGCCATACTACAACAGTCCCATTGCGCCTTCGATGAGACCACAGGACACCCCGTTGTCAGACTAGGAGTATGGCCTAGCCATATGACTTGACGGCTATCAGAAGATGTTCCCCCTTCTTTACTGCTCATAATCCGGGGCGTCCGACCGGCTGGACAGGGAGTCCGTCCGGCCGGCCCCTCCTCCTTTTACGCGCTGGCCGGACGGCACTCACCTCGCGTCCGGCCTGCCGTTGACATTGGTGTGCTGGGAAAATTTCCAGTAGGCGCTATGTAGAGATTGTTAGCAGTGTCATTTTCTCCTGGTTCTTCCGCTCGATTCTTAACTACTGCTTCGACAGAGCGTCGGAACCCCTACCCGGTCGGGGTGCCTTTTATTACCGAATGTCCCTTGGTCGGCCGATCGGTCTTATCTATTTCTTCCAAGTCCGGTCGGCTCACCCTTCTCCGGCGGGCTACTTGGCCATTTGACCTCCACGTGGCGTTGACCCCTCGTTAGGGGGTCCCGGGCTCTTACCACCGGATCACTTGCCTTCCTCTCGAGTCTAGTCGAAGGAGGCGAAATCCGACTGACTGGACTGCCGATCTGACTGAGCAATGATCGCTGCATTGGGCCGCTCGGCCAGGTATAAGGATGCTCGTCCGTTCGGCGGCATCTTGTCCGTGCCTTGTGTTTTCTTGGAATCCATGTCCGATGCTCTCCCCTACTATCCATCACGTGCGCTGCGCACGGTAAGGGGAGCTCATTAAATGCGGCCAATATCCCGCTGACACGTGGCGATCGTGCGTTCGTCAGCGTATGGCGGTGGCGTCACTTCCGATGGGACAACCGCCGTTTGAAATTAATGGCTGGATGACGACCTTGATATCGGTGACCTGCATCGGACGGTGGAAATTGATGGCGGCCGCCCATATAAAGCTCCCGACCCCTGCTCTCCACCGCACTTCGACCTCCTCGTTTCCCGACATCCCGCTGCTCCTCCTTTTTCCGGCGACCCTGCGTTTTGGCTTTTCGGCGACCCTACAGCGTCTTCAGGCCGGCTTCCTTGCTCGTAAGACCTTTTTCCTCGCTCCCAACGTTTTTTTCTGTCTGTTAATTGTCTCCTTCAGTCGGTTCCCATCCATTCCTCGCTTGAACCTTCCCCTTTTGTCCCGCATTCTTGTCTTTCGATCATGACCAGTACTTCGCAGTCTACCGACGGTGCTCCGGGCCTTTGGTATTCGACCATGGAAAGCCGGTTCGACGAGGAGGACGCCTTGCGCCTTACTCGAACCTATGACCTGCCGACCGACCATCAAATAGTGTTAGCCACATCGGCCGATCGGCCTCATGAACTGCCGTCCGGCACAGTTCATTTCTTCCGAGACCAATTTCTGGTCGGACTGCGTTTTCCACCCCACCAATTTTTCTTACAAGTTTGCAATTATTTTCGCATTCCGCTCGGCCAGGTAGTTCCCAACTCTATTAGGCTGCTGAGCGGAGTGATAGTTTTGTTCAAACTGAACGGCATCCCCTTAGACCCAAAAATTTTCCACTACTTTTTTTATCCCAAGCAAGCCGAGTGGGGCACCTTTGTTTTCTAGTCTAGGATAGGCTTCGTCCTTTTTGATAACATGCCGAGCTCCAATAAACATTGGAAGGAGCATTTTTTCTATATACGTTTTCCCGAGCGGCCAACTTTTCGTACCAAGTGGCAGACGGCGATGCCGGCGCAACCGGAGCTTGGCAAATTTAGAGGTGACGCGGCCTATCTTCAGGCAGCCGAACGACTGGTCGGCCAACGATATCATATCGACAAGCTACTTCTCCTGGGAGTAATGCACATATTTGGCTTGTCTTCTACCCCGGCCGATCTGCCCTGCAGCATGAGTAAGTTCCCTTATCCTCCCATTTGTTAAGTTCTAACTGATTTATTTTTTGCTTCTGCAGCTGAAGTCATGTGGCGCGCCAAGGCAACCGAAAAGCTCAAATTGAAAGCCGCTCAGATCGAGGCGGTGAAGAACAAAGAGGTCGCCGAGCGGGGCTTGGCTCCAGCTGATCTGGCCGGCGAAGAAGGTGAGGGGACTCCAACTATCCCCGAAGCCTTAGACGCCCCTGCCTCTCACGATGAGGCCGTGGGCAACATAGAACCTTCTACCGAAGCCGAGGTGGAGGGCCGTTCGGCCGATGATGTGTCGCTATGCTGTAAAATACCGGAAAATAGGCGAATATTAATAAGGGATTTTTCCGGAATTTTTGGAAATTTTTCGGGAATTTTTCGGAGCTTGTACGAACGAGTTAACGGGGATGAAAACGGGGCCGGGAAAAAGCCTATTTAGGCTACCCCATTTAAATGAGGAAAAGTTGAATTTCTAAATTTCCTTTTTCTTTATTTATTTTTCTTTTCATTTCTTTGTGTCACCGTTCACTCCTTTCCCCTCGCGAACCCGAGCCCTAACTGCCTCTCTTCTCCCTCATTCCCGACCCCGACGCCGAAAAGCTCTGCTGCGGTTTCCTTCTCTTCTCCTTCCTCTCGGCGCCGACCACCTATTCCTCTTCTTCCCGAGGCCGATCGATTTCCTCTCCTTTGCCTGACGCCAACTCGAGCCATTCTTCATCGAGCGACCGCCGACCGAGCCTGCTTCCATCTCTTTGCGGACACCAGGGGCCGCCGGAAATCGAGCATCTGAACCCTAGGTCTGGTTCCTGGGCGCCGGTCGAAGATTTCCTTCCTCCTCCGGCCGTGCGAGCACAAGGGATGCAGATCCCTTGCCGACAGCCGATTTCCCTTTATCTTCCGGCCACTGCTTTGCACTCCTCAACCCTAGTGCCGGTCACCGTGTTGTTCCTCTGTGCTGTGCCCTAGATTTTCTTGTTCTGCCGGATTCAAGCCAGACAGCGGTGAGGTGAGCAGCTTATCTTTGTTGTTCCTATGTATTAGATCACTGATTGTAGTACTCTTCCGAGTTGAGGTTGGGTTACAGATTCAATCAGTAGCACTTGAACCTCTTGGATTACGGCAAGTGCTGATTTTTGGGTATTTTGATTTAGGGATCAGTTATCAGCGGCTGAGGGAAAACGATTGGCACTATTGTAGGTACGGCAGATTTGGGTATGTACTGTTCGTATCATATATCATGCTAGTTTGATCATTTTAGCTTCGGACAACATTGATTTTTAGTGATCCACAGTTCCGATGATCCTGCTTCGGCGGTGACGCCCTCGGGCCGTATCCCACCAGCGGTCACTTGATTGTGAATTGAGGTAAGGAGTATGTAATTGGTTTTGGATGTAGATCAAAATGAATTTGGATTATTTGATTAGTTGATATATGTGTCGAATTAGGACTAAATCGGGTAAGATGCTATGATTAACCATGTTTATTACAAGTCCTAATTCGAATGGATTAGAAACGATTGAGGAGTTAAATGATTCAATTAGGGTTTATAATTGGATCTGAGTTTATATTAGCTTCTTGAGGATTTGATTTAGCTAATTTATTTATATGTATTTAGCTAAATTTGGATACCATGTGTTACAGGACTTTGATTCGAGACGGTGTCTCGACGAGGATTTATTCGGATACGATTTTTCTTATTGGAGGTGGGTACTTTGACTTATGTCTTTTGATATGCATAATAAAGTGTTTAACATATAGCAAGAATTGTGTTTTCCATTTTATTCGGTTGGTCACTACATGATCTGTTACATGTTGTTTGTTTATTTATTATACACTGCATGTTGTTATTTATCTGACCTTACATGCTTCCGGTAGTGACCCAACCTTGTGATACATTATGTTCAGGACCTAGGGTTTTATATGATACCCTATCTGTTTGTGTACCTTCCATTTGATACATTGACTTGTGGTACACCTTGTATTTATGTATGGATCTTGCTATGCTATTCATAAGATTGCCATGTTTTTAGTGTCATGCATCATGATTGCATGCTGTGCGATTGTCGGCTCCACTTTGGTTGAGCTCATTGCCAGTTACATGTACTGCACACACCACCCATGGATTAGTTGTATATCTGGCTGGAGTGTGGCGGTTCTGCTGTTTGGCTCCGTTGGTCAGGTGACTCAGCGTGGTAGCCGGCAGTCAGTTCCGCTCTGTTTGGCTCCGTTGGCATCTGTTTGGCTCCGTTGGTCAGGAGACTCAGCGTGGTAGCCGGCAGAGATTTTTCCTCCCCGTCGTTGTGTACCGGGAGATGAGAGCATTGAGCTCCCCCATTTATGATTTGGGGCCAGAGGACAGGAGTACTCCGACAGCATTCCGTCCACTCATTCACTGTCAGGAGCAGTGATGTCCGAGTGCACGGTCACCATATGCATTTATTGCATTTTATTGTTGTGATTACTGCACTTATATGCTGCATTTGTATGGATGCATTTGATTAACATGCATACAGGATTATGATTTCTTCGGTCTGACGACCTGTTACCTTTGTACCTTGATTCCGGTTAGTACAGTTATCTCCTGATTTCATTTCAGTTGCATTTATTCCTTCTCGTATTCAGGAGACTGTACTCATGATTAGTGTTGTCTGTTATTTGTTTTATTATGCATATCAGTTGTACCTGCTGAGTGTTGGACTCACCCCACCTCCATTGTTGATATTTTCAGGTTGAGGCTGTCCGGAGCAGTTCCAGTCGCTGGCCCCCCATCTGCACGTAGAGCCAGTTCTCTACTAGTTCGTTATTTATTTTTATTTGGCCTTTTTCTATATCAGACTTTGTTTTAGTATTGTCTTTGGATTTTTCCTATGGATATTGTATGGAGTGATATCTTTTGATGGATTTTTGATATGATATTGGATTTGATTCTACTACGTGCCTGCCTGGACGGCAGAAGAGGTGAGCTCGTTGGATTTGAGCTTTACGAGTGTAGTGGAATAGGGTGGATTTCGAGTCAGAGTCCTATTGTTATTGATTACTGTTATTAACTGCGTGGTTGTGACAGCCAGAGGCTGAATATCTTTATAAACTGCGTGGTGTTTGTTTTAATTTGTGTTATTATTCCAGCCGCATGTGGCTGAGGTATATAGTGCTTGTAGAAAAGTTTCAGATTGTCCGCCGTACAGGGGAGATGCTGCCGAAATTTCTTCGGACAGAGACTCCTCCGGGGCGTGACAATTTAGTGGTATCAGAGCAGGTATACGATACTTGCTGTGTGTTCTGGATTTATACGATCTTTGTTTTCGTATTATGGATACTTTGAATAATCTGATATCAGTTTATTGGGTATCAGCGCGCCAAAGTTTAGCGATATTTATTTGATTTCCGTGTGTTGGATTTTCGGCATTTATCTGATACCAATTCATTGGTATTAGAGCAGGGTGTGATACTTGCGTTTGGTATTTTGGACATTTTTATACTAGCCCTAGTTGCGAGACAGTTTAGTCTGGGCAGTTATTTTGGGTTGCACGGATTTTCCGTTTCGATTTTGTTATGGATTTTCGTTATGGATTTATATGGATTTCCAGTATTGTTTTTCTCGTACGGAATTCCGAGGTCATTTTGGGGACTGGACAGCGATGGAACATCTCCAGACGGCATATAGGTATGATGTTTAATTTTATAGTTTATGATAGGTATTAGCATTCTTTATGTAGTACCTGTTTGGTTGTATAGCACATATTACATGTGATGGATTAGCCATTGAGCATGGTTGACCTTAATAGAGATAAAGGATTATAATCTCTGGTGATTTTTCTTATCATACCATCAGTAGTGTTAGCTTCTGTTACTACTCGTAGGAGATGGAGGCACATACTAGCCTCTGCTATTGTTAGTTGGGTAGTGGATGATACCTACATATTCCTGTTGACTTAGCCAGGAGAGTTTTATACTCATATCTTTTGGATATTAGGGTACCAGGTATGATGGAAATTGGTCATTGGGGGTTACCATGTTTGATCATTGTTGAGAATGGTTTGAGGTTGAGGGATATTGTGATATAAGATATTATGATATGTTGATTTCTAATGATTTATGAGAGTAAATGTTATGTGGTTGTCTTATGATCAATTACTAGATATTTGTTTTGATGATTTATTAGTGGATAACTATTTTGATGATTTATATTTGGGTTGTCATTGATGGTGACATAGTGAGTGTCATTTATGATATTCACAGATTTGATGATTATGGTTGGTGATCAGATTATAAATTGGGTGCTGGAGAGTTTTACGGTTGAATGTGCCTATGAGATTTTAATAAACCTGGTTGGTTATGGATAGTTAACAGGATGATGATAAAAAAAAAAAAATGATATATGCTTCCTCTGATATGAGACTATGTGGATAAATAGTGATTGATGTTTTGAATGTTAACTTGCCCTCATGGGGAGTAGAGATTTATTCATCTGATATAGTGTGGACTGATGTTTTTGAGGATGAAGATGAGAGTGTCTTGATGTTCTTAAATTCTGACTTTTTCTTTTGGGTCGTACACATTTATACATATGATATTATGTGGTTGGATATACCTTAGTTGCTTGTGGAGGATTAAGGTATTCTTGATTAGTTAGTAGATGAATGATTTGGTTTTGTTGGTTGATCAGTAGAGGATTGCCATACTCTATTTTTAGAGGTTCGAACCTTTAGGATATTTGTGCTTAGTTATGTATCTAAAGCACATTTGAGTACATGTTTTGTACTGACGTGGAAAGGATTGATTTTTGCCATATATCACTAACGGCTTGGATAGGTTATAGAGGATCGATGTATCAGATTCCATGAAGACTTTGACCGTGGACTGTATATACCTGGTGGGATAACTTAGAGGGTGCATTGGGATATGTGACCCTGCTGATGTAAGGAAGTGTAGAGCTAATTGCTTAACACTTATGGGATACAATCGTTACTAGTGTATACTGGGAGAGTACATTTGGATTTATGATGATAAAATTTTCCCCATTAGATATGGTCTTGGTAGGGTATGACATTGACTTGCAATGTTATACCATGGTGTGTATATCTTTCTTGTCCGATATTAGTTCCTTGAACCTGGAGCAGGGTTGTTACTGGATGATTAGGCTGCTTTATTTTGGGTTGCTTTTGATTGATGTATTCATGCTTGATACATATGCATGAATTTTGTTTAGATATACCGTAACCCATGAGTGTTGGTAGCATAAGGTTGGTCTCTTTGATTGAGCTGGTATGCTGATTTTGCATGTCTATGTTGGATGTATATTATGATTGTTATGTGTTGTAGGAGTCCTGTGATAGACTGTCCATTTGCAAGTAGTATATGTATCCATGTTCTGATATGGTTTAGAAGTTCCTTGTGGATCATAGATATGTAGTTCGGTGTATGTATCTGGAGGTATTATTGAAGATATCTTGTTGATTAAATCCGAGATGTAGTATAAGTACATCGGTGGTGTTTTGATAGAGGCATTTTGTCGATTTAATCTGAGTTGTGATATGTACATATGTGTTTGGTGTGGTATCTGAGGTATCTTTTTGATTATGTTTGATTTGTGAGTGCACCTGAGTTTAGTATGCTATATTGGAAGTATATGTTGGTTATACTCTTGGCATAGGTGAAGATATGTCATGTGAGTGTTGTTTGAGGTGTATTGTTGATTTTACTTACATTGATTTTGCACACATGTTCGGTATGTATTGTTGGAAGTATCATATTGAATATACCTGAGTAGTGAGTATGTTTGGTGTGTACTAATTGGAGGATTATGTCGATCATACATATGTTGTGTGAGCACGTGTGCCAAGTATATATTGGTAGCAGCATGATGATTCTACTTATGCTGAATGCAGAATGTGGAGTAACTGCATTATGTCATTTGTTGAATTAACCCATCAACTAATTTTCCTATCAGTGGATGACCCACTAGGATGCTGATAGAGTTGATGATGGATTTGATTAGTTATAGGTTGTTATATCCTAGGCTAACCACAGCGAATTGTGGTAGAGAGATCTTGTACAGTCTCTAGCTGGATAGTTAGGTGCCTTGGGGTACTTGGGTATTGTTTTGTGGTGGAGCGTTGCTCCCACATATCACGGATTGCTGGTAGCGGAGCATTGCTCCTATATTTATTGCAGATACATATTTCAGATTATTTGTGGTGGAGTGTTGCTCCCACATGTTGAGGATTTCTTGTGGTAGAGCGTTGCTCCCATATATGTGGTGTTTCCTGTGATGGAGCATTGCTCTCACTCTAGAGGATTTATTCTTTGGTGATTTATGTTATTGATGATCAGATTTTTTTCGGTTTATTATTGGAGATCCTATGGATAGGAATGTCTGTGATACGGACATTATGTGTTTTGGTTTTTGCCATAGAGGCTTACAGTGCTTTAGATGTTTTCAAGGACTCGATGATCCTGGTATGTCGAGGATGTTTGGATAGGTTTCCATTATCTTTGTGGACGATGTTGTGATCTATTACGGATCCGAGGTGAGTCACGTACACTACCTTTGCATAGATCTAGAGATGATTCGACGAGAACATCTATATGTGATTATCAGTAGTGCAGGTTTGGATTGTTTTATGTGAGATGTTTGAGCCACACGGTCACCAATAGAAGTATACCGTGGTTCCACATGAGATCGAGATTGTTACCGTCGGGAGTAGACGGAGTCAATAGAAAAGGCTTGCAACCTCCTTTGTTTGGCCGATATTTCCGGAGATACGTTGAGGGTTTCTCACGGATTGCTATGCCACTTACACGCCTGACCATGAAAGGCGTGAAGTTTATTTAGACTGAGGATTTCAAGATCAGCTTCTAGGAGCTGAAGCGGAGACTAGTGTCGGCTTTGATTTTTGGTTTTTACCTTCGGAAGAGGACGAATTTGTTCTCTACACCGACGCGTCTCTACAGGGTATGGGTGCTGTTCTGGTGCAGCACGGTAGAGTATTCTTATATGCTTCTCGATAGTTGAGGGAGCCTGAGAAGAAAATACTCAGTTCATGATCTGGAGTTGGCCGCTGTTATTTTTGCCCTGAAGATTTGGCGGCAGTACCTGTATGATATTACATTGAGATTTTCACTGACCATCGGAGTCTCAAATATCTGTTCACTCATAAGGAACTTAATCTTCGACCGAGGAGATAGATGGAGTTCCTGAAGTATTATGATTGTACCATTAGCTATCACCTGGGAAAAACTAATGTGGTTACCGATGCACTTAGCTAGAGGTCCAGAGGGACTTTAGCTTGCCACCGAGTTGTGGTCACAGATTTGATTCAGGATTTCTCTAAGTTAGACATTGAGGAGCAGGGACAGACAAAGCAGGGTATTCTTGTTACCATAGTTGCTCAGTCGTCGATCAGGACGAGAATCCGAGAGACCCAGTTGTTGAGACCTCATAGAGCTCAACGTGAGGCAAAGTGGTCCATATTATCAGATAGAGGATGTCAGAGGCATAAGACTGCTAGAAGTGTTATGCTGACCGGAGTCGGAGACCCTTAGAGTTCTCCATTTGCGACCAGGTATTTCTACGAGTTTCACCCACGAAAGGGGTGAAGAGATTGGTCTCAGAGGTAAGCTAGCTCCGTGATACATTGGACCTTTCCAGATCTCGGAAAGAATTGGAGCAGTAGCTTATCGGTTGGCACTATTGCCGTCCTTGGCAGGCGTTCACGCCGTATTCCACGTAACTACGCTGAGGAGATACGTACCGGACCCGACACATGTGCTGACAGATGTCTCAGTTCCTATTCAGCCTGACGTCACTTATGAGGAGATTCCGGTACGGATTCTCGACCGGAAAGAGCGTCAGTTGCGGAACAAGACTATCCGGCTGGTTAAGTCGGATGGCAGCATCATTCGGATGAGGAGGATACTTGGGAGCTCGAGGATACGATCCGAGTTCGATATCCCTACCTTTTCACTTGAGGTATGTGATTTATTTACCGTTCAGCATTTATACTCTATACCTATTGTTAATGTTTGCTGATGGTAGATAACGAAATTTGGGGACCAAATTTTTATTAGTGGGGGAGAATGTAAAATACCGGAAAATAGGCGAATATTAATAAGGGATTTTTCCAGAATTTTTGGAAATTTTTCGAGAATTTTTCGGAGCTTGTACGAACGAGTTAACGGGGATGGAAACGGGGCCGGGAAAAAGCCTGTTTAGGCTACCCCATTTAAATGAGGAAAAGTTGAATTTCTAAATTTCCTTTTTCTTTCTTTATTTTTCTTTTCATTTCTTTGTGTCGCCGTTCACTCCTTTCCCCTCGCGAACCCGAGCCCTAACTGCCTCTCTTCTCCCTCATTCCCGACCCCGACGCCGAAAAGCTCTGCTGCGGTTTCCTTCTCTTCTCCTTCCTCTCAGCGCCGACCACCTATTCCTCTTCTTCCCGAGGCCGATCGATTTCCTCTCCTTTGCCTACCGCCAACTCGAGCCATTCTTCATCGAGCGACCGCCGACCGAGCCTGCCTCCATCTCTTTGCGAACACCAGGGGCCGTCGGAAATCGAGCATCTGAACCCTAGGTCTGGTTCCTGGGCGCCGGTCGAAGATTTCCTTCCTCCTCCGGCCGTGCGAGCACAAGGGATGCAGATCCCTTGCCGACAGCCGATTTCCCTTTATCTTCCGGCCACTGCTTTGCACTCCTCAACCCTAGTGCCGGTCACCGTGTTGTTCCTCTGTGCTGTGCCCTAGATTTTCTTGTTCTGCCGGATTCAAGCCAGACAGCGGTGAGGTGAGCAGCTTATCTTTGTTGTTCCTATGTATTAGATCACTGATTGTAGTACTCTTCCGAGTTGAGGTTGGGTTACAGATTCAATCAGTAGCACTTGAACCTCTTGGATTACGGCAAGTGCTGATTTTTGGGTATTTTGATTTAGGGATCAGTTATCAGCGGCTGAGGGAAAACGATTGGCACTATTGTAGGTACGGCAGATTTGGGTATGTACTGTTCGTATCATATATCATGCTAGTTTGATCATTTTAGCTTCGGACAACATTGATTTTTAGTGATCCACAGTTCCGATGATCCTGCTTCGGCGGTGACGCCCTCGGGCCGTATCCCACCAGCGGTCACTTGATTGTGAATTGAGGTAAGGAGTATGTAATTGGTTTTGGATGTAGATCAAAATGAATTTGGATTATTTGATTAGTTGATATATGTGTTGAATTAGGACTAAATCGGGTAAGATGCTATGATTAACCATGTTTATTACAAGTCCTAATTCGAATGGATTAGAAACGATTGAGGAGTTAAATGATTCAATTAGGGTTTATAATTGGATCTGAGTTTATATTAGCTTCTTGAGGATTTGATTTAGCTAATTTATTTATATGTATTTAGCTAAATTTGGATACCATGTGTTACAGGACTTTGATTCGAGACGGTGTCTCGACGAGGATTTATTCGGATACGATTTTTCTTATTGGAGGCGGGTACTTTGACTTATGTCTTTTGATATGCATAATAAAGTGTTTAACATATAGCAAGAATTGTGTTTTCCATTTTATTCGGTTGGTCACTACATGATCTGTTACATGTTGTTTGTTTATTTATTATACACTGCATGTTGTTATTTATCTGACCTTACATGCTTCCGGTAGTGACCCAACCTTGTGATACATCATGTTCAGGACCTAGGGTTTTATATGATACCCTATTTGTTTGTGTACCTTCCATTTGATACATTGACTTGTGGTACACCTTGTATTTATGTATGGATCTTGCTATGCTATTCATGAGATTGCCATGTTTTTAGTGTCATGCATCATGATTGCATGCTGTGTGATTGTCGGCTCCACTTTGGTTGAGCCCATTGCCAGTTACATGTACTGCACACACCACCCATGGATTAGTTGTATATCTGGCTGGAGTGTGGCGGTTCTGCTGTTTGGCTCCGTTGGTCAGGTGACTCAGCGTGGTAGCCGTCAGAGCCTCTGTTTGGCTCAGTTGGCATTTAGGGTAGCAGCGCGGCAGATGGTGGACTCTGTTTGGCTCCGTTGGTCAGGAGACTCAGCGGTAGGAGATTTTTCCTCCCCGTCGTTGTGTACTGGGAGATGAGAGCATTGAGCTCCCCATTTATGATTTGGGGCGGAGGGCGGGAGTACTCTGACATTAGATTCCGTCCACTCGATCCACCGTCGGGAGCAGTGATGTCCGAGTGCACGGTCACCATATGCATTTATTGCATTTTATTGTTGTGATTGCTGCACTTATATGCTGTATTTGTATGGATGCATTTGATTGACATGCATACAGGATTATGATTTCTTCGGTCTGACTACCTGTTACCTTTGTACCTTGATTCCGGTTAGTACAGTTATCTCCTGATTTCATTTCAGTTGCATTTATTCCTTCTCGTATTCAAGAGACTGTACGCATGATTAGTGTTGTCTGTTATTTGTTTTATTATGCATATCAGTTGTACCTGCTGAGTGTTGGACTCACCCCGCCTCCATTGTTGATATTTTCAGGTTGAGGCTGTCCGGAGCAGTTCCAGTCGCTGGCCCCCCATCTGCACGTAGAGCCAGTTCTCTACTAGTTCGTTATTTGTTTTTATTTGGTCTTTTTCTATATCAGACTTTGTTTTAGTATTGTCTTTGGATTTTTCTTATGGATATTGTATGGAGTGATATCTTTTGATGGATTTTTGATATGATATTGGATTTGATTCTACTACGTGCCTGCCTGGACGGCAGAAGAGGTGAGCTCGTTGGATTTGAGCTTTACGAGTGTAGTGGAATAGGGTGGATTTCGAGTCAGAGTCCTATTGTTATTGATTACTGTTATTAACTGCGTGGTTGTGACAGCCAGAGGCTGAATATCTTTATAAACTGCATGGTGTTTGTTTTAATTTGTGTTATTATTCCAGTCGCATGTGGCTGAGGTATATAGTGCTTGTAGAAAAGTTTCAGATTGTCCGCCGTACAGGGGAGATGTTGCCGAAATTTCTTCGGACAGAGACTCCTCCGGGGCGTGACATATGCACTCGGAAACGCCGAAGACCGGAATCCGCATCTACCTCAACTCCATTTGATGAACCACAGTCCGAGCGGGGCGCGGATGTTCCGGTGTTGTCCGGGACGGTTTCCCTAGAGAGTACCCCGACCTCACATGGCTCTCCGAGGGCAAGCTCAGAGGTGCCGCCGTCCAGTCCTACAAGAACTCTGTGTCGTATCAGGCGCTTGGGCGAGCTTCCCTCCTCGTCCACCGGTGGGTCGTCCGGTAAGGCCGATGCTTCTCAGAGCGAGCCGAGCGGCCAGAATTTAATTAAAACCGTTCTGCGCCTTCCTTCGGAGGCGTACATGGCTGCTGCTGATCGGCCAATGGTCCCTGAGCAGCAGATCACCTTGACGGGCCCTCTTGCCCAAGCTTGGGTGGACGCTCGGCGTCGAATAGCCAAGATGACTCCCGGGCAACTCGGCGACAGCAACCTGCAACAAGCCACCGGGGTATGCTCTGTTTCTTTGTTTGCGTATTTGAATTATGTTTTTAACCTGTCCACATTTGCTAGCAGAACTGGGTGGAGCAGATCGCCATTAGCGATCGATTGGCCGAACTGGAGGACGAGTTGAAAAAACAAAAAGCTGCGGGGGGTGCCGGGCAGTCGACGGCCGCTCTGGAGAAGGCCAAAAAAATACTGGATGCCGAACGGAAAAGGGCTTCTGATCTGGCGAGCAAGGTCGTTCGGCTTGAGGCGATGATCAAGCAACGAGATAAGGAGATCAAGACGACGACCACCCGAAAGCTCCAGGCCATCGATGATATGGACCTAATGAAGGTGGAGATCCGAGGGCTGGAGCAACGCATCAAGGATCTGGATGCTCTGCTGGCTACCGAGAAGGAGAGTCGCTCGGCCGATCTCCAAAGATTTGATGGAGACTTGAAGGATCTCCAAGCCGCCAGCGACGCTGCCCACGCCGCGCTCAAAGAATATCAAGAGGGGGAGTCGGCCCGTTCGGACAAAGTGAGGAAGGCGTATCTCCGCTCGGAAGATTTCGGAGAGAAGTTTACTGACAAGATATCACTCACTTTCGAAGAAGCGATCAAGGTGGCGGTAGATTACCTGAAGACCAAGGCCCACCTGCCCGCCGAGCTGGCCATCCCCCCCGAGGACCTCGCGACCGTGATGGGCGCCATCCCAGACACTCTTTTTGACTTTGACGCGTGATAAGCGTTTTTTGAACTTTTTTGCATTCCAGCCGTTCGGCTCAACTTATTTTTGTAGTAGCTTTTTTGGTTCACCCAGTGCATAATAGATAATCTTTTCTGTTCCTCCAACTTCTGTTTTGACAAGAAATTTTTCTTTCGTCACATTTTAAGTGTTCTTTATAACTCCTCCGCTCGGCTTTACGCTATAACGTGGACTCAAACCGCTTGCCTTCAATAACATCTTTCGCCATGCAACTAGGTAGCCGCTCGGCGCTCGAACGTCATTCGTTCACTTGCTCACATTTTTAATTCTAATTAACCATCTCTAGCTTTGCGCCTTATTTCAAAGGGGTTTGCACTAGATTCTTGCAATGCGAGCCGCTCGGACGTTTATAGACGCCGGCTCGTCTCTAGATATTTAACGTCGGAGCTCGACGGTCTTCCGCTCGGACGTTTATAGACGCCGGCTCGTCTCTCGATATTTAACGTCGGAGCTCGACGGTCTTCCGCTCGGACGTTTATAGACGCCGGCTCGTCTCTCGATATTTAACGTCGGAGCTCGACGGTCTTCCGCTCGGACGTTTATAGACGCCGGCTCGTCTCTCGATATTTAACGTCGGAGCTCGACGGTCTTCCGCTCGGACGTTTATAGACGCCGGCTCGTCTCTCGATATTTAACGTCGGAGCTCGACGGTCTTCCGCTCGGACGTTTATAGACGCCGGCTCGTCTCTCGATATTTAACGTCGGAGCTCGACGGCTAACTTTTAACTGATTATATACGCCCTGCCGAGGGGCGAGGGGTCCTCGTTATCGAGCGTGCAGCTCGTTTAATATACCTCCGGCCGAACGGTCCGGGGCCTTCGATATTGAGCCTTTAGTACGGGTACAATTCCCCCTGCCGAACGGCGCGGGGTCTTCACCTTCGAGCATTTGCCTTATATATTTATACGCCCCGGCCGAACGGCACGGGGTCCTCACGCAGTAAGCCGTTCGGCGGATAATGCTCAATGCGTTTTCATCTTTTTGCTTCCTGCATTACAAGGACGCAGGCGACTAGTATATACACAAAAATGAATTACATTCATGCACCTTTCATCCAGCTCGATAAGGCTGGAGATGATTTGCACTCCACGGTCGATCCAGCTACCGCCCGGCTTCATCCTCCAAATAATATGCGCCCGAGCGGAGCTTTTCAATAACTTTGAACGGGCCCGCGCACGGTGCCTCCAATTTGCCGACGTCGGCGACCGGCTTGACTTTCTTCCAGACAAGATCGCCGACCTGGAATGATCTGGGGATTACGCGGCGATTGTAATTTTGCTTCATCCGTTGCTGGTACGCCATCAGCCGGACGGATGCCTTGGCTCTTTCCTCTTCGACCAGATCCAGCTCTGTGTTCCTCCGCTCGGCGTTACCCTCATCATAGCTTTGGATCCTAGTGGATTCGACTCCGACTTCAACAGGAATGACTGCTTCGCCGCCATACACCAAGTGGAAAGGCGTGACGCCCGTCCCTTCCTTTGGAGCCGTTCGGATGGCCCATAAGACGCCCGACACTTCATCTGGCCAACTTACTCCCAAATGGTCGAGCCGAGCGCGCAAAATATGAAGAATTTCCCGATTGGCCACTTCGGCTTGACCGTTGCTTTGGGGATAAGCCACGGACATGAAGTGTTGCTCGATGCCTAGCTTTTGCACCAATCCTCTAGCATCTTCCCTGTGAATTGCCGCCCATTATCTGAGACCAATCGGTGAGGGATGCCGAACCGACAGATGATGTGTTGCCAGATAAATTTTTTGACCATCTGTTCGGTGATCTTGGCTAGCGGCTCGACCTCCACCCACTTGGAGAAATAATCAACCGCCACTAGCAAAAATTTCCGCTGCCCGGTCGCCATCGGGAATGGACCAACAATATCCATTCCCCATTGATCGAACGGACAGGAAACTGTTGATGCCTTCATTTCTTCTGCCGGTCGGTGGTTGAAGTTATGGTACTTTTGGCATGAAAGACACGTCGACACCGTCCGAGCGGCATCTGCTTGTAAAGTCGATCAAAAGTATCCAGCTAGTAGGATCTTCTTAGCTAGCGCTCGTCCGCCCGGATGTCCTCCGCACGATCCTTGATGTACTTCTTGGAGGATGTAAGCCGAGTCCTCCGAGCTCACACATTTCAACAACGGGCGTGAGAAAGCCTTTTTATAAAGCTGATAGCCGAGGAGTGTGAACCGACCGGCTCTCCTCCTTAGCAGCTGGGCTTCATACTCATTGGATGGTGTGGCGCCTGAGCGGAGGAACTCTATGATGGGCGTTCGCCAGTCGCTTGGAAATGTGAGGCCTTCCATCCGGTCGACGTGCGCTACCAACAGTACTTTTTCAATTGGCTGCTGAATGGCGACCGACGTTATTGAGCTCGCGAGTTTGGCTAACTCATCAGCTGCTTGATTTTCTGCTCTGGGTATCTTCTGGACAATAACTTCTCTAAAATCGGTTTTCAGCTTCTCGAAGGCTTCAGCGTAGAGCTTGAGCCGAGCGCTATTGATTTCGAAGGTACCGGAGAGCTGCTGAGCGGCCAACTGCGAATCCGAGTGGAGCGTTACCCGACCGGCTCCCACATGCCGGGCAGCCTGCAAGCCAGCTATGAGGGCCTCATACTCTGCTTCATTGTTGGTAGCCTTATAATCCAGCCGGACGGATAAGTGCATCTTTTCTTCTTGAGGGGAGAGCAACAATATTCCAATCCCGCTTCCGAGCCGAGTGGACGACCCATCCACATATATTCTCCACATAGCTTCCGGCTCCGGCCTTTGCACCTCAGTCACAAAATCGGCTAAGGATTGCGCTTTGATCGCCGAGCGGGGCTGGTATTGGATGTCAAATTCACTTAACTCCGTCGTCCATTTGATGAGCCGCCCGGATGCTTCTGGATTCAGTAACACACGTCCGAGCGGGCTATTGGTCTTGACGATGATAGTATGCGCCAGGAAGTATGGACGGAGGCGCCGAGCGGCGAGGATCAGAGCAAAAGCCAGCTTCTCGAGCCCAGTGTAGCGAGATTCAGCATCTTTTAAAATATGACTAAGGAAATACACGGGCTCTTCTTCGCTCGTCCTCACTAAAGCCGAGCCGATTGCATGCTCGGTTGAAGATAAGTACATATAAAGTGGCTCACCAGCAGTCGGCTTGGCTAATACTGGGAGAGAGTTCAGATAGGCCTTCAAGTCTTCGAACGCCCGATCGCATTCTTCATCCCAGTGAAACTTAGTGGCCTTGCGCAATATTTTGAAGAAAGGGAGGCTCCGGTCGGCAGTTTTGGAGATGAACCTGGAGAGAGCCGTTATCCGACCGGTCAAACGCTGCACTTCCCTCGTGCTTCTCGGTGGCGGCTTGTCTTGCAGAGCTTTCACCTTGCTGGGATTTGCTTCAATACCCCGCTCGGTCACGATGTAACCCAAGAAACGTCCTCCTTTCGCTCTGAACAGACACTTCTGGGGATTTAGTTTGACGCCATACCTCCTCAGTGTTCGGAAAGTCTCCTCCATGTCCTCCAGGAGATCGGCCGCTCGGACGGATTTGATGAGAATGTCGTCCACATATACCTCTAGATTCCGCCCGATCTGTTCTCTGAACACTTTGTTCATCAAGCGCTGATAAGTGGCTCCCGCATTTTTCAATCCGAACGGCATCACCTTATAGCAATAGATGTCGTCGGCCGTCACAAAGCTGACTTTTTCTTGATCTTCACGTGCGAGCGGCACTTGATGATAGCCTTGGTAAGCGTCAAGCATACATATTAATTCGCAGCCGGCCGTAGAGTCCACCAGCTGATCTATCCGGGGCAGGGGATAAAAGTCTTTCGGGCAAGCTTTGTTGAGATCCCTGAAATCTATGCATACTCTCCATTTGTTGCCTGGCTTGGAGACTAATAGTACGTTCGCCAGCCAGCTCGGGAACTGCACCTCGCGTATATGGCCGGCTTCCAGAAGCTTCTCTACCTCAGCCCGGATGATGGCATTTTGCTCGGCGCTGAAATCTCTTTTTCTCTGCTTTACTGGCCGGGCGTCCGGTCGGACATGTAACTCGTTCTGCGCTATGCTCGACGAAATTCCGGGCAGCTCATGTGTCGACCAGACGAAGACATCATGATTTCTTCGGAGGCATTGTATCAGCTCCTCTTTCTGCTTCTCCTCCAGATCGGACGCAATAAAAGTCGTGGCCTCCGATCGGGTTGGGTGAATCTGTACCTCCTCTTTTTCTTCATAAATTAAAGAAGGTGGTTTCTCAGTGATGGCGTTTACCTCGATTCGGGGCGTCTTCCGAGCGGAATTGGCCTCTGCTCGGACCATCTCGATGTAGCATCGCCGAGCTGCTAGCTGATCTCCCCGTACTTCTCCCACTTTGTCCTCCACGGGGAACTTGATCTTCTGATGGAAGGTTGAGACGACCGCTCGGAATTCGCTGAGCGCCGGTCGTCCCAAAATGACGTTGTAGGACGAGGGAGAGTCGACCACCACAAAGTTTGTTGTCCTTGTCCTCCTGAGCGGCTCTTCTCCCAGCGAGGTAGCCAGTCGGATCTGTCCGACCGGCTGAACTTCGTTACCCGTAAACCCGTAGAGCGGAGTTGTCATGGGTAACAGCTCGGCTCGATCAATTTACAGCTGATCGAACGCCTTCTTGAATAAGATGTTGACTGAGCTCCCTGTGTCAACAAATACGCGGTGAATAGTGTAATTGGCTATTACTGCTTTGATGAGCAGAGCATCGTCGTGGGGTACTTCAACTCCTTCCAAGTCCCCTGGCCCGAAACTGATTTCCGGTCCGTTCGCCCGCTCTTGGCTGCAGCCGACCGCATGAATTTGGAGCTGCCGGACGCTTGCCTTTCTAGCTCGATTGGAGTCTCCTCCGGTCGGCCCGCCAGCAATAACATTGATCTCGCCTCGGGAAGTATTGCTTCTATTTTCCTCTTCCCGAGCGGACGGTCGGGATCGTTCTCTGGACGCTCGGCGATTCTCCTGCCTTGGAGAACGATGCCGATCGGGGGCCTGTTGCTACGGTCTATCGGTTCGTGTCCGTTCGGCGTCATGAGTTCTCTGCCGCCTGTCGACTGAGGGAGACCGTCGTCCGGCATTCTGGGGCACGGGATGAGTCACAAAGGGAAAACTTCGACAATCCCGTGTATTATGCGTATCCATCCGGTGGAAGGAGCAGAACATCGGGGTCCATTTCTTCTTTGGCTTTGGCCGAGCGGCAGCTACCTCTTGCACGTGGGATCGGACATGGGGGGCTCGGATTGCTTCTGCCCTCGGTCCTCTGGGCGGCTGATGAGCGACATGTTGTTTCCGCTCGGACGGAGGGGGCCGCTCGGCTAGAGTTTCTTTTTTCCTGGCCGCTTGCACTTCTTCCACGTTGATGTACTCGTTAGCCCGGTGTAGCATGTGATCATAATCCCGGGGCGGCTTTCGGATGAGCGATCGGAAGAAATCTCCATCCACTAGGCCTTGTGTGAAGGCATTCATCATAGTTTCCGAGGTGGCCGTTGGAATGTCCATCGCCACTTGGTTGAACCGCTGGATGTAACCTCTAAGCGATTCACGGGCTTCTTGCTTGATGGTGAACAGGCTCACGCTCGTTTTCTGGTAGCGTCGGCTGCTCGCAAAATGGTGGAGGAAGGCCGTTCGGAAATCCTTGAAGCTCGTGATGGATCCGTCCGGCAGCCTCCGAAACCACAGTTGAGCCGACCCGGAGAGGGTGGTGAGGAAAACCCGACACTTCACCCCATCTGTGTATTGATGTAGGGTTGCCGTGTTGTCGAACTTACCCAAATGATCATCTGGGTCAGTTGTCCCATTATACTCGCCGATCGTCGGAGGCACGTAATGATCATCTGGGTCAGTTGTCCCATTATACTCGCCGATCGTCGGAGGCACGTAATGCTTGGGCAGGGGGTCTCGTAGAATAGCCTCTGAAAATTGGCAATTGATCCGCTCGGGCGATGCGTCCGCTCGGGGGGCTTTCCCCTTTCTGTCATCTCGTCTAGGCATTTCATCCGAAGAAGATCCCCTATCTCTGTGAGCTGGTACGGCTTCAGGGGTGCGGAACAGGGCTCGATGAAATGCAACGGTGGCTGGTGGCGCTTCCGCTCGACCACCAGACGCTGATGTCGCTTGCTGCTCCGGCCGCTCGGCTGTGGCTTTCTGTTTTTGCTCCACGAGCTTGGCGGCCCTTATCTCGATCAGAGCGTCAAGTTCCTCGTTCGAAAGCGTTACCGTGTGTTGTCGTCCAGCCTCATCCATTATTTCCGATCAGATGCAGGAGCGTTCCTACAGACGGCGCCAAATTGATCCTGTCCGAATCGCTGAACCAAAGGATGCTGGGCACGTGGCGCTTTCCTAGTCGATGGCGCAGGCCTCCGAAGCTCCGGCGATCCTGCACAGAAGTCCGGCCGGGAAGGGATTCCCGGCGGCAACCCTCCAACGCTCAAGTCAGGCAAAGCTCAATAGAGAGAAAGGGGCTCCAAAACTCATAGCGTGCGTACCTCCGGCGAAGTAAGAGGTTCTTTATATAGAGCGGTGAAAGAACTAATGCACGTCCACCGAGGTGCATACGTGTCTGCAGCCCATACCCCGGTATGCACCTGTCAGAGAGCTTACCTGACGCCATACTACAACAGTCCCATTGCGCCTTCGATGAGACCACAGGACACCCCGTTGTCAGACTAGGAGTATGGCCTAGCCATATGACTTGACGGCTGTCAGAAGATGTTCCCCCTTCTTTACTGCTCATAATCCAGGGCGTCCGACCGGCTGGACAGGGAGTCCGTCCGGCCGGCCCCTCCTCCTTTTACGCGCTGGCCGGATGGCACTCACCTCGCGTCCGGCCTGCCGTTGACATTGGTGTGCTGGGGAAATTTCCAGTAGGCGCTATGTAGAGACTGTTAGCAGTGTCATTTTCTCCTGGTTCTTCCGCTTGGCTCTTAATTACTGTTTCGACAGAGCGTCGGAACCCCAACCCGATCGGGGCGCCTTTTATTACCGAATGTCCCTTGGTTGGTCGATCGGTCTTATCCATTTCTTCCAAGTTCGATCGGCTCACCCTTCTCCGGCGGGCTACTTGGCCATTTGACCTCCACGTGGTGTTGACCCCTCGTTAGGGGGTCCCCGGCTCTTACCACCGGATCAATTGGTGTAGAGATAGGACATGCACCATCCATTTTAGCTCATTGTAGGAGCCCAGTAATGTATTTACTCTGAGAGAAAAGACAACCTTTAGAATGTGAGAGAAACTCTATGCTAAGGGAAAAATGAGCATTGCCAAGATCTCGAATAGGAAACTTTTGATGGAGAAGATGTAGTAAAGTAGTAATGTCATTTTGATCACTACTAGTTATTAATATATCATCCACATAAATCAAAACAAATATTAAAAATTTCTCATTACATTTTTAGAATAGGGAAGAGTCTATTTTTGAACAAAAAAAATCCCTGAGTATGAAGCTAGGTAGATAGACAATGAAACCATGCACGAGGTGCTTGTCGAAGACCATATATAAGCTTCTGAAGTTGACACACATGTTCAAAGTTATGGGTGGATGAATCCAAGAGGTTGCTCCATATAAACAGTTTCTTCAAGGTGTCCATGAAAGAAAACATTGGAAACATCTAATTGGTGTATTGGCCAGTTGGAGCTTACAACTTTAGATAGTAACAATCTGATAGTTGTAATTTTGATGACTAGACTAAAAGTATCATTGAAGTCAATACCTGGTTGTTTATTAAAGCTTTTAGTAATAAGGCGAGCTTTGTAACATTCAATAGAATCATCTGCACGATACTTAATTCGATAAACCCATTTAGAGCCCACAATATTCATAGATGGGGTACGAGGGACTAAGCTCCAGGCTTCATTAAGAAGAAGAGCATCAAATTCTATAGTCATCGCAGCACGTCAATTTGGAACTTTGACTACCTGTGTAAAATTAGAAGGTTCAACAAAATTTGAAGAAGCAATAAGAGTACGTGGAAGAGGATAACGAGTGGAAACTGGTTGGCATCGTGCATAAATATCACTTAGATGAAGCATCCACTGAGGAATATCATTATCAGAGATGAGTGGTCAGGTGGATGAGAATCAAAACTAGAAAGTAGATCACCACTAGCCGCTAAGTCTACAGGAACTTGTGGAGATGGAGCAAGACCCAAGATACCATCCCCCCTGTACTTTCAATATGTCCTGATGAATCAATATGTGGAGATTCTAGTATATTACTTGGTGATATTAGATAGTTACCTTGATTATCTAAAGGAGGATCTGAGGTAGCAACTACAACAGAAATAGAGATTCATCAACAATAACATGTCGAGAAATATATATCCGATTGGTTAAAATATGGAGACAACGATACCCATGATGCAAATTACCATAACCAAGTAAACACATTGTAAAGAGCAAGGGTTTAACTTGTGCTTAGAGTAAGGTCGTAGCCAAAGATAACATGCTCAACCAAAGATATGAAAGAAGGAGTAATCTGGAAGACAATTATAAAGTCTTTCCAAGAGACACATATTTTGAAGTAGTGAAGTGTTGGTGCATAAAGCATCCGACGATCGAATCTAAGTTTTGATAATTGAAAAGGGTTCAAAGTTAAAGTTATTTGTTATCTAATGTGTGTGAATGAGTTTGCAGGAAAGACCTAAGTGTACTTAGGCAAAAGACCTAGCTGTGGTTAGGCAAGTGGAAAACCCTAGGGGGAGGGAACCTAGGTCCTAGGGGGTGGTAACCCTAGGTGGAAAGTCTTGGTGGGTCGAGGGCTTCGGGCAAAAGTCCTAGAGTCGAGGACTCTAGGTGGAAAGTCTTGGTGTCACGAACCAGGTGAAAGACTAGGCGGGTTGTGGAGCGGGCATCCAGCGGAAAGTCCTGGAGCCTCGGGCGCTGAGCAAAAGTCCAGTTGGTCTAGAAAATCAACTAGCAACAGGTAAACTCTCCTGAGTTGAGTAGGTGAGGACGCGTTCCCCGGTGAGGGAACAGTAGACGTCGGTTCGACCTAGGGTTTCCTGTCGAGAATCCGAAGTCAGAATCAGGCAGTCAGTGACTGTCAAATAATCATATTTATTGTGTTTAATTATGCTAACTCTATTTTGCAAGATATATTTTTGGATTCTAGACTAACCTATTTTTCAAGAAGAAACCCTCTCGTAACAAGGCGCGAGGGCGCCGTCATGGAGCTTGAGGGCACCCTGGATGCTGAGCAAAGGGTGCAGTCATGGAGCTTGAGGGTTCCCTAGACACTCGCGCGAGGGCACCCTCATGGAGCTTGAGGGTGCCTTGGACCTTGGCGTGAGGGCACCCTCATAGAGGTTGAGGGCACCCGCAAGCGGATAAGCTGCGAAGTGGTCAGAGCTCATCCACGTTGTGGATTCGATGCGGATGAGGCCACCCTCCATTGTATTGGAGGCACCCTCCATGAGCTTTATATGTAGGATTCGACCAGCAGCTTAGGACATTATCTGAAACACGATCCATCTTCCGTGTGTTGCTTAAAGAATGTTCCGACAAAGCCGCAACTCGACTCCGATGACCAGTCGCTTTAACTTCACTATTTTCTTTTGTCGTTGGTATATTTTATTGCTTTAAATTGTACTTCAAAAGTTGTAAAGATTTACGAATTGATAGTGATTGCCCATCGAAAATGATCAACGATCACGGGCCTTGGAGTAGGAGTCGCCTGCTTCGAACCAAATAAATTTTGGTGTTTGCATTGTTTGTTCTTATTTCCCTTATTTCTGCTGTGTTTACTCGTTAAGTTTTCTGAAACAAAAAGTGAAAGCCACGAGCGTTATTCACCCCCCCTCTAGCACTTTTCGATCCAACAATTGGTATCAGAGCGGGGTCACTTCGAATTGGTATAACCACCTTTCAAGCAATATTTTTCATGGTGATTTTCTAATTTTTTGGAATTGATCAGAATCGATATAATTGTCGTCCTATGATCCATTTTTTTTCGCAATCGAAGTTTTTGCTTGAAGCTGGTGTAACACCACTCGAGTTCAAATTTTATTTTTCTTTATCCTGCACTACTAATCCAAGACCAAGTCTTGGAACAAGTTTTTGTTTCTCTTTGTGTGCTAGATTCCAATGGCACGTCAATAAGGCTATAGCATAGCCCAACCACTGCTCTTCTCCGGGGAAGACTTCGGCTACTGGATGGGCCGAATGGAGTCCTACCTCCAAACTCAGTTTGAGGTATGGATGATCATCAAGACCATCATCTCACTCCCACTTGACGGTGTAGGAAACCCCGTATCATGCGAAGACTGGCACCCTAGCATAATAAAGAAGGTAGAAGTCAATGTAAAAGTAACGTGTATCCTTCAATGCAGCCTTACAAAGGAAGAGTTGAACCGAGTCGGCCCATTCTCAAGCGCAAAAGAATTGTGGGAGAAACTAATCGAGCTACACGAGGGCACGTCTGACACAAAGGTAAGTAAGCGTGACTTACTATTTAATAAATTGTATAACATCAAAATGCAGGAAGAAGAGACAGCTAGCCAACTCTACACAAGAATTCAAGATCTATTGAACGAACTGCATGCGATCAAACAGAAAGTGGAGAACCGTGACATCATAAGGTACGCGCTTAATGCATTTCCAAGGAACACTTTGTGGGTGTCCATGGTCGATGCCTACAAAGTTTCTAAGGATTTGTCTTTAATTAAGTTAGATGAGCTATTCTCTGAATTTGAATTACATGAACAGACTAATGCTTGGCCGATCGAGAAAGTGTTGGATCGAGAAGCGCTAGAGGGGGAGTGAATAGCACTCGTGGCTTTCACTTTTCGTATTCGAAAATGTACGAGTAACGCAGCGGAAATAAATAAAGCACACACAAAAAGACCCAAGTATTTTTACTTGGTTCGGAGCCTTGGACGACTCCTACTCCAAGGTCCACGCTCGTTGAGCGTTTACTTTAGGCAACAACTATATCGCGCAAAAGGTTTCAAGAGTATTACAATTTGACAGTATTGAAATAGCTATATCGACAACAAGAATTGAAGATTCGCAGCTTCGGGTCGTGGGGGACTTGTTGTAGCTCAGCCGGATCGTCTCGTTAGCAGTGCACAGTTGAAGGATGTCTTGGAATTTATTGTTGTGAGCTGCTGGTCGAGACCTCTATAAAAGAGTTATTGAAGGTGCCTCAAAGCCCCTTGAGGGCGCCTCCATCACAGCCGAGTCAGCTACACGGATAAACCCAGACTCCTTCGTCGCTCATCCACTTGAAGGTGCCTCCATGCTCCTTGAGGGTGCCTTTAAGGTTGTCCAAGGTGCCTCAAGCCTCCATGAGGGCACCTCTAGCTCCCCTGCGCGCACCTCTGACCCTTTGCACCCGAGGCGCCTCCAAGCTCCATGAGGGGTCCTCGGGTACTGTTCATCCGAGGCATAATGTGCTCTTTTGTCCCTACAAGATAGGTTAGTCCACAAGACAATAATATATCATGCAAAACAAAATTAACACACAAATAATGACATAAACAAGAATATCTGACAATCACTGGACTGTCCGGTTCTGACTTTGGATTTCCAACCGGAAACCCTAGGTCGAACCGGCGCCTACTGTTCCCTCCGCGGGGAACACGTCCTCGCCTACTCCACTCAGGAGAGCATACCTGATGCCAGTCCAGTCCTCCAGACCGACTGGACGTTCTACCTAAGGTTACCACCCCCTAGGACCTAGGGTTACCACCTCCTAGGGTTTTTCGCCACCTAGGGTTACCTCCCCCTAGGACCTAAGGTTACCCCCCTTAGGATTTTCCTCCACCTAGGGTTACCACCCCCTATGACCTAAGGTGGACACCCCTTATGGTTTTCCTCTACCTAGGGTTACCACCCCCTAGGACCTAAGATTACCGCCCCTTAGGATTTTCCACCTGTTGGGTTTTTCGGACCACGAAAACCGCTTTTCGCGTCGCGGAAACCCCGAATCGCCCAAGCCACGGATCTCGTGCAAGGTAAAACCGAACGAAAATACGAGTACGAGTTTGAAAACTTTAATCTACAGTAGATCTACATAAGGATAAACCATTTATACCTTTGATGCGATGCCCTTCGCGTTCCCGCTCGTCCAAATGATGCAGGATCTCAAGACCGTCAAGCGCCGGTCCTCTAGAAGTATCCACACGGACACACTAGATGGAGATGACAAAAAACCAAGGTGTGCTAGCACCTATGTGGTTCGGCCAAGGGAGGAGAGGGAGAGGGAGAGCTTAAGAGGGAGAAGAAGGAAGAGGCACACAAGTGAATGAAAAATGAATTTCTTCACCCAAAACAAAGTGGCCGACCACTTTTCAAAATTCACATTAATTGCATTAATTGCAATTAATATGAAACCATAAAATCACATTAATTGCATTAATTGCAATTAATATGAAACCATTAAGAGAGTGGCTTTGTCACTTCCATGAGGTGGCACCCATGATGATGTGGAACATCATTATTGGTCCACCTAATGCCAACTCACCAATGAGATGGCAAAAGGTCAAGTCAAAATTGACCTTTGGTCTTCCTTCTCAAGTCAAGTCAAACTTGACTCAATCTCTACCATGGTGGATCTAATCCAACCATTTGATTCGAGCCAACTTAATATAATGAATCTAATTCATTAAATTAAATTGATTCAATGAGTCAAAATCTAAATTAGACTCATTTAACACATGAATCAACTTGAGTCGAACTCAAGTTAGCCCAATTAGGATTACTCTTAATCCAATTTGATTCATCAAATGAATCTAATCCTCTTGGTTCATCATATGAACCTAATCTCCACCTAATTGTCCTAAGTATGTGACCCTATAGGTTCTTGTAACGTTGGCAATGCCCTAAACCCATTTAGGAGCATAAGTAATGAGCGGTATCTAGCAACACATCATTACTACACAAGTTACAAGAATGTCGAGATCCGACATCACCTTGTGACTACCAATTGTGACTACTCACAAAATAATGACAAGTGTCCTTCTATCCTAGACATCTAGATTGATCAATATGAGGCATAGACCGTGTCATCCTCTAATCAATCTAAATCTTGAACTCCAAGTTAGACTCACTCGATCAAATGAGCTCAACATCTAATGTTGACTCATTTGGGCATGGCCATGCGCTTAGTGGTCTCACTCTATCAAGAATAGCGATGTCGCTCCCGTCATATGGGAGGGATAGATCCCATCTACATCACTCACATCCCTCTGCATAATTCATTACATACCCAGTAATCGCCTTTATAGTCCACCCAGTTACGGGTGACGTTTGACGAAACTAAAGTACATAACTCCTTATGTAGGGATCCATGGTGACTTCAGGTCTAAGGACTAATAGTCATACTAATAGCCACATGAGAAAGTATATGACACTCATATAACGATCCATGATACTTTCTCATGGCGGGTCATTCAGTATACATTCTCTAATGCATACCCATGTGTCAGCTTGATATCTCTATATCCATGACTTGTGAGATCAAGTCATCGAGCTGACCTACATGCTAGTCTTATTGTATTAACATTGTCCCTGAATGCTAATACTCGACTAGGAATGATTTAGAGTAGTGTTCCCTATATCATCTCACTATCGATTCAACTAATCGATTGATATAGGTATGAACCTTCTACTCAAGGACGCTACTATACTTAGTCTATTTGGCACTAATATAAATAAGTATAATAACCAAACAAATGCCTTTATTAATAAACAAGAATATGATATACATGAGTCCATACAATCATCAAATGATTGGCTCTAGGGCTCTAACTAACACCACCACCTAGGGTTACCACCCCCTAGGACCTAGGGTCACCACCCCCTAGGGTTTTTCACCTACCTAACCACAGCTAGGACTTTTACCTATGAACACTTAGGACTTTTCTGCAAAGCTAATTCAAGCACATTAAATAACAAAACAACTTAACTTGAACCCTTTGACATAATCAAAACATAGGTTCAATCGTCGGATGCTTCCTACACCAACAATCTCCCCCTTTTTGATTATGGCAACACGGTTCAAAGTTAAATAAAAAAATATAACAGTAAATGCAAAAACTTCTTAATTCTTAGCTTTTTAATTCTTAACTTTGAAACTTTGACTTTTCTCTCCCCTTTGACATAAATCAAAAAGAACACTAAGAAGAGAGAATTTTTTTTTTATTCTATTTAACTTTAAGCTCCCCTTGAAGAGTAGCACTTAGAAAAAAATTTTGCTTTGAAAATACTTTTATCAAAGACTTAGCTAAACTTTTAAAAATAATAGTTTTGTCAAGTATTTATCCTTAAAAAGAATAGCTTTTCAAACAGAATTATTTTGAAAAACATTTAGCTAAATTTTGAAAATGCTTTAGAAAATACTTAGCGTTTTCAACAAAAACTAACAATATTTAGTATTAGAAAATAATTGCTTTAAGAAACACTTAGCTAAAATTTAAAAAATGCTTCGAAAAATACTTAGCTAACTATTTAACTAAATTTGAAAATACTTAGCTAAATTTGAAATGCTTTTGAAAATTACTTAGCTAAATTTGAAAGGCTTTTGAAAAAATATTTAGCTAAATTTGAAAGGCTTTCAAAAAAATATTTTTGAAAATACTTAGCTTAATTTCAACAAAAATTTAGCTAAACTTAAGCTTTTTAAAATAATTGCTATTTGAACAATTGAACTCTCAAGATGATTAAAAGTATTGATAAAAACTTGACTTTTAAAATATTTTCTTGATTTTAGTTTAAGTACTTAATTTAAAAAGGATTTACATAAAAGCTTAGCTTAAGTACTTAGCTTTGAAAACATTTAGCTTCTAGAAAAGTTTTAATTTTAAAGCCAGGTCACAAATAATTTTAATTTTAAAGTCAAGTCAAAAATAATCTGTATTTTTGAAGACAAGTCAAAAATAGTTTTTAATTATGAAGTTAAGTCAAAAACAATTTTTATTTTAAAGAAAAAACTAACCTGGAAAAAAAATTTTCACTCCCCCTTAATTAATACCTATAGTCCAAGCATGTATTTAAAGGTAATTATTTTGCTAATTTACCATCTCACCCATTCTAGGTTTTCAAACAAGTTCAGCTTATGAGTAAGTGAGAGACGGAGTTGTCTTTGTTTAAATTGTAATTGATATTTAAAATAAGTTTGAGTTTGAATTTCAAATGAGTAAACATTTAAAATTATGAATATTTTAAAGAACATATAATTTGAAAATTAATTAAGATTTAAAAATTAATTATCATTAAGACTCTAATTATAATTTAAAAATTAATTATTATTAAGATTTTGAATCAAATATGATTTGAAAATTAATTAAGATTTAAAAATTAATTAACATTAAGATTCTAAATATAATTTTAAAATTAATTATTATTAAGATTTTGAATCAAATATGATTTGAAAATTAATTAAGATTAAGATTTTGAATCAAATATGATTTCCAAATTAATTAAGATTAAGATTTTGAATTAAATATGATTTGAAAATTAATTAAGATTAAGGTTTTCAAAATGATTTGAAAATTCGCTAAGATTTGAAAATTATAATTTTGTAAATAATGATTTTTAATTTTGAAATTATTATGATTTATACCTTAATAATAATTAACTTTTTAAGAAATAATTTTACAATTAATTATAATATGAAGTGAGATTTTGAAATTAATTATAATTTTAAAAATTAATTATAATATGAAGTGAGATTTTGAAATTGATTTTGTTTCTAAAAATAATTATGATATGAAGTCAGATTCTGAAATTAATTATGATTTTTAAAAATTAATTAATAATTATCAAATTAACTATGTTTTTTGAAATAATTGTATTAATATTAATTAATTATAGGTTTTGAAAATAATTATTTTAATATTAATTAGATAATTTAAATAGGATTTTGAAAATAAATATTTTAATCTAGGATTTTGAAAATAATTATTTTAATATAGGATTTTGAAAATAATTATTTTAATATTAATTATAGAATTTAAATAGGATTTTGAAATTAATTTTGATTTTAAAGTTAATTATAAAATTAAGTAAGATTTCAAAATTAATTATGATTTTTAAAATAATTTTCAAATTGAGTAAGATTAATTATGGTTCTTAAAATAATTTTCAAATTGAGTGAGATTAATTATGATTTGAAATTATAACTTTGTAAATAATGATTTTGAGTTTTTAAAATATCAAAAATAATTAATTTACTTTGATTGAAATTAATTAGACTTTTGAAATTAATTAAATATATGTATATAATTTAATTATGATTTAAATATTAATATTAAAATTAATTAAGTTAATTTAATTAAATTGATTAAGTATTTTAATCAATTGTTGATTACAATTTGTAAATTAAATTGGTGAATGAAATTGTTAATTAAATTGGTAAATTAATTCTAAATTTTTACCTAGATCCATCTCACCCTTTTCTAAGTTATCAATTAGGGAATCTTATTGATTTTTGTGAGATGGTTATCTTAAGATTTAGATTATTTCTAAAAATTAATTTACATTTGAGTTAGACTAGGTTTTCCAATTAGTCAATTAAATACACATTTCAAAGATTGGCTCCCAGGCTGTGGCGAGGCACTAGGCCTTCTTAGGTATGTGATCATCCACCACTTCTACACAGAGCCTTTCAAAGAAATCATATATTTAATTTCCTTTTTGAAACCCCTAGGTTTAACTAAACAAGTGTAAATTACACCTAGGTCCTTAATCTAAACATGCATATTATAAAGAAAAGAAAATAAACAATCATCAAGCAATTTTATCTATTTATCAAGACAGTTTTTCTATTGGCTCCCCCTGGATCATAACCTCGATATGGTCTATCAAGGTAATGTATCTAATCCTTGGGGACCCAATAGTGTCCAAGTCCGACTTGATTAGTCAAGTTTGACTTGGGGACTCATGCTTAAACTACTTTTCTATTTGATCGATTTATAAGTGATAAGTACGACTCGTATTTGTGTTTGGCCTTAAATCCAAGTCCAAATTTGTTGTAAATGACTCTTTGTTTTTCAAGAATCATATTAAGATTCTTGGAACCCAACGTGAACCGTTCAAGCATGTTCTTAAGTTCTTTAACTTGAGTTTTCAAATTGAAATTTTCTTCCTCAAGTTGTTGGACTTAGGTTGAATTTTCAATTTGAATTGGCTTAGTCAAAGGACTCGAGTTAGTCACTTCCTTAAGGGTTGTTACCTCCTTTTGGAGTGACTTAACCCGGACGTTGGATTTAGCCAATTTCTTTAATAAATAAGAAACTGGATTTTCTAGATTATCTATGTTAATACCAGAAATTAAAGCGCTTACAGTGGTTTTGGGTCCTTTGGAAACGGATACGGATCTGTGGCTTTGCTCGAACTCGGTTTCTGATTCGCTCTCGATTTCGGACTCGCACTCAGATTCGGTTTCAACGACGTTCGCTTGTACCGGTAGAGTGAGAAAGCTCGTTTGTTCTTCTTCATCGGATTCAGATTCGTCTGATGACTCGGACCAATGGTTTTTAAATACGTGTCCATGACGTATTCCACGTATCTATGCTGATAACCAATTATTTCAAACTTCGTCGAATGAAAATGAATTTTTTGAAAATGGTTTTGGAGGGAAAAAACGAAAGGCGTAGAGGGGGAGTAGTCTAGCTTGATTGGTGGTTTTTAACACAAACAATATCTAATTTTCTTTCAAAATAGGAACCCCCTTGCTGGATTGGTGGTTTCACCAAATCAGAGTAGTCTAGCTCTGATACCAATTGTTGGATCGAGAAGCGCTAGAGGGTGAGTGAATAGTGCTCGTGGCTTTCACTTTTCGTATTCGAAAACGTACGAGTAACGCAGCGGAAATAAATAAAGCACACACAAAAAGACCCAAGTATTTTTACTTGGTTCGGAGCCTTGGATGACTCCTACTCCAAGGCCCATGCTCGTTAAGTATTTACTTTGGGCAACAACTATATCACGCAAAAGGTTATAGGAGTATTACAATTTAACAGTATTAAAACAGCTATACCGATAACAAGAATTGAAGATTCACAGCTTCGGGTCGTGGGGGACTTATTGTAGCTCAATCGGATCGTCTCATTAGCAGTGCACAGCTAAAGGATATCTTGGAATTTGTTGTTGTGAGCTGCTAGTCAAGACCTTTATAAAAGAGCTGTTGAAGGCACCTCAAAGCTCCTTGAGGGCACCTCCATCACAGCCGAGTCAGCCGCGCAGATAAGCCCAGACTCCTTCGTCGCTCATCCACTTGAAGGTGCCTCCATTGTCATGCCCCAGGTAGTCCCTGCCAGAAGAAATTTCAACAGCATCTCCCCTGTACGGGTGACAATTTGAAACTTTCTACAATGCCCTCAGGGCCACATATACATCGGCCAACACGGCCGGAACAATAACAATAAAAATAAAAGTACAATATGCAAACATCCATGCAATTTTATAATAAAAACTAAACATAAGCAAAGATAAGGAAAACATCGTAAAAATCCTACTCAAAAGTTAATTAGGGTTAGCTCCATTAACCCTAACTATTCATAATCCAATCATACTAACCATCTAATACTCCAAATTCACTATGATCTATAACTAAGATCAATTACCTACTCCTTACCTCAATTCACAACTAAAAAGGTTGCTGGAACAAGGTGGTTGTTGTTGCTGGAAGGGGTAACTGTTGGGTGGAGTTGCTGCCGGAACCAAGAACACCCAACAGAAAAGAATAGAACAGAACCTCACTGGAATTCTCTTCTTCTCCAATCTCGTAACCTCAATCAATAGCAAAGAAGAGGAGGCCCAACCTGATCAGGGAAAAAAATCCAGCACAAGAAGAGTCAATGCCGAAAGAACCCTAATCTAGCTAAACCCTTAAATCAAAATTAGAGTTCACGGATTAAACAAAACAACCTAACTCACCTTGCTATCACATTACCAGAACCCCCCTTACTCTGAAGAGGAGATGAATCTCGGATCTAGGGCACAGAGCTCAGCTAGGGCACAGTGTGGAGATGGCCTGCGCTATTTCGTACGGCAGCGGCACTGTGTAGAGGTGCGGCAGCAAAGAACAGATCTAGGGCATGGTCCTTTCCCCCTTGGCCGAAGATCGTCCCGTGGAGAGGTGCGGTGGCGAGCGATCAGACCTAGGGCTCGACAAGAACTCGCCCGAGCGATTGTCGGTGATGCGCTCAGTGAGACAGAAGAAAAGGGGCTGTTGGAAAAATAGATCACACGGCGTCGGCAAGGGCCCCGGTGCACAAGGGCAAGCGGCGCGCCCTGATCTCAGCATTGGAGACAGGGAAGAAGAAGGGAAAGAATCAGCTCGAGGCTACCTTGGCCACGGGGTCTTGTACCGGAGGGGAAGAGGAGGCGTTGCAGCGGTGTCGACGCGTCGGTTGGGCGGCGTCGGCACGTCCGTTTGGGAAGAGAAGAAGAAATGGCCCGCGGGTGAGAAGAGGAAACGACATCGGGGAGGCGTCGGGTGAGGGCACGGGGGAGGAGAAAAAGAAAAGAAAAGGAATAAAAAAAATAAATAAATAAACATTTTCTCGTTAAAATCGGGCAGTCTAAACAGGTTTTCTCGGGTCTTAATTTTTATCCCCGTAAATTTGTCATACGAGCTCCGAAAAATTTCCAAAAAATTCCATAAAATTCCCTTATAGTTATTCACTCATTTTCAGTATTTTACATTCTCCCCCACTAATAAAAATTTGATCCCCAAATTTTCGTTATTACCATCAGTAAGTACTAACAATAAATAAATAGTATAAATGCTGAACGAAAAATAACTCACATACCTCAAGTAAAAAGATGGGGGTATCGAGCTCAAATCGTATCCTCGAACTCCAAGGTAGTCTCCTCGTCCGTATGATGCTGTCATCCGACTTTAACCAATCGGATAGTCTCGTTCCGGAGATGATGCTTTTTCCGGTCTAGAATCTGTACCGGAACTTCCTCATAAGTGACGTCAGGCTGAACGGGAACTGAGATATCTGTCAGCATATGTATCGGGTCGAGTACGTATCTCCTCAGCATAGATACGTGGAATACGTCATGGACGCTTGCTAGGGATGGTGGTAGTGTTAGACGATAAGCTACTGCTCCAATCCTCTCCAGGATCTGGAAAGAGTCAATATACCGTGGAGCTAGCTTACCTCTGAGGCCAAATCTCTCCACCCCTTTCGTGGGTGAGACTCGCAGAAATACATGGTCACCTGTAGAGAACTTCAGGGGTCTCCGTCTCCGATCAGCATAACTCTTCTGGCGGTCCTGGACCTCTGACATCCTCCGTCTGATAGTACGGACCAACTCTACCTCCTGCTGAGTTCTATGAGGTCCTAACAACTATGCCTCCCCAACCTCATCCTAGAGGGTAGGTGTCTGACAAGGCCTACCATACAACGTTTCAAACGGTGTCATCTGAATAGCCGAATGAAAGCTGTTGTTGTAGGCGAACTCTACCAATGACAAATGGTCCTCCCAACTGCCTCCGAAATCCAACACACGAGACCTCAGCAAGTCCTTGTTGACCTCCGCAAGTGTACGGAAATGTCGCAAGTAATATAAAAGATTATCGTATACACAGGGACTGGAATAAGCACTAGAAATGTTTCAACACGAGTTAGCTAAACAACTAATCAATTGGTTTCCAAAAACTAAATGTAACTAATGAAAAGTAAACATAGAAATGAAAGATCAACAAACAATATTATGGGCTATGATAAAGGAATGTTCTAGGAGTTTTGATTTATTTGTAAGATTCCTCAATGTAAATGATCTACCAAATCCTATTTCTCAATTGTCCAACATTTATAAAAGGTTGCCGGTTCTCTCTTGCAATAGACAACCGACCTAGGACTGAAATTTATACCTAAATGTGATCAATTAGATATGAACTTATGTTGTCCTTACACGGGCATGTTCCTGTCACGAAGATCCCTCGGATAATCAACACAAAAATCATACTTCTCAACCCATAAGATATAAAGATTAATCCCTAAATCTATCCTACCTTCTTGAATTATCCTATTTTTCCCTCAAACGTCCTTACACGGGCTTACACCTTTCGTGTGCTTCCCTTGGAAAATCGAGTGGGAGATAATCTCTACAAGATCCATAGGACATTCAAACAATCAATCTAAAATGAGAATTGGGTCCACATCACAACAATTCATTCAAGATTTAATTGATACAAACAAGACAATATCATAGAAACAAGGAAATGACAAATCCACAAGAGTTTACATCAATTTATCATACAAATACTCCCTCCATCCTAAAACAAAGAGATCTATTCCATGAATCGAAAAGAGAAATCCAAAAAAACAAAGATTACAAGCATTTCTTGATCCCCAATCCAAGAAGAGGAGAGAAAGAAAACTTATCTAAGATGAAACTTGGTCTTCGGATCCAATCCACGCTCCTGGAGTTGAATCCATTGAAGATCCTCCTTTAGATCGCCCAGAAATCCTCCCAAGATTAGAAGGAAAGACCCAAATCTCCTTTTCTCCCAAGAGGGAGAAGATCCCCTTTCAAATCAAGAAGAAGGGCTTATATAGAGGTCAGTTTTGGGTGCCACACGGCCCCGTGGCACAGCCGTGTGAGGTTCACACGGCCTGCTCCACTTTCTTCTCTGTTGACCTCACACGGTCGTGTGAGGTACATGGCCTTGTCTTGCCTCTATCAACGCCCTCTTTGCATGACTGTGTAGATCCACACGGCCTGCACTGCCTTCACCTCTGGAAACCTGACACGATCGTGTGATGCACATGGCCAAAATTCTCCTGCTGTCTAGAAACCTCACACGGCTGTGTAGTGCACACGGCTGAGGCTTCTCCTGTCTCTGGAAAACTGACGTGGTCGTGTGGTGTACACGGCCCAGGCTTCCTTGGGCTTCAAAACTTGGCACGGTCGTGTGAGGTTCACACGGCCATGCCATCTTTCTTCTCTGGTGCAGCTAAACGGCCTCTCATCCTTACACGCCCTGGGCAACCCCCCTATGGCAAGGTCGTGTAGGGTTCAAGTGTCATGGCTTCCTCCATCGCTTTGCTTGCAGATTTGGCTTCAAACATGCATCTTTCACCAGATTCGACTCCTGCGTATAAAAAAATACACAAAAGCATATCTCCGAACAAAGAGAGTAAATATGCTAAAAAGGAAAGTTGAAAGTACGAAAATGCATAGATCAAGCATGCTCAAAGTATGTGAATGTGTGTCAAAATATGCTAATAAGTGTATACAATCTACGCACATCACACCCCCAGACTTAAACCTTTGTTTGTCCTCAAGCAAAATGCTGTAATCTAAATTCATATGTTTTACAATGCTCTCATATCCCTAATGCATTCTCCTAACTCTATCAAAAAGTTTCATTAGTAAGCATGATCATGAAAACAAGTTAAGTTTGGCTCAAGCATAAGTATCCTGTGCATAGTGCAAATAAAACAACTCAAAACTCTTCAAGTTTCAATCTATGTTCTAGTAAGTCGTCATCAAGTTTGAATTCCTAATGTATCCGATGGTAGACAAGTAACCAGTGATAGGCACTTACTTGTCATACACTTGGTTCATATTTCTCAATCAACCCAAGGTCTCAAAAGCATGCTCAATCTCAAGAGAAGCTAAGCAGTCATTTCTCCAGTAACCTAACTCGGTCTCAAAGGGGTGACTTGCTAGATTCCACTCACAACAACTATTTTTTATATCCCTTATTCACTTTTTTTTTCATTGCTTTCTCTTTTTTTCACATTTTTTTTCCATAAGCATTTGCATTGTGCAATCTTATTTCACAAGTGTACTTTTAGCACAAATGTTGAGATATTTTGATTTTTCCAAATGAGCTTACATGAGTTGAGCCTCATCTAGTAACCAAAATGAAGTTTGAGAAATCACCATGGAAACCAAGTACTAAACGAACAAGATGAATTATGACTATTTCAATGATATCAACCATTCAAGCATCAAGTCAAAGTGTAGTGAAAATAAGATCCTTAAGGTCAAGCCAAGACTAAAACTTATCTCCAAATGATACTTAGCTTATATCATGCTACTCAAGATAGAGAAAAGAAGTACACTAAGCATACTACTAGCATCATTTACAACATCATGAATCTAGATAATGAACGTGTTAACATTTTATCTTAAATACAAGAAAGCATATAAGTGAAGTTTTGATGTTCTCAAGATGTATGCCACAAGCTTTCAAAAGATAGTCAAATGACTATCAAAACAAACACTCAAGCAAGACAATCGAAATAGAATGCAAAACAAAAACCAAACATGCAGAAAACAAGAAAACAAGCAAAAACTGAAAACTAGAACGCAAAAAGAAATCAGGTTAGACACCCCCCCCCCCCCCAGACTCAAACTTTTCATCGTCCCAATGAAATCAATATGGTGGAGGTGGAGGTGGATGTGGATGTGGAGGGGGGCGAGGAAAAGGGTGCCTACGACGTCGCTGGCCAATGGGAAAACTAGGGAAACCTGGAGTTTCGCTCAGGATAATATGATACTCAAACAAAGCATCTACTTGTTGACTAGTGACACTCATGCTTTGCATAAAATCCCTCATTCTAGCTTGATCCGTATCATAATCCTAGACAAATTCGGCCACTTGACCCTGAAAGTTCCTCGTGAACTGAAAGTGCTCTTGTACTTCTCTAAACTGATTATCTGATAAAGAGAAGTGACCTTCCAACATTCTTCGTTGGACATCATACTTCTCATGAAGCGATTCTAGAGAAGTACGAAAATCAGAAAAATCAAATCTGGAGGGACCCGTACCATAGGCAAAAGAATGCCTAGCATTATCTGGATGTCCATAAGGCTGCGGGTATCCAGATGTCAAGGGCTCAATGTGCGGCTCTATGTCTCCGGATATAGAGGGAACATTTTCGGGGTCGACATCGGTGATTACCCAATTAGCAGGGTTGCGAATTGAAGTTCGTTCAGGATAAGGAAGAGGTAGAGGAAAACCATTCCTCCTAGGAAATGCAAACCCATTCTCATCCTGAACGATCATCTTTATGGCAAGACATGCATCCATGTCAATCATATCATTGCCATGAATAACTTCCAACCCTTCTAAATCAAGTTCCAAGCTAATGACTACTTGGGTAATCAAACAACCAAGCACTGTTGATCCCAAAGATGCCCTCGCAGTTCTCACTAAGATTTGTAAAAAATGAAAACCGGAATCAAAATCAACCTTATATAGCATAGCCCATAGAGAATAAAGTTCTACTTTTTTGACGACTCCATCACTTTCACCCCTACCAAAAATAGTTTTGCTCATGATTCTATGTAGATATCTAAAAATGGGGTTTTGCATGTGAGAAGCCTTGGATCTCAACATTCTTGTAACATTGGGTAGTAATGATGTGTTGCTAGATACCGCTCATTACTTATGCTCCTAAATGGGTTTAGGGGCATTGCCAACGTTACAAGAACGTATAGGGTCACACACTAAGGATAATTAGATGGAGATTAGGTTCATATGATGAACCAAGAGGATTAGATTCATTTGATGAATCAAATTGGATTAAGAGTAATCCAAATTGGGCTAATTGAGTTGGACTCAAGTTGATTCATGTATTCAATGAGTCTAATTTAGATTATGACTCATTAAATCAACTTAATTTAACGAATTAGATTCATTATATTAAGTTGGCTTGAATCAAATGGTTAGATTAGATCAACCATGGAAGAGATTTGGTCAAGTTTGACTTGACTTGAGAGGAAGAGGAAGAGTCAAGTTTGATTTAACTAATTGCCACATCATAAGTGAGATGGCAAGATGTGGACCAATGATGATGCTCCACATCATCATGGTGTGCCACCTCATGGAGGTTACAAGCCTCCTTTCCCATTAATGTGGCCGGCCACATTAAATGAGTGGGAGTTACTCAAGTGGCCGGCCACATAACAGGATGAATGGGAATGAATTTTCATTTAAGACTCATTCACTCCATCTTCTTCCTCTAGCTCTCCTTCTCCCTCTCCTCCTCAACTTGGCCGAACCACACAAGGTGCTAGCACACCCTTTGTGTGGTTTTTCTCCACCTACGTGTCCGTGTTGATACTTCTAGAGGGGTATCTATTTTGATACTCTCGAGATCCGGCACCGTTTGGACGAGCGGGAACGTGAAGGGCTTCGCTTCAAAGGTATAACCTTTTCTTTTGTAGATCTAAGTGTAGATCTAGGTAGAAACTCGTATTCGTGTGTTTTTCAAACTCTTTCTTTGCACGGATCCGTTGGCTAGGGGCTTTCGGGGTTTCCGCGACGCGAAAAAGCTATTTTCGCGGCCCGAAAAACCCAACAGTGGTATCAGAGCCACGTGCGAAGACGAATACGAGTTTATTTTGTGTTTTATGAAAACTTTTAAGTTCTGTAATATTCTGTAAATTTATGATTTTTATAGTTTTTATGGATATTTTTCTCGTAGAAGCGAAGCACAAGTGTTTCGATACTTGTAGGCTTCGACTACCGAGAAGAATTTTCCAAAACGGCCAAGTTTCGCCCCAAAATTTTTTGGGACAGCGGGCTAAGGCACTGTTAGATCGCAATGGAACTCTCGCGATGGTTAGATCGCGGGTAGGGGTGCTGCCCCTGGCCCCGCAAGGGGATTCGTTCCGCGATTGCGCCCGAAAACCGCTAAACGGAACCGCCGGGAAATTGTACTCGTAAAAATTGTAAAAATTATAGAAAAAAATTACAGAAAAATTATAGAAATATATAATTTTGAATTATATATTATTTTTGTGATAGTCATGGCCCAAAGACCCAATTCGATTGGATAATTCGTGTTGTAATTCAAAATATGGCCTGCGTGCCATTTTGTGTATGTGCGTGTTGTATTTTATTTTATTTTTCGCGACCTACGCGTCGTGTCTTTCTCTTTTATTCTTGTTGTAAATTAGATTTAGACTCGAATGTAACTCGAGTTTCAAAATATAATGTAAATTTTGAAGCGGTGGAAGGTCCACTCGAGACGGAGTTACGAGGAGGGTGCGAGCAACACGAGGTGGTCAAAGGAAGGAGCTTGAGAAGCTGTTGACCTTAGGTTGACCATCCGATCTTCTCATTAGCTTGAGAAGATCGTAGTAGGGCCATGACATAATCACAAAATTATTTAATTAATTGCTTTTGTGTGTATGTGATGCATGTTAGTTAATTAAGTAATTAATTAGTGCCTGCCGATTAGATTAGATCTAAGTCGTGCACATGATGCACCCTTCGATTAGATTAGATCTATCGAGTATATGATACGCATCATCATTTAGATTAGATCTAAATCGCGTCAACTCGTAATGCCTATCATGCCGTGATACCTACCACTACCTCGATCGCATGTTGTTGTTGAATCTGCCAAAGCAGAGCAACACATACTATCTTGGTAGGGTACGGAGGGACAATTTTGGTCCCGCCTATCAACGCATGGGTGAGTTCAACTCAATTAGATTGAGTAACTAGTTAACTCAATTGGATCGAGTTTAACTATAGGCATTATCCAATGGTTGGTAGATAGGTCAAAATCACGTTTATATTAACTCTTGGGCATATTAGCCAAAGCTAACTCAAGATTTAATATAAATGCGGATTTTGATCCTATAAACAAGAGTTGCATAGAGATGTAATTGGTAATCGTTACCTACCGATCATACTAAGTCTTGGGCATATTAGCCAAAGCTAACTCAAGGGTTAGTATGATGTGGATATTGTCCTACATGAATTATAGAATTCAGTGGGAGCATCATTTAGTTAAAGGCCTAATTAAATGATTAAGAATATGATACTTATTTCTGCATTTATTTATGTTGTAGATTACCATGACGTCGAATACGAACACCTTCTCCCTGCGATCTGTCCTCGAGAAGGACAAGCTCAACGGAGCAAACTTCCTGGACTGGCACAGGAACCTAAGAATAGTTCTCACGCAAGAACGTAAACTGTACGTTTTGGAGCAGCCCATTCCGGAGGCTCCTCCTGCCACTGCCCCGCGAGCTGACCGAGATGCTTTCAAGAAGCATCAAGATGACGCATTAGATGTGTCTTGTCTAATGCTCGCAACCATGAACTCTGAGCTTCAGAAGCAACACGAGTTAATGGGCGCTTACGATATGGTTGAACATCTTCGTCAACTGTATCAAGGTCAAGCGAGGCATGAGAGATTTGAGATCTCAAGGGCACTGTTTCAGTGCAAGATGTCAGACGGGGCTCCTGTAGTCCCATATGTACTCAAAATGATTGGGTATATAGAGAACCTACAAAGGTTGGGGTTCCCACTTAGCCAAGAGCTGGCCACTGACCTGATCTTGCAATCCTTGCCGGATAGCTACAGTCAATTCGTTCTAAACTACAATATGAACGAGATTGACAAGCCACTGCCCGAGCAACTGCTGAGCTAAACCTTAAGAAGGCTAAGCCCAACACTGTTCGATGGTTCGAAACATAAGGGCAAGGGCAAGCCCAAAGGCAAGGGAAAGTCCCAAGCCAAGGGCAAAGGCAAGGCAATGAAGCCTAAAGGAGGGGTCGCCCACTGCGGTCAGACCGGGCACTGGAAGAGGAACTGCAAGCTATACTTGGAGGATCTTAAGAAGAAGCGAAGTGAGACTTCCACTTCAGGTATATATGTTATAGAAGTCAATCTATCTATTTCTACATCATGGGTATTAGATACTGGATTTGCTTCTCACATTTGTACTGATGTGCAGGCGATGAGAAATAGCAGGGCATTGACAAAGGGCGAGGTGGACCTACGAGTAGGCAATGGAGCACGGGTTACTGCTGTTATTGTAGGGACTTACTTTCTATCTCTGCCCTCTGGGCTTGTACTAGAGTTAGTCGATTGTTGTTATGTGCCTGCATTAACTAAGAACATTATATCAGTTTCTTGTTTGGATAAGAAAGGTTTCTCGTTTACAATAAAGAACAAATGTTGTTCCGTCTATTTAAACGATATGTTTTATTGTAGTGCACCTCTGATAAATGGACTCTATATTCTAGACCTTGAGAGCCCTATCTATAACATAAATACCAAGAGGTTCAAGTCAAATGACATGAACCAAACCTACCTCTGGCACTGTCGCTTAGGTCATATAAATGACAAGCGCTTATCCCAGCTCCATAAGGATGGTTTGCTGGACTCATTTGATTTTGAATCATATGAGATATGCGAGTCATGCCTACGAGGCAAGATGACCAAGACTCCCTTTAGTGGGCACAGCGAGAGAGCGACTGATTTGTTAGGACTTATACATAGTGACGTATGTGGCCCTTTCAATGTCACTGCTAGAGGTGGTTATAGGTACTTCATCACATTTACTGATGACTTCAATAGATATGGTTATGTGTACTTGATGACACATAAGTCATAATCCTTTGAAAAGTTCAAAGAATTCAAGAATGAAGTACAAAACCAGCTTGGCAAGAGTATTAAGATACTTCGATCATATCGAGGTGGAGAATACCTTAGTCATGAGTTTCGTGACTACCTAGCTGAGTGTGGGATTCTATCCCAACTCACTCCTCCTGGAACACCACAGTGGAATGGTGTATCCGAAAGGAGGAATCATACCTTATTAGATATGGTACGATCTATGATGAGTCACACAGATCTTCCGACATACCTTTGGGGCTATGCTCTAGACACGACAGCTTTTATACTCAACCGAGTTCCATCTAAGGCCGTGATAAAGACACCATATAGGATATGGACTGGGAGAGATGCCCAGGTGTCTTTCATGAGGATTTGGGGTTGTGACGCTTACGTTAGACGTCAAGTCTCAGATAAATTAGGACCCAAATCTGACAAGTGCTACTTTATAGGATATCCCAAGGAAACTAAGAGATATTACTTCTACATTCCCAGTCAGCACAAGATAGTTTGGGCAAAGACTGGAGTCTTTCTAGAAAGGGACTTTGTTTCTAGAAAGACTAGTGGGAGTACATTCGATCTTGAAGAAGTTCAAGATGCAGATCCTAGCACTGAAGCCTCGATGGAAGTTGAACTAGAACCACAAAGTGTTGTGGATGATGTTGTTCCACAAAGAGTTGAGGAACAACAACCAGTTCAAGTAGACCTACCTCTTCGCAGGTCTGATAGGGTACGTCGTCAGCTTGAGAGATACTCATTTCTCTTGTATGACCATGATGACGTTGTGCTCATAGAGGATGAGCTTATCACCTATCAGAAAGTTGTGATGAGACCAGATTCCGAGAAATGGCTAGAGGCCATGAGATCCGAAATGGAATCCATGTACACCAACCAAGTATGGACTTTGGTTGATCCACCTGAATGGGTAAAACCCATAAGGTGTAAGTGGGTCTTTAAGAGAAAGACTGACATGGATGGAATTATCTATAAGGGTCGCTTGGTAGCTAAATGTTTCAAGCAAATTCATGGTATTGACTATGATGAAACCTTTTCTCCAGTAGCGATGTTTAAGTCCATTCGGATCATGCTTGCTATTGCAGCTTACCACGATTACGAGATCTGGCAGATGAATGTCAAAACCGTGTTTCTGAATGGAAACCTACTCGAGGATGTGTACATGACACAACCTGAGGGTTTTGTAGATCCAAAGCATACTAGCAGAGTATGCAAGCTGCATAGGTCCATGTATGAACTAAAGCAAGCTTCTCGGAGCTGGAATCTTCGATTCGATGATGCAATCAAACAGTTTGGTTTCATCAAGAATGAAGATGAACCTTGTGTCTACAAGAAGATTGTAGGGGACATAGTTGTCTTCCTCATATTGTATGTGGATGATATACTGCTCATTGGGAAAGACATCCCTTTGCTACAGTCTGTCAAGACTTGGCTAGGGACATGTTTCTCAATGAAGGACTTAGGTGAAGTATCCCGCATTCTAGGGATACAGATCTATAGAGATAGATCTAAGAGATTGCTTGGCCTAAGTCAGAGTACATATATTGACAAGGTACTCCTTCGGTTTGCCATGCAGAACTCCAACAAGGGATTTCTGCCGATGTCACATGACGTGAGTCTTTCGAAGACTCAAGGTCCCTCTTCTAGAGAGGAGAGAGACCGCATGGATCAGATCCCTTATGCTTCAGCCATAGGATCTATCATGTACGCCATGCTATGTACTCGACCTGATGTCTCGTATGCTTTGAGCATGACGAGCAGATACCAGTCAGATCCAGGTGAAAGTCACTGGATAGCGGTCAAGAATATTCTTAAGTACTTAAGAAGGACTAAAGAATATTTCTTGATATATGGAGGCAATGATAAGCTAGCTGTAAAGGGTTACAGTGATGCTAGCTTCCAGACCGACCAGGATGATTATCGATCGCAGTCAGGGTTCGTGTTTTACATAATTGGTGGTGCTGTGAGCTGGAAGAGTTCGAAGCAGGACACAGTAGCTGATTCTACGACAGAGGCCGAGTATATTGCTACATCAGAGGCAGCAAAGGAGGCAGTTTGGATTCGCAAGTTCATCACTGAACTTGTGGTGGTTTCTAGCATTGCTGACTTCATTGAGCTCTATTGTGACAACAATGGATCTATAGCATAGGCGAAGGAACCTCGCTCACACCAGCGGACCAAACACATACTACGACGCTTCCATCTCATTCGAGAGATCATCGAGAGAGGAGATGTGAAGATTTGCAGAGTACCTACAGAGGCTAACATCGCAGATCCCTTGACCAAGGCTTTGGCACAGAGGAAGCATGATGGTCACACTAGGTCATTGGGGCTTAGAGCCTACACTGATTGGCACTAGTGCTAGTGGGAGATTGTTAGCTAGAGTCCTAGAGCCAATCATTTGATGATTATATTTTTGGACTTGTTGTATCATATTCTATATAAATAAAGGCATTTGGTTTTTGGTTATTATACTTACTTGTATTGGTGTCAAATAAACTAAGTATAATAACATCCTTGAGTAGAAGGTTCTTATCTATATCAATCGATTGGTTGAATCGATAGTGAGATGATATAGGGAACACTAATCTTAATCATTCCTAGTTGAGTATTAACATTCAGGGACAATGTTAATGCAATAAGACTAGCATGTAGGTCAACTCGATGACTTGATCTCACAAGTCATGGATATAGAGATATCAAGTTGACACATGAGTATGCTTTAGAGAATGTATACTGAATGACCCGCCATGAGAAAGTATCATGGATCATTATATGAGTGTCATATACTTTCTCATGTGGCTATTAGTATGACTACTAGTTCTTAGACCTGAAGTCACCATGGTTCCCTACATAAGGAGTTATGCACTTTGGTTTCGTCAAACGTCACCCGTAACTGGGTGGACTATAAAGGCGATTACTGGGTATGTAACAAATTATGCGGAGGGAAGTGAGTGATGTAGATGAGATCTATCCCTCCTATATGACGGGAGAGACATCAGTATTCTTGATAGAGTGAGACCACGAAGTGCATGGTCATGCCCAAATGAGTCAACATAAGATATTGAGCTCATTTGATTTAGTGAGTCTACTTGGAGTTCAGGATTTAGATTGATCAGAGGATGACACGGTCTATGCCTCACATTGATCAATCTAGATGTCTAGGATAGAAGGACACTTGTCATATATTGTGAGGAGTCATAATTAGTAGTCACAAGGTGATGTTGGATCTCAACATTCTTGTAACATTGGGTAGTAATGATGTGTTGCTAGATACCGCTCATTACTTATGCTCCTAAATGGGTTTAGGGGCATTGCCAACGTTACAAGAACCTATAGGGTCACACACTAAGGACAATTAGATGGAGATTAGGTTCATATGATGAACCAAGAGGATTAGATTCATTTGATGAATCAAATTGGATTAAGAGTAATTCAAATTGGGCTAATTGAGTTGGACTCAAGTTGATTCATGTATTCAATTTGTCTAATTTAGATTATGACTCATTAAATCAACTTAATTTAACGAATTAGATTCATTATATTAAGTTGGCTTGAATCAAATGGTTAGATTAGATCAACCATGGAAGAGATTTGATCAAGTTTGACTTGACTTGAGAGGAAGAGGAAGAGTCAAGTTTGACTTGACTAATTGCCACATCATAAGTGAGATGGCAAGATGTGGACCAATGATGATGCTCCACATCATCATGGTGTGCCACCTCATGGAGGTTACAAGCCTCCTTTCCCATTAATGTGGCCGGCCACATTAAATGAGTGGGAGTTACTCAAGTGGCCTGCCACATAAGAGGATGAATGGGAATGAATTTTCATTTAAGACTCATTCACTCCATCTTCTTCCTCTAGCTCTCCTCCCTCTCCTCCTCAACTTGGCTGAACCACACAAGGTGCTAGCACACCCTTTGTGTGGTTTTTCTCCACCTACGTGTCCGTGTGGATACTTCTAGAGGGGTATCTATTTTGATACTCTCGAGATCCGGTACCGTTTGGACGAGCGGGAACGCGAAGGGCTTCGCTTCAAAGGTATAACCTTTTCTTTTGTAGATCTAAGTGTAGATCTAGGTAGAAACTCGTATTCGTGTGTTTTTCAAACTCTTTCTTTGCACGGATCCGTTGGCTAGGGGCTTTCGGGGTTTTCGCGACGCGAAAAAGTGATTTTCGCGGCCCGAAAAACCCAACAGTAGATGTGGAGGGGGGCGAGGAAAAGGGTGCCTACGACGTGGCTGGCCAATGGGAAAACTAGGGAAACCTGGAGTTTCACTCAGGATAATATGATACTCAAACAAAGCATCTACTCGTTGACTAGTGACACTCATGCTTTGCATAAAATCCCTCATTCTAGCTTGATCCGTATCATAATCCTAGACAAATTCGGCCACTTGACCCTGAAAGTTCCTCGTGAACTGAAAGTGCTCTTGTACTTCTCTAAACTGATTATCTGATAAAGAGAAGCGACCTTCCAACATTCTTCATTGGACATGATGCTTCTCGTGAAGCGATTCTAGAGAAGTACGAAAATCAGAAAAATCAAATCTGGAGGGACTCATACCATAGGCAAAAGAATGCCTAGCATTATCTGGATGTCCAGAAGGTTGCGGGTATCCAGATGTTGAGGGCTAATTGTGCGGCTCTATGTCTCCGGATATAAAGGGAACATTTTCGGGGTCGACATCGGTGATTATCCAATTAGCAGGGTTGCGAATTGAAGTTCGTTCGAGACAAGGAAGAGGTAGAGGAAAACCATTCCTCCTAGGAAATGCTAACTCATTCTCATCCCGAACGATCATCTTCATGGCAAGACATGTATCCATGTCAATCATATCATTGCCATGAATAACTTCCAACCCTTCTAAATCAAGTTCCAAGTTAATGGCTACTTGGGTAATCAAACAACCAAGCACTATTGATCCCAAAGATGCCCTCGCAGTTCTCACTAAGATTTGTAAAAAATGAAAACCGAAATCAAAATCAACCTTATATAGCATAGCCCATAGAGAATAAAGTTCTACTTTTTTGACGACTCCATCACTTTCACCCCTACCAAAAATAGTTTTGCTCATGATTCTATGTAGATATCTAAAAACGGGGTTTTGCATGTGAGAAGCCTTGGCTCTAGAGGACTCATAAGGATGATCTAATCCGGTAATTGAATTCCAAAAATGATTCCAATTAAACCTAGAATCGAACCTTCGAGAGCTACCGGAAGACAATCCAAAACAAGTGTTAAAGTCACTAAATGTCCATTGAAATTCTTGATTCATTAATCTAAAAGTTATCTTGCCAACATAATCGTCCTCATTGGTAAAATGGACATCTAACGAACTCAGAAACTCCAGAACAAGGCGAGGATAAGTTGGTAGATGTGAGTACAACATATCACTCCAATCTAGGAACCCTATCATCCAATCTACATCATCCCTAATTCCCATCATATCTAAAACAGTTGGGTCCATATACCTAGTACACACAATCTTTCTATTGACAAGAATTGCAAATCTAGTTAGAAGATCATCATTTCTAAATACAATATTGAATTCATTGTCAATACCTTCGTCGCGTGATGTCCTCTTCCCTTTGCCTTTGACCGGTTGTTTCCCCTTATCCTTGTTTGGCTCCTTCCCTTTGTCTCCACTTGAACCACCACCACCCTTGCGTAGTTTCTTCAAAAGATTGGACATAATGTCTAGCTTAAGTAGGGGTGGGTACTATCTATGCTTAGAGGAACTAGATCTTGAGGAAATGGGTCTCAAAGAACAAGATCTTAGGTTAAGGAAATGGAGATCTTAGATCTAGGAGAAGAGAAGGATCTAGATCCGGTTAAGATTTATGGAGAAAGGAAGGTTTTAGAACTAGATCTGAGAAAACTTGGAAGAGAGGTTTGAGAAAAGAGGGGTTTTGGAGAGAAGGGGGTGCAAAGATGAAGAGGGTGTGTGGGGGACACGGCCAGGATCTGGCCGTGTATAGTAGACACGGCTTGGCAAAATTTCCCCACACGGGTCGTGTAGATCTACACGACCCCTTCCCTTTCCTTCTCGGTTTAATTCACACGGCCGTGCCGATTGGCACGACCATATCCTTCTTCCTCTCGGCCTTCCTTGCATGGTCGTGTTCAGAACACGGCCTCAACAACCTTCTTCTCTGGAATCAGTACACGGCCGTGTCGAATGACACGGCCAGTGTATGCTTCTTCAATGGTTCCTTCGCACGGTCGTGTGGTAGGCACAACCGAGAAACTCTCCTCCTCTGGATTCTTCACACGGTCGTGTCTGGGACACGGCCGTACTCCTTCCCTTCTCTGGAAACTCCACACGGTCGTGCCGTGTAGACACGGCCCAAGCACCTCCACTACAACAAAAACCCTCATAGACATCGGTTTTCCACCGGTGTCTATTACATTTTCGACCGATGTCTATGAAGCCGATGTAAAAGGTCTGCCATTTTAGACATCGGGTTAAAACCGGTGTAGTATCACTTAACAACACCGGTGTTCGAATCGGTTATTAACCGGTGTAGTATCACTTAACGACACCGTTTCATCAACGGTGTAAAACCGATGTAATATTATATGTTAATAACACCAGTTTTGACAGCGGTATACGACTGATGTAATATTAGTTAATAACACCGATTTTACAGCGGTGGAAAATCGATGTAATATCATTATTTTTTAACAGCACAAATTTGATTTCCGAAACCGACAGTAACAAAAAAAAATACACAAATTACACAAATATTCTTCATTCAACAATATCCATAAAATACACAAATATTCACAAATTACATAAATAATCTTCTTACAACGGTATCCATAAAATACACAAACATTCTTTTTACATCAAAAGCTAATAGATATCAGAATTAAGATAGAACATTCTTTTAACAACACATCAAGGTAGAACCGCACTTCAAATGTAATCTAGCATGCATTCAGCCCACTCGAACCGCACTTCATCAATTTCAACTCTGGAGTACTTGAGATTTGTAAACTGTAAAAACACATAAATAATATATTAGTAAATCAAGACCAAAAATCATAGTTGAAAAAGTAGTAAGAGCACCAGGTAACAAGATGAGTAATTGGAATGCTTAAAAAGAGAAACGTTCATCAATTATCTCAACCACAAATAAATAGAAAGAAGAATCATAGATGTAAGATACTGATATAGTCCAACACCGGCACAAATTCAAAGAAGCAATTACCTATCTTTGTAAGCTGAAGACAAATTTGCATGGGCTTCAAGTATAGTTGGTCTGATATTCACAGCACGTATATAATCCTGAATTGCTTCAGTAACTCTACCAATCTCCTTAAATGTGTTCCCTCTATTGACAAGACCATCAGCATCAGTCTGAACTAGCAGAAAGCAGCAATTCTCATGATTGAATATCCACGCAGGAAGCAAAGGTTGAACTAACAGTGTAGCTATGTAGGTGCTGCCTAGTATATGCCAAATTAACGAAATTAGCCGAAGTATCTTGCCAATATAAACCGACAAAAATCTCATGATTGAATAAGGAAGAAATAAAAGCGAGAAGTGATTTTTACAAAAATTCCACATAGTAAACTGGAATTCATATCCCTAAGAAAAGTTTGATCCAATAAAATATTTTAAACTGTATTTGTCAAAGCCAATGCAAATGCTTCCCCACTAAAATGAGAGGTAGTTGCACTAAATGGTCAACGACCATCCATCACTGATGATCCTTCTCACTTCAATCTCATAGCAGTCCAGATGGCATTCTAACTGTATCCTGTTAAAACATAAACGTGTTGTAGCCAACTATTTGACAAAAAACCAAGCATGATTGCGAGGGCATGATGGCAATGAACATGTTGTTAGTACATGATTGCAATGAAAAAGGTAGATATAGTACTCTACCTGTTGCTTGTATATAATAGCCAAGTTGTTGAAGGGCGCAGATATCCCTGTTGTAACTGCTAAAGTTGCCTTATAGAATGATGCAACAACACTCATCATGTTGCTGCATTAAGAGAAGTTTCATTAAGGAACAAAAATAAACTATCCGCACAGTTGTCATCAAACATTTCTAAAGCTTACCAATCCATGTATATGTTGTCAAGGCTTGGCAATGCTTGTGGATGGTTAGGTTGTAAAGCAAAGCATGACTTGGGAAAAATTATTAAAATAAAGTTATTCAACAAGGAAAAAAAACTTAAGAGAATAAAAATATCCAAATTAAAAAGTCACCCTATAATATCCACAAGCTCTGGCCATTCTACAAACAATAGCTTAAATAACAGTTTTGTCAGTGCTTCCCCTTCAATTAGGAGGCAAGCAACCATCAAGGAAAGTGAAGGTTTGATAAAGAATTCAATAAAGCAGGGAGCAACAATATACAAAGGGCGTAGTATGTTGCAAAAACAGAAGATGCTGATCAACTATAGGCACAACCCTAGTACTAAAGAAGATGTGCCATCTGAGATCACCATAACATTTTCTGGCTAAATTCACAAACCTTTCTTTGATACTAACAAAGATTGTGCATCTAATATTATTTGATGTGTGAAAGGAATGGCAAAAAATTTCAGTTAAACGGTCAAGGTTACAAAGTATACTAACTGTTGAGATAAATTTGATGCTACATCCTGCCAATTAACAAGGCCTCACTAGTTCTTAAAGATAGACTAACAATTACACATGAGTTGGATTATGGGTTATCAGAATCCAAATGGCTTCTGACCCTAATACATGGAATGAGATCCACTTTCTACCAGAATAATTCCATCGATATCACCTATAATCGTTGTTGGTCCATGTGACAAGGGCATTATAAAATGCATGCACATGACCCCACTTGTAGCTACTCACCAACATAAAGCCTATAACGAAGCAGATAAACTAAGATATTTTATTGATAGATATTTATTTATTTACACACTGAAATATTAAAAGATATCAAAAGTTTTACTTGTTTACTCAGCTTCTTTGATCTGCACATTTGAAATAATATGTTATAAGGCAACTGATTTGAAAGAAACTAAATATAGTGATGCATGGTGTATAGTAGATTATTATGATTTTTCTTGGAATATATAAAATAATTTATTCACACTATCTTCATTTGGTTCAACTACTATCAGTTGGATCACCTTCTTGAGGCCATTCAAGTTCCTCATAAGCTAGACTAATAAGTATGTGGGCAATTTGGTCACTACAATTTTGTTATGACTAACTTTACTTTTTTACACTGGGTTGGCTTTAAAATTGGGTGAATAATTAGGGATGATACATCTAATCAATTTTTACAGTATATAGAAAGCAGAACGCCATATGACTGCATCCAGTAAGTCATATGTTTATAGCTACGGAATGATGATATTAGAAATCGTTGGAGGGAGAAAGAACTTCAAAGCAATGGCAGACCACAGTAGTGAAATTTATTTTCCAGACTGGGTTTATGACAGTTTTGATAAGTACTATGATTTGGTCACTCCTGATACCAGTCTTGTTAGTCCTGAGACTGATGCTAATCCTAAGACTAAAGAAATTACAAAAAAGATGATGATAGTGGGTTTATGGTGCATACAGATAAAGCCAGAAAATAGACCTTCAATTAGCATGGTTGTCACCATGTTGGAAGGAAGCATCATGGACCCTGCAAATGCCACCAAAACCAGAATTCAGTTAGAGTGCCATTTGAAGATTATTAAATGATGCAATATTGTTTTTGTTTCCACAGTATTCTGAACAATAAACAAAATCAAGCCTGTATAACATTTGGCTTGAATGTAATCTGTGATCAAAGTAATTTCTTAATTCTATTTTGTGTGGTGAGATTATATTGGAAAACAAATATTGTTTAAATGCTTGTTGACCTCATAATGTTGTAAAAGAGTCGCACAAATAATTGTTTATCATATGCCAAGCTAGTAATAGGGAGATATATATTCCCTTAGCACCCATAACAGTCAACAGGATAATGTTTTCTTCATTATATTGTTTTGTGTGGTGAGATTACTATCTGTTGGTTGTGGAGATTACATGTCGAAATGCAGATTAGTCTAACTGATGAAACCTTCTACTAGATAGCCAATGAGGATCATAGCAGTAGCAGAAGATCTAAATTTAAATGACCTTTGTAGTCTATCTCATGAGCAAAGAAACTCGCGATTGCCTACCTCTCTTCCCTCAACATAGTGATTCCTCTTGGTTTTCAACTTGAAGGGCCAAAGGAAAAAAGTTAACACAAACCTAGACGATGAGAAAGAATGGGGAAAAAATGCCTTACTACAGACCTGCTCAATGTTAGAATTGTCTGTAAGAGGAATGTGTGCAGCTTGTTCAGTGTTCCATATTCCCTTTTGTAAGTGACAAGACAACAATGTAATGTAAAATTCTTAACTGCATCGAGCTAACACGATATGAATGAGCTATGAACACAGAAGAACAAAACGATCCATACCCATTTGACACATGAGAATCCAACCTATGCAACATGTTCATTATAGGGAGATAGTAATCTGCACAGATATATGAAGAGGTCCAGCTAATGGATTCCAAAAATCAGAGAGAAAGTAATATTGTAAAGCTCGTAATCGGGCACACAAGCTTGAACCCCAAAAGATTTTTTTTCTTCATATGCTGGAAACTTCATTCAGATCTCTTGCTGGATAGTGTTTGAGGAAATTCATCAAACACATTGCATGCATCAATCAATTAATACTTGCAATCAAGATATCAAGAAGATGAAACTCTAATATTTTTTAGTTTCCACTATACTTGAGTTTCTAGGTTACACATGCAAGAACATGGCCTTGACAAGCAAAGTTTCAAGCTTATTTGAGTTTCAAGAAATTTAACTGACGAAGAAGAAATCACCTACCAATCTCAATTGCATAGTCTGACCACCACATTCTTTCGCGTCCATACCATCGCTACCTCCGGACCAGAGATGATGTACTCCACAAGGGAACCAAAGAAGGGCTTCGTGGAGAGGTCGACATAGTGTTTCTCCGCAAAGGAGCATTCCACGCCGACCAACTTCAACCTTGATCGACGCACAAAAATAACCAAGAAAATTTCTCGTTTCTTCTCTAAAGAAGACGGGGAAAACAAAAAAAGGATTGCAGTTGGTAAAATCTTCACCTTTCAAGTAGAAACCCTTTTTCTCAAACCTACTAATGATTTCTCCAACCTTTCAACTAAAAAAAAAAGGAAAGAAGAAGGATTTTGGTGTTTCAGTAACACATCTACTGTAAATTACGCAATGCAACGCCGAAGAATAGATGAACGAAGCGAAGGAAGAAGAAATCAAGGGGGAGGGAGAGGGAGAGCACACCAGGCCGCGTTGGACGCCGTCGGGCTTGATCATGATGAAGGTCTATCTGTTCCATCGCCACGCTCGCTTCGTTTCTATCGCTTGCTTGCTGACGTTGTCAAGGAGAATGATGACCGAAGGCACAACTTTCATAGAGTGGGAACGGAAACCCTAATTTGACTCAGCTCCACAGAAGATCCTGGCTAGAAGTGCGAGTCTTCCCAAGTCAAAACTAGAAAAGCAAATCAATTTGCTGGCAGCGGATGCTGACCACGACCTTCCTCATGGGGCTGGCCAGCGGCTGGGCGTCCTCGGCGTGAGCGGTGTCGCCGTCCGCGGGGTGGCCAACCGCGGGGTCGCCGAAGGCAGCAGGGGCGATAGCGTGTGCGACGAAGAGTGGAGCGGAGACCGGCGGGCGAGAATGAGCTGCCATCACCGCTGCCAATTCTGGAGGCGGCGTCCGGGGGATGGAATGCAACTCCGTCACCTCGTCCTCCATGGGTCAAGCCGCCTACGCTGCTACCATCTGTGTCCTCAGTCAAACACAAGGCAAGCTGTGCTGTGCATCGATCTAGGAAGGGAAAAGGGAGATGAGGTCGGATGGCCAGCGGCGAGGAGGCGGTGGATGTCGCGATATAGGTTTAGGTTTAGAGGGAAGAGTGAAGTGTTGTAAATTTTGGCCAAGTATTAGTAGGAAAATTAAATTATTTTATTTTATCATAGACATCGGGTTTCAAAAACCGCTGTTAAAATCAGTGTCTATTAACGAAAAAAAGACGCTCATAGACATCGGCTTAAAAAACCGATGTCTATGAGCGAAAATCTGCGCTTATAGACATCGGTTTTTGGAAAAAACGGTATAAAATACTCAAAGACATCGGTTTTTTCTTAAAACCGTTGTTGTTCCACCGATGTCTATGAGGGTTTTTCTTGTAGTGCTCCCTTTTCTGTACCATAAGCCTGGCCGTGTGCAGCACACGACCATGCTCTATTTTGCTCCAATTGACACTTCTCCTCCTTTCTAGCTCCTCCCACACTTCCATGCCCATGAAGAAGTCATGGCCAGCTCATGGAAGTGAAATTTCAACCTAAAAACAAAACAAAAACCAAGTAAAACACTACTAATGAAAATTTGAAACATAGAACAGGACTTAACTAAAAAGAAACTTGGGTTGCCTCCCAAGAAGCGCTTGTTTAAGGTCTTTAACTCGACCAATCTAATTACTCCCCTCTTTTCTTTGCCCTTGGAGGGCAGACATATTTGTCATTTTTGTTGGGAGGTCTCCTCCCAACATCTTCCACCACATAGTTTTCTTCATTTGGTGGCCTCCCATGAGGATGGAAATTCCATTCCTCCAATTTGTAAATGTTTGTCCTACTACAAGCATTCAAGAGAGAAGAGACATGGTTAGAGTTTTTAGATAAATCATATTCCAATCGTTCCTTACCGATCACCAAAGAAAGTTTGTGATTTTTAACATCTATAATAGCTCCTCCTGCTGTAGCAAGGAATGGTCTTCCCAATATGATAGGGATTTTTGGGTCCTCCTCCATGTCTAGCACAACGAAATCGGTGGGAATTATACTCCCACCTACTTCTACCGGCACATCTTCCACAATACCCATAGGGTACCTGCAGGAGTGATCAGCAAGTTGTAGTGCCATGGTAGTAAGTTTAAAGTTTTTGAGACCTAACTTATTACAAATAGAATAAGGAATGAGGCTAACACTTGCCCCCAAATCACAAAAAGCTTTTTCAATAAATTCAGTTCCTATATTACAAGGAATAAAAAAGCTTCCAGGGTCCTTCAACTTTGGGAAAGTGTTCTTTCCCAAAAGAGCACTGCATTCCTCTGTAAGCGCAATGGTCTCAATATCTCCTTTCCTCCTCTTATTTGACATGATGTCCTTCAAGAATTTGGCAAACTTGGGCATCTAAAGGATTGCATCAATGAGTGGTACTTCAACACATATTTCTTTCACCTTCTCCAAGAATTTGCCAAACTCTTCATCTTTCTTTAACATAATCAATCTTTGAGGAAAAGGGACTGCTATACTTTGATGGTTAAGTGGAAGAGTCTCTTTAACCTTAGTGGTACTCTCCTCATCAACTTGAGTCTGATTTGGTGATGGAGGAGAGAGCTCTTCTTCATTATGCATCCCTTTTGGAGCAGTCACTTGGGGATATCCCAAGGTCCGTCCGCTCCTAAGCTCAATTCTATTACAGTGCTCCATGGAATTAACATCAGGCTTTCCAGGTAATTGTCCTGGTGCTCTAGAAGATGAGGAAGCTAGTTGGGCAATCTGACTTTCCAAAATCTTTTGATGTCTATTAGAATTATCCATTCTTTAAGTAAGCTTCAAAATGTCTTGTTTCATTTCGTTCTAAGCTTGTTTCATTTCATTCTGACTGGACATAATTTCTTCAAACATCTTTTCAATTTTAGACATAGGAAAGCTTTGAGAAGATTGTTGCTGAAAATTTTGTTGCCCGGATTGAAAATTATGCCTTGCCCCCATGGATGGTCCTTGATCTTGGTTATTTCTATAAGAGAAATTAGGATGACTCTTCCATCCAGGGTTGTAGGTATTTGAGTAGGGGTTGTTCTGCCTCTGATTGAAACCCATGATTGCATCACACTGCTCTAATTGATTAGTTTGTGTAGTTATAGCCCCCAATGGACATGAGTTACTTAGATGTTCAGAACTTCCACATACTTCACAAGAAGCAACAATGGCATTGGCTGTACTTGAACTAGCTCCCATATTCTCAAATTTTTTTGTAAGAGCATCCAGTTTTGCAGCCAACAAAGTCATTGCATCAACATCAAATTTTCCTGATGCTTTTGTTGTTGGGTTCATACAAGAATAGCCACCACTTCTTTCATTAGCCCATTGATGATGGTTTTGTGCTACGCTCTCGATTATCTCCTCGGCTTCATCTAAACCCTTGTTCATAAGTGCCCCTTCAGCAGTTGAATCAAGAGACACTTTTGTGTGATAGTTGATGCCGTTATAAAACGTGTGTAGCACTAACCATATTTCCAAACCATGGTGTGGGCATTGTCTGAGCATGCTATTGTATCTATCCCATGCTTCAAATAAAGATTTTGAGTCCGCTTGTTTGAAGCTTGCAATAAGATTCCTCATATGAGTTGTTTTACTAGGGGATATAATTTGTAAAGAAATTGTTGCTCGCATTGCTCCCATGTGGTGATGCTATTTGGAGCCAAAGAATTCAACCATTACTTGGCTCTATCTCTCAAAGAAAACCCAAACAATAGTAGACACACTGCCTCTAAAGGAACACCATTCATTTTCATTGTACCGCATATTTCATAGAAGACCTTCAAGTATTGATTTGGGTCTTCATGCGGTCCTCCACCAAATTGATTTTGCTGCACCATAGATATGATTGCAGGTTTGATCTCAAAATTATTTGCCTCAACTGAAGGCCTTGAAATACTAGATCGAAAACCCCTAGCATAAGGTGCTGCATAATCCTTTAGTGGTCTGTTCGTCATAATAGAATGTTCTTGTTCTTCTTGTTGTCTTTGCAAAATATTTCTTCTATGAAATGTTCTATCTATCTCAGGGTCTAGAGGAAGAAGTTCTCCTGCAAAGTTAGATCTTCGCATACACAAGAACAAGATGGCAAGATATGTTTACAAAAGAAAGAGACAGAGAAAGAATAAAACAAAAGAAAACAGAGAAAAGTTAGACAAAGAATGTTAGAATCAAAAACGCAGAATTAGGAAAAGTTATAAAAACATAATTCTAACAATTAGTTACAACTATGCAAATGAAAAGAAAAGTTATGTCTAGTCTAACTCAATTGATAATTCCTAATGTTATAGCGCAGTCCCCGGCAACGGCGCCAAAAACTTGTTGACCTCCGCAAGTGTACGAAAATGTCGCAAGTAATATAAAAGATTATCGTATCGACAGGGACTGGAATAAGCACTAGAAATGTTTCAACACGAGTTAGCTAAACAACTAATCAATTGGTTTCCAAAAGCTAAATGTAACTAATGAAAAGTAAAAATAGAAATGAAAGATCAACAAACAAGATTATGGGCTATGATAAAGGAATGTTCTAGGAGTTTTGGTTTCTTTGTAAGATTCCTCAATGTAAATGATCTACCAAATCCTATTTCTCAATTGTCCAACATTTATAGAAGGTTGTCGGTACTCTCTTGCAATAGACAACCGACCTAGGACTGAAATCTATACCTAAATGTGATCAATTAGATATAAACTTATGTTGTCCTAACACGGGCATGTTCCTATCACGAAGATCCCTCGGATAATCAACACAAAGATCATACTTCTCAACCCATAAGATATAAAGATTAATCCCTAAATCTATCCTACCTTCTTGAATTATCCTATTTTTGCCTAAATCTTATCCCTCAAACGTCCTTACATGGGCTTGCACCTTTGACGTGCTTCCCTCGGAAAATCGAGTGAGAGATAATCTCTACAAGATCCATAGGACATTCAAACAATCAATCTAAAATGAGAATTGGGTCCACATCACAACAATTCATTCAAGATTTAATTGATACAAACAAAACAATATCATAGAAACTAGGAAATGGAAAATCCACAAGAGTTTACATCAATTTATCATACAAATACTCCCTCCATCCTAAAACAAAGAGATCTATTCCATGAATCGAAAAGAGAAATCCAAAAATACAAAGATTACAAGCATTTCTTGATCCCCAATCCAAGAAGAGGAGAGAAAGAAAACTTATCTAAGATGAAGCTTGGTCTTCAGATCCAATCCACGCTCCCGGAGTCGAATCCATTGAAGATCCTCCTTTAGATTGCCCAAAAATCCTCCCAAGATTGGAAGGAAAGACCTAAATCTCCTTTTCTCCCAAGAGGGAGAAGATCCCCTTTCAAATCAAGAAGAAGGGCTTATATAGAGGTGAGTTTTGGGCGCCACATGGCCCCGTGGCACGGCCGTGTGAGGTTCACACGGCCTGCTCCACTTTCTTCTCTGCCGACCTCACACGGCCGTGTGAGGTACACGACCTTGTCTTGCCTCTATCAACGCCCTCTTTGCACGGCCGTGTAGATCCACACGGCTTGCATTGCCTTCACCTCTGGAAACCTGACACGGCCGTGTGGTGCACACGGCCAAAATTCTCCTGCAGTCTAGAAACCTCACACGGCCATGTAGTGCACACAGCCGACGCTTCTCTTGTCTCTGGAAAACTGACGTGGTCGTGTGGTGTACACGGCGCAGGCTTCCTTGGGCTTTAAAACTTGGCATGGTCGTGTGAGGTTCACACGGCCATGCCATCTTTCTTCTCTAGTGCAGCTACATGGCCTCTCATCCTTACACGGCCTGGGCAACCCCCCTATGGCAGGGCCGTGTAGGGTTCAAGTGTCATGGCTTCCTCCATCGCTTTGCTTGCATATTTGGCTTCAAACATGCATCTTTCACCAGATTCGACTCCTGCGTATAAAAAATACACAAAAGCATATCTCCGAACAAAGAGAGTAAATATGCTAAAAAGGAAAGCTGAAAGTACGAAAATGCATAGATCAAGCATGCTCAAAGTATGTGAATGTGAGTCAAAACATGCTAATAAGTGTATACAATCTACGCACATCAGTCCTCTAGAGTCTGAATGGTCCGCTCCGACTGCCCATCTGTCTACGGATGGAAAGCTGTACTGAAACGGAGTTGAGTGCCCAAGGTCTGCTGCAGACTCTGCCAGAATCTGATGATCTCCCGGCAATACAGATCTGACAATTGATCCAGGGAATCAGTCTTCCAGATCGCCAAGAAGTGCGCAGATTTGGTTAATCAATCAACGATTACCCAAATCGCATCATGGCCTCGACGTATCCTAGGCAAACTCACCACAAAGTCCATGGTAATGTGTTCCCATTTCCACTCAAGAATAGGAATCCACTGAAGTAATCCGGCATGTCTCTGGTGCTCGGCCTTCACCTGCTGACAGATAAGACATCTAGCTACGAATTCCGTGATATCTTTCTTCATGCCGTTCCACTAGTAGGAACGCCTCAAATCTCGATACATGCGGGTCCCTCCTAGGTGGATCGCAAATAGAGAGTGATGAGCCTCCTGAAGTAGCTCCTGTAAGACCGGGTGAGACTGAGGTACGCATAATCTGCCTCGAAAGTATATAATTCCCTCCTCATCTCGTGTGAACTTGGTTTACTACCCAGAAGCTATCTGGCTGCCAATGAACTGTAAGTGCTGATCACCGGCCTGGGCCTCTCGGATCCTAGTCCTGATCGACGACTGAGTAACCATGGTAACCAATATACCCTGCTTTGTCCGTCCCTGCTCCTGAAGGCCCAACTCGGAGAATCCTAAATCAAGTCTGTGACTGAAGCTCGGTAGCAAGCCAAAGTCCCTCTGGACTTCCTACTGAGTGCATCGACAACCACATTAACTTTCCCCGGGTGATAGCTAATGGTACAATCGTAATCCTTCAAGAACTCCATCCATCTCCTCTGTCAGAGATTAAGTTCCTTCGGGGTGAAAATATATTTGAGACTCTTATGATCCGTAAGAATCTCAAAGGTAATGTCGTACAGATGATGTTGCCAAATCTTCAAAGCAAAGATGATGGCGGCTAGCTCCAGATTGTGTACAGGGTAGTTCTTCTCATGCTCCTTCAACTGACGAGGCGTATAGGAGACTACTCTGCCATGCTGCATCAGAACAGCGCCCAAACCCTAAAGAGATGCGTCAGTGTATGAATCCAGTCCTCTCCATAGGGAAAAAACCTAACTGGAACCGACACTAATCTCCTCTTCAGCTCCTGGAAGCTGGTCTCGCAAGCTTCTACCCATGTGAACTTCAAATATAGATGTTTCTGTCAAAACATCTCTAGAAGTATGCAAAGGGGGTGTATGTGATTCTCCTCGGATCAGAAATAGATTACAACATTGTCAACAAAGACAATGGAAACCGATCCAAACAACCTAGGAATACCGAAATCCTCGAGTCCATAAAAACATCTAGGGCTTTGTAAGCCTAAATGGTAAAACCTAGAACTTATAATGCTCGTACAACAGACATACTCAACTATAAGATCCCCGACAACAAGTTTGAAATTTGATCACTAGCTACAAATCACCAAAGAAATATATTATCGAATGTGAGAGCAATGCTCCATCACACGAAATACTACATATGTGGGAGCAACGCTCTACCACCATCAATGCAACCTATATAAGAGCAGTGCTCCTCTACAAGAAATTGACAATATGTGGGAGCAACGCTCCGCCACAACAATCCAAAACATGTGGGAGCAACACTCCACCACAACAATCCATAATATGTGGGAGCAATGCTCCACCACAACAATCCATAACATGTGGGAGTAACACTCCACCACAAACAATCCTTAATATGTGGGAGCAATGCTCCACTACAACAATCCATAACATGTGGGAGAAACACTTCACCACAAACAATCCATAATACCGCTGGAGCATTGGTAAGCCCAAATGGCATTACCAAAAACTCATAATGGCTGGAATGTGATCACCCTCATCTGGCAATCAACAGTGGCATGATATGCTGGCAAACAATCCATGCCAAGAATAATATCAAAGTCGACCATTTCCAGTATTAAAAGATCTACCGTAAGTATCATGCTGCCAAAGTCTAACGGGCAACCTCTGACCTCCTGAGTGACATCCAATGTATCACTGGATGGTAGGGAGACGGTCAGTTGCTGCGGCCTAAGAGTAGGTAGTCTACCTATGTCCCTCATAAAGGCACGGGAAATAAAAGAATGCGAGCTACCAGTATCTATCAGCATATCAACGGATAATGCATAAAGTAAAATCATACCGCGGAAAACGGATCCGTTCGCCCACTGTGCATCCTCTCTGGTAACCACATGAATATGTCCAGTCTCTGGCAGTGGTGGAGGTGGTAGTACTGCCAAAGGCTGTTGCGCCAGAGTCTGAGCCTGCCATTGTGACAGTGTCGGGTACTGAGCCACAGACGGATAGGTAGGCTGCGACTGATACTGGACCAGCGGTTAGGGTTGTCACTAGTATTGGACTAGTGGCTATGGTTGATACTGCCCCTGAGTCAGATACTGTGGTCCCGGAACAAAGCTTTGTGGTACTATGAGGGCACCGAAGTGCTCCTGTCCATGCATGACATATGCAGCTGCTGCCGGGGGAGTTGTCCTCTGCTGGTTATGCGAAGATTGGGCTCTCCGCCCTCCTCGATAAGTCCCGGTCTGACTGGGTTGTCCCCCATGACCAGACACTCCGAAAGCCATATGCTGAGCATTCAGTGAACAATCTCAGCTCAGGTGCCCGGGTAGTTTGCAATAATAGCAAACCGACTGTCCCAAGGAGCAGGCTGTGATGATGTGGTCTCTGGACCCACATCTGGTGCAGTGAGTGTCACTGGCGGACTATTTCTAGTTCTGCTGAGAAGACCGGGAATGTCCTGATGAAGATCTCCCTGACTTCTGAGGCTGACCAGAAACCCCAGAAATACCCTGACCTGACCGACTGCGACCACTCTGCTGTTGTCCAGTCGCTTGTGCATGCTGGATCTGTCCTGATGTCTGACCCATCTGCTTCCTTGTCCTGTCCCAAAATGCTCTCTGCTGAGCTGACTCAATCATGAGGGGTCTGTCCAATGTCTCTAAATGGGATGAACTCCCAAAATCGACAAGCTTTACTTGCAGATGTCCATCCAATCCCTGGACAAATTGTAGCATGCGGGATCTATCCTCAGTAACTAATTCTGGACAAAATCTGGGCAACTGATTAAACTCAGCATTATACTCTGTCACGGTGCGATTGTTCTGCCGAAGGTTCAGAAAATCCTGTCGACGAGTCGTCTGATATGCCCGTGACAAGTACCAACTCTCAAAAGCCTCTCTGAATCTCGCCTAGGTGATGTTCTGCTTACCTAGGATGGAGCAAGTGTATCCCACCAGATATCAGCCTTATCCCATAAATGGAAAATAGTCACCTCTGCTTTCTCCCACTCGGAGCAAGCATATAGAAGAAGGTCCGCTCCATGGTCTCTATCCAGGACTGGACCACACTCGAATCGGTCTCTCTGCGAAAGAGGGTGAATCGACTTTTCATCGACTCTACCAAATCTAGGATCCGAGCTCGTGCCACAACTATATCAATTAGGTGAGTAGGAACTACTGCGGGAACTGGCGGAACCACTGGAGCTGGTACTATATGTGGTACCGCTGGATAGACCGGGGGAGGTACTCCCGGTACTACTGCATGTAATGACCCACCTTCCTTACTACTCTCTAAAGGTGGTCGTTACTTAACTATTACTCTACTTACTAGTGTCACTTATGCTATTATTAGCAACACTTAAATTTATCACGGCCCCCAGAGAAGTTCCTACCGAAAAATTTCGGCAGAGTCTCCCTTGTACCGGTGATAATAATCATCAATACATGCAAAATAAACCATCAGCCACATGTGGCTGGTATATATATACTTCACAACCACGCAGTAATAAGACACAACAACTTAAAGAAAACTATTCTAGCAATAGCAAATGAATAAAGCTCCAACAGTGGGAAACAACCAAACTAACAATGCGGAACAGACTCAACTAGCAACATAGAAAAAGGAAACAATTCCTTAACAATCTCAACTTCTCTAATAATATTAAAGAAGGACTCTAAACAACTTCTTAGCCAAGTTCCGAGGCTTCCATAGTTCAACATCACACACCATCCATCACGCATCCTCCTTGTCGCCTTCCTCTTTATACTTTATCTTTTCCTTTATCTGCGGTAGGAGGAAAATAAATCTATAAGTGAAATGCTTAGTAAGTACTAAACTATCTCACAAAAACATGAAAGTGCATAAGATACAAAGGATGCTAAAACTGAAATGCTAAAAAGAAAAGCTACACATGCTTATCTAATAGCAAAGCACTAAAAGAATCTGCATACTCATGATATACAAGAATAAATCTGCATGCTGGAAATAAAGCTAATCATGCTCAATAAACTCATAAGGAAAGCAAATGAAACCCAATACTGTATGCTTAGAATTATAAGAGTTAAACTTTGCTAGTTCTAAACATAGGTGATACTTGTTTCCTTTACTTATAGCCTTATACTTGAAATTAATATTTAACTTTCTTCTTCTCTTTCTTGGGCCCAGGCTTAGTACCAAATGCGCGCTCTCTAATAGAGACTGAGGTAGCGAGCCTCCAGTCCTATGAGGGTAAAGACCTTGGTCTTACCAGGGCCAAGACCTTGGAATTGGTCACCTGGATTTGTTTAACGACAACCTTGGAAGTTGGGTACTAGCCTCTTACTTTAAATTACTTGTTATCTTTTCTAACTAGACCTTGGTCTTTTTCTCTTTACTCATAACTTCTCATAATCCCCTAATAGAGCTTACTAGAACACTGTAAGTATGTCTAACAAGTAGAGAATTGCAACTAACTATGCATGCTATAAAAAAAAGCAAAGCCAATCAACTACAAGATAAGTTTAATATTTAATAGCTGTTCATGTTCAAGAAAACTAAGAAACTAACACTACATGCTTTAAATAAAGGTTGTTCTTGCCTTTTTGAGTAGCAAGGAAAATGCTAAACTCATTCTAACTAAATAAAGGGCTGTTCTTGGATAAGGAACTACTCATGCTTATTTAAGAAACTTTCCTACTTAAAACAAAGCTGTGAAATTCTGAAACTAAATTGCATGTTGAAATGCAAAGGAAACTAAGCAACTAAAATGCAAAGAAACCAAACACTGGAATGCTAGATAAGGTAGCAAAATAAGCTAACTCTGAATCCTTATAACAAGGCTGTTCATGCTAACCAAGGAAAAGAAGGAATTCAGAATTTTAATGCTGGAAAGAAATAAGGCTGTTCATATTCAAGAATAGCACCAAAAACTAATATTGCCACTTAGATAACCTGCTGATCATGCCTACTAATTAACCAGAATTACCTAAACTTGAAATGCTAAAGATCAAGGGCTGTTCGGACTATAGAATTAGAGGGTTGTTCGGACTATCACAATTGAAGCATATCAATCACAAAACTCAAAATTCTCATGCAAATAGATATTGTTGTTCGGCTTGACAAACAGAGCAAGGAAGGAAAAACTCTAGCATATAATTCTACTCGACACAGCAAAATTCGAAAGCAAGGAAACGAAACCCTAAATTCGGAGCAACTCCTACAACAAGTGAGAAGTACTTACAATGCTTTCTTGGACTTACAACCGAAGGGAAAGCTCTAGGGTTCGAAGAAGCTTCAAATCTCGGCGACTTCTTTGTGTTTCCGAGCTCCTCTCATCGAGGTCGTCACTCACGGGTGAAGACCGGCCGGAAAAGCCTTTCACCGACGCCGGAGACCAAGCCCTAACGCACTGCTGCGTTTCTGCTCGTGAACAGAACGCCGACGCACGGGGAGAGGAGAGGAGAGAAAATTTTCGGGAAAAAGAAAACCTAATTCTTTTCTTATAACTAGGGTTTTTATTAAATACTATACCTTAAATATTTGTCGCTCTTTCCTTATTCAGCAATGGCTGCGTGAACACTTGGTTGGCTGCGTTCTGCTTAAGGCTCAGCTTGTGGGTTCAAATCTCGGCTGTGACCCTTTTCTTCCTATTATTTCCTGTTATTAACTTCTACTACTTATATAAATTTTGTTCTCTATATGTTCACGAAAAGGTCGCGGAACAGTTGGCTGGCTGGATTCGGTTAAGGCTCGGTTCAGGTCCGAGGTCCACGGTTCAAATCTCGGCTCGGACATTTTTTGTCAAAACTTATTTCGTTTAGTAAAATACCAAACGACCTCCAAAAATTGCATAAAAATATTCTAAAAATTTCTAAAAATCTCTAGAATATTTTAAAAGCATTTCCAAATATTTTTAAGGACATTTAGAACTCGAAATAGGGAAAGTTGGGTCATTATAATCCCCCATACCTTATAAAAAGTTCATCCTCGAACTTAGAATAACTCTGGATATTTCTGTCTCATACTATCCTCACGCTCCCAAGTGACTTCCTCGTGCTTCTGGTTCTGCCAAATGACCTTCTCTAGTGGCACTTCTTTGTTCCTTAGTCTCTTGACTGCTCTGTCCACTATCTGTGTAGGTCTGCTCTCGTAGCTAAGATCCTCTTGGATCTGCACTGACTGAGGCTCAATCACTTGGCTAGGGTCATGAAGATACTTCTTTAGCATGGAGACATGAAATACATTATGTATTGCTGACATGTCTTGTGGTAAGTCCAGCTTGTAAGCTACTTTCCCAATCCTTTCTATCATCAGGTAAGGTCCTACGTAGCGAGGACTTAATTTGCCCTTCTTGCCAAATCTCATCACTCCCTTCATAGGAGCGACTTTGAGAAAAACTAAATCCCCTACTTGGAACTCAAGTGGCCTACGACGTGTGTCAGCATAACTTTTCTGTCTACTCTGGGCAGTCTCAATTCTCTGTCTGATCTTCTGGATAGTCTGAGTGGTCTCATCTATCATCTCAGTCTGAATGCCCAGCTTTACTTCCATTTCTTTTCTTTCACCTGCTTCTTGCCAGCAAATGGGTGATCTGCACTTCCTGCCATACAACGCTTCATAAGGTGTCATCTTGATGGTGGCCTGATAGCTGTTGTTGTAGGCAAATTCAGCTAAGCACAGATACTTGCACCAACTTCCCTTGAAATCCAGTGCACAAGCCCTGAGCATATCTTCTAAGATCTGATTTACTCGCTCTGTCTATCCGTCAGTCTGAGGATGGAAGACTGTGCTGAACTTGAGTTTGGTGCCTAGTGCAGTCTGAACACACTCCCAAAAGTGAGAGGTGAAGCGCCCATCTCTATCAGAAACAATAGATTTAGGAACTCCATGAAGTCTGATCACTTCCTTGACGTACAGTTGTGCCAACTGCTCTATAGAATAGGACACCTTGATGGCTAGGAAATGGGCAGACCTGGTCAATCGGTCCACTATTACCCATATCGCATCATATCCATTTGTAGTTCTTGGAAGACCTGTTATGAAGTCCATGGATATGTCTTCCCACTTCCACTCTGGTATTGGAAGAGGTTGTAGAACTCCTCCTCATCTCTGGTGTTCTGCTTTGACCCTCTGACATGTCAGGCAGGTACTGACATATTTAGCTACATCTCTTTTGAGTCCAGACCACCAGAATCTCTGTTTCACGTCTTGGTACATCTTGGTAGAACCAGGATGCATGGAGTAAGGTGTACTATGTGCTTCTTCCAGGATTTTATTTCTCATTTCTTCATCATTGGGGACACAAAGACGGTTCCCCTGATAGAGGATTCCACTATCTGATACTCGAAACTCTGAATTTCCTTCTTCTTGTATCCCTTGCTTGATCTTTTGGATATCTGGATCTTCACTTTGCTTTCTCTATATATCCTCAAGCAGGGTTGACTCTAAGGTCAATGCAGAGATTTGCCCATAAATAATTTCCATTCCAAAATCTGTCAACTCCTTCTGTAGTGGCAGGGCTAATGATGACAAAGACATCAGGGATGCACTGGATTTTCTGCTTAGTGCATCTGCCACTTTGTTAGCTTTGCCTGGGTGGTAGAGAATTTCACAGTCATAGCCTTTGACCAACTCTAGCCACCTGTGTTGTCTCATGTTTAAATCTTTCTAGGTGAAGAAATACTTTAAACTCTGATGGTCTGTGAAGATTCTGCACTGGACTCCATACAAGTAGTGTCGCCAGAGTTTCAGTGTAAAGACCACAGCTGCCAGCTCAAGATCATGAGTGGGGTAATTCTTCTCATAATCTTTGAGTTGTTTAGAAGCATAAGCTATGACTTTTCCTTCTTGCATGAGTACAGCTCCTAGGCCCATCTTGGAAGCATCACTGTAGATATCAAAACTCCTGTCACTTTTCTGGAACTGTCAGGATGGGAGCACTGGTCAATCTCTTCTTCAGCTCTTGGAAACTCTGCTCACATTTGTCTGACCATTCAAACCTCTTGTTCTTCCTGGCGAGGGCTGTTAGTAGAGAGGATATCCTGGAAAAGTCCTCCACAAATTTCCTGTAGTACCCAGCTAAACCAAGGAACATTCTGATCTCCCTGGCATTCTTTGGTCTGCTCCAGTTATTGACCGCTTCTATTTTGGCTGGATCCACCTGAATGCCTTCTTTAGAAATAATGTGACCTAGAAATGCCACCTAATTTAACTAAAACTCGCACTTCGAGAATTTGGCATAAAACTATTTTTATTGTAGGGTCTGTAGGACTATTCTCAAGTGCGTGTCATGCTCCTCTGGGGTTCTGGAATAGATCAGAATGTCGTCGATGAACACGATGACAAATTTGTCGAGGTATTCTCTGAACACTCTGTTCATTAAGTCCATGAAGACTGCAGGTGCATTAGTCACACCAAAAGGCATGACTACAAATTCGTAGTGTCCGTATCTGGTCCTGAAAGCTGTTCTAGGTATATCACTTTCCTTCACTTTCAACTGATGGTACCCAGAGCGCAGGTCTATCTTGGAGAACACTGTTGCCCCTTTCAATTGATCAAATAAGTCGTCAATCCTGGGAAGGGGGTACTTGTTCTTGATTGTCACTTGATTCAGAGCTCTATAATCTATGCACATCCGCATAGATCCATCCTTCTTCTTGACAAACAACACAGGAGCTCCCCAAGGTGAGTGACTAGGGCGGACGAAGCCTTTGTCAAGTAGCTCCTGAAGTTGCTCTTGCAACTCTTTCAGCTCTGCTGGAGACATGCGATATGGAGCTTTTGAAATTGGACCGGTACCAGGAACCAATTCAATCTCAAACTCCACTTCTCTGTTGGGAGGCAGTCCAGGTAGCTCTTTTGGAAATACTTCTGAATACTCGCATACTACCCGAACCTCCTCCTGCTTGAGTCCTTTATGTTCTTCTGCATTTACTATGTATGCAAGAAAACCAGCACACCCTTTAGCTCACATCTGGTGAGCTGCTAGAGAAGAGAGAAGTTTTTGGGTCTTCTTCCTTGGCACTCCCGTGAATTCAAAAGGTGGTTCACCCTCTAGACTGAAGTTTACTTTCTTTCTACGGCAGTCTACTGAAGCACTATACTTGCTGAGGAAATCCATACCCAAAATGATATCGAAATCTTACATGGCGAGGACTACCAGGCTAACATATAGTTCTCGGTCTGCAATTCTGACCGGTACAGCTCGAAGCCACTGATTGGACTCCATGATTTCCCCAGAAGGTAGGGTCGTCAAGAACTTGGAGTTCATATTCTCTGTAGGCACCTGTAATTTACTGGCAAAGGGTACTGATACGAAAGAATGGGTCGCCCCAGTATCAAATAGTGCAGTAGCTAAATGCTGAAAAATAACCACTTGACCTGTTACGACCGTGGAGGCACTAGCAGCTTCCTCTTTAGTGAGGGAGAATACTCTGGCACTGGCTGGAATTGGTGGGGCTTCCAACCTTCCTTGACTGAGCTGAGGTCCCTCTAATGCTGCTTCCATGTAATGCAACTGTGCAGGCTTGCCTCCATATTGCACTGGCTGTGGCTGAGGTGCTTTGAGCTTGTTAGGGCATTCTTTAGCCATGTGTCCTTCTTGCCCACATGAATAGCATCCCATCTTACCCAAAAGACAGGCTCTAGGATGTGTTCTTCTACATTTAGGACAGGGAGGGAACTTGGTCTTCTTGTTTGCTGGTCCTCCCTTCTGGTTACTTCCTGAGTTCCACTGCTTTCTTTTACTACCCTTGCCTTTCCTGTTCTGTTTACTTGACTGGGATTTCTGGCTTCCCACTGTTTTGTCCTCTATCTTCACTGGCTTGTGCTGCGCTCATTGTGCTTTGATGTCGTTCAAGTAGTGCTCAGGAATTAATGCCCTATTGATCAACTCTTCACCAGTCTGGGGCCGGTGAGCTCCACTGCTCACATTCAGTGCTATTTGTGGTCTGAGCATTCTGAGCATCAGTCTGACTCGCTCCTTCTCTGTACTTACCAGCTCTGGGAAGAGACGAGCTAGTCTGTTGAACTTCTTGGCTGCTTCTTCTACTGACAGGTCACTTTGTTTGAACTATATAAATTCCTCATATGTTTGTTGGTGATCTGTAGGTGGAAGAACTCTTCATAAAACTCTGACTGAAAATCAACCCAGCTCATCTGATTGGCTGCCCTCTTGGTCTTTATCCTCTCCCACCACATACGAGCGTCTCCTGACAGGCAGAAAGAGGCGCACTTGACCTTCTCGACTTCTGTCCAGTCAAGAAGCTCCATTGTGCTCTCCAATGTTGAGAAGCTCTCTAGTTTCAATTTTAGCCACTGTATGAGGTAAGCTTCTTGTCTCTGAGGTACTGTGACGACTCTCTAGGGAGCTGGTGGAACCTCAGTTACCACTGGAGTCTCCGTAGTGACAACTGGGGGAGGGGGAGGAACTGATTGCTGATTTGCCATCAGATTGGCAATCACTTGCTGCTGCTCTACTACTTGTCTCTGGAGTTGGGCAACAACTTCAGAGTGATTGGGCTTAGTTGATCTAAGCTCTTCGTTCTCCTGATCTTGGTTCTCAGTACGAACGGTACGGAGATGTCCTCTTCTTGACATATAGTTATGCAGAGAAAAAGACTTGATATCTTCTCTATCCTTTCTAAACATACTTATGTATATGAATAAAAGAGAAACAAAACTTCTATCTTACTAAAGCGCATATAAGCAATTACTCCAGACTACAGATAATAAAGAAAGCAAAAAAGGAAAAACTTAAATACTTTCTTACTTGAAGACGACAAGGCTGATGTTGATGTGTGTGTGATGCTGGAGAATGGGAACTGCTCTGATACCAACTGTAACGACCCACCTTCCTTACTACTCTCTAAAGGTGGTCGTTACTTAACTATTACTCTACTTACTAGTGTCACTTATGCTATTATTAGCAACACTTAAATTTATCACGGCCCCCAGAGAAGTTCCTACCGAAAAAATTTCGGCAGAGTCTCCCCTGTACCGGTGACAATAATCATCAATACATGCAAAATAAACCATCAGCCACATGCGGCTGGTATATATATACTTCACAACCACGCAGTAATAAGACACAACAACTTAAAGAAAACTATTCTAGCAATAGCAAATGAATAAAGCTCCAACAGTGGGAAACAACCAAACTAACAATGCGGAACAGACTCAACTAGCAACATAGAAAAAGGAAACAACTCCTTAATAATCTCAACTTCTCTAATAACATTAAAGAAGGACTCTAAACAACTTCTTAGCCAAGTCTCGAGGCTTCCATAGTTCAACATCACACACCATCCATCATGCATCCTCCTTGTCGCCTTCCTCTTTATACTTTAACTTTTCCTTTATCTGCGGTAGGAGGAAAATAAATCTATAAGCGAAACGCTTAGGAAGTACTAAACTATCTCACAAAAACTCGAAAGTGCATAAGATACAAAGGATGCTAAAACTGAAATGCTAAAAAGAAAAGCTACACATGCTCATCTAATAGCAAAGCACTAAAATAATCTGCATACTCATGATATACAAGAATAAATCTGCATGCTGAAAATAAAGCTAATCATGCTCAATAAACTCATAAGGAAAACAAATGAAACCCAATACTGTATGATTAGAATTATAAGAGCTAAACTTTGCTAGTTCTAAACATAGGTGATACTTGTTTCCTTTACTTATAGCCTTATACTTGAAATTAATATTTAACTTTCTTCTTCTGTTTCTTGGGCCCAGGCTTAGTACCAAATGCGTGCTCTCTAATAGATACTGAGGTAGTGATAAGCGAATCTGTCACATCCGCTAATCAAATTGTACAAATATATATTTCCACTGAACCCCTTAATTTCGCAATAATGTTGATGTAACGAGCCCAGGATCGAACCTCGAGGAACAAACGATAGGATGTAATTTTAGGATCGTATTTTATTTCTATTTTTGGGGTTTTTAATATGGAATTGGGGGTTTAAACTTGAATCTAAATCTAACAAAAGTGAAGCACAGCAATAAAGAAATTAATCTAAAGCAAGAGTGAAACCTAACTATGTGCCAATGATCAAACCATAATGCATTGTCATCCTACATTATAATTAAACCATCAACGCACTTAAACTAAATATGAAATAATGAAATGCAATTAAATATGATCTACAACACCAATTAAAACCCTAATTTAAAACTACCCAACTAAACAATTAATCAAGCACAAATTAAACACAATTAAACTTCAACAAGGTAATGAAATGCTAAATTGCAATGATAAGAACTTAACAAACATAAAAAGAATATGTTCTAAGCTATAAAAATAGTAACAAAGCTAAATAAACCCTAACCGATCCAATCTCTCAACCAATCTAACAAGCTTCACACTCTTGCCGTCACACAAGAGTGCCAAAGTCGAGACCACCCAACTCTGGACCTCAGCGAAGATTATAAGTGGCGTATCAGCTCCAAGTATGCTCAGCAACGCCGACGGACCACCCCCGACGAGCTAGAACAACCCAGAACCCCATGAATGGCCAAAAATTTAGATTTCTGCTACCCAGAGCTCTCTGGATCTGGGATGATGTTGCGGACTACGGATGGGCATCGGATGAAGCTTAATAACGCCGGTGGACCACCTCCAAGCGCCACTGATGGGAATCGGAGTCGCCGATTGGAAGACCACCTCCAAATCTGGCGAAAATAGAGGAACACTGGGAGCAGATTTCCGCCGGAGAGAACACCCAAAGACAGTTCTAGATGATCGGGATGATGCTGCCAAGAAGCTCTCCACCGAGGTTGAAGCTTGAGAGGTTGATTGGAGAAGGAAAGGGGCCAAAATCCGCTGGAAATGCGTCACGGGACGAAGCTGTGCGGTGGAGGATCGACGAAGTCTGGAAGCTACTGTAGCTTCTGTTTTGAATCTGTTCCAAATATGAACGGACGGCTGTGATTGATTTGGCTCTTGATCAACGGTGAAAAGTCATCCAAAATCCGATCCGGAGGTACTGATCTTCATCTAGGGTCTGGATCTACTCTCCCTTAGGACGGATCGACCAGATCTTCACTTGATGGTTCAGATCTGCCCAATCTTCTATGAACGGTCCAGATTAATTCGGGCTGGATCGATGGCTATATGAACTCAGATCTAGATTAAAAGCTTTGGATCTTCATCTATGGCTGAGATCTCCTCCTCATTAGGTTGGATGGGCCAGATTTTCACTGGATGGTTCAGATCTGTCCTATTCTTGATGAATGACCCCTAATGCTCCAAAGCTTGATTTTCTCGTTTCAACTCCGATTCGAGCACAAATTTGGTCCAAATAGATCCAAATCCAAGATCCTTTGATGCCTACAAAATAAGAATCAAATATTAGCATCAAATAACATAAAAATAAAATAATTTACAATTAAGTCCAAAATCTATACAATGCACAAAATTATGATGTAACCATGATTTAAACCTATAAAATCAACATCAAACCATGCATATATGAATCAAAATAGTACAGTAAAATCATGGTTATCAAATCCCCCACACTTAGTCTTGAACGTCCCGTGCAAGTAAAGAAAACTAAAAATCATCTCCACAAAAAATTCCCTAGCAATACCTAGAAGATAGTAAAAAGAATTTAACTAAGACCATCTAAAGATCACAAACAATCATGAATACAATCCAAACAATAATCAGTAGGTATGATAGTTTTAATCCAATTGAAGAATTAAGTAAGTTGCAAGCTCACAAGGAATTTACCTATTCTAGCTCTCACACTCAATCATGTGTATAAGTGGAGCTCACTCAATGCAACTCACAACATTTCACTACCATAAGCTTGCTTATTTTCTACTTCTCCACCACTATAAACATAGCATACATGAATCAAAAGGATTTAATCATGAAGAATTGAAATGGAAGCAAAAGGAACAATGAAAGTGGATGAAATGGCAAAAGAAAAGAATTCAATGAAGAAAATGAGAAGATGAGAGTATTGGAGGAATATACTTGATGAGTTGACCATTTTGATGTAAAAAGAGATGAATACCATTTGTTTTTAACAATTCAACATATCAAGCTAACCTCTCCTTCAATTAAATAGCAAACCAAAAATTTTGATACTCTTCCTTCACACTTGATACTCTTGATTTGCCAACAATTTGTTTCTGTTTTTCACCATTTTTCCACTTAAATTTTAGCATTTGAAAGCTCAAATAATCAATCAACTAACAAAGAACTCACTCCCCGACACTTAAAGCATTGGTCATCTCGGACAAGCTAAAGCCAATTCCATCACTCAACTCTTCTCCAACCAACTTTTCTTACTGTCTTCTTGCACTGCAATGAGACTGTACAGTTCTGGAAAATCAATCCACTTGAATTGTAGCTATCTACTATTCAGCTCTACTTTGAATGATAATGGAAAATCAAATCCTCCTCACTGTGTAGAAGCTTGCAACAGAAATTTTCCACATGACATATTAAACTAATAGTATTGCTTTCCAATCTCTGTACCGCATTCAAGTATGTTCATTCAGAAATCAATTCACTGAAATTGCATGCCTTCTACATGTTGAAAGCTTTCCAAATTTCTGAAATTCAACTTATGAACATTCCAAGGCTTTTAAGTCAATAAGAGACTGGCCTCACGGAACAAATAAATATTGCAGTAACAGTTTCAAAAACAGAGCTTACCTACTGCAGTTACCGCTTATTGCAGCCCAAAATTGACTTAAATTTTGAATACACATTCATTATAGTCGCTTGCTTAAAATCATGTAAGATTTGAAAAGATAAGAACACCAAATGGTATACAATGAACTTCACACTAACCAGGAATAAGCTCTGAATTACCACTCCTGCTTTATCACAGAGTTCAATGCTATATTCTGATTGCAGAAATGAAATTCTGAGATTTTTCTCCTTCTTCTCTTGAACACATCGATCAATGGGTTCAACTTGAAAGCATTTCAGTATCCCAGCATCATTTAGATTCCTGATTCAGCAGCAGATTTATATATCATCTGAGATTAAGTTCTCATTCTTACTCAAAAGGATCTTCAACAGCAGTAACTGAAAAGAACAAAACAGAAGTCACCAGCTTAGTTTTATCTTGATACACATTCTTTGTATCACTGTCCTGTTACTTTTACTCCAGAATTCCAGCAACAACCTGCAGAAATCAGCTTTAGTTGTTTCAATTCCAGATTTCTCTTAAAATTTGTTGCCACTTAGGATTCACTCCTTCTATTTCAATCAGCACAGCAACCCTTGCTCACAGAATTCAACAACAATCAGCACAGCTCCAACAGCTTCAACTGATTCTGTTTTCTGCAACTCACAATATCAGAATTTGAAATTTGATGTGCATTCAGTCCCAACCTCAAAAACACTTGAAATCCCACTAATCAGAAAAATGCAAGAACTTAATACATGATATCTGCTTTGTAGCACAGCTTCTGCATTTCCACGTCAAAAACTTGAAATCATCAAAGATTGTCATAGAACTCGGCACTGCAATCTAATCCTCTAGCTGAAATTCCTTGAGTTTGTAGCTTGTTGCAGATTTGAAGCTTACTCTTGCATCTTCAGTTTCAGAAATTAGGGAATGCAAGTATCAGCCAACAGCTTGTATAATGCAATTAAGAAAGCCATAAACAGCAGATTGATTTGCTGACAAACTTCTGCGTTTCCTAGCTTCTACATCCTTCTCTGTTTCTTCTAATCACTACTGGTCATAATCAGCATCTAGAATTAAATAAACTGGCCAGGATGAACAGCATAACACAGCTTAAATGCCACACCTCCAAATAATAGATTCCATCAGAATAATTAAAAACTCCATTGAAAACAGCACTTAATTCCACTTACTGTTGCCCAGCTTCCAACCTCTGATAACAGCACTGAATTCCAGTGTTTCTGCAAAATCCTACAAAGTTCTATCAAAATAGCAACATCAACTCAGTAATTTCACTTTCAGCAATCAAAAACTTTAATTAGTAACTGCCTGCAAATCCGATCTGTTTACAGTTAACACTTGTTGTCTGAACTTTCAATGAGTTCTCTGTTATTCAGATTACAATAAACAGGAATCTGTAGTTACCTCAGGTTCCAATCAAAAAATGAACTTGGCACACAAAATATTTCTGAATTCCAAGCTGTAGCAGTGTGCAGCTCAATTCCAGCAGCCTTCCATATCTGTTTCAGCTTCTGTAATGCCATCTAAAACTTGTAATACTTTCTAATATGCTTCTTAAATAGACTTGAAATTTATCTCTGTCTGCTCTTTACTATTTGTGGCACTGAACTAATCAGTTCTGCTGAAGAACAAACACTCCTGCATTTCCTTTCTTTTCAGAATCAGCTAACATCAACTATAAGGTTTCTAAAATAGAAACTAGGTCAAAGAACTTAGAATTAAAGTTGCCCTTTTTTACTTCTGAATTTCTGAAACTTAGATTCAAAATCTGGAATTGAAGAAGATCTCGGCAGAAGTCAAGAAGAGTTAAACTTGGAAATATTTCTTCAGCAACAGCAAGAAATTTGTAATCTGTAGAATTTAGAGAGTCAACTTTATCCTATTGCTTCAGAATTTCAGCAATGCTTCTGTAATCTGCAGAGTTCCTGAGGTCCTTTACTCAACTGAATTTCAGAATCCTGATCACTTGATCTTTTACTGTCCTAAAGTTTGCAAAAGAAAACTTGGCACAAACAACTTCACATCACTTGTAATTATTCTGCATCTTATAAAAATCAGAAACATGTATGAACTTTCTGGATTACACAGCCACTAAATTCCACATTGCTTCCACAGCACTAACAATCATTCTGCTGAAAAAATTTTCTACTGCAATGGAGTTAGACAATTCCAGCAATCTCTTTCATAGTTCATGTACATCAGCCTTGATCACAGAATCAGAGTTTCTGCAACTCACAGTTCCAGTTCCGAAAAATAATTTTCAGAGAACTTCTAGTTAAGGAGAGAATATCGCTTGGCAATGCAACAATTTTGAAAATCATAAGAAATCAGAATCAGAGTTCTGTTTGTAGAAAACAGCTTCAAGTTCCAGGAAATGAATCTTGAAAGTAAATTTTCAAGTTCAGAAGATCATTATTTCAGAGTTCATTACTAATGAACTTATGCTACAACTATAATTATCAATTCTGAAATTGACAGGAAAACAATTTCATGTTGCTATTGGTCAAAATTAGAATTGGCACAATGCATGGGTGTTAAGGTAAATTGAAACTCATACCAACTTCTTGAATTCTGCACTGCAGTTTCCAACAGAAATGGATCTAATTTCAGAATTCCAACATTACTACAGTTTCGGCAATCAAAACCCAAATATGCTTTACTCTTACTAGAATCCAGAATTGAAACATTTTCCTGAAACTCTGTAATTAATATAAATAGTTCAACTTCTCAGAGGAGAAATTAATGTCCAGCTTATGAAATTCTCAGAAACTGTACATTCAGTTTTCAACTTCAGATGTATACTTTCAGCATGATATAATTTAGATTAAGTATCAACTCTTTGATTTCATGCACCTCAATATCTTGCACACAAGAAACTTTAAAAAGGAAGAGTATCAATTGACAATCAAATTTTGATACTTAACTGATTAGATTCCTGTCCAACTCTTCAATTATCGGAAATCTGCACCAAGAAATGGGCACTCCATAGATTTGAAATTGGCACATAGATTTGGCACTGCTGAGAAATCAGTAATTGAAGTTTTCAGCAGCAACAGATTTAAAATCCTTGGATTGATCACTTCTGATAAGGCTTCCCAGATTCTGGTTCAGTTTCAGAAATCAAAGTCAAGTAATGGCAAGACTTCAACACCATTTAATCTTAAATACAAGAAACACAATTCGTTACTAACATAAGAAATCTGCTTCCAGAATTCATATTCATTGTTTCCAATCTCTTGATCAACTGAGGAATGTATTCACCAAAATGGCACATTGGAAACTTAAATTGATACATTCATTCACAGCTTGATTGATCTTGTTTTTGACCTTAAGTACAATTTGTTCTTATTTCTTCGTCTGCAGTAAGTATAGAGTTGCTGAGTTTGTAACACCAGATTTCTGCCTAGTGCTAGTTTTGAATTAGTTCTCAGATTTCACAATGCTCACATGATTCTAGCTACACTTCCATGATCATTCTTTTCTTTCCTGAAATTACAGATATTCCAACTCACTGATATAAGCTCTGAAGTGCAGCTGGCCGATCCAGCAACTTCAACATTATGCAATTCCAGTAAGTAACTGATTTAAAGCAATTTCAAATTCTGCACCATTGCACCAAATCAGTAACTCCCAGCAGTTGCAAGAAAGCTTTAGGTCTGAATTCATTCTTGGAAGTTCCAAATTCAAAAACCAAATCAGAAATCTATACTGTTGAAACTAATTACTGAAATTCTCAAGTTATAGAATTGGAGTTTCAAAGTCACTTCAGCATAAATCACAAAGAATTCAATTTGAAATAAGCCATCATTTAGCACAAACTGATTGTGCAAAATTCTGTGAAGTTTGTTCTTTATCTGTAAATCTGCAGCAAACATTCAGGGAGAGAAATGAACAAGTGCAGAATTCTGATTCAACATCTCTTTTTTTTTCTGTTCTTGATCTGGCTGCTTGATACTTCTTTAATGACTTAAGCATCCCCAACAACATCATATGTGAACACTTTAATATGGAGTCAGTCTCTACAATGTATGAATTCATAGACCAAATTCAGTGATCAGGCCAAAGAACTTAGAATTGAGGTTGCCCCACATTTTTTCTGGTTTTCTGAACCTTAGTTTCAGAATCTGAGATTTAAAGAGATCTTGGCCGGATTCATGAGGAGTTAAATTTGGTAATAAACACCTTTTAGCACTGCATTAATAGGAATTGAATGCACCTTGTTCCTGATCAGAAAATAGATTGAAAATTTCTCCCCATTGATGCCAATTGAAGGACATATTTCTCCTTCTTCCAGATTTTTTTTCTTTTCTTGAACAGTTTCAGAGATTAGTAACGATTCTGTCAACAACCAACCTTCTTCAACTCTATCTGCTACTTCTTAAGGAAATCATTCAGACTTGAAATTCCATAACCATTTCTGGCAGCAATTCCTAATTTTTGAAAATTTCCTGCATAAACCATTCTTTGGATCCAACTACTTACTGATAAGCATTGGCACATGGATTCCTCACAAATATTTATATTAAAATCAACTTCAAAATTCTGCCATGCAATCACACAACCCAAATCTAGAATTTACATTTCCTGGAAACCCATTTTGCATGCTGAATTCTGGTTTTCCAGTTTCTTGAGGTTGCTTGAAGAATTTGTCTTAGCATAACCTTTCATTAAGTTCTGCAACTAAAGAAATAGAATCCTGGTTGCTATTCAAAATTAGCATGAAAAGACTTTCTACTCTGATACAGATTCCAAAACTTTCCCCTGAAATCCAGTAACAGCTTCCCAAGATGTGTTTCTCTACTTCGGCCACACAAAACTTGTATCACAACTCCGTACCAAACTCAAGTTGACTTAGTTACATTCTTCCATAATTTCAGCAGCAAGAAAATACATAGCTTCCTGATTCAAGTTCCAGGTTTTAACAGTTAAGATAGTTTCATCTCATATCCTGGAGAATTCTTCAGCTATGAAACAATTACAATGTTGATCATCAATAATTGGCACAAAACATATCCCAGCAGCCACTCCATCTTAGAATAATTCCAGCACTAAAATGAATTTAGAATTCTAGAATTTTTTGGCTGAAATCATGTATAACTAAGCTTACCAAAAGGTATCATTCAACACTAAATTGATAAGAGCTCTAATTCTAAATGCTGCTGTTCAAAATTAGCATGAGGAGTTGGCACAAAGCATCAAGTTTAGTAACTTAACTTGAACAAACAGCACATTAGATTTTTAACAATATCAAATGTCAGCTCCCTGGATTTTTAAGAGCAGCACATACAAACCAAAAGTAGCCTCTAAACCAAGCCAAAAATGGAAACTTAAATAAGAACTCCAATTACTGCACATTGTATCAAGTAACCATAATCAAGGTCCATGTTTGAGACTCCCACATCACTCTCAAAAATCACAATTCAATACTTATGAAACCATCTCTCTTCTTCAAGATTCTTGAGCATAAACTAATTTTCCCCAACATTAAAAACTTTGTCCATCATCAAACAATCTAACTCATCAAGATAGTCAACCAAAACCCTCAATGAAATGGACCAAGCAAAGGTACTCAAAGGTTAAATTGCAAGAGAAAAATGTTTTAAGAAAATTATGAAGAAAGGAATTGGAATTTATGAGGGATCAAGAATGAAAACAATCCTTCATCTCCATGTATACATATGTTATTGTGACTTTGAAAAGAAACTAAGCAAGTTCTAGAGTTTCAATTGTTGTAAGTGCATGCCACACAAGAGAGAATAATAGAGTTTAGGCTTGTGGTGGTCCTCTCTAGGTAATATTTATGCAATCAAGCTCAATTGATCAAATTAGAATCCACCACCATTTTAACCAATATCATGTAAGTAGAGTATCCAATCATGTCAAATGACCTAAAGTTGATGATCAAATTTAAGAAACTTTTACCATCTTAGAAATATTACTTAGAAAATTCCCATGGTGACTTTTATTCAAATGAAATGCTATGTACTAATATAATGCAAAGTATGGAAGCAAATGTGGAAATAAAATGCAAAATGTAAAAACAAAGTGCAAATGCAAAGTATTAAACCAAAGAAACGTATAACGAATTTATTAACAAAGCATGAATTAAAATGCAAAAGTAAGCTAAATTAGAACCAACTTCCCTTTCATTCCCGGTGGTTGAAGAAGATTTAGAAGTAGAATCCATGCAGGTAGTGGAGTATTTGTGGTTCCAATCAAATTCTTCTTATTAATCCTTTTTTCCCTTGAAAATTCTTTCTGGAGGTCTGAGGTAATTCAGTTTAAGCACCCACTCCGAAAGCTTATGTTCTCCTACAACATCAATCAAAGAGAACACCTCCCACACACATGTGGGGTAAAAAGAAAATAGGAGAATGTTAGTGTGGGTAAAAGATATTTCAAGAAATGATTCACATCTAATAAAATCAATAAATGGTACCTCTATGAAATTTTCTGATATATCACAAACAATACTTACCTTATCGTGTTGAAAGGTACATGGAGTGGTGATTATTACCTCCTTTTCATCAAGAAATGGCTCAAGCTCTTGTTCTGGTGAACGTACAACTTCATGTAGTGATTCTTGGGTTTTTGGCTCCATAGCACAAGTCCCTACACTTACATCTTCTATCCTTGGTGATTCTTGAGGTAATGCTTCCAGTAAGCAATCCCCTACACTTAAATCATCTTCAGCAATTAAATTTTCAATTCTTGCATCACTCACAACATCTAGAGCATCATTAGTAGAATCAGAAATATAAACAACTACATCATCATCCCAAATAAAACTAGAAAATTCTTGTGAAGAAATAGATGTAGTGTCAGGCCTGACAAAATCACTACTCTCCATCTCTCCACTGGAGTTCTGTACTTGTAACTGATTGATGGATAATGCAATCTGATCTAACTGTAACTGTAAGTTCTATATCCTTGAAAATTGTTGCTCTTGATGCTCACTCATTTGTTGCATAACTTTATTATATTTTCAAATTGACTCTGCAAATTTTTCTTGTACATCCTCGTACCAATTCCGTTGCTCCATAGGTAGGTAGTACTGAGGCTGATAATAATAGCTCTCCCTCCAATCTCCAAAATGCTGATATGGATCCATGGTCAAATAAATTTCCTGTTCTTACACTGAAACACTAGCAAATAAAATTAGAAGACTCAGGAACAAATAAAATCAACACATGGATATATAATCATGAAAGCAATTAAACAACAATCCTAAAATTACCAAACATTGCATATTTTCCCCGGCAACGACGCCAAAATTTGATAAGCGAATCTGTCACATCCACTAATCAAATTGTACAAATGTATATTTCTACTGAACCCCTTAATTTCGCAATAATGTTGTAGTAATGAGCCCAGGATCGAACCTCGAGGAATAAACGGTAGGATGTAATTTTAGGATCGTATTTTATTTCTATTTTTGGGGTTTTTAATATGAAATTGGGGGTTTAAACTTAAATCTAAATCTAACAAAAGTGAAGCACAACAATAAAGAAATTAATCTAAAGCAAGAGTGAAACCTAACTATGTGCCAATGATCAAACCATAATGCATTGTCACCCTACATTATAATTAAACCATCAACACACTTAAACTAAATATGAAATAATGAAATGCAATTAAATCTGATCTACAACACCAATTAAAACCCTAATTTAAAACTACCCAACTAAACAATTAATCAAGCACAAATTAAACACAATTAAACTTCAACAAGGTAATGAAATGCTAAATTGCAATGATAAGAACTTAACAAACATAAAAAGAATCTGTTCTAAGCTATAAAAACAGTAACAAAGCTAAATAAACCCTAACCGATCCAATCTCTTAACCAATCTAACAAGCTTCACACTCTTGCCGTCACACAAGAGTGCCAAAGTCGAGACCACCCAACTCTGGACCTCAGCGAAGATTATCAGTGGCGTATCAGCTCCAAGTATGCTCAGCAACGCCGACGGATCACCCCCGACGAGCTAGAACAACCCGGAACCCCATGAATGGCCGGAAATCTAGATTTCTGCTACCCAGAGCTCTCTGGATCTGGGATGATGTTGCGGACTGCGGATGGGCATCGGATGAAGCTCAATAACGCCGGCGGACCACCTCCAAGCGCCACTGATGGGAATCGGAGTCGCCGATTGGAAGACCACCTCCAAATCTGGCGAAAACAGAGGAACACCGGGAGAAGATTTCCGCCAGAGAGAACACCCAAAGACGGTTCTAGATGATTGGGATGATGCTGCCAAGAAGCTCTCCACCGAGGTTGAAGCTTGAGAGGTTGATTGGAGAAGGAAAGGGGCTGAAATCCGCTGGAAATACGTTGCGGGATGAAGCTGCACGATGGAGGATCGACGAAGTCTGGAAGCTACTGTAGCTTCTATTTTGAATCTGTTCCAAATCTGAACGGATGGCTGTGATTGATTTGGCTCTTGATCAATGGTGAAAAGTCATCCAAAATCTGATCTAGAGGTACTGATCTTCATCTAAGTTCTGGATCTACTCTCCCTTAGGACGGATCGACCAGATCTTCACTTGATGGTTCAGATCTACCCAATCTTCTATGAACGGTCCAGATTAATTCGGGCTGGATCAATGACTATATGAACTCAGATCTAGATCAAAAGCTCTGGATCTTCATCTATGGCTGAGATCTCCTCCTCATTAGGTTGGATGGGCCAGATCTTCACTGAATGGTTCAGATCTGTCCTATTCTTGATGAATGGTCCCTAATGCTCCAAAGCTTGATTTTCTCGTTTCAACTCTAATTCGAGCACAAATTTGGTCCAAATAGATACAAATCCAAGATCCTTTGATGCCTATAAAATAAGAATCAAATATTAGCATCAAATAACATAAAAATAAAATAATTTATAATTAAGTCCAAAATCTATACAATGCACAAAATTGTGATGTAACCATGATTTAAACCTATAAAATCAACATCAAACCATACATATATGAATCAAAATAGTACAATAAAATCATGGTTATCAGGTAGCGAGCCTCCAGTCCTATGAGGGTAAAGACCTTGGTCTTACCAGGGCCAAGACCTTGGAATTGGTCACCTGGATTTGTTTAACGACAACCTTGGAAGTCGGGTACTAGCCTCTTACTTTAAATTACTTGTTATCTTTTCTATCTAGACCTTGGTCTTTTTCTCCTTACTCATAACTTCTCATAATCCCCTAATAGAGCTTACTAGAACACTGTAAGTATGTCTAACAAGTAGAGAATTGCAACTAACTGAGCATGCTATAAAAATAAAGCAAAGCCAATCAACTACAAGATAAGTTTAATATTTAATAGCTGTTCATGTTCAAGAAAACCAAGAAACTAACACTACATGCTTTAAATAAAGGTTGTTCTTGCCTTTTTGAGTAGCAAGGAAAATGTTAAACCCATTCTAACTAAATAAAGGGATGTTCTTGGATAAGGAACTACTCGTGCTTATTTAAGAAACTTTCCTACTTAAAACAAAGCTGTGAAATTCTGAAACTGAATTGCATGTTGAAATGCAAAGGAAACTAAGCAACTGAAATGCAAAGAAACCAAACACTGGAATGCTAGATAAGGTAGCAAAATAAGCTAACTCCGAATCCTTATAACAAGGTTGTTCATGCTAACCAAGGAAAACAAGGAATTCAAAATTTTAATGCTGGAAAGAAATAGGGCTGTTCATATTCAAGAATAACACCAAAAACTAATATTGCCACTTAGATAACCTGCTGATCATGCCTACTAATTAACTAGAATTACCTAAACTTGAAATGCTAATGATCAAGGGCTGTTCGGACTATAGAATTAGAGGGTTGTTCGGACTATCACAATTGAAGCATATCAATCACAAAACTTAAAATTCTCATGCAAATAGATATTGTTGTTCGGCTTGACAAACAAAGCAAGGAAGGAAAAACTCTAGCATATAATTCTACTCGGCACAGCAAAATCCGAAAGCAAGGAAACAAAACCCTAAATTCGGAGCAACTCCTACCACAGGTGAGTAGTACTTACAATGCTTTCTTGGACTTACAACCGAAGGGAAAGCTCTAGGGTTCGGAGAAGCTTCAAATCTCGGCGGCTTCTTTGTGTTTCCGAGCTCCTCTCGTCGAGGTGGTCACGCAGGGTGAAGACCGGCAAGAAAAAGCCTTTCGCCGGCGCCGAAGACCAAGCCCTAACGCGCTGCTGCGTTTCCGCCCAAGAACAAAACGCCGACACACGGGGAGAGGAGAGGAGAGAAAATTTTTAGGAAAAAGAAAACCTAATTCTTTTCTTATAACTAGGGTTTTTATTAAATACTATACCTTAAATATTTGTCGCTCTTTCCTTATTCAGCAACGGCTGCGTGAACACTTGGTTGGCTGCGTTCTGCTTAAGGCTCGACTTGTGGGTTCAAATCTCGGCTGCAACCCTTTTCTTCCAATTATTTCCTGGTATTAACTTCTACTACTTATATAAATTTTGTTCTCTATATGTTCACGAAAAGGTCGCGAAACAGTTGCCTGGCTGGATTCGGTTAAGGCTCGGTTCAGGTCCGAGATCCACGGTTCGAATCTCGGCTCGGACATTTTTTGTCAAAACTTCTTTCGTTTAGTAAAAATATCAAACGACCTCAAAAAATTGCATAAAAATACTCTAAAAATTCCTAAAAATCTCTAGAATATTTTAAAAGTATTTCCAAATATTTTTAAGGACATTTAGAACTCGAAATAGGGAAAGTTGGGTTGTTACACTGCATAAGCTGGAGCATGTACCATTGGTGGTACTGCAGGGTCAATATGAATGGCCGCGGCTGGAGGTACGGCAGGTGGTGGTACCCGAAATAGAGCAACCGATACCGCTGGTGTGGGTGCTGGGTACACTGTAGGCACTGGGGCACGGGTGCTAGGTACACGGTAGGTCCAGGTGGTGGTGGAGCCTGGTACACCGTAGGCTCGACCGGAGTAAGTGCCGGGTATGCCGGTGGTACCCTTGGTGGTACCGTAAATACGGTTGGGGTGGGTACAGCGGGTGCAGCCGAGGTAGGTACCTCTAAAAGTGCCATCGAGGTCTGGGAGCCCGATGCGCCCGCAGTATCCTGAGTCTGTCCTTGACCGACAGGCTCAACCCCAGTAGGCGTCTCTGGCGACTATGCCGCAAGGGACTACAACATCCTCTTACATGGCCTTCCTGCGCCACGTCTCGCCGTGGGAGCACGTGCACCTCGCCTCATATATGTTGAATTATAACACACAAATATTACTACAAGTATCCCACTATAAAATTAAACATTGTACCTATATGCTGTCTAGAGATGTTCCGCCGCTGTCCAGCCCCCCTTTATCACCTCGAAACTCAGAAATGAGGAAATCCATACAAATCCAAAATGGAATTCTGAAACATAACCATAACAGAAATCCGTACAAATCTGAAAATACCCAGTTTGACTCACAAACCGGGCTCTGATACCAAATAAATTGTCTCGCCCCAGGTAGTCCCTGCCAGAAGATATTTCGACAGCATCTTCCCAGTACGGGTGACAATCTGAAACTTTCTACAATGCCCTCAGGGCCACATATACATCGGTCAACACGGCCAGAACAATAACAATAAAAATAAAAGTACAATAAGCAAACATCCACGCATTTTTATAATAAAAACTAAACATAAGCAAAGATAAGGAAAACATCGCAAAAATCCTACTCAAAAGTTAATTAGGGTTAGCTCCATTAACCCTAACTATTCATAATCCAATCATACTAACCATCTAATACTCCAAATTCACTATGATCTACAACTAAGATCAATTACCTACTCCTTACCTCAATTCACAGCTGAAAAGGTTGCTGGAACAAGGTGGTTGTTACTGCTGGAAGGGGTAACTGTTGGGTTGAGTTGCTGCCGGAACCAAGAACACCCAACAGAAAAGAACAGAATAGAACCTCACTGGAATTCTCTTCTTCTCCAATCTCGTAACCTCAATCGGTAGCAAAGAAGAGGAGGTCCTGTTAGTTAGAGCCCTAGAGCCAATCATTTGATGATTGTTGTATGAACTCGTTGTATCATATTCTTATATATATAAAGGCATTTGTTTATGGTTATTATACTTAATTGTATTGGTGCCAAATAACTAAGTATAATAGCATCCTTGAGTAGAAGGTTCTTACCTATATCAATCGATTGGTTGAATCGATAGTGAGATGATATAGGGAACACTACTCTTAATCATTCCTAGTCAAGTATTAACATTCAGGGACAATGTTAATGAGACTAGCATGTAGGTCAACTCGATGACTTGATCTCACAAGTCATGGATATAGAGATATCAGGTTGACACATGGGTATGCATTGGAGAATGTATACTGAATAACCCGCCATGAGAAAGTATCATGGATCGTTATATGAGTGTCATATACTTTCTCATGTGGCTATTAGTATGACTATTAGTCCTTGGACCTGAAGTCACCATGGTTCCCTACATAAGGAGTTGCATACTTTGGCTTCGTCAAACGTCACCCGTAACTGGGTGGACTATAAAGGCGATTACTGGGTATGTAACAAATTATGCGGAGGGATGTGAGTGATGTAGATGGGATCTATCACTCTTATATGACGGGAGAGACATCGATATTCTTGATAGAGTGAGACCACTAAGTGCATGGTCATGCCCAAATGAGTCAATATGAGATGTTGAGCTCATTTGATTAAGTGAGTCTACTTGGGATTCAAGATTTAGATTGATTAGAGGATGACACGGTCTATGCCTCACATTGATCAATCTAGATGTCAAGGATAGAAGGACACTTGTCATATATTGTGAAGAGTCACAATTAGTAGTCACAAGGTGATGTTGGATCTCAACATTCTTATAACTTGGATAGTAATGATGTGTTGCTAGATACCGCTCATTACTTATGCTTCTAAATGGGTTTAGGAGCATTGCCAATGTTATAAGAACCTATAGGGTCACACACAAAGGGCAATTAGATGGAGATTAGGTTCATTTGATAAACCTAAAGGATTAGGTCCATGTGATGAACCAAATTGGATTAAGAGTAATCTAAATTAGGCTAATTGAGTTAGACTCAATTTGGTTCATGTGTTAGATGAGTCTAATTTGGACTTAGACTCATTGAGTCAATTTAATTCAATGAATAGAGATTCATTAAATTAAAATTGACTTGAACCAATGATTAGATTTGATCAACCATGGGAGAGAAGTGGTCAAGTTTGACTTGACTTGAGAGGAAGATGAAGAGTCAAGTTTGACTTGACCATTTGCCACCTCATTGGTGAGTTGGCAAAGAGTGGGCCAATGATGATGCTCCACATCATCATGATTGCTTAAGTGGGATGCCACCTCATGGGAGTTACCAAGAGTTGTGACTCTTGGTATTCCATGGAGGTTATTAACCTCATTCATGTGGCCGGCCACTCATTATTGGGTGAGTTTCATTTTTTTGTGTAACTCTTATCTTCTTCCTCAAGCTCTCTCTTCTCTCCCTCTCCTCCACCTTGGCCGAACCTTTCAAAGGTGCTAGCGCACCTTTAGTTTGGTTTCTCCATCTCTTGCTTGTGTGGATACACATAGAGGAGTATCTACTTTGATACTCTCGAGATCCGGCGAACCTTGGACGAGCGGGATTAGCGAAGGGTATCGCATCAAGGGTAAAGCTCTTCTCCTTTGTAGATCTAGTTTAGATCTAGGCTAGAAACTCATACTCAAAGTTTTACGTAAATTTTATTTTTTTCGCACGGTTCCGGTGGAGGCCGCGTTTTCGCAATGCAAAAAGCGGTTTTTGCGGCCCGAAAAACCCAACAGGTCCAACCTGATCAGGGAAAAAAATCCAACACAAGAAGAGTCAATGCTGAAAGAACCCTAATCTAGCTAAACCATTAAATCAAAATTAGAGATCACGGATTAAATAAAACAACCTAACTCACCTTGCTATCACATTACCAGAACCCCCCTTACTCTGAAGAGGAGATGAAGCTTGGAGCTAGGACACAGAGATTGGCTAGGGCACAGTGTGGAGATGGTCGGCGCTGTTTCGTGCGGCAGCGGCGCTATACAGAGGTGCAGCAACAAAGAACAGATCTAGGGCATGGTCCTTTCCCCCTTGGCCGAAGAGTCGTCCCGTGGAGAGGTGCGGTGGTGAGCGATCAGACCTAGGGCTCGACGAGAACTTGCCCGAGCGATTGTCGGTGATGCGCTCAGCGAGACGGAAGAAAAGGGGCTGCTGGAAAAATAGATCACGCGACGTCGGCAAGGGCGCCGGCGCACAAGGGCGAGCGGCGCGTCTTGATCTTAGCAGTGGAGACAGGGAAGAAGAAGGGAAAGAATCAGCTCGAGGCTACCTTGGTCGCGGGGTCTTGTACCGGAGGGGAAGAGTTGGCGTTGCAGCGGCGTCGGCGCGTCGGTTGGGCGGTGTCAGCGCGTCTGTTGGGGAAGAGAAGAAGAAACGACCCGCGGGTGAGAAGAGGAAATGACATCGGGGAGGCAAGAAAAGAAAAGGAATAAAAATAAAAAAAAATAAACATTTCCTCGTTAAAATGAGGCAGTCTAAACAGGCTTTCCCGGGGCCCAACTTTTATCCCCGTAAACTCGTCATACGAGCTCCGAAAAATTCCTAAAAATTCCAGAAAATTCCCTTATGGTTATTTGCCCATTTTTGGTATTTTACATCCATGCTCCTTGAGGGCACCTTCAATATTTTCTGAGGCGCCTCAAGCCTCCATGAGGGCGCCTCTAGCTCCCCTGCGCGCACCTCAGACCCTTTGCACCCAAGGCGCCTCCAAGCTCCATGAGGGCGTCTCGGGTACTGTTCATTCGAGGCATAATGTACTCTTTTGTCCCTACAAGATAGGTTAGTCCACAAGACAAAAATATATCCTGCAAAATAAAGTTAGCACACAAATAATGACATAAACAAGAATATCTGATAGTCACCGTACTATCCGGTTCTGACTTCGGATTTCCGATCGGAAACCTTAGGTCAAACCGACGCCTATTGTTCCCTCCGAAGGGAATGCGTCCTCACCTACTCCACTCAGGAGAGCATACCTGATGCCAGTCCGGTCCTCCAAACCGACTGGACTTTCTGCCTAGGGTTACCACCCCCTAGGATCTAGAGTTACCACCCCCTAGGGTTTTTCGCCACCTAGGGTTACCTCCCCCTAGGACCTAAGGTTACCACCCCCTAGGACCTAAGGTTGCCACCCCCTAGGGTTTTCCTCCACCTAAGGTTACCACCCCCTAGGACCTAAGGTTACCGCCCCTTAGGGTTTTCCACCACCTAGGGTTACCACCCCCTGGGACCTAGGGTTACCACCCCCTAGGATTTTTCACCTGCCTAACCGCAGCTAGTACTTTTGCCTAAGAACACTTAGGACTTTCATGCAAAGCTCATTCAAGCACATTAAATAACAAAACAACTTAACTTGAAACCTTTGACATAATCAAAATATAGGTTCAATCATCGGATGCTTCCTGCACCAACAGAAAGGTGTTGCATTATTTACAGGTACAAGCAAGACAAAGGATGCAAGGAAGAAGCACCAGATCAAACCCGAGTCTGAAGAAGAACTAGACTCGAATAATGATGATGATGAGATAGAAGCCGAGCTCATCAACCTAGTACGCAAGCTCTACAAAAAGAAGAAGGGACTCACAAAGAAGGATATCAAGAAGGTGGTTCAGTCTAAAAAGGCACAGACAAGTCCTAAGGTAAAATTCGAAGTAACCTGCTACGGGTGCAATCAAAAGGGACACGTCAAGGCCAATTGTCCCAATCTAAAAGAAGCAAAGAAGAAGAAGAAGAAGAAGGCACTACAAGCCACATGGGACGAGTCCTCCTCAGAAGATTCCGACGAAGAGCTCGAGCAGACGAGCTTTCTTGCATTGACAGCCCGGGAAAACATCGATCAATCGAAGACTGAGAACGAATCAGAAGCTAAGTTCGAGCGAAGCCACAGATCCGTATTCATTTCCAAAGGGCCAAAACTCACTGTAAGTACTTGTCAAATAGATAAATTATATAGTTTAATTAATTATCTGTTACGTAAGCTTGCTAAATCGAATGTCCGGATCCAGTCACTTTAAAAGGAAGTAACATTCCTTAAAGAAGTGACTAACCCTAGCTTCTTAACTGACCTAGATCATGTTAGAACCTCAATTCAAGTCCAAAAGCTTGAGGAAGAGAATTCTAGTCTGAAAAATTAGGTTAAGGAACTAAAGGACGCGTTAGAACGGTTTACTCTGGGTTCTTGATTTGATTCTTGGAAAATAGTGAGCCATTTATAATAGATCCAAACTTGGATTCAAAGCTAAAATAAAATACATGTCATATTTATCTCTGCTAAATAGAAATAATAACAAATTAGTCCAAGCATGGGTCCCCAAGTCAAACTTGGTTAATCAAGTTGGACTTGGACGATATTGGGTCCCCAAGGATCAAATCCATTACCTTGATAGACCATATCGAGGTTATGATCCAGGGGGAGCTAATAGGAAGACCGTTTTTAGAATTGTTTGATGATTGTTGCTTACTGCTTTTACTACACATGCTTAGATTAGGCTAGATAAGGACCTAGGCATAATTTACACTTGACTAATTAGACCTAGGAATTTCAAAAGGAAAATTAAATACCCAATTTCTTTGAGCAGCTTTGTCTAGAAGTGGTGGATGATCCCATACCCAAGAAGGCATAGTGCCTCGCCACAGTCTGGAAGCTAATCTTTGAAATGTGTATTTAATTGACCAATTGAAAAACCTGAGTCTAACTCAAATGTAAATTAATCCTTAGACATAACTTAAATCAAAGATAAAATTAACCATCTCACAAAATTCATAAAGTTCCCTGATTGATAATTTAGAAATGGGTGAGATGGACCTAGGTAAAATTTAGAATTGAATTACCAAATTAACTTTAAACAAACAAATCAATTGTAACTTAATTAAATAATTTTAAATAAATAATTTTAACTTAATAATTAATTAAATAATTTTAACTTAATCACTTAAATAATTTTAACTTAATTTTTAATTAAATAATTTTGACTTAATCACTTAAATAATTTTAACTTAATTTTTAATTAAATAATTTTATCTTAATCACTTAAATAATTTCAACTTAATTAATTAAATCATTTTAACTTAATCACTTAAATAATTTTAACTTAATTTTTAAATAAATAATCTTAATTTAATTAATAAATAATCTTAATTTAAATTTAATTAATCAATTAATCTTAATTTAATTAATTAAATAATTTAACAAAAAAAAAGGAAAAAGGGGTTAACCGCTTAGGCCGCCTCACGGAGGCGCCTCCAAAACAAATGGAGGTGCCCTCGTGAGCGACAGGAAAAATTCCCGCCGAACCGTTGGAGGGTGCCCTCCCTCCAGTTGGAGGCACCCCCATAACCCATTGAGGGCACCCTCAATGAGATTGAGGGTGCCCTCACGCTAGTTTTTCTAGTGAACAGAAACCATTCTGTTCGTATTCTTCACGCCCCAACCACGACATATCTCACACCGAGGCACCCTCCAACACCAGATTTCCTCCCTTGTGACCCCAAAATGCCTCCTAAGTATACCCTACTTCGTTTATTGCATCAATATGTATTTCCTTTACATTTCTTTATTATATGTTTGCTTGTGTAAAAATAGGAAGAGAAGGAATGTAGAAACTGCTTCTACTAGCACACCATCCAGGGATCCTAGGTTTCCCTCTGAGCGGCATAGGATAGAGTTTCTTAGGCATAAATTTACTGTATTAAAATGTTGTTATTTAAGTAGATCCTTTTTTATTAAATATTATCCATCTATTATCCAGATCTTTGAGCACTACCAGCTAGATAAGCTGATTTACTGCAGCAATACAGTTAATCATGATCTATGTGCACAATTTTATAATAATCTAGATAGGGTAGATGATTTGACCTACTCCACCAGAGTTGGTGGAAGGGATATTCAGTTTTCTCCCACCCTTCTATGCACTAGTCTAGGACTTAGGTCATCCACATGTTCCTTTTTGTGCTACCCTAGTAGGGACTGCCATTTGGTGAGCCCTACTCCCACATCACCCTGGATACTATTTATATGTATCTTTTTGGGGAGGAGAGACCACCTTCAGTGACTAACTTTAAGTCACTCTCTCTTAGGGTTCATGACTATATTATATATCGAGTCGTAACCTCCTGCATTTTGTCGATCGCATCTCGGAACGTTCCGAAGATGCACCCTCCGCACTCTTTCTTTTTATATGCCCTGTGTCAGCGGTTAGACATAGATATAGCATTATATATGTTCCATAACATCATACGTGCTGTCGGTTTCGTCACTAGGCTCGAGATCCATATGCCCTACTGTCATATCTTGACATATATGCTCTCGACCCTAAAGATAGACACGACTCAAGGGAGGGTTACTTCCCTTGGTCCTTACGACTAGTTTGGATAGTGTCAGTTAGCCCTAGTGCATGTAGATATCACCGCTCAAGGGATCGTAGCCTGGATAGGTGGGCCATTGCCAGCCGTTCCAGCAGGAGATGACTTTTATGCCCCTGTCGAGGGAGAGGAGCGATTAGAATTTGCAGAGGCAGATCTCTTTGAGGATCCTCCTCCAACACAACCCTCGACTTCGACCCGACCCTCAACTTTGACTCGGGCCTCGACTTCACTATCCGTCGAGGATCGCCTTGCTCGTCTCGAGGAGTCCTTCGTGCATTTACAGCAGTCAGTCTCGGATGGCTTCAGCACACTCCCGGGAGAGATGACGGCTCTCCGGGATGACGTGACCTCTAGACTTGACCAGATTCTTCAGACTCTCCGGGACGCCGAGCGACCATTACCACCACCTACTTACGATGCTCCGACATGATTAGTTCTTGTATTTCTCTATGCTGTGTTCGACATTCTAACTATAGACAGGTTGTTCCAGCTTGTTTGATAAACATACTTTATAGATTTTGGAATTGTTTTACTGCTATTTCAGCTTGTTACTTAGTTTTCGAATTCTAAGAAAAATAATTTTCAAAAATCCCAAGTTTATTAGTTTTTCAAAATTTTGGATTTAGCGTAGGAAATTACCCTCTAGAAAGCATGTACTCCTAGTTTCAGCCAGAGCATCTCACAAGCACACTAGGATTACCTTGTTTGTGTATGAAAAACTTAGAATGGTGTAAGATGCATAGGGTACTGCCTGGACTTAAGAATGTTTATCTCTGTGCATCGACATAAATCTGGACATTAAATATCAAAATCATATTAATCAAGTTAAGTGATCCATGCTTAGTCAACACTAACTGGAATATTCACTTAACTTGACTAACCAAGTGAAAGCTACTACTTCTTGGTAAATAGCTAATAACTAAAGGTTAAACAGTTGATTGTTAATTTGGTTACTCATGCTTGGACTATAGGACTTTAAAATTTTAATTGGCTGGCATGAATCAAGGGGGAGTGAAAAGAATTTTTTTTAACCAAGTTATTTCTTGTATTTAAAATTATCTTTTACTAGTCTTAAAATAAAATTATTTTATAATTTGGAAAATTAGTTTTTCTTTTACTGGTCTTAAACAAAATTATTTTTAATTATTTTTGACCTAGTTTTAAAATGAATTTTTTGACTTGAATTTTAACTTTTAAAATAAAATTATTTTGACTTAGAAATTATTTGGATTTAAAAATCATGTTTGATTTAAAAATTCAGTTTACTTAGACTTAATGGTTGATTAAATTATATTAAAAGTCTGAACCAGTATTTTTCAATATGTTTTCTTTAATTCTCACTAAGACTTCAAATTAAATTAGCTTGGTTTTAATACTTTCATTTAGCTAGAAATTACTTACTAAATCTTTTTCAAAAAATTTCAAACGAGTGAATATTTCTCCAAGCCATTTTTCAGGGGGAGCAGATTATTCATTTCTATACTTTATTTTTTGATATATTGCTAAGGGGGAGAGGAAAGTGAAAGCAAAAGTAAATTTTTTAGTGAAAACTAGAACATTTTAGCGAAAATAGAACATTTTACATTTTTACATTTGTTCAATTTGCTACAAGTACTTAACATGTTCTAGTTATTCTTGCTTATACTTTTTACTTACCTTTGAATAGTGTTGCCATAATCAAAAAGGGGGAGATTGTTGGTGAAGAAAGCATCCGACGATCCAACCTAAGTTTTGATAATGGCAAAGGGTTCAAAGTTAAGGTTATTTGTTATCTAATGTGTGTGAATGAGTTTGCAGGAAAGACCTAAGTGTACTTAGGCAAAAGCCCTAGCTGTGGTTAGGCAGGTGGAAAATCCTAGGGGGAGGGAACCCTAGGTCCTAGGGGGTGGTAACCCTAGGTGGGAAGTCTTGGCGGGTCGAGGGCTTCGGGCAAAAGTCATAGAGTTGAGGACTCTAGGTGGAAAGTCCTGGTGTCGCGAACCAGATGAAAGACTGGGTGGGTCGTGGAGCGGATGTCCAGCGGAAAGTCCTGGAGCCTCAGGTGCTGAGCAAAAGTCCAGTTGGTCTGGAGGATCAACTGGCAACATGTAAACTCTCCTGAGTTGAGTAGGTGAGGGCGCATTCCCCAGTGAGGGACCAATAGGCGTCGGTTCTACCTAGGGTTACCGGTCGGGAATCCAAAGTTAGAATCGTATAGTTAGTGGTTGTCAAATAATCATATTTATTGTGTTTAATTGTGCTAACTCTATTTTGCAGGATATGTTTTTGGATTCTAGACTAACCTATTTTGCAGGAAGAAACCATCTCGCAGCAAGGCGCGAGGGCTCCCTCATGGAGCTTGAGGGTGTTGGGTGCTACTCGGAATACCATTCTGTTTTCCCTGTAAAAAGTTTATACAAGCACAGAACTTTTCCTAGCTACCCATGTGCTCTTCAGAAGTTAAACTTGGATTGGCAACGAAACTTAATACTTTTACTCCAAGTTTGTTCTTTAAAGTTAAACCTGGATTGGAAACGAAACTTAACATTTTTACTCCAAGTTCAACTCTTGTGTTCTTCAGAAGTTAAACTATATTATAGAAGTTGATTAAATATTTATTTCAATGATTATCTTCCAGGTCATTGGTGAGACACTAGGCCTTCTTGGTTATGGGATCATCCACCACTTCCTAGACAAAGCCTTTCAAAAAAATTGAATATTTAAACTTCTCACAGTAACCTTAGGTTTAACTACAGAGATTTCAATCAAAGCACAAGATCGAAACACAAAATCGAAGCACAAAAATGAAAATACAAAATCGCTAGCCTCTTGTGTTGGTATTTCAGGATCCATACAAAGAAAACAAAACTAGTTGTGTTGCGGAATAAATAACTAGTTGTACCTTTCTTTGTAGACAAAGACCTCTTGATCTTCTATCGTATTCCTCTTCTCTTCTTGGATGTCGTGTGGACGACGATCTACTAAGACAAAAACAGCCGAACCCCTTTTGTTTCCAAGCCACCTACCACTAAAAGATGTAAAGAAAGGAACATCTCCTTCTTCTTCTTCTCCTCCAAACCGTCGGCCACCGAGGTGCTTCGTCTCTTCGTTTTCTTTTCCTCCAAGCTCTGGCCACCAAGAGAAGATGGGGTGCCAGCCCTAGAGGGAAGAAGAAAAGAAGTGGAGTGTCGACCCTAGAGGAAAGAAAAGGAAGAAGAAAAGGATGGGGTGCCGGCCTTAAGGGAAAGGAGAGGGTTTTTAGTTGTGGAGAACAACTTATCAATTCTTAATTGAATTGTTGATTTCTGTGGCACAACCTCCTCTCCTTTAATAATCCTTTGCCCCAGATAAAAAAGGAGAAAAAGTAATAGATTTCTGTTTAGAAAAAATCTCTAGAAAAGAATTAACATAATTCTTTTTAGAAAAAATTCTTAAGAAAGAATTAGTATAATTCTTTTTAGAAAATTTCTAAGAAAGAATCAACATAATTCTTTTTAGAAAAATCTCTAGGAAAGAATTAACATAATTCTTTTTAGAAATATTTCTTAGGAAAGAATTAATATAATTCTTTTTAAAAAATTTCTAAGAAAGAATCAACGTAATTTTTTTTAGAAAAATCTCTAATTCTAGTGAGAAAAAATCTCCCCTTTTTTTCTTTTTCTTTTCTTTTCTTTTGGTTTGGCTGGCCCCTTGCTTGGGCACCAAGCAAGGCTTGGTTGGCCCCTTTCTTGGGTAGAAGCAAGGCTTCGTCGGCCCCTTGCTTGGGCACCAAGCAAGGATGTGGCCGGCCCCTTTCTTGGGTAGGAAGCAAAACCAAAATGGGTGAATGCAAGGCTTTATAGAGGGTACAATAGGGACCAAGAGGAGGAATTGGTTTTGGCCTCCTGATGGACTTGAGCTTCCTATGTTTGACCCAAACACCCAACTCAAGTTCATCAATAATAACTCATACCACTAAAAAGTTATTAGTGAACTACGACACCAATCCCATATTACAATATGGGCTCCTACTTATCATGAGTGCGTTAGTCTCCCTGTGTTTAAGATATCGTATGTCCGTTAATTAAATGAGTTACTGACAACTCACTTAATTAATATCTAGCTCTAAGAGTAGTACCACTCAACCTTATTATCATGTCGAACTAAGTCCACCTGCAGGGTTTACATGATAATCTTTATGAGCTCCTCAAGGGGGCATCATCAACCTTGATTACTAGGACACAGTTTCCTTTTATAATCAACAACACACTATATAAATAATATTATTTCCCAACTTATCCTATTGATTTAACTGAATAAATCTCACCCTTTGATAAATTAAAGAAATAAATACTAAGTATATCTGTTTGTTATTATATCAGGATTAAGAGTATGCACATCCATAATAACATAGGTTTTGTTCTTTTATGCAGTCAGTATAAAAAGAACAATCTCAAATGGTCCTGCTTCATACACACATAGAGTACTAGTGTAATTATATAGTCAAGACAAACTAATTCCAAATTACACTATAACCGTTCCAATGGTTTGTCCCTATCCATCTCGGTCGTGAGCTACTATTTATAATTTATAAAGAACTAATAACATGATCTTCTGTGTGACACCACACATCATGTTATCTACAATATAAATTAAATGGACAACTGCATTAACATGCAACATTTGACCAGAGTGATTCTCATTTCAAAATATAAATGTTCATACAAAAAACTAGGCTTTTAGTATACATCCTAACAGAGGCGCTCTGGATGCTGAGCAGAGGGCGCCCTCATGGAGCTTAAGGGCGCCCTGGACACTGGCGCGAGGGCACCCTCATGGAGCTTAAGGGTGTCCTGGACCTTTGCGTGAGGGCACCCTCAGGCAGATAAGCTGCGAAGTGGTCAGAGCTCATCCACGCTGCGGATTCGATGCGGATGAGGGCACCCTCCATGGTACTGGAGGCACCCTCCATGATCTTTATATGTATGATTTGACCAGCAACTTAGGGCATTATCTGAAACACGATTCATCTTTCGTGTGTTGCTTAAAGAACGTTCCGACAAAGCCGCAACTTAACTCCGATGACCAAACTCTTCAACTTCACTATTTTCTTTTGTCGTTGGTATATTTTATTGCTTTAAATTGTACTTCAAAAGTTATAAAGATTTACGAATTAATAGTAATTACCCACCGAAAGTGATCAATGATCACGGACCTTGGAGTAGGAGTCACTCGCTCTGAACCAAGTAAATCTTGGTGTTTGTATTGTTTGTTCTTATTTCCCTTATTTCCGCTGTGTTTACTCGTTAAGTTTTCCGAAACGAAAAGTGAAAGCCACGAGTGCTATTCACGGCCCCCCTCTAGCACTTTTCGATCCAACAATGAAGTGGGTAAACGATTGATAAGGTAGACTGCGGTTTGGACAACATCATCCCAAAATATAAGTGGAACTGAGGCATGATTATGAAGGGCTAAGGCAGTTTTAACCACATGACGATGTTTTCTCTCGGCGGATCCATTTTGTTCAGGAGTGTGGTGACAAGAGACTCAATGGATGATGCTAGAGGAAGTAAGATGATGATGATGCGCTTGATACTCTCCACCCCAATTAGAATGAAAGGAGAGGATTTTACGATCAAAATAGCGCTCAACTTATTTTTGAAAGCGACAAAAAATATCAAAGATATCAGACTTTCTTTTTATAAGAAAAACCTAAGTAAACTTGCTAAAATTGTCAATAAAAATAACATAATAAAGAAAACCTTGATTAGATAAAATAGGAGTAGGACCCCACACATAAGAGTGAATAATTTCTAAAGGAAAACTAGAAGTGCGAGAAGAAGACACAAAAAAATCTTTTATGAGATTTTGCTTTCATGCAAGCTTCACATAAATGAGAAGAGGAGGCTAGAAATTGGTAACCATACTGGTTAATGATATTCTGAACAAAACGTAGAGACAGATGATCAAGACGTGTGTGCCAAGAGAATTTATCAGTGTGTTCTCCAACAAATGCATTAGTATAGGTGGGCTAAAGATGATAAAGACCGTCTTTAATATTTCCTCGGAGTGATCCTTCACAAGACAATGATGAGGATGAAATTCAAAGAACACATTATTATCAAGAGAAAATTGACGCACCAAAAGTAAATTTTTGGTGATAGAAGGAACATAAAGAGTGTTGTGCATACGAAAAGTTCGACCACATAAGTGAAAGGATGTGTTTCCAATGTGAGTAATTTGTATACCTGAGTCATTACCTATTTGTACCATATCGGATCCATCATAAGGTGAAGCTTCTGTAAGAATATTATATTCCAGTGTAACATGATGAGTTGCTTCAGAATCCGGATGCCATCCTGGGTTCTCAAGAGTCGATAAATGAGATGACCGAGCTGTAGAATGCCAAGAAGGTGGTGGTCGATTTGAAGATGCATGCTCTCCTTGTGATATAGTTGGTTGCCCCAATGCTGCAGGACCATCAGTAAAATTTGAGTCAAATCTTTTAGGACATTGAATACCAATATATCCAACTCTGAGACAAATTTGACATCTTCTCCGACTATAAGACCAATCAAATCTTCTAGAGCAATGAATATCAGTATGACCAACGATGTGACAAATTTGACATCTGTCTAAACCTTGATATCGTTGAGTATCTAACATCGAAAAATAAATAATTGACTCCGATGAAAAAAAGTAGTGGTGAGGAACCCCGGGTTGTCGGCGTTGAAATCGATAGCAAAGGACGTCAGCGTCGAAATTAGCGGTGGTAGGAAGGAGGAGGCAGGTTTCTTTCCAGTAGTTAGGCAGTTATTATTGATGACTGGCGTCAGCAAAGCTCAGACACTACAACAAAAACTACAAACGACAACACCCCTACGACAACGGTTTTAAGAGAAAGCGTTACGTATTTGCTCAAAGACAACGGTTTTTGCCAAAACCGTTGTCTTTGAACTCCCCATTAAATATAAAAGACAACGGTTTTGGCAAAACTGTTGTCATTGAGCAACTTTTTTTTTAAAACGACAACACTTTTTACAACGGCTTTATAAACCGTTGTCTTTATCCGCGTTTTTAGTGGCTACGACGACAGTTTTGAAAAAACCGTTGTAATTGAATTTGGTCATTTCCCCCCTTCGTTGTTTTCCTTTCCCTCGCTGTTTTCTTTTCGGTGTCGTGTTTTCGCGTTCCCAAACCTAAGCCATTTATCTTTCCCTCTCCTCATACGACGTTGTGATCCTTCTCGTTTCCTGGTGAGCGAAGGCGTTCTCCAATGGGCTGCCGAAGATCCAGACGCACAGGAGGGGGAAACCGGAGAACGGGATCTGCCATGACGACAGCGCGCCGCCGGTGAAGGCGAAGACCATCGACGAACTGCACTCCCTACAGAAGAAGAGGTCGGCGCTGAGCACCACCACTACTTGACGCCGACCATCAGCGTCAGCGACAGCGCCCTCAAGTTTACCCATGTCCTCTACAACCTCTCCCCGGTCGATATCTGCTCTCATCTCCTCTTCATCACTGAAATCATCACATTTCATTCTCATTGAAAGAATCATGAATTCCTTGTAGAACTCTACGAGCAAGCCATAAAACATGAACATGGATCATTCATAACATTGACCGGAGCCTTGGCTACCTTGTCCGGCGCAAAGACTGGTCGTTCGCCGAGGGACAAGCGCGTCGTCAAGGATGAAACCACTGCCAATGAGCTTTGGTGGGGAAAGTAAGTCCACACAACTAATTCATGATCCTTCCATTGATGGTTCCTTCTCAAAATGTATGTGCACTATTCACGCAGAGGCTCACCGAACATAGAGATGGATGAGCACACCTTCCTAGTGAACAGGGAGAGGGTTGTCGATTACCTCAACTCTTTGGATAAGGTACACATGCACATCAAGTGTTTGATGTAATTCCTCATAGATCCTAATATGCCATCTGAATGATACAAGGTATTTGTGAATGACCAATTCCTCAACTGGGATCCCGAGCATCGAATCAAAGTTCAAATTGTCTCTACAAGGGCCTATCATTCCCTGTTCATGGACAACATGTAAGTGAAAAATACTACTAATAAGAATGCTAAAGATGCTCTTCAATTCTACAGTTCGACAGTTATCCAGATAAGTCATCTTTGCGTTAGTTCTGTTGATCTCTAGTAGTGAATCATAGTTGTGTTAGTAGCAGGCTGGATCATACATATGCATATATTAGTGTTAGTGAGATAACTAGCTCCTCTTTCTCTCCTTAATGCCAAGGGAAAACATGTAAACTAGAAGAAGAAAAACTCTCTTTTGCATGAAATAATTGGAAGGATCGCAGGTGCATCCTGTTGGTGCAACCTTAGGTCAAGGTTGACCTGGTTGACCCGACTCAAGGTGACTTGACTCGAGTTGTATTTTGATGTTTGACTTGGGAAGATTGTCGGTGCAACCTTAGGTCGAGGTTGACCTAGTTGAGTTGCATGTTGATGTTTAACACTCGTGAGAGAGTTATATTCTTGATGTGAGACAAGAATAGATGGTTGGGAGATTATTGGTGCAACCCTAGGTCAAGGTTGACCTGGTTGACCTGAAAAGTCCAAGTATGGAGACTTGACACTGGAAAAGTCCAAGCAGGGAGCTTGGCACGCGAAAAGTCCAAGCAGGGAGCTTGGCACTGGAAAAGTCCAAGTATGGGAGCTTGGCACGCGAAAAGTCCAAGCAGGGAGCTTGGCACTGGAAAAGTCCAAGTATGGGAGCTTGGCACGCGAAAAGTCCAAGCAGGGAGCTTGGCACTGGAAAAGTCCAAGTATGGAGACTTGGCACTGGAAAAGTCCAAGTATGGAGACTTGGCACCGGAGAAGTCCAAGCAGGGAGCTTGGCACGAGGAAAAGTCCTAACTGGGATGTTAGGCAGTTGGAAAGTCCTGGTGAGTGAAGCCAGGCAGTGGGAAAGTCCTAACTGGGATGTTAGGCAGTTGGAAAGTCCTGGTCAGTGAAGCCAGGCAGTGGGAAAGTCCTAACTGGGATGTTAGGCAGGCAGTGGGAAAGTCCTAACTGGGATGTTAGGCAGTGTGGAAATCCTGGTGAGTGAAGCCAGGAGGAAAGTCCTGGTGAGTGAAGCCAGGCAAGGGAAAATCCAGATGGATCAAGGGTGATCGGACATCTGGTGTTGAGAAGTCCAAGTGAGTAAAGCTTGGCATATGGAGTCGGAGAGGGCTCGGTAGCTCGTTCTCCGAACTAGGTTAGAGAGGGCACTCTAAACCTAGGAGTTGGATCGGTCTGCAGACCTATCCAGTAGGGTTTCTGATCGGTCCGGTGACCGATCGATTCCACTCGAGCATACCGTGGAGTTCTGATCGATCCACGCATCGATCGTGCAACGATCGAAGCGAAGAAAGAGCTCTGATCGGTCCAGGGACCGATCAGTGGCCTGATCGGTCTCCACGACCGATCGTGAGACGAAAAGCGATCCTCTCGTACAGAGAGGAGGGATCGGTCCGGGGACCGATCAGATAGAGCCTGATCGGTCCACGCATCGATCGACGATTCATCTTTCCCGATCGGTCATCGATCAGAGTTCTAGCTGCGACGCAACGCCAGTTTCTTCACCGCCTTCTTCGCAGTATAAAGGGGTCGAGGGCGCCGCATTACTTCTTCTTCCTCTTCTTTTCGCACAGAGCTGCTGTTCGGTGCTTGAGCTTTGTTGAGCTCTTCTTCGCAAGCTTCGCGTGAGCTTCATTCCACGATTGGATCCGAGAAGTTGCTGCATCACCCGTGAAGTTGTTGCTTCATCTGGGACTTCAGTCGACAACGAGAAGGCAAGCTAGTGTTGTTGCATTCATATTGTCTTGTATTTCTTGTTGTATCTCGTGTACTCTTTGCTTGCTGTTGCAAGATTTTGTGGCGAGGTTTCTCCACCCAGAAGGAGTATATTTTAGCCGGGTTTCCGGGGATTCATCCACCGACGGATTGACAGGGCTCGTCCACCTTACGGACACGCCGAGGAGTAGGAGTATCATCTCCGAACCTCGTTATATGGTTTGTCTTTCTTCTCCTGTTTTCTTTCTACGTTGTATTTCCGCTGCACTAACCTAATCGTAGGAAGAAACGAGAAAGATTGGGGTCGGCTATTCACACCCCCCTCTCTAGCCGTACAAAGGATCCTAACAAGTGGTATCAGAGCAAGGCCGCTCTTCGACGGATCAACACCCGTGGGAGCAAAGCTAGAGATGGATCTCTATGGAGAAGATGTCACGATTCAACCCTTCTACGAGTCTCACGACAACTTCACATATTGGAAGGTAAGGATGATGTATTTTCTTAGGACTAATATGTTAAATTGGTTTTGTGTATAAGAAGGGTTTTCCCCTCCGATGGATGAGGAAGGAAAACCTATCAAGAAGAAGGAGTGGACGAAGGAGCAAATCCACCAATCAACCATCAATGATGAGGTAACGAAAATCATTGAATTCTCTTTACCTAATGATGTGTTGTGTAGGATAGGTGAATACAATAATGCCAAGGAGTTGTGGAACAATTTGGCCAAACTCCATGAGGAGAGCCCCACTTCAAGCCATGAAGAGGAGCCTAGTGAGCCAAGTAGCTCACATCGTGGAGGTGAGGAATTAGAAGTTGAGGGCTACTCAACATCTAAAGAAGAAGAGGAGGTGAGTTCTTCTTCAAGATCGGAGCACAAAGAAGAAGCTTCTACCTCCGGGAGGGATGAAGAAGAGAGCATCCATCCATCCTCGACCCTAGGTAACTCAAACACTTTAAGTTCAAGTAAATTGCATATAATGTGTTTTGAGTGTAGGGAATTTGGACATTACAAGAGTAAATGTCCAAAGAAGACTAAGAAGACTCCACCGGCGCCAAAGATCAAGGAAGTCGGAGTCCCAAAACGCAAGGGCAAGGAGCACGTGGTGTGCTTCCAATGCAAGCAACGGGGACACTATAGGAGTCAATGTCCAAGGGGGAGGCAATCTCACAAGGACAAAAGACCAAGCACATGTAAAGGGGGAGCGAAGGCAAACCCTAAGGTATCCTCTAAGGTTCATTCTTGCACTTCTAATAAGATACATGCTAGTAGTCTTATTGCAATTGTCAAGAATGATAAGCATGTTAACCTTAGGAATCAATACATGTGTTTAGGTGCTAAACATGTTAACTTAGATAAGGATAATACTAGGAAGGCCAACTCTAGGATTGACTCATCTAAGGCTAAGGAGAACCTAGGGAGAAACCCCAAGACAACTAGACATATGCCTAGGAACACCTCAAGAAAGAATGATAAATCAACACTTGAGGTATTAGAGAGGGAAAATCAAGTCTTGAGGTCAAGACTTGATAATTTAGAAAAGGCTCTTAAAAACATGGAGAAGTCATCTCTAGGGTTTAAGAGTAAAAAACCCAAGTCCAAGGACAAGAAAGGTTTGGGTCACAAACCTAAGTTCCAAGTGGTCAAGCCCATTTATCATAGTGTTCCATTCGATTATGGAACAAAACCTAGGGCTAGGAAGACCATTACCAAGGTTACAAGGGGAGTCACCCCTATAGTTGACCTTGATGAGACCCAAATGACCAAGGCTTCAAAGCCTAAGAGGGTCATTAGGAGGGTTGCTAGGGAAGTCATCCCTAGTGAATATTTAGTGAACCCAATGAGCTCAAATAGGTATTGGGTTCCTAGGAGCATCTTCTCTATCCCATAGATAGGTTAGAGAGTGTCAACTCCGATTAGAAGGGTAGTTAGCCCAACTTTGAGGAAATTGACACTCAAGGAGCATTTTCAAGGTTTTGTTAACCTTTGAAAATGAAATAGAATTACTAGTTACTCCTTGAAGAGCTAAATGTGCCTAATGGTGGAAATATCATTTTTAATCTTAAGTGGCACAATTTGAGGAAAACCTAGAGAAATACCATAATTGGGATTTTGGTTTCTCTTAGGGATATAAGGGCAATCTAGGATTAGATGTTAAATTAGCTAAGTGATTAAGGATACTTAGATAGGTAATCTAGGTATTTCATTTGTGCTAACTTACCATGATTGTTTGCCATATGCTATGTCATGACATCATATTTAATTTATGATCATTTGAAATGTCATGATAATGCTTAGGTTATTTATATGTCATGCTTTAGTTAAAATTCAAACTTTATGCCATGACATCATGACATTGGCACATGTTTTCATTTATGATACCATTTTATGCCATGTCATCATCTCTTGCATTAATAATCAATTGAATTGATTTAAGGATGAAAAACACATTTTGATATTGAGATCAAATTTGTGTTTAGAAAATGCATGAGACCTTAGTCTAAGATACCTTAACCCATATCTCACATCAAATTGACTTTAATGTGGTTTGATACACCTTAGATGTGTGTGAGATATTAGGATCATGAGTTAGGATCAAGGTGCATAGTTCTTGTACCTAGATGAGCCTAATTCAAGAAATTAGGGATCATAGGGAAAGCTTGTGTACAAGTCATGTACATTTAGCCCTAAGATTATGGTCCTAAATTCAAATGGTTTTAAAATCATTTTAAAATTGATTTGAAAAACCTTGATGAAACTTTCCTAGTGATAGCATTCATCATTGAACATTGTGATACAAAATTGACTTAACTTTGAACTATTTCAAAGTTTTCGAATTTTGTATCAAGATTTGAAAATGGAAACTATTTTCATAGAAAATTATTTTTCCGTGATAGTATATGTTATGAGGAATGTATCCTCAAAATTTCACAATTTTTCGAATTTTCTGGAATTTTCTAGGAGTTTCTGAATTTCGGAAGGAAAATCAGAAATTCTGATATCAGAATTGTGGACCGATCAGGAGGTTGCCTGATCGGTCCAGGGGTGCCTGGATCGGTCACCGTGACCGATCCAGGGAATCCCTGATCGGTCTGGTGACCGATCAGGGCGTGCCAACTTGCTATTTTTCGACTGGTTGTCTGAAATTTCAGCTCGGGAAGTTGGTGCTTTGGATTTCCAAAGGTTTGAAACTCTCCAAGACATTGTTGGTGCAATGGTCAAGGGGGAGTTGACCTTTAGGGGGAGTTTTACCTATTAGTCAAGAGGGAGTTGACTTTTAGGGGGAATTTTTACTCCTAAAGACTTGAGTGATATGGGATTATCACTAAGTTAAATGTTGACTCTAGTATCAAGGGGGAAATTAAGAGTTTTAAATGAAAGGTATGGGACTTTCATTAGGAAGAAACTCTTGACCTTGATTCACTCTTTTTGATGTGTGTCAAAAAGGGGGAGAATTATTGGAGAACCCAAGTTGGGTTATCGGGTTAACCTAAGGGGAGAATGTCCAGAGAATGTTCAAGGAAAGAGCACTGGACATTGGAAGATGGTTGGAAAACCTAAGTTAGGTTATCGGGTTAACCTAACTTGATTATGAGTTTTGTCAAACATCAAAAAGGGGGAGATTGTTGGTGCAACCTTAGGTCAAGGTTGACCTGGTTGACCCGACTCAAGGTGACTTGACTCGAGTTGTATTTTAATGTTTGACTTGGGAAGATTGTCGGTGCAACCTTAGGTCGAGGTTGACCTAGTTGAGTTGCATGTTGATGTTTGACACTCGTGAGAGAGTTATATTCTTGATGTGAGACAAGAATAGATGGTTGGGAGATTATTGGTGCAACCCTAGGTCAAGGTTGACCTGGTTGACCTGAAAAGTCCAAGTATGGAGACTTGACACTGGAAAAGTCCAAGCAGGGAGCTTGGCACGCGAAAAGTCCAAGCAGGGAGCTTGGCACTGGAAAAGTCCAAGTATGGGAGCTTGGCACGCGAAAAGTCCAAGCAGGGAGCTTGGCACTGGAAAAGTCCAAGTATGGGAGCTTGGCACGCGAAAAGTCCAAGCAGGGAGCTTGGCACTGGAAAAGTCCAAGTATGGAAACTTGGCACTGGAAAAGTCCAAGTATGGAGACTTGGCACCGGAGAAGTCCAAGCAGGGAGCTTGGCACGAGGAAAAGTCCTAACTGGGATGTTAGGCAGTTGGAAAGTCCTGGTGAGTGAAGCCAGGCAGTGGGAAAGTCCTAACTGGGATGTTAGGCAGTTGGAAAGTCCTGGTGAGTGAAGCCAGGCAGTGGGAAAGTCCTAACTGGGATGTTAGGCAGTGTGGAAATCCTGGTGAGTGAAGCCAGGAGGAAAGTTCTGGTGAGTGAAGCCAGGCAAGGGAAAATCCAGATGGATCAAGGGTGATCGGACATCTGGTGTTGAGAAGTCCAAGTGAGTAAAGCTTGGCATATGGAGTCGGAGAGGGCTCGGTAGCTCGTTCTCCGAACTAGGTTAGAGAGGGCACTCTAAACCTAGGAGTTGGATCGGTCTGCAGACCGATCCAGTGATACTCAGTGTTTCCTGATCGGTCTGGTGACCGATCAGATTCCACTCAGTAGCATACTGTGGAGTTCCTGATCGATCCACAGACTGATCAGGCAACGATCAGAAGCGAAGAAAGAAGCTCCTGATCGGTCCAGGGACCGATCAGGTGTATGCCTGATCGGTCTCCACGACCGATCAGGAGACGAGTGCGATCAGGTCTCTCACAGAGAGCTGGGAGAGCTGGGATCGGTCTGGGGACCGATCAGGACAGAGCCTGATCGGTCCACAGACCGATCAGTAACGATTCACTCTTCCCTGATCGGTCTGCAGACCGATCAGGGTTCTAGCCGTTGCGACGCAACGGCTAGTTTCTTCGCTGTCTTCTTCGCAGGTATAAAGGGGTCGAGGGCTGCTGCTGCATTACTTCTTCTTCCTCTTCTTTTCTGCTACAGAGCTGCTGTTCTGGTGCTTGAGCTTTGTTGAGCTCTTCTTCGCAAGCTTCGCATGAGCTTCATTCCACGATTGGATCAACTGCTGCTGAGTTGCTTGTTGGCATCCGTCCGTGAAGTTGTTGCTTCATCTAGGACTTCAGTCGACAACGAGAAGGCAAGCTAGTGTTGTTGCATTCATATTGTCTTGTATTTCTTGTTGTATCTCGTGTACTCTTTGCTTGCTGTTGCAAGATTTTGTGGCGAGGTTTCTCCACCCAGAAGGAGTATATTTTAGCCGGGTTTCCGGGGATTCATCCACCGACGGATTGACAGGGCTCGTCCACCTTACGGACACGCCGAGGAGTAGGAGTATCATCTCCGAACCTCGTTATATGGTTTGTCTTTCTTCTCCTGTTTTCTTTCTACGTTGTATTTCCGCTGCACTAACCTAATCGTAGGAAGAAACGAGAAAGATTGGGGTCGGCTATTCACACCCCCCTCTCTAGCCGTACAAAGGATCCTAACACATCCGTCCTACGCCTGAAGAACTGGAGGATTTCAGTACTCCGGACTTCACAATTTACAATGCTAGCCAGTTTCCATGTAATCGATACACACACTACATGACTACCTCCACCAGCATTGATCTTAATCTTGATAGGAAAGAAATGGTCATCCTTGGCACACAGTATGCCAGGGAGATGAAGAAGGGTTTGTTCGGTGTGATGCACTATCTAATGCCTAAAAGAAACATTCTCTCCCTGCACTCTAGCAACAATATGGGCAAAGATGGTGATGTTGCCCTCTTCTTTGGACTATCAGGTAAGTGTTGGTCACACTACTTCCACATTCTTCCATTCTTTGGATTCAGCAAAATCACAACGTGTTGCTCATTTTCTTCTCAAAATTCAAACTTTATTTTCCTAATTGTTGTGAATTTGGATCCCAGTACTGTTATCCAGGTATGTGGCTAACAGATTTGACAAGGGCAAGGTATGAAGTGAGGGAGAAGACATGCACGAGGAAGGTATCCATTTCCGTCCACTTGCTTCCATTCTTCTAAATCTCATGCTCTGATATTTGTTTCATCTTAATTTTCAACAATTTCTACCTTGTTTGATTGCTTTCACTGCTGCTGTGCTGCATGATAGTATTCGACCATTTTCTTCTATTATTAATTTTGACAATATTCCTTGGTTTTCCTTCATTGTTGCATGTCTTTAATGCAGCATATCTTTGTTGGCCCTTTCGAGCGGGTCCACGTATGTTATGTTCCATTGGTGCGGTGGCTCGCTCTCCACTTATTGTTCATTTTTCCCCTATTGATCACCTTGAAATATCTATATCTATTCTAGCAATTATATCGGTATTATATTTTCTATTGAGAAAATTTTATTTAGTATCTATTTATTGGTTTTGAACAGAAGAAGAAGAGGCGAAGAGGGTTGAAGGGAATGGAGAGTATGGACTCGGATTCAGAGTGAAGGGGAATAAGAAGGGACAATTTCTTTTGTTTTTTTCTCCCTTTTTTCTTTGATGTAGTTTTTTTTCTTCTGAATTTGGATTTTAATGTGAGTAGTTGTCAATGGTAATATTTGACATATTCTCAATTTTCTCAAATAATTTCTTTTATTTGACTTTGCTTCTTCATTACTGATTTTTTTTACTAATATAATCTGGGTTTGTTAATAGTTCATGAAACAATTTAGTCCAACGAAGAAATTGACGAAGTGCGATCCGAATGGGCGGATTGTGTACTAGACTATTTTCATTACTAGGTATAAATTACTAGACTTCAAAAGATGGTTGAACACTTTGTTTGTGACTCCATGACTTATTGATTTTGATTCCTTAGTGCTAATAATTTGTTTGTTCACAGCTAGCTATCTCCTTTGCTCAATACTTCATTCTTGCATTTCTGCCATGAGCAGAATTAGCTGACATTTCCCTTATTTATTGTCTCTCTTTGTGGTCCAAAATTAATAATGGCTGGGTTGTGTGAGTAGCTTATTTAGTTGTTTTCGAATTATGCAAGGACTGACAATGTGGAAGTTATCTCTTTGTGAATTGTTAGATGATGACCTTTTTGTATCTTATGAGTTGCTCTACAAATTTCTTGTTTGTACTCTCCTTATGGTTTTCGTCTATATGCCATGACTTAATCTTGTTTTTCCTCGTATAATTTATTATTTTTTCTTGTTTGTACTCTCCTTATGTCAATTTGCAGCTCCTGGCAACTTGTTACTTGCAAAATGGAAAAGCATATTATGCCTACCAGGTCTCAAAGGTAATGTAGTCTGGAAAATGACACAGAAAATTGCATGAATATTTTGTTTCAAGATGTTAATGGATGTAATGCGCTTTGCATGGATTCTATTGATCTTGGATGATAGTTCACTTAAATAATGTTAGCTGCATGCAGTGCTAATTATTTAATAAACTATGCTAAGCTAGGTATCACTGCTCCTAGTAGATTCCATGTACTGTTATTATCTAATAAACACCTCTTTTTGTTTCTTTCATTTGGTATGTTTTTGCCTTCTATGCACTACAGATTGGTTAATTACATTCTCCTTTTGGAATTCTAGAATTTGATAAGTTTTGTTAAATTTTCTCTTGCAGGTCGGGCAATTCGTAAGGCTTGAGTTTTTTTGATGCAAGAAGTGAGCTTTGTTAGGATGTAGCTTGCCTTGCTAATTTGTAAATTAAAAGCCATATGGAGAACAGCAAATGGAAAACATGTGATTTAATGTATATGGAGAGTAATGGAAAACATGTGTATTTTGATGAGTAACAACTCATTTTGTATATTTTTGTATATGTGGCTATAAGATGAATTATATACGGATGTTTATTTTGGATTTAATGTAGTAAATATTTAGTTTTGCATTGGTGGTTTGCTTATAGTAAAATAAGATTGGTTGTTTGGTATTAATGAACATTAAAGACAATAGTTAAAAATATTGTAAAAACTAGGTAAACCATAACGAATTTTTTTTTGTAAAAAGTGATAAAAGATAATGGTTTTATCCGTTGTAAAATATATTAAAACTGTTGTAAAAAACATAAAACGTGTCAAATATTATCTACCACAACAGTTTATATCTGTTGTAAAAAATGTCTACCACAACGGTTTATTTCTGTTGTTAAAATTATCTATCACAACGGTTTTAAAACGTTGTCGTATCCTTCGTAGCCAAATTTTTGGCATATAAACAACAACGGATAAAAACCGTTGTCAAATGTCTACAAAGACAACGGATTCAAAATCGTTGTCGTAGGGCAATACATTCTACAACACCCTCAGTTACAAAGGTTTTTTGACTCTATGACAACGGATAATATCCGTTGTCGTTTGCAGTTTTTGTTGTAGTGAGAGGAGGTGGCAGTGCAAGAAAAGGAAATACCTTTTCTTTTCTGTTGGTGTCGGTGGAAGAAAAAGAAGAGGAGAAATAGTGGCAGAAAAAAACGGAAGAGGAGAGAGAAAATTAGAAAAAGAAACGTGGATGAGAATTAACGGAAAAAATAGATAAACAAAAGAAAGGGAAAATAAATAAGAAGATTTAGCCGCAGAAGGATGCAAAGGAAGAAATAAATATCGAGAAATAAATGAAAATAAAAATATAGGTACGCGATACTATGAAAGAAATTAATAGGTAGAGGAAAAAAATAATATAAAAATTTTTTATCATCTTATTACAAAGCCAATAGGTTTATTTATACAACTTGTTTAAAATAATAATGAGAAGATTATATAAGGCCTACAATCGTAATAATTATAAACATAGTAATATAATAGACTTGAAAATATTATTTTTCCTATTTGATTCATTTATTATTGTCATTAGTTAACTCTATGATATACATGACACGATAAATGAACCACAGAAGACCATGCAGCAATTTTCTGATCTTGTGTTTGCATATGAATGCCTATTTAAAATTCTTGTTCAAATGCCGCAAGTAAATATGACAGCACAAGAACTGGCACATTCACCACTCATCTCAAAGTTTCCTCAGCATCTCCACATGCATTTGCATTTGGCAATTTTTGGTCAGACCATTACCTCAACATTCTTAAAGGGATGCTCTAGATTTTGAGGATACTGACAAGGTTGTACAATAGTTTAAGCAACTTGAGGAACAAACCCCACTAGTAAGAATCAACTAAATATTTAGAGTTCCAACTTCATTTATTGTTCAACCAAATTTCAGATAAAATGAGTATTTTATACAGAAGAAGTTTCAGTGCACAAACTTGTACTTATAGAACCAAGGACTGAAGAGAAGTGCAGGAAGGGGCAGGGGCACTAGCAAAGTCTAAGTGTACGAGAAGGAATTGGGGAATCCATAATAACTTTAATACTCTTTTACACTATTACAAATCTAGTGTTGAAGCTTGGCACTTGATAAGGTTGTAAGTTAAATACTTAATTTGTGGCAATTTCAACCTAAAATTACTTACGATGTCAACACTTGTTAAAATATACACCATCACAAATAGTCTCTTGATGTTTTGTTAATGCATTGCTTTTATTTATTACCAATATATATATATATATATATATATATATAGGAGAAGTAAACTTCGATATTTCAAACAGTTCAATCTCAAGCAAGTACTTGGCTTGCTCATCTTTGAATATTCAAAGACTTCGTATTTTTCCACACTTTACGTCCTCTTCATCCTTATTTAAATGGGAGAAATAAAGAGACTTTTTATCAACCACAAGATAGAAGAAGGATTCTATTATTTTGTATCTTTGTGCAAGTCAACAATACTAATCAAGAGTTCCTTTCATGGGAACAATATCAATATGATAAGCAAAGAGCATGCAATATTATTCCAAATTCCATCAATTTATCTAAATAGTACATTTGGATATTTTGTTTAATAATGGAGTGTGTTTATCTGAGAAATTGAGGTACTATTATTTAAGATGGTTGAAGAAACTTATGATAATTTTGTGCACAGGAACTTCATCTGTACAAAATACCATAATTTTATGAACATTAAGAGTCTCTATATTTAAAATATGACACTGTAATATTTCAGATTAATGTATGGAATTATTTGTAATTTTTTGGGAATTAGGCCTACCATGTGAAACTTCTTGCCTAACACCAAATGGATAGTATCTTGATCATTAAACTAACAAATGGAACTAACAACCAATGTATTGAGTACCCTGATCCTATCAAATTGGTGAGATATGTCTCATAAACAACGATACTAACAACCATTAATATACTTAAATAAATTTGTTTACATTTCAAATAGATTGATGCCAAGATTTTTAAACAATGGCACTAAGATTTGGAAAAAAAATAGGATGTCCTTTTTATTTTTGCCCATTCTTTTTCACTCAGTTACTAAAGCATGACATCATTGAGGTTGAACAAATTTAAGGTTGTAAAGGGCAAAACAAAATTTATAAATATCGAACAAATTGAATTCAGATAGAGAAAACAAAAGGTAAAATCATAAAAGTAGCATATTCTTGGTTCAACAAAGCATAAATTAGATAATACAAAGACTAGATTCAGTTAAGGGTTAGTGTTGAGGATGGATATATATACACAACAAAGAAACATTAGGAAAGCAATGAACTTGAAGAGGAAATCAGAAATAAATAGTGTTGAAGGGTGAATCTTTGTTCAATATCATTAACTTCACAATGTTGCAATTTTTAACACAGTGATTTAATTCTTGATAGAATTCTTGAGAACCAACCTCAAGCGACAGGACAAAACATTCATCTCAGCAAGCCACAGCTCACTCCATCTCTTCTTCAGATTGCTCTTTTCTGATGTGCTGGAAGAAGAATAGGAACCGACAAGTGACACCTTCCACTCCTAAAGACATGCATCAAATATGTCAATGACAATTTTTGCAAGCGAAGGACTAGTAGCGACTTTGACAACGTATGCCTCATTGCTGCAGGATCCAAGTGATGACTCTACGTCTGCCTCCTCCTTTATCACCTTATCTTTTGTTACAATAGGATCGAATGTTGTGTTCATGGCACCGCCATCGGTGGCATAATCTATGAGAAGAGGCAGCATTTGCGAAGGTGTGAAGGTGGAGATCGGCATCACAGGAGGAAGAGGAGTGATAGTGCATTATAAGAAAAATCCTTATTCAATATTATTCAAAGGACAATGATTTGATGGCAAAACCGTTATTTTTTACCTTTTGACAATAGTTTTTATTAAAATGATTATCTTTGAGCATTTTGTTTTAATAAAAAATAACGATTTATAAAAAAAATTTGTCTTTGAGTGATTTTTTGGGGCTACAACAATAGTGTTTGAAACCATTGTCTATGCTTTGGTTTTTTTCCCCTTCGGCATTTTTTTTCCTTCACCATTTTTCCCACTTCGCCCTTTTTATTTTTCCGCCGCATTTTTCTTTTCCTCTATCCAAAATTTTTAGGCCAAAACCATCCATGACTCTAACCCTAAACGCCTTCTCAACCCCCTCTCAGCCTACGATCTCTTCACATTGTCGAAACCCTAAGCATCTCCGTCCAACCCCTCTCCCACACAGGTAACTTTCCTCAATTTAGATCTATTTCTTCAGTCGATTGGATTTTATTCTTGTGGGTTTGCAGGGTGGGGGATGTTGAAGTCGACGACTATGTGCTGATGATGCCGTCGGAGTCAGAGAAGCTGCCTTACATGGCGAATGTGGAGAAGATCTAGGTCAACCATTGTAACAATGTACGAATGAAGGTTAGGTGGTACTACTGCCCTGAGGAGTCCATTGCCGGTTGACGACTATTCCATGACACCAAAGAGTTATTCATATCTAATCACCATGACGTGTAGAGCGCGCGCATCATCGAGGGGAAGTTCATTGTGCACTTGTTTAAGAACTATACCAAGCTAGAGAATGTCAGGTCGAGGACTACTTCTATTGCTTTAAGTGCAAGGCAGTTACTGGAACTTTCATTCATGATCATGTTGCAGTGTAGGATTTGCCTACTTTGCATCTATTTTCTTTATTATTTGTTATCCTTTTTTTGGTAATTGGATTTTTACTTATCAAGTTTGTGTTTTTATTTCTTTTTTTTCAGATATTGAAAGTGTGAGATGTTTTACAACCTTGATGATTGATAACCATCAATTTTGTTACAATATTTTAATTCATAAATACATACTTTATGATCTTCTCATAAGTTAAACTCAAATTTACATCACATTTCATAAATTATATTTATTCTTGGACTTAACTGCAAACTATCTCATTATTGTGATATTTGATGCTAATATTCGAATATGATATTTATAGGCATCAAAGGGAAAGGACTTTAGGTTGATCAACCTAGATTGAGTTCAATTATGAGATTAAATGAGGAGATCAAGCTTTGGAGTCATCTGAATCATTCATTCAAGATCAAGAGCGATCTGAGCCATACATCAAAGATCTACTCCATCCAAGACAAGGGGAAGTAGATTACAGCCATTGATCAAGATCTATAGCTTTTTATCCAAATTTGAATTGATTCGATCATTGATCAAGATCTGAAGCATTATGAACCGTTCATTTAGATCTAGATCAGATTTAAAAGGGAGAAGCTACAGTGTTTCGTTCGTCAATTATCTATAGTGTAGTATCGTGATTTTGGGAGACAAAGTAGAGGGCACGATCCTGCTCGGGCAACTTCCTTCCTTCCACCGCCGGTGAGCAAGAGAGGTCAAGGGTTTTTCCTTCCTCCCATTATCTTCCCTGTTAAAAGCTGGTGATGCCAATTCATCCCTCTGATCCAGATCTGATCATCAACTCTACCATGACTCTAGGTGAAGAAGAAGAAGCGAAGAAGAGGAGAAGCAAACAGATTTGATCTGGTTCCTTCATCTTTCAGCCGATGAACTTCTTCCTTTAAGCTCTGCACCCATCTGAATGATCAGAAAAGTTTTTGAATATAATCCCCTTTGATTTCCGTATTGATCTCTAGCTTCAACTATGTCACTGGATCAGATCATCTTATTTGATCGATTTTTCATCATCTATAAGGTTTGGACATCTTCGTCCAATAAGTGAGCGCTTGGGGTATCCCCAGCTCACCGGAGTTCATTTATTCTCTTCATTTTCATTTCTGAATTTTGCTTTGTTCTAATTCTAGTTTAGTCTTAAGATTTGTAGCTATTCAGTTTCATAAATCTACATTGTTGGAGTTAGCTGAATTCTTAGATCTATTTTTTTTTCTTTGATTCTACTAAATGCTTATTGAATTTATGAGTATAGATCTGAATTGGTTTTGCAAGGTTGTTCTTAAGATGAATTCAGCTATTGTTTATCTAAATTCAAGTTTCTATTTTTAGTAATTGATCAAGTTTGGTTAGATTTAGTTTATTCTTATCTACTCATCTTCAAGGAGTTGAATAGATCTTCTACCATCTGACAAATGGTCAGTTTGATCCATTAAGTGTCCAATCCTTTGAGTTTGGTTTGTTCTTATTTTAATCTTGTTTAGTTTCCAATCTATTTGGATCTGTTAATGCTGTAATCCATAGCATAGAGTAACAGTATGTTGTGGGTTCATGATTAATAGATAGATAGGATCTCTTTTATTGGATTAGACTTAGTTTCATTTAATGCTTTACTATTTCATTCCTTAGTTTAATTCCATTGACGGTGAAATCATAGTGTAGAGTGAAAATGCATTATGAGATCACTATTAATAGGTAGATAGGATGTTATTTATTTCATTAGGGTAAATTATACTTATTTTTCTATCTCATTTGTTAGGTATAGATTCAAAAACTAAAACCCCCATTTCCATATCAAAAATCTAAAAATATAAATAACATACAATCCTATAGTTATCATTTCATCATTGCATTCATTGGGAGATGACCTGAGTCTTTTCTATGCTACATTAGTGTAGAATAAATTTAGTCACTTAATTCTTTTGATACCTATTTCATGATAAATTGGGTTTATCAAATTGGCATTGTTATCGAAGAATTATAGCGGTGTTTGATACCTTAGGATTATTTTTCTCTTTTTACATAAAAATTTGAAAAAAAAAATATTATCAAATACTTTAATGTGTTGGTGCAAATGCATTAATAATCTGGTTTTGATGTATGACAAATAAGTTAAAGTTAGATATATTGTTGGTCTAACCCCTTCTACCAAGTGTACAGGAGTTGACTGGTCTGAAGGACCTGACACCAGGCTGAAATACAGCTAGGTCTATGAGACCTGATAGCTGGTGGGAACTTCAGATAGGTCCATGGGTCCTGATATCTAGTGGGAAGTTTGGTTGGGTCCGCGGGACCTGACAATCGGCCAGAGTCTAGTTGGGTTTACGTACCTGATAACTGGCAGGAATACCTGATGGGTCAAGGGCAAGTCAAGCGACTGTAAGTGGTAAGTGAAGGTAGGTAACTGGCGGAGAGATCCAATGAGGACGCATTCCCCTTTGAGTGAACTATAGGAATCGATCCAGCTTTGGTCCATTTGGGAAACCTAAGCTGAGACCTTAACTAAATCCTAATTTCAAGGAAATAGGATCTAATTACTACTCTTATTTTTTTGTGTTGTGCTAACTTTGTTTTACAAGGTAAATATATTTTCTATTGTCTAGACTGACCCTTTTTATAAGAAAGAGACTACTGAAGAAAAGGGAAGTCCAGGCGCCCGGACTCCAAGCACCCGAACCACCTCGCCCAGGCGGGTGCCGCGGGCACTCGGGTATTCTGGCGCCTGAAATCGATCCACGCGCCCAGAATCAAAAACTCATCCACAAGCTAAGGTGGAGCACGTCGACTAACCGAGTCATGTGGTCCAAGTATCTGGAGGGGTTCGAGCACCCAAAATGGGCATATATAAAGGCCTTCGACCAAGAGCTTTAAGATATCAACTACTACGACTTTTAATCTTACGCGGTGCTTCGAAAAAGCTCCTACGATGCTGTGAAGCTCCTCTGACAACCAACAATCAAGACATTCTTATTTTCTTTGTTGTTGGTAATACTGCTTTTAGTTCTTGTACTTAACCTGTGTAATTGTTCAATCTATTGGTGGATTGCCTAATGAAAGCACTCAATGAGTGCATTCCTTAGAGTAGGAGTCGTCAAAGGCTCCGAACCAAGTAAAACTTGGTTTGTTAGCATTATTTTTTATTCTTCCACTACGTACTTCGATTTAATTCGCTTGTAATTTTTCGATGATTAGTATTCACCCCCTAGCTTCTTTCCGATCCTACATAATGTTCATATATACATGTGTTTGATCTTATATGTTCCTGTGTCTTATGATCTTATTTGCTAGTTTTCAGTGTAAGAACAAGAAATTTCTTTGATCATGGATCCATATTATCAGTATTTTGGAGGTAGGATGGAGAGTCAGTACTATCAACCTAATCAACCTCAATAATATCATCCTCAGACTCAGTATCATCAATCTAAATATCAGTAATACCAACCCATTGAACAACAAAATATGTATGAGTCATTTTTAAATATCTATAATTATAATTGGGTGAATCATTCACATTTCAAGTATGAGGATGCACAAGGATAATTTACTGAGTCATATCCAATATATCAAAACCCATAGGGATTTTAGGATGATTATATACTTACTTTGCCACATCCAGTCCAGCAGAGTGATCCAGCTCCTTGGGGAATATTTCAAGATGACACCCCCAGTTCAACACAAGACCTTCAGGAGATTATCCAATTAATGATAGAGTATAAACAACAAATTTTGAGAGGATACAAAATTTAAAAATACAATTAGACCAATTTGCATCATCCATTAGCTAACAACAAACACAATACTTTAGTAGGGAGATGGATTGTAGTGTTTTTGATAGACTTGATCGCATTTCCATTACTCTATAGGACTCCTCTAGTATTTCTTGTTGTGATGTTGTAATTGTAAGGATTTCTGACTATGCTAATATTGTTGTTGAAGATGTTGTTGATGATGCAGGTACTAATGTTGATGATGAGGAGAGTGTAGGAGATTGCATATTGGAAGCAATATCCTAAGAATTACCTCTTCCAATTGCACAATCGCCTGAATTAGATATTGATGATATAAATATAGGGGATTGCACATTTGAAGTAATACCCCAAGAATCACCTAAACTACATCTGAGCTATTATTTGATGAGGAGGAGGTCACAGTCACCATTCTAGAACCACCAGGTACCTTCCAATATGACAAGGTTAGTGTTTCTTATGATTCATCAAAAAATTTAATAGAGGTGCCATTAATTAACTTTATTGGATATAATACATTTCTTGAATAATGTAGTGTAGAAACTAATATTTTTCTATACTTGCAAGAGGTGTTGTCTTTCGTTGATTTTATAGGAGATTATAAGCTTTCAGAGTGAATACTTAAATTGAACCGCCTTCAACCTCTGGGGCAAATATTCAAGGAGCATATGGTGGGAGAAGAGGTTTTAACTTCAATAAATAGCATTCCACTTCCTAAGTGAATGATACTTCTTAACCGACTTCAACCACCAGGAAGGATCGTTCCACTACTGGCATGGATGTTACTTTTAAATCGTTTGCAACTACCAAGAATAAAGGGGAGCTCATTTTTTACTTTTCTATTTGCTTTATACTTTTCTTTAGTTTCATATTTTACATTTGCATTTTGCTTCCATACTTTGTATTTTATTTAGTCTACATAGCATTTCATTTTGAATAAATTTTTTTATGAAATTGTTCTAATAATACTTTTAAGATGGTAGAAGTTTTTTAAGTTTGACCGTCAATTTTTAGGTCAATGAACATAATTGAATGCTTTACTTGTATGCTATTGGTTAGTGTGGTGATGGATTTTATTTTGATTAATTGAGTTTGATTACCAATATTAGCTAGAGATTACTACATGTATATTCCCTATTATTCTTTTTGTGTGATATTCACTCATGACAATTGAACTCTATAACTTACTTTGCTTCTTTTAAAAATCATAATATCATATGCATGCGTGAATATGACGAAGGATATTTCTTTCCTATTCTTTGATTTCTATTCCCATCTTTTGATTTCTTTTCCTTTTAACTTCTAGTAATAACTTAGCAAAAAAAAAAATCTTCTACCACCCTTTACTTTGCTTTAATTCCATTAAGAGTTTTGGTTGATTATCTGTTACAAACTATAGATTCACGGTCAGGTCGTCAGTAATAAAAATATCGATCCCACATGAACTGTTGATTAAGTACTAGTTAATTTCACATAGCGAATTCCCTAGACAAACTTAAGGTTGGTTGGAAGAGAGAGAGAGAGAGAGAGTAAGAGAAAGATTAAAGAAATGAAGGAATAAGAGATGATCTTGGAAGGGGATGGATGATAAATGCTAGGATTTCAGTTTTATTATGATGTTAGTTAATGTCCCTATGCATTGTTCATCTACCTAACTCCATGTTTATACTCGTGTAGGGATTTTAACTAAAGCCTGACACAATCCCCGCATAGATTGTACTAGAGAGTCTACCCAAGTTCTAACGCTATTAAGTAGAGAAATAACCTAAAAAGTCTGATTAAGAGGAAATCCCTATCACTAGGACCCCCAGTCATATGCTCCTAGATTACACAGTCATTTTCTAATGGTAGCACTAGAGTATCCACTTTAATTAGAATGTCCTAATAAGAATTAGTCTCCATATTAAGATCTTTTGACTCTAGAAAGTGGGTAAGTATCGATGTCATCTGTCATTAAGGGTAAATATGTCTGGTTGAATGAGTATCCTCTGTCACTAAGGATCTCCGGTTATCTAGTCTAGTAGCAACCTTAACATAGAGATAAACCTCTCACGTCTACATGTTTACACCATTCACACATTTTATCAAACATATAAAAGGCATAACACATAGAACAAGTAGTAAACACATCATTGCATAGGAAAATATCTAAATACAAGTTTATACATCACATCATATCATAACTACTTTCTACATTTTAAATCTAAAGATCTACTTCATTACAAGGGAGATAAAACTAAGAGATGATAAATATAGAATCTACAATGCAAAACATGGATTGAGAGAGAAGAGAATGCTTATCCTTGAAGCATGGTGTCCTTGGAGGTGTTCCCTTGCTCCAAAGATGGACGGATAGGTAAAGATCGACGAGGATGAAGCCTAGGGCTCCCTCGAGGGGGAGAACCTTTTTCCAAGATCCAAGATGGATCCAAGATCCCTAGATTAGTGAAAAGGAGAGAAAAACTCCTTAAATAGAGCTTGGCACAGCCCATACGAAATTCCACAAAGCCATGTGGATTCCAAACGACCAAGGTCTGCTTCTTCTTCTCTGGAAATTCCACACGGCCGTGTGGATTGACACGGCAGTGTGTCAAGGTTGTGTGACTCTTATAAAGTCATTTAGCACATATTAATGTGATATTCCTAGGTTGAAGTCTTCATCAAAGTTGTATATCTTGAAGTTATCTATATTTTCATATAAAGATCACCTGAAACTCTAACTAAGAAAAAAGTTATGACCATTTTACTTTTGATATGTAGTGCAGAAAATACAAAATTTTACACGGTCGCGTGTCAAGACCGTGTGAATCTTGTAGAGACTTTAGCATATCTAAAAGTGATTTTCTCTAGTTTAAGTCTTTAGCAAAGTTTTAGATCTTGAAGTTAGCTACATTTTGGTATAAGGAACATCCTAAAATTATAATCGAGTAAAAAAGTTATGGTCATTTTACTTTTGATCTATAGTGTTGAAAACTCTAAAAATTCCACATGGTCGCTGCAGCCTTCTCCTCCTCTGGAAATAATACAATCGTGTGGATTCCACATGGTCCGGGTATTTTGGAGGCTCTAGACTCTATTTAAGTTCCATTTTTACTTCAAATCATGTTCTATCAATGAAAATAAGTAAAAAGTAGATCTTTTAATAAAAAGAATGGAAATATGACATTATAATCAAATAAGATGCAATAAACATAGATTATGCTCATGAAATATAAGTAGATGTAGTCAAAATATGTATAAAAGTGTATATAATCTATGCACATTACACCCCTAGACTTAAATCTTTACTTGTTCTCAAGCAAAAACTGTATCAAAACTCATGTAGTTAAATAGTGCATCATAATCTCTAGCAAGTCAATCTAATCCTATAAATGATTTCATTGTTGAGCAAGATACAAAAGTTGTTTGAGTATGTTATAAGTAATAGTTCTCCGTTCTTAGTACAATAGTGGTCTAAATTTATCAAGTATTAATCCCTAAACCTAGTCAAGTTGTCATAAAATTATGTTTCTTATGCTTCTGACAATAGCACTTACCTGCTACATGCATGGTTCATATCTCTAAAACTACACAAGGTCTTAAAGGATTAATCAGAATCAAGAGAAACATAACATTTATTTCTCCAATAACCTAACTTGATCTCAAAGGTGTAAATTCTTAGTTTCTACTCATGATAACTATTTTTTTCCATTATTTATATGATTTTTTTTATCTTTTGTTTTGGTGCTTTAAAATGTAGCACTAACATATATACAAATATACAAATGCAAATGCAGGAATTTTGATTTTTCCAAGTGAGTTGTCATGATCTGAGATCATCTCGTAACCAAAATATAATTAAGGGGGCACCTTAGAAACATAAGTACTAGTCCAATTCTATGAGTCATGACTATTTACATAGTTATCTACCATTAAAATAAGATAAAGTGTGAAGAGATCCTAAAATAAGGTCAATACTTAAACTCTTATAGTAAAAATATTGCTCACTTCATGCTATCATAGATAGAAAAAGATAGATTACTAAATATACTAACGTCATAAGTAACCAATAAACCACATGAAATCTAGAACAAACATGCTAGTATTTTACATTAAGGAGCAAGCAATCATGATGTAATGAATGATGCAACTAAAAAAAAATTATTATCCAAAAAAAGTGTGAAAAAACTAAACTACAACCCAACACATCCCCCTAGACTTAAACTTTTTATTATCTCAATAAAAACTAGAAATAAAATATGGAGGAGATTTTTGAAGTTAGAGAAGTTACCAAGTGATGAGTTCCAAATGGTTGACATTCATATGCTAAAAATACTCCTCTATCTGATATTCATATTCCTCCATAACTTTTAAACCTATAAAATAAAGATAGACAAGAAAAATTAAGTAGAGGATTTGAGCTTATTATGAAGAAAGAAATGAAAATAAGAAAGAACTAAAGACATAAAGAAAACAAGAAAGAAGAATTTGGGTTGTCTCTCAAGAAGCATTTGTTTAAGATCATTAGCTAGACCACCTCAATAGATTTATCGAAATCTCACTCTTGGAAGGGTAAGATATTTCAACACCCTCTTACCAAGGACTCTTATTATAGAGAATGCTTTCAACATAGGAGCTATAATGTGAAGTAACTCTCTCTCCATTTTCATCTTCTTGAAAGCTCTTTTAGGTGGTCGAAGATGGTTCAGACTAAGCTTCCAATTTCTAGTCTCATGAAAACCTGCACACCCAAAAGAAAAACATACCTCCCATATATATGTTAAATAAGTAAGAACTAGAACCATATCAAGTTTAGTTAAGCAGTTATAAGAAATGAAATTACATCCAACAAAATCAATCATAGGTACCTCTATGAAGTTTTCTAAAAGATCATAATAATTACTAACCTTGCATTGCTGAAAGGTACCTAAAAGTTCTAAACCAGTGGATGTGACTTCTTTTGGATTTTATAATAGCTCTAGCTCTAACTCAAGTGATGGTGCTTCTGAAAGTGATGATTCTTGGGGCTTTGCTTCCATTGTACAAGTCCCTACACATTTATCATCAACCAATTCCATTCTTACAATTTCCAAAGTGTTAATTGGTTATGTGATCAAAAGAGGTGATTCTTGGGGCATTTCCTCCATATTACATGTTCCTACACTTTCATCCATAACATCAATAACTTTAGAAGCAGTGAAGAGTGCACTAATATCAATATTATCAATAAAAGGATCAACAACATTATCAAAAATTTATTGTAATATCCATAGAACTAGGATCCCCCGTTACACCATTAGCTCTTCAGAATCTTGTGTTGTGGTCTTCATCTAACTAGGAGTAAGAGTGTTTAGGTTGTGGGAGTTCTCCCAGTCAGTTGGCTAATCTAGTTGTAAATGATGTGGTCCGTCTAATGATGAATTATCTTGAAACTCTGATGGACTCTTATTTACTTGGGAAGTATGCTCAACATTTTGTATACAATTGTAATCTAAATTTTGATAGTCCATCCAAAATTGATTGTCATGTTGAGGTGGATCAGGGTTCTACTGCTACGATAGTGACTACTCACTCTATCCTAGAATTAGCTGGGGTTGAAGGTTCTGAATTTGATAATCTTCCTAGTCATACCCAGAATTATCAGGAACTTACTCATATGTATCTTGATGTTGAGGTTGAACTAAATACTGAAGTTCTAGAGTATTAGTAACTTTTTGGAAGAAGTGACAAATAACAAATGGATGAGATGTACTACCACACACTATACAAAGGAACTCAAATTGATCATCTTTTGAATTATAATTTTCAACAATAGGAGAACTTGATCTCACACTCATGGGTGTGAAAAATTATTTTAAATGCCCGCTTGACATGTTAGTGCTCATTATATCTAAAAAAATTATAAGAAAAATAAAAATATAGAATTAAAGATAAGAAATAAAATGCATAATGAAAATAAAAAGGAAAATATAAAAGGCAAAAGAAAAAGAAAAATTCCAAGAGTAACTCATATACTAATCAATTAATGTTAATCGAAAATAGCCCCCAGTAATGACACCAAAAACTTATTACGAACTGCAAGTATATGGCTACGTCATCAGTGATAAAAATATCAATCACATAGGAACTGTTGATTAAGCATTAGTTGATTTCACACAATGAATTCCCTAAACAAATGTGAGGTTGGTTGGAAGAGAGAGAATAAGAAAAAGATTAAAGAGAAGGAGAGAGGGAAGGAATAAGAGATGATCTTGGAAGGGGATGGATGACAGATGGTAGGATTTCGATTTTATTACGATGCTAGTTAATGTTCCTATGCATTGTTCATTTATCTAACTCCATACTTACACTCGTGTAGGGATTTTAACTAAAGCCCAAGACAATCCCCGAGTAGGTTGCACCAGAGAGTCTACCCAAGTTCTAATGCCATTAAGTAGAGAGGTAACCTAGAAAGTTCGGTTAAGAGGGAATCTCTATCACTAGGACCCCCGATCATACGTTCCTAGATTACACAGTCACTTCCTAATGATAACACTGGAGTATCCACTTCAATTAGAATTTCCTAACAAGAATTAGTCCCTATGTTAAGATCTTTTGACTCTAGAAAGTGGGTAAGTATCGATTTCCTCTATCACTAAGAGCATAATATATCCTGTTGAATGGGTATCATCTATCACTAAGGATCCTCGGTTATCAAGTCTAGTAATAATCTTATATAGAGATAAACCTCTCACATCTATATGTTTACACCATTCACACATTTCATCAAACATATAAAAGGCATAACACATAGAACAAGCAGTAAACATATCATTGCATAGGAAAATGTCTAAATACAAGTTCATACATTACATCACATCATAACTACTTTCTATATTCTAGATCTAGAGATTTACTCCATTACAAGGGAGATTCAACCAAGAGACGATAAATATAGCATCTATAACTCAAAATATGGATTATGAGAGAAGAGAATGTTTATCCTTGAAGCGTAGCATCCTTGGAGGTGTTCCCTTACTCTAGAGGTGGACGGATCAGTGAAGTTCAACGAGGATGAAGCCTAGAGCTCCCCAAGGGGGAGAACCCTTCCCCAAGATCCAAGATGGATCCAAGATCCCCAAATTTTTGAAAAGGGAAAAAACCCTTAAATAGAGCTTGGCACGGCCCCTGTAAAATTCCACACGGTCATGTGGATTCCACACTACCAAGGTTTGCTTCTTCTCTAGAAATTCCACACAACCGTGTGGATTGATACAACCATGTGTCAAGGATATGTGACTCTTGTATAGCCATTTAGTACATCTTAACGTGGTATTCTTGGATTTAAGTCTTAGAAAAGTTGTAGATCTTGAATTTATTTACATTTTGGTATAAAGATCAACCTGAAACTCCAACTGAACAAAAAGTTGTGACTATTTTACTTTTGATATGCAATGCAAAAAATGCATAATTTGACAAGACCATGTGTCAAGGCCGTGTGAATCTTGTAGAGACTTTTAGCACATCTAAACATGATTTTCTTATGTTTAAATCTCAGTAAAGTTGTAGATTTTGAAGTTAGCTACATTTCGGTATAAAGAGTTGTTAGGATGTATACTAAAAGCCTAGTTTTTGTATAAACATTTATAAGAATCACATTGGTCAAATGTCTACATTTATGCTAAGTGTAGTTGTCCGTTTAATTTATATTGTAGATAACATGGTGTGAGGAGACACACAGAAGTTCATGTTATCAGTTCCTTATAAATTATAAATAGTTACTCACAACCAAGATGGAATGGGGCAAACCATTGGAGTGGTTGTAGTGTAATTAAGTATTAGTTTATCTTGATTAATAAATTACACTGGTACACTATGAGTGTATTGAGCAGGACCATTTGAGGTAGTTTCTTTCTATACTGACTATATAAAAGAACAAAACCTCTGTTATTATGGAAGTGTGTACTCTTAATCATGATATAATAACAAGAAAGTATATTTAATGTTTATTTCTTTAATTTATCAAAGGGTGGAATTTAGCTCATTAAATCAATAGGCCCGATAAGTTGGGAAATGATATTATTTATATGGTGTGTTGTTGATTATAGAATGAAACTGTGTCCTAGTAATCTAGGTTGATGATGTCCCCTTGAGGAGCTCATAAGGATTGTCATGTAAACCCTGCAGGTGAACTTAGTCCGACATGATGATAAGGTTGAGTGGTACTACTCTTGGAGCTAGATATTAATTAAGTGAGGTGTCAATAACTCATTTAATTAGTAGACATTCAATATCTTAAACACAGGGAGACTAACACACTCATAATAAGAAGGAGCCCATATTGTAATATGGGATTGGTGTGGTAGTGCAATAATAACTCTTTAGTGGAATGAGATATTATTGATGAACTTGAGTTGGGTGTTCGGGGTGAACACGGGAAGCTCAAGCTCATCGGGAGACCAAAATCAATTCCTCCTCTAGGTCCCTATTGTAGCCTCTTATATAAAGCCTTATATCCACCTAAAGCCTAGCTTCTTAAGGCTCAAGCTAGGGTCAGCCAAGCCTTGCTTGGAGACCAAGCAAGGGGCCGGCCAAGCTAAGCTTGGAGCCCAAGCTAGGGTCGGCCAAGCCTTGCTTGGTACCCAAGCAAGGGGCCAACCACACACAAGAAAAAGAAAGTTTTATTTTTTTTGTAAAATCTTTCCTTTTATAGAGATCCATAAAAAGGATTTAAAAGGATGATTTTAATATAAAACTTTCCTTTTTTAGATTGGTCATAAAAGAAAATAAAAGGGAGTTTTTATTTTGTTAAAAACTTTCCTTTTATGTTGGTTTTAAAAGAGAGTTTTAAATTTTAAAATATTTCCTTTTATAGCTTTCTATAAAGGAATAAAAGAGAGATTTGAAATCTTTCCTTATTTGTAGTTATCTATAATGTGAAAGAAAGATTTTAATTTTTGTTATAAAACTTTCTTTTTTGTAACCATGTTTTATTTTAAATCTTATCTTTGATAGATATCCATAAAAGGATTTAAAAGATAGAGATTTTAATTTATAAAACATTCCTTTTATAACTATCCACAAAAGGGATTTTAAAAGAGAGATTTTAATTTTTGTTTAAAATCTTTCCTTGCTTGGAGAACAAGCTTGTGGCCGGTCATGCTATGATAAGAAAGGAAGTTTTATTTATTGTTATAAAACTTTCCTTTTTTGCCAAGACCAAGGAATATAAAAGAGAACGAGGGGGTGTCTCACCCAACAACACTTCTTCTATTCCTCTCTATTCTTCCTTAGTGGTCGGCCCTTGCTCTTTCTCTTCTCTCCTTTTGTTTTCTCTCTTGGAGGCCGGCGGCATCAATTGGTGGTGATCTCTTTGTGGTCGGTTGCTTTAAGGAGAAGAAGAAGAGAAGGAAGCTCTATTGTCTAGCATCCCTTGGAGGATAGTTGGTGGCCGGATCTTGGAAGCTTTGGAAAAAGCTTGGGTGGACTACCTCTTGGAAGATCGTCGCCCACACGACGTTCAAGAGAAGGAGAGGAATACAATAGAAGATTAAGAGGTCTATAAGTTACGAAAGGTATAACTAGTTATTAGTTTCTGCATTATGACTAGTTCATCTTTTTGTATAGATCTTGTAAAACCAAACACAAGAGGTTATTAGTTTTAAGTTATCATTTTTGTTATCGATTTTATTTTTTGATTTCATGTTTCGATAATGTGTTTCTATTGAGGTATCTATAGTTAAACCTAGTTTACTGTAAGAAGTTAAATATCTAATTTCTCTGTGAGGCTTTGTCTAGGAAGTGATGGATGATCCCATACCCAAGAAGGCCTAGTGCCTCGCCATGTTTAACCTGGAAGCCGATCTTAGAAATAGATATTTGATAACTTCTATAATATGGTTTAACTTAGGAAGATCACATCAGTTGAACTTGGAGTAAGAATGTTAAGTTTCGTTCCCAATCCAAGTTTAACTTCTAAAGGGAAATTTGGATTAATAATGTTAAGCATCGTTTGCAAACCAAATTTAACTTTAGTAGAGCACTTGGGTAGCTATGATAGTTCTATGCTTGTACAAATTTTTGTATAGGGGAACTAGGACGGTATTCCGAGTAGCAACCAACAAGAATATCCCGAAACTCTAAGCAAGTAAATATTTATGGTCATTTTATTTTTAATCTACAATGCTAAAAACTCTAGAAATTTCACACAACCGTGTGAAATCACATGGCCACAACCTTCCCCTCCTTTGGAAATTAAGACGGCCATGTGAATTCCATATGGTCGGGGTATTTTAGAGGCTCTAGACTCCATTTAAGTTTCATTTTTACTCCAAATCATGTCCTATCAATGAAAATAAGTAAAAAGTATATCTCTAAATAAAAGGAGTGAAAATATGACATTATAATGAAATAGGGTATAATAAATATAGATTATGCTCATGAAATATAAGTAGATGAGCGTCAAAATATGCATAAAAGTGTATATAATTTATGCACATTATTATCTTGATGAGTTATTTTGTCCGAGATGGATAAATTTTAAGTGTGGGTGTGAATTGCATATGCTAGAGGTTTATGGAGGTTCCATACTGCAAATTGATTGAAATTTTAATGTAACGCCCGAAAAATTCTCAAAACTATTTTAGAAATATTTTATGATTTTTCTGGAATTTTAGGATATTTTTACAGAATTTTTAGAATAGCGGAAGTAGCAAAAATAAATAGAATCGTAAAATAGCCTACGCGGGAATTGAACCCGGGACCTAGCGAACTCTATGTCTTATAGGGTGACTCTAGTAACCAAGTGAACCCAGCAGGGCCGTGCTGAAAGGAAAGGGAATCAATTTTATTTAAGTTGGAGTTGGGGCGAATTAGATCACTTAATATAAATAAGAAATAATTAAGTGAAGGGTTATTTGGATTGTGGTTTTTCCTCTCCCTAAAACCTCACCGCCGCGCACCTCTCTTTTCTTCCTCTCTCGGCGCCAACCACAAGGAAGGCTAGGGTTCCGCCCAAGGGCACCTTCCGGCGACGACTTCGACACGAGGACGCTCCCCTCCGCGAGAGGAACGCGTGGACGCGAGAAGATCGTCGAAAGGATCATCTCCTCCGAAGATCTAGCGATTAGAATCGTAAGAAAATCCGAACAGGAGGTAAGAAACCCCTCACCTGCAGTATAAGTAGAAATTCGTGTGATTTTTATGCATTAGTTTAGTTGTATGCAAATTTCAGCACATAAGGTGTGCACTAGCGTACACCAAGTGCTTGATAGAATGTTTAGCGCAGTCAAATGCAAATTAGGCATTTTATTAGCTTGGATAAATGCACTAGAAGCATTTACATAGCCTATTTAGTCTTGCTCCAGCTTTTACAGGACCAGATGTCCAATGGGTGGGCTCCCACAGTCGCCTCTAGGTTCAGATAACCTAGTTCTGGGTTTAGACAACCTAGTAGAAGCAAGACAATAGTTATTAGCTTATGTTCAGTATTTTACTTTCTCAGTGGCACTGTACTAGATTAGATATCCATTGGGTTGGACTCCCATAGTCATCCCTAGGTTCAGCTAACCTAGCAAACCCTACTAGATTCAGAATTTACAACCCCGGGTTTAGTTAGGGATGCGCGCACAGTAAGTACAGTCGCCGGGCCCAAACAGCAGCATGATTATGTATTTTCACCTATTATGTATATAATTTTTAAATTCCCACAGAATAGCTAGGTGAAATCAGTACAATTTTAGCATTTGCTAGAATTGGCTCAGTTAAGCTCTCCCTTATGATTATGTATGATAGCTCTATGATCAGTTTTATTACAACTGCTTTAGATGATAGTATGCCATGACTAGCTTTTGATTGCTGTGTATTGTATGATAGCATGCCATGTTTTAGTTCAATCAGTACGTGTTTTAAATAGCATGTTTCAAAGCATGATTTGCATCGATTGCATGTTTTAGTGAGGTAGATGGTTTCTTACTAAGCGAAAGCTTACAGATACTTTCTTTTCCTTATACTGCAGATAAAGGTAAAGGAAAGGTGGACTAGCGGAGGCTGGAGGGCAATGCTACGAAGATGTGTGTGGATAGAACTTGGAATGGAGATCTTAGGGAATTTCAGCAAGCTTGTTTAAGCACTAGAACTTTTTAGCATTTGGTTATTTTGCACTTTAGCATGTTAAATGTTATGAATTAGTTAATCAAACATCCTATCATGTTTAGAATACTATTTTTGTGATGTTAGAATGTTTGGCATTTAGTTTAGAATTGTTATAGGTGATTTTGGCACGAACAAGTGCTGAAATCAGACCTTTGGTCGAAATCAGAAACTTGAATCGATCAGCTGATCGATTCGAGAGTCTCCAATCGATCGAAGGATCGATCGGGCAACTTGCCTCGCGAACAGTAGGCCTCTGGATCGATCAGCCGATCGATCCAGTGAATTCTGTCACGAACAGAAGGCTCTAGGATCGATCACTGGATCGATTGGCCAGTCTGGATCAATCAGCCGATCGATCCAGAATATTGTCCCGGGCACAGTAGCGTGCTGGATCGATCACTGGATCGATCCAACCCAAGCCCCGCATACAGTAGCCGGCTGAATCTATCACTGGATCGATTCAACTGTTCCAATCGATCTGTGGATCGATTGGGAGGCCCGAAAGGTGCTAGGAAGCCTCTAGTTCAGTTCCTTGACCATGGGGGAAGTATAATGTGTCATGAATAGTTAGATTACACCCCTGAGCATGTATAGAATCAAAAAATGTCAATAGTTTAGCAAAATTTTAATTAGTGCAGCTTCCGCATCTAGATTTAGTAATGGTCAGGGAATAGTTTAGCACAGATTAATGTAACGATCGGCCTCACAGCTTAGCCAGTAGAAGGTGGGTCATTACAGAGTGGTATCAGAGCAGTTTCCATACTTCCTACACACACATCAGCATTGAACCTGCAACTTCCAAGTAGGAACATCTCTCACTTTCTTTATGTTTCTTGTGTCATGTTTAGATATAACTAAAGAATGCTTGTTCATGATAGTAGTTGACATGATAACAATAGTTACTCCCTTATGATTGTGTTAGTCATGTATGTCCTCCATGTCTCTAGAGATGGCACGAGGACGGCCAGCTAGGAGGGCACCAGCTACTGAGCCCCAGCATGAGGCAGGCAGTTCAGTGCCTACCCCAGACCTGACAGCACTAGTGGCTCAGTTACAGCAGCAGTTAGCTGAACAGTAGCAGGAGATAGCCACCTTAAAGGCTAATCAGCAGAATACTCCCACAGTCACCCCGAAACCAAACGTAGCAACGCCAGTAGTCTTAGAGGTTCCACTAGTCCAGCCTACAGCACCAGTAGCCCCAGCAGCAGTAGAGGCAAAGAGAGAAGCCTATCTGATCCAGTGGCAGAGAGTTAAGCCCGAGAACTTCTCAGGCACCAGTGAACCATGGGATGCTCAAGCCTGGTTCAAAACACTGGAGAGTACGATGGAGCTTCTGGACTGGCCAGAACATGAGAAGGTGAAGTGCACCTCCTTCTGTCTGTCAGGAGATGCACGCATGTGGTGGGAGAGAATTAGAGCGAAGCGCCCAATAAACCAGATGATATGGGCGGACTTCAAGAAAGAATTCTTCGAGGAGTTCTTTCACATGCGGGTCACAAACCGCCACTATGATGAGTTTACTGAGTTTCGTCAGGGCAACCTATCAGTTGAGGAAGCCGTGAAGAAATTCAATAGATTGGCTCGTCTATGCCCTGAACTAGTCAGCACAGAAAAAGAACGAGTCCGGTTGATGCTCAAGATGCTGAGGCCAGAAATAGCGATGAACGTGGCTGGCGGCGTTCATAGGCCGCAAACCACCGAAGAACTAGTCAGCAGTGCTCTGACCACCGAGCACTACCAGAATAATATCAAGCTGCAGAAGCAAGTTCTCTCAGAGTCGAAAGGTCAAGGAGGCTCAGGCACCCAGAAACACCAGGGCCACGGCTCCCAAGGCTCTAACTGGAAAGGGAACTCCAGCAACAAGCGCAAGCCAGGGAGTTACCCAAAAGGAGGACTAGCCAGTAAGCAGCCCAGTTATCCAAAGTGTGCTACTTGTGGGAAATTTCATCCTGGAGTTTGTCGTAAGGGCACACGAGGATGCTTTGAGTGTGGACAGGAAGGACATATGGCCAAGCAGTGTCCGAACTAGACTAGTCTTCCTCAACCACAGCCGATTCAGTATGAAGGTCAGCCAACTCAGTTACATCAGATGCAGGCCGCTCTAGAAGGTCCCCACATCAGCCAGGGCAGATTAGAAGCCCCTCCAGCTACGACGAATGCGAGGATCTACTCACTCACCAGAGAGGACGTGGCAAATGCCTCGACAGTTGTTACAGGTCAGATTAGTATTTTACAGCAAAGTACAACTATCTTATTCGATACTGGGGCAACCCATTCTTATATATCCAGGGCATTTGCTGAGAAGTTAGCAATACCTCCAGAGGTACACAGTAGTCAATTTCTGACAACGTTACCTTCAGGAGAAATTATGGCATCCACGCACTGGCTCAGAGCAGTGCCAGTCATTATAGCAAACAGAGAGCTCTTTTGTGATCTGATAGTGCTAAAAATGACTGACTACGATGTCATCTTCGGAATGGTCTTCTTGATCAGATACGGTGCTTCCATAGAGTGTCGTAAACAGAAAGTCGTATTCCAACCTGAAGCAGAAGCACAGTTTGAGTTCGTCGGAGAACCAAAGCGAAAGCCCAAGAAGTTTCTCTCAGCTATGAAAGCACAGAGGTTAATAGATTCAGGATGTACGGGGTTCTTAGCACACGTAGTCAGTACCAGCCAGGACAAGGACCAACAGCTAGCAGAGATCTGAGTCGTATGTGACTACCCAGCAGTCTTCCCTGAAGAGTTACCAGGCCTAGCACCAGACAGGGAGATTGAATTCGAAATAGAGCTCATTCCCGGTACAAATCCTATTTCCAAAGCACCGTACCGCATGGCTCCAGCAGAGCTGAAAGAACTTCACGAGCAATTACAAGAGCTGCTTGACAAAGGCTTCATACGCCCTAGTCATTCACCATGGGGAGCGCCTGTATTGTTCGTGAAGAAGAAGGACGGGAGCATGCGCCTGTGTATAGATTATCGGGCACTGAATCAAGTCACGATCAAGAACAGGTATCCTCTCCCCAGAATAGATGACATGTTCGATCAGCTAAAGGGAGCAGCAGTGTTCTCTAAGATAGACCTCAGATCAGGTTATCATCAGGTGAAAGTCAAGGAAGGGGATATACCCAAGACAGCATTCAGAACCAGATACGGACATTACGAGTTCGTAGTCATGCCCTTTGGCGTGACAAATGCTCCAGCTACTTTCATGGACCTCATGAACAGGGTATTCAGAGAATACTTAGATAAGTTCGTTATCGTGTTCATCGATAACATTCTTATCTATTCAAGAACTCAGGAAGAACACGCAGAGCACCTGAGAGCAGTATTGCAGACCCTTCAGCAGAACCAGCTGTACGCCAAGTTCACAAAATGTGAATTTTGGTTAGATCAGGTGTCCTTCCTGGGTCACATCATCTCAAAGGATGGTATCATGGTAGACCCCAGTAAAATAGAAGCTGTGAGTAACTGGAAAAGACCCAAGAATGCCAGTGAGATCAGAAGCTTTCTGGGATTAGCAGGTTACTACAGAAAATTCGTAGAGGACTTCTCCAGGATAGCCTCCCCACTGATAGCTCTTACCAGAAAGAACAGAAAATTTCAGTGGACAGAGGGCTGTGAGAACAGCTTTAGCGAGCTAAAGAGAAGATTGACCAGTGCACCTATCCTGACTCTACCAGAGAACACAGATAGCTTTGATATATATAGTGATGCCTCTAAGTTGGGACTAGGAGCAGTGCTGATGCAAGATGGCAAGGTAATCGCCTATGCCTCCAGACAACTCAAGGATTATGAGAAGAACTATACTACTCATGACCTTGAGCTTGCAGTAGTGGTGTTCGCTCTCAAAATTTGGAGACATTACTTGTATGGAGCTCAGTGCAGAGTGTATACAGATCATCAGAGTCTGAAGTACTTCTTCACTCAGAAGGATCTGAATATGCGACAACGCAGATGGCTAGAACTGGTTAAAGACTACGACATAGACATCCTCTACCACCCTGGAAAAGCAAATAGGGTAGCAGATGCACTTAGCAGAAAGTCCAGTGCTACTTTGTTATCTCTAGCAGCCATGTCACCGCCCCTACAGAAAGAGATCACAGATTTCGGTCTCGAACTCACAGTCGGACAGCTCTCTACTATGACATTAGAGTCTACCTTGCTTGGTGACATCCAGACAGCTTAGGAGCAGGATCCTGAAATTCAGAAAATCAGGCAAGGATTAGCAGGAACAAAAAGTGGAGAATTCAGAGTGTCCGCCAGCGGGGTGTTGTATTTTGGTGACAGATTATGTGTTCCAGATCAGGAGGAACTACGCAGGAAGATTTTAGATGAGACTCACAAGACTCCCTATGCGATGCATCCAGGCTCCACCAAAATGTACCAGGACTTGAAGAAGCGCTTTTGGTGGCCTGGGATGAAGAGAGACATCGCTCGATATGCCAGCATCTGCCTAACCTGTCAGAGGGTTAAGGCAGAACATCAGAGACCAGGAGGAGTTTTACAGCCCATTCAGATACCCGAATGGAAGTGGGAAGACATTTCCATGGATTTCATAGTGGGACTACCCAGAACCACGAATGGTTTTGATACCATCTAGGTAATAGTCAACAGGTTGACTAAATCAGCCCACTTCTTAGCTATCAGGATATCCTACTCCATGGAACAGCTAGCACAGTTGTACCTCAAGGAGATCGTTAGACTACATGGAGTCCCACGAACCATTATATCAGACAGAGACAGTAGGTTCACATCACACTTCTGGGAGTGTGTACAGTCAGCTTTGGGCACGAAGTTAAAGTTCAGCACAGCTTTCCATCCTCAGACAGATGGTCAGACGGAGCGAGTAAATCAGGTACTCGAAGATATGCTCCGAGCATGTGCCCTAGACTTCAGGGGAAGTTGGTGCAAATATCTGAGCTTAGCAGAATTTGCATACAACAACAGCTATCAGGCCACCATCGGCATGACACCTTACGAGGCTCTCTATGGACGGAGGTGTAGATCTCCAATCTGCTGGTATGAGAGTGGTGAATAGAAAGAACTAGAGCTTCAGATAGATCTAGTAGCAGATACCACAGCAGCTATACAGCAGATCCGCCAGAGGATAGATACAGCTCAGAGTCGCCAGAAAAGCTATGCTGATACACGACGCAGACCTTTAGAGTTCTTAGTTGGGGATTCAGTGTTCCTCAGAGTAGCTCCCATGAAGGGAGTAATGCGTTTTGAGAAAAAGGGCAAGCTAAGTCCCAGATATGTGGGACCATACCTTATTAGCAGAAGAGTGGGCAAGGTAGCATATGAGTTAGAGCTACCCCAGGAAATGTCAGCTGTCCACAACGTATTTCATGTCTCTATGCTGAAGAAGCATATCCCAGATGCCACCCAGGTGATTGAGCCCCAGTCGGTACAAGTCCGCGAAGACCTCAGCTATGACAGTCGGCCTATTCAGAAAATAGACCGAGCAATTAAGAAATTGCGGAACAAGGAAGTAACATTAGTGAAAGTAATTTGGCAAAGTCACACAGCAGAAGAGGCAACCTGGGAGACAGAAGCCAGTTTGAGACAGAAGTACCCAGAGTTATTCTAAGTTCGAGGATGAACTTTTTATAAGGTATGGGGGATTGTAACGCCCGAAAAATTCTCAAAACTATTTTAGAAATATTCTATGATTTTTCTAGAATTTTAGGATATTTTTACAGAATTTTTAGAATAGCGGAAGTAGCAAAAATAAATAGAATCGTAAAATAGCCTACGCGGGAATTGAACCCGGGACCTAGCGAACTCTATGTCTTATAGGGTGACTCTAGTAACCAAGTGAACCCAGCAGGGTCGTGCTGAAAGGAAAGGAAATCAATTTTATTTAAGTTGGAGTTGGGGCGAATTAGATCACTTAATATAAATAAGAAATAATTAAGTGAAGGGTTATTTGGATCGTGGTTTTTCCTCTCCCTAAAACCTCACCGCCGCCCACCTCTCTTTTCTTCCTCTCTCGGCGCCAACCACAAGGAAGGCTAGGGTTCCTCCCAAGGGCACCTTCCGACGACGACTTCGACACGAGGACGCTCCCCTCCGCGAGAGGAACGCGTGGACGCGAGAAGATCATCGAAAGGATCGTCTCCTCCAGAGATCTAGCGATTAGAATCGTAAGAAAATCCGAACAGGAGGTAAGAAACCCCTCACCTGCAGTATAAGTAGCAATTCGTGTGATTTTTATGCATTAGTTTAGTTGTATGCAAATTTCAGCACATAAGGTGTGCACTAGCGTACACCAAGTGCTTGATAGAATGTTTAGCGCAGTCAAATGCAAATTAGGCATTTTATTAGCTTGGATAAATGCACTAGAAGCATTTACATAGCCTATTTAGTCTTGCTCCAGCTTTTACAGGACCAGATGTCCAATGGGTGGGCTCCCACAGTCGCCTCTAGGTTCAGATAACCTAGTTCTGGGTTTAGACAACCTAGTAGAAGCAAGACAATAGTTATTAGCTTATGTTCAGTATTTTACTTTCTCAGTGGCACTGTACTGGATTAGATATCCATTGGGTTGGACTCCCATAGTCGTCCCTAGGTTCAGCTAACCTAACAAATCCTACTAGACTCGGAATTTGCAACCCCGGGTTTAGTTAGGGATGCGCGCACAGCAAGTACAGTCGCCGGGCCCAAACAGCAGCATGATTATGTATTTTCACCTATTATGTATATAGTTTTTAAATTCCCACAGAATAGCTAGGTGAAATCAGTATAATTTTAGCATTTGCTAGAATTGGCTCAGTTCAGCTCTCCCTTATGATTATGTATGATAGCTCTATGATCAGTTTTATTACAACTGCTTTAGATGATAGTATGCCATGACTAGCTTTTGATTGCTGTGTATCGTATGATAGCATGCCATGTTTTAGTTCAATCAGTACGTGTTTTAAATAGCATGTTTCAAAGCATGATTTGCATCGATTGCATGTTTTAGTGAGGTAGATGGTTTCTTACTAAGCGAAAGCTTACAGATACTTTCTTTTCCTTATACTGCAGATAAAGGTAAAGGAAAGGTGGACTAGCGGAGGCTGGAGGGCAATGCTACGAAGATGTGTGTGGATAGAACTTGGAATGGAGATCTTAGGGAATTTCAGCAAGCTTGTTTAAGCACTAGAACTTTTTAGCATTTGGTTATTTTGCACTTTAGCATGTTAAATGTTATGAATTAGTTAATCAAGCATCCTATCATGTTTAGAATACTATTTTTGTGATGTTAGAATGTTTGGCATTTAGTTTAGAATTGTTATAGGTGATTTTGGCACGAACAAGTGCTGAAATCAGACCTTTGGTCGAAATCAGAAACTTGAATCGATCAGTTGATCGATTTGAGAGTCTCCAATCGATCGAAGGATCGATCGGGCAACTTACCTCGCGAACAGTAGGCCTCTGGATCGATCAGCCGATCGATCCAGTGAATTCTGTCACGAACAGAAGGCTCTGGGATCGATCACTGGATCGATTGGCCAGTCTGGATCGATCAGCCGATCGATCCAGAATATTGTCCCTGGCACAGTAGCGTGCTGGATCGATCACTGGATCGATCCAACCCAAGCCTCGCATACAGTAGCCGGCTGAATCGATCACTGGATCGATTCAACTATTCCAATCGATCTGTGGATCGATTGGGAGGCCCGAAAGGTGCTAGGAAGCCTCTAGTTCAGTTCCTTGACCATGGGGGAAGTATAATGTGTCATGAATAGTTAGATTACACCCCTGAGCATGTATGGAATCAAGAAATGTCAATAGTTTAGCAAAATTTTAATTAGTGCAGCTTCCGCATCTAGATTTAGTAATGGTCAGGGAATAGTTTAGCACAGATTAATGTAACGATCGGCCTCACAGCTTAGCCAGTAGAAGGTAGGTCGTTACATTTAAAATTGTAGATCAATTCAAGGGTTGTATGTTTGGAGGTTAAATGACGTTGAAGTTCCATCCCTTAATCAGTTTTCTGGTGGATAGAATTTGTTTGTAGTGCTAAAGAAAAAAAAATGGAAGATTGGGTTTTCCAAAAGTGAAGTGGTGAAGAACTGAATTAATGAACATTTAGGTGATTAAGTTGCTAATTTTGGGTGTAACAATTAGGATAGCTTTTAATTCTTTGAAACTGAGGTGTTGATTTGCTAAAAACTTAAAGGAATTGTGTTGGCCAACTTGTTGATGCAAGATTCTCATCAGTAGAGAGTTTAAGTAAAGTATTTAATTTCTCAATATCATTTGATGCTCATTTCTCTATAAGCCTATTATGATTCAAAACATGAAAGTTTAGTGAGTGTGATTCCTAAAACTGCACATCTTCATTGCAGTGCTAGAATTAGAAGTTGCTAAGTGAGTTCTTGGTGGTTAAAAGTTAAATTGCAAAATTGATGTTACTGTTACTATTGTTAAGGAGTGAGTTCTAAAGTTGCAACAAATTATAAGACAAATCTTGGATGATTTTGTGCCAAGACCAGGTGTTGTTTCTGGACAGTAGTAACTTGAATTTAACCCCTTGTTAATTTAGTACTTAATGAAAGCCTTTGGTTAGCTCTCCTCATTGTGATTCAAGATGAAATTCCATCAACTAGAGATTTTTAAACTAAATTTAGAAAACTAGAAACAAAGATTTTGTTTTTGTGTCAATTACTGGTGTTGATTCTAATCATTATGGTTAGTATTCAATTTCTTGTTATTACAGTACTAAATGAGAGACCTTAGTGAGTTAAATTCTTCACAACTTGAGTTGGAATTACCTAAACTCTTGATGTTTAAAATTATAAAGTATAGAAGCTGTGATGTTTTTCCTTTCAAATCAACTTGCTATATCTGAATCTCTTGTGCTATACCTAATGGGAATGATTTAAAGGCATTCTTTGTTTAGTATTTCTATGCCTTCAGTTATCTGAAGATGCAAACTTTGAGAAAACTAGATGTAACCACTAAATTTCTGGGGTAGGACTTAACTTCTATTCCAAGTGTTGATGAGGTTCTACTCTGCCTTGTTTTGAATATGAGTGTCAAAACATTCCAGTGCTAAATGAAGCCCTTTCCTAAGATTAATCCTTCATAGTTCAAGGCAAGATTCTCTAGAATTTAAAATTTTGAAGTTGAAGTTGAGAAATGAAACATAATTTAGGAAATCAGTTTTCATTTGATGTTGAACTCATGAATTGCATAAATTAATGTCATCTTAGAAGCTCCATAGCTAATGTAGAGAGGAATTACTGAAATTCTGAAGGAAAATTCTGAAGGAAGTCCCAAGTTGTTCTAAGTTAAAAAAAAAAGAGGAAATAGAAAAAAAAATCTAAATCTGAGAAATCCAGAATCTAGAATGAGTTTTATTTCTGAGTTTAGCCTTTATTCTAGTTCTTTAAGTGTTTGATGCAATTGCTTTTGAGTAATTCATGTGCCAATTTAGAAGCATGTTTTTAAATTTTTGAGACAAATGTCATTAATTGTTAGACAAAAGGGTGAAGTTGATACAATGTAGAAATCGGGAGAAAAAATTGGCACACTACAGTTTCAATTTGAAGTGGAAAGATTTCAAGAATCTAGAAACACTCAACACATCAACCTCTAACAAGAATTCAAAATTTCTAGGATTTTGAAAGGAGAAATGTTAGAAGAAGAAGAATGATGAGTGGTACACTTGGCAACGGATATGAAGATGAGTGTTGATTGCCCCATGTGTGGTAAAAACAAGTCCAACACTAGTTCAAAATTCCACATTGGTTTGTTTACTTCATTAACTAGAGGTATTGTTTGTTGCAGAACTAGGATTTATGCAGTTTTGAATTGAATTCAGAAATTTCAAGGAATGGTGAACTTTCATTGGTAATCTCAGCTTATGAACTCAAGGAGTCCTTGCTTCTTTTCAACTATTTATAATTTGATAGTGAAGATGATAGAATTTGTAGAAGTTAACCAAGTATGTAAGGACCAGAATTCAACCAATGAAGAAAACAAACTGTGAAAACTATTTTGTACCAATTCTTCTTGCTATTCCTGATTTACAACAACTTGAATTTAGGTTTAAATCATTGTAGTGTTAATACCTTTTTCCAAATTTAATTCTTCAATAACCAAGCAAAAGTTATCTTTGATTCCAAAGTTTGTAACTATAATCTAGAACCCAGAATTCAGAACCTGCAGTCCTTGCAATCAAATTCTAAAGCCTAATCTGAAAATTTTAAATCTATTTTTGATGAGAGTTTAAACTATTGATTAGTAGCAAATTATTTTTGTATCAAGCCTTTGATCCAAACTCTAAATAGGTAGAATTCTAGAAGTTGAAGTCTTGCTGATTTAAGTTGAACTTTCTTCAACTTCTAGAACCAGAAAACATTTGCATGTCTGAATTCCTTTTGGCATGATTTTTAAAATCCTTAAATGCAAGGGTTGGTCTTGACTTAGAGATTTCTCTAAACATAGAAACTTGGACACCATAGCATTCCTTTTGCAAAGTTTTGTTGGTTCATAAAGGAAGAAAAAAAAGAAACAGTGGTTAGAAGAGTACCAAGTAATTGGATACCATGATGTGTTGCATTGTCCGAGATGGACAATATTTTAAGTGTGTGTGTGTTGGGGAGCTCTTCTTTATAAGGTGATTTGAAATTATTTTAGCTTCCCAATTCTGGAATTGAAGTGTAAAAAAAAAGAGTAGTAATGAAGAGTATCAAGTAGAGAATATAGCGTGCCAAGATTTTGTGGTTATCAAATTGAAGGAGAGTTCGTTTGGTATTGAAAAATGATTTTCATCTCTTTTCCCATTAAATTGGTCAACTCATTAGGTTTATTCTTCCAATACTCTCATTCTCTCACTCTCTCATTTTCTTATTTCCTTCATTGATTTCTTTTCTCTTATCCATTTTGTTTGCTTCATTTAGTATCTTTTTGACTCCATTGCAATTCATAATAAATCCTTTTGATTCATATATGCTATGTTTGATGGTGGAGAATTAGAAAATAAGCAAGTCTATGATAATAAAATGTTGTGAGTTGCATTGAGTGAACCTCCACTTGCATCTAAGTTTGAGTGTGAAAGTTAGATTAGGTATATTTACCTTATGAGATTGCATCTTGCTTAGTTATTTCAAATGGATTGAAATCACCATGCTTATTGATTATTGTAGAAATTGTATTTATGATTGTTTTGATCTTTAGATGGTCTTAGTTAAATTTATTTTATTATCTTTTAGGTATTGCTAGGGAATTATTATAAAGATGATTTTTAGTTGTTTCTTTATTTTGTTTGCTTGCCCTGGACGTGTAAGAATAAGTGTGAGCGAATTAATAACCATCAATTTTACTACAATATTTTGATTCATAAATGTATACTTTTATAATCTTCTTATTGGTTAAACTCATATTTACATCACATTACATGAATTATAATTATTCTTGGACTTAATTGTAAATTATCTCATTATTGTGATATTTGATGCTAATATGAGAATATGATCTTTGTAGGCATCAAAGGGCAAGGACTTGAGGTTGATTAACCCAGATTGAACTCAATTATGAGATTAAATAAGGAGATTAAGCTTTGGATCTATCTGAACCATTCATTCAGGATCAGGAGTGATCTGAGCCATATATCAAATATCTACTCTATCCAAGCCAAGGGGAATTAAATCATAGCTATCGATCAAGATCTGGAGCTTTTGATCTAAATCTGAATTAATCCAACTGTTGATCAAGATCTGAAGCATTCTGGACCATTCATTCAGATCTAGATCAGATTTAAAAGGGAGAAGCTACAGTGTTTCGTTCATCAATTCTCTATAGTGCAGCATCGCGATTTTGGGAGACAAAGCAGAGGGCAAGATCCTGCTCGAGCAACTTCCTTCCTTACACCACCGATGAGCAAGAGAGGTTAAGGGTTTTCCCTTCCTCCAGTTATCTTCCCCATCAGAAGTCGGTGTCCCTCTAATCCAGATTTGATCGCCAACTCTACCGTGACTCCATACGAAGAAGAAGCGGAGAAGAGGAGAAGCAAACAGATTTAATCTTGTTCCTTCATCTTTCTGCTGGCAAACTTCTTCATTGAAGCTCTACATCCATCTGAATGATCAGAAAAGTGTTTCATTTTGATCCCTTTTAATTTCTGCATCAATTTCTAGCTTTAGCTGTGTCACTAGATCAAATCATCTGTTTTGATCGTGTAGGATCGAGATGAGCTAGAGAGGGGGGATGGGGGAATAATGCTCGTGGCTTTCAATTTTGTTTTTAAAACTTCAGAGAGAACTCAGCGGAATAAATAAAGAGATGAAAAGTCATTGCTAACAAATCCAATATTTACTTGTTTCGGAGCTTGTAACTACTCCTACTTCAAGGTCCGCACGTGAGAGTGCTTTCGATGGTCAATCACTAATCAATTATAAAGAGTACAAGTATAGTTTTGAATGATTGCAAGTAATTTGAACAATAAAAAAACCGACGACTTTAAAGAATGAAATATTCATTGTAGCCATCGTTGAGGCAGCTTTTGGGCATCGTGGAAGCCTTTTTCGAGCAGCGCACAAGAGAAGAACTTCTTTGGATTGATGTTCTTGAGCCATTGGTCGAAGCCACTTTTTATAGCTCATTCTGAGCACCTGGAACCCCTTCGGGTGCCTGGACCGTTGACGTGGGTTTAGTCAGTCGTCGCACTATAACTCAGCTTCGGGATAACTTTTCTGGTTCTAACGTCCGAACCAGCTCCAAGCGCCCGAACCACTCAGACCGCCGAGGTGCCTACAGACCCGCATAAGTGACACTAGTTCGAGCACCCGGACTAGCTCTGGGTGCTCGGACTCCCCTTTTTTGCACTTCTCTTTCCTGAAAAAAAAGAGAGTTAGTCCAAGCAAATAATATGTAAAGAACACCAAGATTTGACAGCCTTCGGATTGTCCAATCCTGATTTTGAGTTTTACTGAAACTCTAAGTTAGACTGATGCCTATTGCTCCCTCTTCGAGGAACACATCCTCACCTACTCCTCTCAAAAGAAATTACCTTTTGCTAGAATAGTCCTCTAGACAGTATGGACTTTTTCTCAATGTCCGAGACTTCAGGACTTCATGCTGAACGTCTGATCCACGACACATCCAGTCTTCCACCTGGTGTCCGCAACCCCCAGGATTTTCACCTAGAGTCCTCGACTCTAGGATTTCGCTCAAAGTCCTCGACCCTCCAAGACTTTGCCTAATTCCCCAGACCAAGACTTCATTGCCTAAATGCAGCTAAGACTTTCCACCTGCCTAACTGTAGCTAGGACTTTCCTTTGCCTAAGATCACTTAGGACTTTCCTTTGCCTAAGATTACTTAGGACTTTCTTGAACACTTAGTCAACTTGTTAGACAATAAAACAGCTTAACTTTAAACTCTTTTGTTATTATCAAAACATAGGTTCAATCATCTAGTGCTCTCTGCACCAATAATTTGTCCTTTTTTTATTATGGCAACCTGTTCAAAAGTTAAATAAAAATATATAAAATAGTAAAACATGAAGAATAATTAACAAGTAACATTTTCAAGTAACATTTTTCAAGGTAAAAAATAAAGTGTTACTCACTCTCCCTTAATAAAGCATTTTACTTTACTTTTAACATCATTCTCCCCACTTTGACATATATAAAAAAAATGGCTACTAAGTAGAGAGAAAAAAACTTTAAATTTGAAAAGTTAATCTTTTTTTCTTTAAGCTCCCCCTGAAAATAGCACTTAACTTTTCTTTTTAAAAAAATACGTTTAGCTTAGAAAAAACTTAGCTAAATACTTAGCTTTTAAAAATTATTTCTTTGAAAAATACTTAACTAAATACTTAGTTAAAAAAAATTGACAAAAATTGAGTTAAGTACTTTAGCTTAAAAAGAGGCTTAGTTAAAAACTTAGTTAAGTACTAAGCTTTAAAAAGAGACTTTGTTAAAAACTTAGTTAAGTACTTATCTTTAAAAAGAGATTGATTAAAATTCATATATATATATATATATATATATATATATATATTTATATTTATATTTATATTTATATTTATATTCATATATATTTGTAAAAACTTTGTTAAGTACTTACCTTTAAAAATATTTTTATAAAATTTTGAAAAAGTAATTGATTTTGAAAATGCTTAACTTATAAATCTTTTGAAATATCACCCCAAAAAAATTAACTCTCTATTTGTCTCTCTTAAAAAGTTTAAGTAATTTATAGGAGATAATGAGCTTAAATAATTTAATTAATGTCTTGATTAATGCCTTAATTTTTAAAATGACTATAACTCTAGAGTCCAAGCATGAAAAACTTAAGTTTAAAAATATGAAAGTCATTATCTATTTTTCCATCTCATCCATTCTATGTTATCAAATATGGTCAGCTTATGATTTTATATGAATGAAAGTTAAGTTAATTTTGAAGTTGAGAATATTATCGTTGACTTTGAAAAATATTTAAATTTAAATTTTAAAAATATTTGAGTTTGAATATTTAAAAAATTTTAAGTTTGAATTTTAAAGTTTTCAATTTTGAAATTTAAGATTTAAAATAGTTAAAATTTAAAAATTAATTAAAATTTAAAAAATAATTAAGATTTTCAAATTTAAAATTTAAAAATTAATTAACATTTGAAACGAACTAAGATTTTAAAATTTGAAAATTAATTATAATTTAAAAATTAATTAACATTTAAAAATAATTATGATTTTAATATTAATTAAAATTTAAAAATTATTAAGATTTTGAAATTAATTAAAATTTAAAAATAATTATGATTTTGAACTTAATTAAAATTTAAAAACTATTAAGATTTTGAAATTAATTAAAATTTAAAAATAATTATGATTTTGAACTTAAGTAAAATTTAAAAGTTAATTATGATTTTGAAATTAATTAAAATTTAAAAATTAATTAAGATTTTGATTCGGTGTAGTTACCCTTGATTAAGTGTAGGTTAATCAAATTGTAGATTAAGTTTGATTAATTTGAATTATATTTTCATTGATTAAATTAGTTTTAAGCTTTAATTAACTAACTTTAAACCTAAATCCATTTCATCATTTTTCTAGATTGTTAATCAGGGAACCTTATCTGTTTTGTAAGATGGTTAATTCTATCTTCAATTTAGATTCAAATCTAAGGATTGATTTATACATGAGTCGGTTTAACAGTTAGTAAATTAAACATTCATTTAAATAATTGGCTTCCAGACTATGGCGAGACACCCGACCTTCTTAGATATTGGAATAACAACCACTTTTAGACAAAGCATTTTAAAGAAATTAAATGTTTAATTTTTTTTTCGGGAATCCTTGATCTACTAAATAAGTATCGATTAAGCCTAAGTCCTTATCTATCCTATTCTAAGCATGTATAAGGAAAAAAAATAGTAAATTAAGTACTAATCAGGTTTATTTATAAAGATGGCTTATCTATTGACTCCCCCTGGATCATAACCTCGATAAAATCTATCAAAATAGTGAATTTAATTCTTAGGAATCCAATATTAATCAAGTCCATCATAATTAGTTAGATTAGACTTGGGGACCCATTCTTGGACTAGGTTCTTGATCGATTCACTAAAGATGAGTAAGATTTGAATCAATTTCTAACCTTGTACCCAAGTCCAGTTCGGTTATATACAACCCTTTATTTTTCAAGAATCAAATCAAGATTCTTATAATCTAAGGTGAAATGTTCTAACGTGTCCTTAAGTTTCTTGACTTGACTTTTCAAGTTAAAATTTTCTTCCTCTAGTTGTTTAACTTGAGTTGAAGTTCCAGCTTGAACAGATTTGGCCAAGGAACTTAGGTTAGTCACTTCCTTGAGGGCTTTAACCTCCTCTTGGAGTGACTTAACCTGGAGGTTGGATGTAGCTAGTTTTCTAAATAAGTATGAAATTAAGTTATGTGATCTAATCAAGAAGATACTACAGTGGATTTAGACCTTTCTAAACTGGATAAGAATCTGTGGCTTCGCTCGGACTCAGCTTCTGATTCTGTCTTAGACTCAGATTCAGTCTCGGTAACATGGACGTATACAGGTAGAGCAAGGAAGCTTGCTTGAGTTAGTTTTTGTTCGTCCGACTCTTTCGATGACTCGGGCCACGTTGCCTTCAACACCTTCCTTCTTCTTTGCTTTTGGCTTGGACATTCAGGCTTGTAATATCCCTTCTTATTACAACCATAGCAGGTAACTTCAGACTTAGCCTTTATGTTCGATTGAGTCACCTTCTTGATCTCTCATTTGGTGAAGCCCTTCTTCTTCTTGTACAATTTTTATACTAGCTTCACGAGGTTAGTTGTGATTTTATTGTCATCTTCTGAGTCTGATTCGTCTTCAGACTCGGGTTTAGTTCGGTACTTGTTCCTAGACTCCTTTGTTTTGCTTGTACCTGCAACCAATGCAATATCTTTCTCGGCCAGAATTGCATTAGTCTGTTTATGCAATTCAAATTCTGAAAATAGCTAGTCTAGTCTAATCAAAGAAAGGTCATTAGATACCTTGTAGGCATCTATCATTGATGCCCACAAGGTATTCCTCGGAAAAGCATTTAGCGCGTACCTAATGTCATCGTGATTCTCTACTTTTTGTCTGATTGCATGGAGGTCGTTTAGAAGATCTTGGATGCGAGCATGTAACTAGCTCGTTGACTCACCTTCCTACATTTTAATGTTATATAACTTATTTAATATTAAGTTACATTTACTTACTTTTACACCAAAGGTGCCCTCGTGTAGTTTGATCAATTTCTCCCATAACTCCTTGGCATTGTTGAAGGGGCTAACTAGGTTCAACTCTTCTTTAGTTAGGCCACATTGGAGGGGTACATGTAGCTTTTGCATCCGCCTCTATCTTCCTCTTTGTTTGTGCGTCCCACTTGTTGAAGGAGATGGATACTCCGTCTTCTGTGGGAAATGTGAATCCGATTTGGATTATGGTCTACATTTCCACTTGGGTCTTGAGATGGTACTCCATCCGACTTTTCTAGTACCCAAAGTCTTCACCAAAGAAAAGAGGTGGACCAGCAGTATTGTAGCCTTCTTGGTGGGCCATTTAGAAAAATTTTACACACAATAAAAAATGATAAAATATTCCAATACTTGGTCTTGGATTAGTAGTGTTGGAGAAAGATAAAATAAGGGAGTTTCACTAATTTCAAGAAAAAATAATAAAATAGTAAAATAAAAAATATTATGATAAATTTTGTTAAATGCAATATTTCACCAACTTTGACTAATGCTGAAAAAATAAAAGTGAATTTTTCAAAAAAAAATAGAGGGAAAAAATGAAAGTCGTAAGAATATTTTTTAAACAAAAATAATATACAATTTTCTTTTTCAAAAATGAACGCCTACTCGATTGGTGGTTTCACCAATTCAGAGTAACCTCACTTTGATACCAATTGTAGGATTGAGATGAGCTAGAGGGGGATGAATAGCGCTCGTGGCTTTCACATTTATTTATAAAATATCAGAGAGAACACAACCAAATAAATAAAGAGATGAAAAGTCAATGCTGACAAATCCAAGATTTACTTGGTTCGGAGCCTATGATGACTCATACTCCAAGGCCTGCACATGAGAGTACTTTCAATGGGTAATCACTAATCAATCATAAAGAGTATAAGTATAGTTTGAATGATTGCAAGAAATTTGAACAATAAAAATACCGATGACTTTGGAGAATGAAATCTTCAGCATAGTCGTCATTGGAGCAGCTTTCGGGTGTCGTGAAAGCTTTTTCTAAGCAGTGCGCAAGAGAAGAACTTCTTTGATTGATATTCTTAAGCCACTGGTCAAAGCCTATTTTTATAGCCCATTCCGGGAGCTCGGCCGTTGACATGGGTTCGGCCAGTCATTGTGCTCCAACTTAGTTTCAAGATAATTTTTCTGGTCCTAGCACCCGGACTGACCGAACCACCCGGGTACCTACGGCACACGCCCAGGCGACACTGGTCCGGGCATCCAGACCATCTCTAGGCGCTCGGATCCCTTCCTAACACTTGAGCTTCCCTTTTTCACACTTCTCTTTCCTACCAAAAAGAGTTAGTCCAAGCAAATAATATGTAAAGAACGATAAGATTTAACAGCCTTCGAACTGTCTGGTTCTAACTTTAAGTTTTGCTGAAACTCTAGCTTGGATCGACATCTTCGAGGAGTGCATCCTTACCTACTCCCCTCAGGAGAAATTATCATTTGCCAGAATAGTCTTCTAGATCGTTTGGACTTTTGCTCAGCCTCCAAGACTTTAGGACTTCATGCTAAACGTTCGATCCATGACCTATCCAGTCTTCCACCTAGTGTTTGCGACCCCTAGGATTTTCATCTAGAGTCCTCGACTCTAGGATTTTTCTCAAATCCTCGACCTGCCAAAACTTTGCCCAGTAGCCCAGACCAGGACTTTGTTGCCTAACCATAGCTAAGACTTTTCACCTGCCTAATCGTAGCTAGGGCTTTCCTTTGCCTAAGATCACTTAAGACTTTCCTACTCACTTAGTCAATTTGTTAGACAACAAGAAAGCTTAACTTTGAACCTCTTTGCCATTATCAAAATATAGATTCGATCGTCTGGTGCTCTCTGCACCAACAGAATAGTTCTTCATCATCTGCAAGGTTCAGACATCTTCATCCAATTAAGTGAGTGCTTGGGGTATCCCCACCTCACCGGAGTTCATTTCTTCTCTTTTTTTCCATTTTCAAATTCTACTTTATTCTAATTCTAGTTTAGTCTTAAGATTTGTAGCTATTCAGTTTCATAGATCTAAATTGTTAGAGTTAGCTAAATTCTTAGATCTGTTTCTTTTCTTTGATTCTACTAAATGCTTGTTGAATTTCTGAGTATAGATCAGAATTTGTTTTGCAAGGTTGTTCTTGAGATAAATTCAGCTACTGTTTATCAGAATTTGAGTTTTTATTTTCAGTAATTGATTGAGTTAAGTTAGATTCAGTTTGTTCTTATCTACTCATCTTCACGGATCTGAATAGATCTCCTACCATCTGACAAATGGTTAGTTTGATCCATTAAGTGTCCAATCCTTTGAGTTTGGTTTTTTCTTGTTTAGTTCCAATCTATTTGAATCTATTAATGGTGTAATCCATAGTAAAAAGTGACAATATGTTATGGGTTCATGATTAGTAGATAGATAGGATCTCTTTTGTAACATTAAATTTAGTTTCATTTAATGCTTTGCTAATCCATTCCTTTATTTAATTCTGTTGATGATAATATCGTAGCGTAGAGTGATAATGCATTGTGAGATCACTATTAATGGATAGATAGGATATTATTCATTTCATTAGGGTAAATTTTATACTTATTTTACTATCTCATTTGTTAGGTTTAAAAGCAGAACTCAAAATCCACATTTCCATATCAAAAATCCAAAAATATAAATAACATACAATTCTATGATTATCATTTCATTATTGCATTCATTGGGAGACGACCTGAGTCATCTCTATGCTATATTAGTGTAGAATAAATTCAATCACTTAATTCTTCGGATACCCATTTCACGATAAAATTGGATTTATCAAAGATCTGATGGTTCAATGTGATGGATGCAAGGATTGGTAAGTGAGTTTGGTTACTCATTCACATGTTGCTTGACTAGTCTTTTCTATAATTGCTTCAAGCTAGGGTTTGGAGGTGGGATCGTGGAACATAACTTAAAAAAACAATTCTAGTAGTTTGTTAAAGTTGAAAATATGAATGCCTATGCATGCACTTATAATTCAAAATGCTAACATTGGGAAATTTCTTTAACATGGGCTTAGCCTTATATCTTGTAGAATTCCTAATCTCCTAGTCGATTCTTAATCTACTTTTTGTCGTCTCTAAGAGTTGCTTCATGCATGATAATTTATTGAAATATGTATCTGCTAATTATGTGGTTTATGCATAGTATTCCTTTAATGCGGGAAGGAATTGGCTTTGTTTCAAGATCTTAGGAGATAATAGTATCATGAATTTGTGGTCTCATTGTAGCTACTAAAGCATGGAAATAAGAATACCAAAATTCTTAATCTATAAAAACTTACATTGATTTCCCAAAGTGAAGCGGTCTCTTGAAGATGAAGAATAAATTTCTTATTTGCTCATTGTTGGAAGAGCGATCACAGGATCAGAAAGCCCCTCACAAATCCACAAATTAAATCCCGCAATCATTCGAATGTTCTTCCACGGTGAAAACAAATTTAATGTTTTGAACCCCCCCCCCCTTCTTATCACCCTTGGATGCTTTATCCTAAAGAAAAGTGGGCAATGTGGGCATGCCCATGTTCCCATTTCCTACATCTCCCACTTGTTCAAGGTAAGTTACTAAAACTAGTTGTAAGTACCCTGTTGTAGTTTTGATGTGATCAACCAAGTAAAATTAGGTCATGTTGGTATCTAACACATGTGTCTAAGTGTGCGGAAATTTAGGAGCACGGGAAGTTGAGCGAAAGATGCAGCTAGCAAGAAGGATGGTATTGGAGAGAGCTGATGGGCTCGGTGCATTTTAGGTACGAAGTGCTATGGAAGAGTATGTGGGCGGACAAGAAGGAGGCGTGTGGCATTTTCGAGAGATGAGAAGCCAGAGCGAAACTTTACTCAAAGGCCGAAAAATGGGTTCGGGTGAGCCCTATTCCGGATAGTCGAAATCACCCAAGCAAGCGAAGCTAGAGCCAAAGAGGGAGACTAGGACCCAAGCGAGCAGAGTTGGAGTAAGAACCAGGACCAAACAAGTTAACATAAGGTTAACTTTAGTCCGGGCACCTGGACTGAGTTCAGGCGCCCGGAGTAGGATTTTATCCGAAATGCAGCATGGCACATTCCATTGTGACGGAGATAAAAGTTTATCCCCCTTAGGCACCTGGAAGGTCCCCCTAGGCATCTAGAACCCTTCCAAGTACCCCAACCACGACTATAAATACAGCCCTAGTCCTAGAAGCTAAAATAGAACACTTGTAATCATTTCTTTTTTTGATTTAGCTTTGTAATTGAGTGCTTCAAATGCTGTAAGAGGCTTCTCCGCCTACACCTAAAGGAGAATTTGATTAGTGCTTCAGAGTCTTGGATTAATAACATTCCTGGTTGTAACTAAGTAAAAATCATAGCCTCTCTTCCTTTTTTTAATTAGTCTCTTATTTTTTATGCAAGTGTTAGATTTATCAAAGATGTAAAAGTTTGAGAAAGTTTTTTTTATTTTTATTGTGCAGGCTATTCACCCCCTCTATTTGGTCCCCAAAGGTACCAACAAGTGGTATCATAGCCTAATAGCTTTAGGAGGACTAACCGTCGAATGAATCATATGAGATGGTCGGACCGAGCATCTACCCACCAAAGTTCGAGGGGGAATTCGCGAGATGGAAGAAAAGGATGGAGATATTCTTTAAAACATATTTTGATTTACTTTTAATAATAAAATTTAGTTTTGTAGCACCTGAGGGTAAAGAAGAATACCAATGGACGAAGAAGGAGCAGGATAACTTTGTGGCAAATGGTAAAACAGAGTTCCATCTGCTAAGCGTCCTACCGCCATAAGAAGTCAACCGGATCGGAGCCTATGAGTCAGTAAAAAAGTTCTGGGAGAAATTCCTGGAACTACATGAAGGGACTTCGGAGGCAAAACTCACGAGACGGAATCTGCTCAGGAACCAATTAGCAACATCAAATTAGAAGATGGAGAAACTGTTGGACATCTTCACTCAAGAATAAAGGAACTCATCATCAGACTCATGAATCTTAGAGAAAAGGTAAGTAACTGAGATTCGCTAAGGTACACGCTTAATACATTTCCTAGGACTACTGAATGAACATCATTAGTATATGCTTATTATATATCTAAGGATCTAGAATCAAGTACTTTAGAAGAATTATTTTCAATATTTGAAATCCATGAAATAAGATGTGGAGATCTGAAGAAGGAGCCAAAGCACAACATTGCTTTAAAGGTAAAAACGGACGAACGAGATCCTAAATCTTCTCTCGATGATGACAAAATGACACTGACGGTAAGAAAATTTAAAAAGTTATTTAAAACTAAGAAATTTAATCAAGTGCAGGGTACAAGAAGAAAAAGAAAAATAAGATACTACCACTACACTGAAGAAGGGAATGTAAAAGATAACTGCCCAAAATTGAATAGCAAGGATAAGGAAAAGAACAAGAAGCCAGCTCAAACTGATAAGCATAGAAATCTCAAAGCGACGTGGGATCAAACGTCATCCAAATCGGAGATAGAAGCCCTAGCTGGACTTGCACTAGTGGCAAGTCACCAAGAAGATGAAGACGAAGCAAGCTCGTCCGAAATAAGCATCGAGAGCATCGATGAAGGGGGAGTGACATCGGAAGAAAGCAGCACTTCAGGGGGAGCTTCAGATTACGACATCAACAAGGTATGTCAAGTACGGTCTCTTCCTCCTGACAAGTTATTTTAGTTTGTAAAAATATTATCAAAGAATTGTTATGAGTTAGAAAAGGAAAATAAAGAGTGAAAATCAATCTTAGCAATATCTTGTCGATTAGAAGACTTCAAAAAAATAAAAATAGAAAATGATAAATTAAAAACAGAAATAGAATATTTGAAAAATCATGCATACTCAAATAATCAAAATATTAGGAGATATAATAGTTTAAACTGATATTTTAAATACCATAAAGGTCAAATTAGGAAAATATCACATAAATACATTCCTAAAAAATTTCTGATTAATCCTGTAGGAAGGAACTTATTTTGGGTTCCAAAATCATATTTACATTAATTATTTTTTTGGCTTTCAAACAAAAAGTTAAATATTTAATTTCTTCAAAAGTCTTTGTCTAGAAAGTGGTTGTTGCTCCAATATCCAAGAAGACCTAGTACTCACCACAGCTTGGAAGCCAATTATTGAAATAAGTATTTAATTAACTAACTATTAAGCAATTAGTTGTTATAAAAATATTTCAATTGTTTGTCAAAAATTTTATTAGAAATTATTTAAAAGTTAATGTTTTTGAGAATTTTATCACTTAATTGTAAGAAAATTTTCAAATGTTAATTTTTTTTAGAAAATTTTTAACGATAATATAAAAAAAAATTCTGACTTAAATATGTTAAAAAAATTTAAAGCTTAAACTTTAATTTTTTTTTTAATTGTCCCTTAGACTTTTTATTATTGTTAAGTAGAACTTTTTAATGTACCCCATTTTTAATGTGATCAAAATGGGGAGTAATAAAGATTAAGCCTAGGGTAGAATAGTACAATTTTTAATTTTTGTACTCGCAAAAATCCTATTTTATGACTTATTTTTTGTGTGGTTTATCCTAACTTGACTTAGGGTTTGCTCATATCAAAAAGGGAGGAGATTGTAAGTATCTGTGATAGTTTTGATATGATCGACCAAGTAAAGTTAGGTCTTGTTGGTATTTAACCCCTGTGTCTAAGTATGCAAGAACTTAGGAGCACAGGAAGTCGAGCGAAAGACGCATCTAGCGAGAAGGACGGCATGGGAGAGAGCTGACGGGCTCGGTTCATCCAAGATATGAGGTGCTGCGGAAGAGTACACAGGCAGATAAGAAAGAGTCACATGATGTTTCTGAGGGACAAGAAGTTGGAGCGGAAGTTTGCTCGAAGGCCAAAAAATGGATTTAGGTGACCCCTATTCTGGATGGACGAAATCACCCAAGCAAGTGGAGCCGAAGCGAAAAACCTGGACTCAAGCGAGCAGAGCCGGAGAAAGAACCCAGACCAAACAAGTTAACATAAGGTTAGTCTAAGTACCTGGACTGAGTCCAAGCTCCCGAACGGTCCAAGCGCCCGGAGCAGGATTTTATTCGAAACACGACGTAGCGCGTTCTGTTGTGACGGGGATAAAAGTTTATCCCCCCAGGCGCCTGAAACCCTTTCAGGCACCTCAACTAGGGATATAAATATAGCTCTGGTCCCAGAAGGTAAACAGAATACTTGTAATTATTTTTTTTCAATTTAGCTTTGTAATTGAGTGCTTCAACTGCTGTAAGAGGCTTCTCCGCCTACACTTGAAGGAGAATTTGATTAGTGCTTCAGAGTCTTGGATTAACAACTTTCCTAGTTGTAACCAAGTAAAAATTGTAGCCTCTTTTTTTTTTTAATTAGCCTCTTATTTTTTTATGCAAGTGTTAGATTTATTAAAGCTGTAAAAGTTTGAGAAACATTTTTTTTGTTTTTATTGTGCAGGTTATTCACTCCCCTCTAGCCGGTTGCCAAAGGGACCAACACTAGTTAGTCACAAAGACTAAATAAATCACTTAAAGTATATAAGAGTTTACTCATAAAACCCATATTAGAACATCCAATCTATACTTAGAAAACATGGTTCAAGCGACAGTAAGCACATTGAGCGAGAGTCGATAAGAAGATTGTTATACCTTACATAGTCACTCTCTTAGTGATCAATGCTAACAAAGTTGTTAGATTTTACTAAGCCACTCTTCTAAATAAATTAGAGACACTCTCATAATGACGCATAGTCTCTCTCTTGGAGGTATATATACGTGTAGTACACAACCATTATCTTGGAGATATTCATGTCTTGTTGTTTACCCAGATTAAATAATCTTCATTTACATCAATATAAACATCTCTAATCTTTTATAATAACTATTATGTTAATGTAATACCCACTAAGCTTGTAAGATAAATATATGAATGTGGGATTTTTCCTTAGAAAAATAATGGGAAGTGAGTTGAAGCAAAAAGAAATAAAATGAAATAAAAAGAAGAGGAGGTCAAGGATTGAACCATGAACCTCTTATATTATATTTCATAGAATTAATTAGTAGAAACTAATTGGGATAGAGAGAATATGTTGATAGCAAAAGAGGGAAACTCATGATAAAGGTAAGAATAAAAGCTAGCCAAAATAAAATAAGAAAAGAGCAAGAGAAGGGCAACTTGCCTTCCTTCTTTCTCTCCCTCTTTCTCTCTTCATTTTGCTGAAAATTTAAAGAGGGAATTAAGAGGATTCATTCCCCCTTATTTCATCATGAATGGTGAGAATAAATTAGGAAATAAAATAAATAAAAGAAAAATAGAAAATGGGTTAAGGGAGAAGGAAAGCAAAAATCAATTTTGCTACCTCTACCCCCTTAACATAAAAGGGAGCAAGAAAAGAGAAAGTTATTTTTCTCTCATTTCCTCATCCTCCCTCTTCCTCACCGAGAACACCCACTCCCTCTCCTCCATCTTCGGCCCCAAAGCTAAGGGTTTTCTCCTAAGAAAGATAAAGATACAAGGAGGACTTAGCAAGGGAATCAAGGGAAAGGAACTAGAAGAAGAGGCTACTTCTTCCATCACTATACCTTAGATCCACAAGAGAAAAGGATGTAAGCTTCCCCTCACCTGTGGTACAAGGCTTTTTATGTGATTTTCAGATTTTATAAGGATTAGAAAACCTAAGAAAGAATTTAAGAAAATTCGGCTAAAGAAAGGGTTTTCAAATCTAGGAAGGTTTAAACAAGTCCTTATTTCATGATATGTTTTCTTTGCTATGTAGGAAGGATTTTCTTCATATTTTTATACCTAAATGATGCTTGATCAGAGAAGTACCTAACCCTAGAATTTCGGCCAAAAATATTTTAAAGAGGTTAGAGAAAACATTGTTTAACCAAACTAGTACAAGATTTCCTCTATGAACAACTAAGGGCCTTTTATTGGTTTTCTTGCTTGAAAGTTACTTGGAACCAAAGGAAAATCCATTCATATGTTTCGGCCAAGAAAAGGGTTAAGGGTTAGGTAGACCTTTAAATTTAAGTAACCATGTTTGTAAGATAGAATATAGAGTTCTCGTAAAGAATTGCATGTTGAACATTGCTAGAAATTCATGAACTCTTATGTGAGATTTTCGGCTATGATAAGATGGATAGTTTAGAAAAGCTTAAACAAAATTCTAATGTGCTCAAGACCTCTGTGATATTATGATATGAAAGTTGTTTAATGCTCTTATGTTTAAATTGAGTATAGAAAATTAGTTACATGATATATGACATGTAAGAGCACAAGGGTCCTAGCTTGTTTATGGACCAACTTTGTATATGATGTTCTTAGTAATTTTTGCCATGAAACTTACTTAGGTTTTCCATGATTTAGGCCACTTAAAACCTAGTTTAAAGATTAGTAGGTTTCGGCCATGAGGAAAAATAAAAGATAAAGGGAAATAAACCTAGGAAGCCTAAGACACAATTCACATGTATGTTTATTATGCTTGTCTTTATACATGCTATGAAACTTGTATGATTTCTTATGCTTTTAGACTATTTGAAGCAAGTTTACATACTGTTGAGTTTCAGCCAATTAGGGTTTAAAAGACCTAGAGGCCTTAGAAATGAAACCAAATGTGTTAAAAGTGCTTCTTATGAAAATAGGATAATGTGTTGATTGTGTCACATGCTTGTATAATTTTTCCATGACCTAAATGGACCATTGTATGTTTCGGCCATGAAGGAATAGATGCCCTAGAAACCCTAGAACAAGAATTAAATATGATTATGTCACTTTACATGGAATATGATAAGTAGAAAGACAAAGTTCCCATGCTATATGTTGTTTAATGACCTAATTGAGGCTAGGGTAAGTTTCGGCCATACATGTTGGATAATGTTTTGTTATGAATTTATACATGATGTTAGTTCAAGTTCACATGCTTGTATGTTTGTTTTTAGACCTCATGATCACTTGTTAAAAGTTTGACCATGACATATGTTAAGGGCTTGAAGGACTTAGGAACTAGCTCAATATGCTTACTATGTTACTTGGAAAAAAATGCTATAAATGTGGTTTAAGGTTTTCATGCTTTCATGACATTTGGGACCTTGTTTATATACTGATAGGGTTTGGCCACATGAGTTTAAGGTCTTGGAGAACTTAGAAACCAAGTAAATCATACTTATAATGCTTCCTACGAAATTCATGTAATGATAATTTAGGTTTCACATGCTTGGAGGTTGTTTTTACCTAAATTGAGACCTAAGGGGGTTCAGCCATGATAGGAACCCAAGGGTTTAGGAAGCTTAGAACCCAAGTTAACTATATTACCATGTTTCTTATGATAGTATAATCACATGATACACCCTTATGCTTAACCATGTATGCTTGTGATTTATACCTTTTTATGATATGATATGTGGATAGAGATATGCATATTTTAATGATATGTTATGTGCTTAGAAATATGCATGTTTTAATGATATGTTATGTGCTTAGAAATATGCATGCTTTAATGATATGCTATGTGCTTAGAATATGCATACTTTTATGATATGCTATGGGAGTAGAAATATGCATGCTTTAATGATATGCTATGTGCTTAGAATATGAATGTTTTTTTATGATATGCTATGTGGATAGAAATATACATGCTTTAATGATATACTACATGTTTAAGTGATGCATACTTTCTATGATATGATGTATGCCTAAGTGATGCATACTTTCTTAAGACATGATGTATGCCTAAGTAATGCATACTTTTTATGATATGATGTATGCCTAAGTGATGCATATTTTCTTAAGACATGATGTATGCCTAAGTGATGCATACTTTTTATGATATGATGTATGCCTAAGTGATGCATACTTTTATGACATAATGTATGCCTAAGTGATGCATACTTTTATGCTATGCTATGTGACTAAATGATGCATTTTTATACATGCTACTTTACTTTGTAAGGCTTGTACCAAGGGTGGACTCCTAATCAGTCTATAGGCCTTGCTTTGTGATCTAGGCTAATAAGGGATGGGCTCCTTAGTACGCCCTAAGCCTTGCTTTGTGATCTAGGCTAATAAGGGATGGGCTCCTTAGTACGTCCCTAGGCCTTGCTTTGTGATCTAGGCTGATAAGGGATGGACTCTTTAAGTATGCCCCTAGGCCATGCTTTGTGATCTTGACCTAGTTCCTAGTATGAATCAAGACTTACTACCTTGGATATACTTAGGACGCGCGCATTTATGTTATGTATGTATGGTACAAGCCGGGGCCCTGAATATGTTGATATTATGTTCAAGTATATATGTAAGAAGAAATGGTTTTAAAGATCATGAGACATATACATATTTTTCGGATACATGTTTTCAAAATCATATTGCATATACTTTATGATCATGTTGTGATAATGCTATGATTTATGATATGCCATGATTAGATATGACTATGATATGTGCCATGCTATGCTTTAAGGGATGAGATGCCATGATTAGATATGATTATGTTATATTTCATGCTATGCTTTAAGAGATGATATGCCATGACTAATTATGATTTTGTTATGTTACATGATATGATTAAAGAGTATGATATGTTATGCCATGACTAGTTGAGATCATGTTATGTTGATATATTCTTTGATTATGTAATGATTTTTTGTTTTAGTGAGTAGGAAAGGAACTTACTGAGCCATGAGTGCTCACAGCTTACTTTCCTTGTACCGCAGATAAAGGAAAAAGCTGGATGAGCTAAAGGAGCAGCAGGAGAGGCAAGGAGATGTGTGTGGCGGTGGCTAGACAACCAAATAAGAACCTTTTAAGAATTACGCTTTGGTTTCGTAAATTGTAGTACTATATGGGTGACTTGATGTTATGTTTTTATTTATCTTGTTATCATATTATGGAAACCATATTAGTGTAGTTCGGTTTTATTAATCTAAGAAAAAAATTATTTTTAAGTCTTCCGCTGTAGTATGTACGTAGAGTATCGTAGCCCCGTCCCTTACGGTTAGCAGGGAGGGCGGGCGTTACAGGTTGGTATCAGAGCCAGGTTATTGCCAGCTCACTACACACACATCAAGCCTCCTACCTGCCGCTCCAAGTAAGAATGTTTATGCTAAATTTACTTGTTATATGCTTATGTTTAATTTTCTTGTTACATGTTTATGCTTAATTTTTCATGATTATATGACTTATGCTCTATTTTTTTCTTTCTTGTTATATTGCCTATGCTTCATTTTCTTTACTACATTGCTTATGCTTTATTTCCTTATGTTACATTGTTTGTCATTATATTCCTTATTTTTCCTTATGTTGTTTATGCTTTAGTTTCATGTTCTACTTGCTTATGCTTTATTCTATACTTTTAGTTATAAATTAGATTAGGATTACATATTGGTAGGTTAGGAATAATACCAGAACAAATAGATAGAAACAAAACAATAGGTTAGATTGGCTAAAAACGATAACCACTTACACTAGTCTATTTGTCCTTATTTAGATAAACATGGTTAGGACACGCAATGCCCGAACCGGAGGAACAGTGACTCCACCAGATCCGACACAGGTAGTCGCAAACCTCCAGCATCAGATCGCAGAGCAACAACAGCTGATCACTACCTTGATGGGTCAGCAAGGCAACCCAGTCACCCCACCGGTGAATCCACTACCTGTTGTGCCCCCGGCAGCCCCTACTCCGATGGTCCGACAAGAGGCCTATCTGATTCAGTGGCAAAGGCTTAAGCCGGAAGCATTCTCGGGAAACTGTGAACCATGGGATACGCAAGCCTGGCTCAAAACCGTGGAGAACATAATGGAATTATTGGATTGGCCTGAACACGAGAAGGTCAAATGCACGTCGTTCTGTCTTACCGGAGATGCCCGAATGTGGTGGGACAGAGTAAAGGCGAAAAGACAAATAAACCAAATGCAGTGGACAGATTTTGAGACAGAGTTCTTAGAGGAATTCTTCCATATGCGAGTGACCAACAAGCACTATGACGAGTTCACTGAGTTCCGACAAGGTGATCTGTCAGTTAATGAAGCTGTTAAGAGGTTCAACCGCCTAGCCCGACTGTGCCCAGAACTGGTCCGAACTGAAAAAGAAAGGGTCCGGTTAATGTTAAAGATGCTCCGACCCGAGATAGCTCTGAACGTAGCCGGCGAAGTTAATAGACCGCAGACTGCAGAGGAGCTAGTCAGCAGTGCCCTGATTACCGAGCACTATCAGGAAGTAATGAACAAGGGCAAGAACCAAGCACTGACCGGAGCACAAAAATCGCACAATACCAGAACCAACTGGAAAGGAAACTCAGGTGGAAAAAGGAAACAGTGGAATAAAACGAAAGGTGGTCCGGCCAATAAGCAGGCCAAGTACCCTCAGTGTGCCACATGTGGGAAGATGCATTCTGGAGTATGTCGTCTGAGCACCAGAAAGTGCTACAACTGCGGAAAGGAAGGTCATTTGATAAGAGATTGCCCTACTCAGCCTCAGGCACCACCTTCGCAGAACTTCCAGAATAGGAGTGCCCCCGCACAACTTCATCAGATGCAAGCTGCCATAGAAGGGATTTCAATCAGCTAAAGAAGATTGGAGGCCCCTCCCACTATGACCAATGCCAGAGTCTACTCTCTCGCTCAGGAAGACGTGGCGAACGCCTCTACTGCTGTCACAGGTCAGCTATCTAATTTCAGTCAGTATGCTAGAATTTTATTCAATGCTGAAAGCAAACTGATGAGGGAATCCATCGAGAAACTGAAACATGTTTCGTATCCATTAGTTGAAACCATGTCCGGATGACTTTCTACCCTCACCATAACACCAACGTTATTCGAGAACATGTTAGAGAAGCAAACCAGGGACCCGAGCCTTCAAAGAATTAAACAAGAGACCACAGAAGGAAAGAATGACGGGTTCCGTATCGCAAACGATGGAATATTATACCTCAGGGATTGATTATGTATTCTGGAGGATCTAGAGTTGCGAAAGAAGATACTGGAAGAAGCCCATACAACGCCTTATGCAATGCACCCGGGTTCCACTAAGATGTACCAAGACCTGAAAAAGAAATTTTGGTGGTCCGGTATGAAAAGAGAAGTGGCTCAGTACGTCAGTACTTGTCTGACGTGCCAAAGGGTAAAAGCTGAACACCAGAGACCCGGTGGATTGTTACAACCTGTCCAAATTCCAGAATGGAAATGGGAAGAAAGCTCCATGGATTTCATTTCAGGTCTACCCAAGACGACAAATGGGTATGATGCTATATGGGTGATCGTGGACAGACTGACGAAGTCTGCACACTTTTTGGCGATCAAGATGACTTATTCAACTGAACAACTAGCTCAACTATATGTTAAGGAAATCGTCAGATTACATGGTATCCCTAAGACTATTATTTCTGATAGAGACGGACGTTTTGTCTCGCACTTTTGGGAGTGCGTTCAGAAGGCCCTCGGCACGAAGTTGTTGTTTAGCACAGCCTTCCACCCACAGACTGATGGGTAGACTGAAAGAGTAAATCAAATATTGGAGGATATGTTAAGAGCTTGTGCCCTGGACTTCAAGGGGAGCTGGTGCCGATCTTTATACCTGGCAGAATTCGCCTACAATAATAGCTACCAAGCTACTATTGGAATGGCACCTTACGAAGCTCTATATGGGAGGAAGTGTAGATCTCCTATATGCTGGTATGAAAGTGGTGAAAAGAAGGAAATGGGGTTCCGAATGGAACTTATTGATGACACCACCCGAGCTATACAAAAGATCCGTCAACGAATAGAAACTGCTCAGAGTCGGTAGAAGAATTATGCCGATAAACGGCGTAGACCACTAGAATTCAACATCGGAGACTTGGTATTCCTTAAAGTATCCCCCATGAAAGGGATAATGAGGTTCGGAAAGAGGAGCAAGCTAAGCCCACGATACGTAGGACCGTATCGGATTTTGGAAAGAGTGGGCCAAGTTACATACAGACTAGAACTACCTTCAGACATGACCGCCATTCACAACGTGTTCCATGTATCGATGCTCAAGAAATGTACTCCCAGCACAAATCAAGTGATTGAGCCTCAGTCGGTACAGGTGCAGGAAGACCTGAGTTACGAAAGTAAACCCATCCAGATTCTGGACCGAGAAATAAAGAGGTTAAGGAACAAAGAAATACCCTTAGTAAAGGTCTTGTGGCGGAATCAACGATTCGAAGAAGCCACCTGGGAACGCGAGGACGATATGAAACAAAAGTACCCGGAGCTATTTTAAAGTTCGAGGATGAACTTTTTATGAGGTACGGGGTACTGTAATACCCACTAAGCTTGTAAGATAAATATATGAATGTGGGATTTTTCCTTAGAAAAATAATGGGAAGTGAGTTGAAGCAAAAAGAAATAAAATGAAATAAAAAGAAGAGGAGGTCAAGGATTGAACCATGAACCTCTTATATTATATTTTATAGAATTAATTAGTAGAAACCAATTGGGATAGAGAGAAGATGTTGATAGCAAAAGAGGGAAACTCATGATAAAGGTAAGAATAAAAGCTAGCCAAAAGAAAATAAGAAAAGAGCAAGAGAAGGGCAACTTGCCTTCCTTCTTTCTCTCCCTCTTTCTCTCTTCATTTTGCCGAAAATTTAAAGAGGGAATTAAGAGGATTCATTCCCCCTTATTTCATCATGAATGGTGAGAATAAATTAGGAAATAAAATAAATAAAAGAAAAATAGAAAATGAGTTAAGGGAGAAGGAAAGCAAAAATCAATTTTGCTACCTCTACCCCCTTAACATAAAAGGGAGCAAGAAAAGAGAAAGTTATTTTTCTCTCATTTCCTCATCCTCCCTCTTCCTCACCGAGAATACCCACTCCCTCTCCTCCATCTTCGGCCCCAAAGCTAAGGGTTTTCTCCTAAGAAAGCTAAAGATACAAGGAGGACTTAGCAAGGGAATCAAGGGAAAGGAACTAGAAGAAGAGGCTACTTCTTCCATCACTATACCTTAGATCCACAAGAGAAAAGGATGTAAGCTTCCCCTCACCTGTGGTACAAGGCTTTTTATGTGATTTTCAGATTTTATAAGGATTATAAAACCTAAGAAAGAATTTAAGAAAATTTGGCTAAAGAAAGGGTTTTCAAATCTAGGAAGGTTTAAACAAGTCCTTATTTCATGATATGTTTTATATGCTATGTAGGAAGGATTTTCTTCATATTTTTATACCTAAATGATGCTTGATCAGAGAAGTACCTAACCCTAGAATTTCAGCCAAAAATATTTTAAAGAGGTTAGAGAAAACATTGTTTAACCAAACTAGTACAAGATTTCCTCTATGAACAACTAAGGGTCTTTTATTGGTTTTCTTGCTTGAAAGTTACTTGGAACCAAAGGAAAATCCATTCATATGTTTCGGCCAAGAAAAGGGTTTAGGGTTAAGTAGACCTTTAAATTTAAGTAACCATGTTTGTAAGATAGAATATAGAGTTCTCGTAAAGAATTGCATGTTGAACATTGCTAGAAATTCATGAACTCTTATGTGAGATTTTCGGCTATGATAAGATGGATAGTTTAGAAAAGCTTAAACAAAATTATAATGTGCTCAAGACCTCTGTGATATTATGATATGAAAGTTGTTTAATGCTCTTATGTTTAAATTGAGTATAGAAAATTAGTTACATGATATATGACATGTAAGAGCACAAGGGTCCTAGCTTGTTTATGGACCAACTTTGTATATGATGTTCTTAGTAATTTTTGCCATGAAACTTACTTAGGTTTTCCATGATTTATGCCACTTAAAACCTAGTTTAAAGATTAGTAGGTTTCGTCCATGAGGAAAAATAAAAGATAAAGGGAAATAAACCTAGGAAGCCTAAGACACAATTCACATGTATGTTTATTATGCTTGTCTTTATACATGCTATGAAACTTGTATGATTTCTTATGCTTTTAGACTATTTGAAGCAAGTTTACATACTGTTAAGTTTCAGCCAAGTAGGGTTTAAAAGACCTAGAGGCCTTAGAAATGAAACCAAATGTGTTAAAAGTGCTTCTTATGAAAATAGGATAATGTGTTGATTGTGTCACATGCTTGTATAATTTTTCCATGACCTAAATGGACCATTGTATGTTTCGGCCATGAAGGAATAGATGCCCTAGAAACCCTAGAACAAGAATTAAATATGATTATGTCACTTTACATGGAATATGATAAGTAGAAAGACAAAGTTCCCATGCTATATGTTGTTTAATGACCTAATTGAGGCTAGGGTAAGTTTCGGCCATACATGTTGTATAATGTTTTGTTATGAATTTATACATGATGTTAGTTCAAGTTCACATGCTTGTCTGTTTGTTTTTATCCCTCATGATCACTTGTTAAAAGTTTGACCATGACATATGTTAAGGGCTTGAAGGACTTAGGAACTAGCTCAATATACTTACTATGTTACTTGGAAAAAAATGCTATAAATGTGGTTTAAGGTTTCCATGCTTTCATGACATTTGGGACCTTGTTTATATACTGATAGGGTTCGGCCACATGAGTTTAAGGTCTTGGAGAACTTAGAAACCAAGTAAATCATACTTATAATGCTTCCTATGAAATTCATGTAATGATAATTTAGGTTTCACATGCTTGGAGGTTGTTTTTACCTAAATTGAGACCTAAAGGGGTTCGGCCATGATAGGAACCCAAGGGTTTAGGAAGCTTAGAACCCAAGTTAACTATGTTACCATGTTTCTTATGATAGTATAATCACATGATACATCCTTATGCTTAACCATGTATGCTTGTGATTTATACCTTTTTATGATATGATATGTGGATAGAGATATGCATATTTTAATGATATGTTATGTGCTTAGAAATATGCATGTTTTAATGATATATTATGTGCTTAGAAATATGCATGCTTTAATGATATGCTATGTGCTTAGAATATGCATACTTTTATGATATGCTATGGGAGTAGAAATATGCATGCTTTAATGATATGCTATGTGCTTAGAATATGAATGTTTTTTTATGATATGCTATGTGGATAGAAATATGCATGCTTTAATGATATACTACGTGTTTAAGTGATGCATACTTTCTATGATATGATGTATGCCTAAGTGATGCATATTTTCTTAAGACATGATATATGCCTAAGTGATGCATACTTTTTATGATATGATGTATGCCTAAGTGATGCATACTTTTATGACATAATGTATGCCTAAGTGATGCATACTTTTATGCTATGCTATGTGACTAAATGATGCATTTTTATACATGCTACTTTACTTTGTAAGGCTTGTACCAAGGGTGGACTCCTAATCAATCTATAGGCCTTGCTTTGTGATCTAGGCTAATAAGGGATGGGCTCCTTAGTACGCCCCTAAGCCTTGCTTTGTGATCTAGGCTAATAAGGGATGGGCTCCTTAGTACGTCCCTAGGCCTTGCTTTGTGATCTAGGCTGATAAGGGATGGGCTCTTTAAGTATGCCCCTAGGCCATGCTTTGTGATCTTGACCTAGTTCCTAGTATGATTCAAGACTTGCTACCTTGGATATACTTAGGACGCGCGCATTTATGTTATGTATGTATGGTACAAGCCGGGGCCCTGAATATGTTGATATTATGTTCAAGTATATATGTAAGAAGAAATGGTTTTAAAGATCATGAGACATATACATGTTTTTCGGATACATGTTTTCAAAATCATATTGCATATACTTTATGATCATGTTGTGATAATGCTATGATTTATGATATGCCATGATTAGATATGACTATGATATGTGCCATGCTATGCTTTAAGGGATGAGATGCCATGATTAGATATGATTATGTTATATTTCATGCTATGCTTTAAGAGATGATATGTCATGACTAATTATGATTTTGTTATGTTGCATGATATGATTAAAGAGTATGATATGTTATGCCATGACTAGTTGAGATCATGTTATGTTGATATATTCTTTGATTATGTAATGATTTTTTGTTTTAGTGAGTAGGAAAGGAACTTACTGAGCCATGAGTGCTCACAGCTTACTTTCCTTGTACCGCAGATAAAGGAAAAAGTTGGATGAGCTAAAGGAGCAGCAGGAGAGGCAAGGAGATGTGTGTGGCGGTGGCTAGGCAACCAAATAAGAACCTTTTTTAAGAACCTTTTAAGAATTACGCTTTGGTTTCGTAAATTGTAGTACTATATGGGTGACTTGATGTTATGTTTTTATTTATCTTGTTATCATATTATGGAAACCATATTAGTGTAGTTCGGTTTTATTAATCTAAGAAAAAAATTATTTTTAAGTCTTCCGCTGTAGTATGTACGTACAGTATCGTAGCCCCGTCCCTTAGGGTTAGCAGGGAGGGCGGGCGTTACAGTTAAGAGGATGTTTCATATTCAAATATTTACAATCATTTCTATACATATTAGAAACGGGTCCACTAGTGAACAATATCAAAAGATATAAATTTATTTAATCTTCCTTTTTAGCTAGAATCTATTCATTCTATTTAATTGCTTTCCTAGTTATACTCTATAGACTGAATCATCCATAGCCTTAGGATATATGCTAAAATAGTAGTCACTAATTAAAACTTCAAGTAAACAACTAAATAATTATTTAAGGCAAAACTGAGATTAGGGTCTCATATAGTGGAGAAGCAAGGATCTATTATCCTACTACTCTTATTGTCGTTATAGCACATATGGTACAAATCACATGCTATGATGTTATTCTCTTTACTAAAAAGAGTGTATATTTTCCTCAAATTTAACATCGTATAAATTTTTATATAGACACACCTAATGTCTAATCTTGAATTCAACTTATAAATTCAAATTTGGCTTCCAACATGTTCAGTTTATTTCGATCATTATTAATATATAAATGATCTCATTTTGACACAATTATTAAGGTGACCTTAACTTATGATATGTCTCTGTTCATAGCTATATAAGTTGTCTCATAAGTAACGGTCTTACCTCTATGTATACTTAACATACAGAGATAATTGTCCATGAGAGTGGACCAATCTCAACCCATAAACATGCTCATCAAAACTTTATCCAAATGTAACATAGACATTTACACTAAATAGATCATGATATTTCATATTTCTAATTATCTTTACAAAGTGTTACATTTTATGAAGTTCTAAAGACTTCACATATCCTTGAAATGACTCTTTAGTCAATGACTTAGTAAAAGAATCTGCAAGCATAACACGTGTAGGGACATACTTAAGAATTATCTTTTTCTTGTCAACAATATCCCTTATAAAATTATAGTTAACTTCTATATGCTTGTCTTTGCTATGATTTTTGGGATCCTTGAAAAAGTTATAGCAGTTTGACTATCAAAGTACACTGTAACAGGACTCCTAATGTCCTCAATAATCTTCAAATGCTTCAGGAGCCTTATCAATCAGACAGCTTTTTGCATAGCCCCTGCACAAGCCACACACTCGGCTTCTTTTGTCAATAGTGCTACACAAGCCTGTTTCTTGTTGTTCCAAGAGATGACTCCACCATTCAGCAAGAAGGTATAGCCCAATGTGGATTTTCTATCATCAAGGTCTCTTGCCCAATCTGCATCTATGCAGCCCTTCAGGCTCATATCTGATCATTGAAAATAAAGATAATAATCTATTATCACCTTCAAATATCTGAATATTCTTTTTACAGCCTTCTAGTGTCTTAATTCTATATTTGGCTGGAAAAGACCTAACAATATAGCTAATATCGGGATGTGTACACAATATAGTGTACATCAAGCTACCAATAGCACTAGCATATGATTATTTATTTATCTTGGTTATTTCCTCAGGAGTTTTGGGACTCATACTCTTGCTCAATAGTATCTTTTATAATAGATATATGTTCTATATTGTAATTAAATATGCTGAAATGATGTAATATCTTATTTATATAAGACTCTTATGACAAACCCAAAAGTTTTTTAGAACGATCTCTAATGATATTCACCCCTAAGATGTACTCAGCTTCTCCAATATCTATTGTATCAAATTATGATGATAGTCACTTCTTGACTTCATTCACATACCCTAGGTTATTTTTATAAGATAAAATTGTTAGGACCTTCGGATGACTAGAGAGGGGGGTTTGAATAGCCTCCACTAAAAACTCAATTAATTTCTCACAAAAGCTTGTTAGCACAGCGGAAATAAGCAAAAAGAAAACTGATGCAAGGAAAAGAAACAACCCACCACTAACACAACAAGGATGTACGAGGTTCGGGGATAACTTGCCCCTACTCCTCGGCGTGTCCGTAAGGTGGACGATCCCTTGATCTTTCGGTAGATCACACCCCGGACAAATTCCAGCTAAGTATTTCTCCTTCTCGGTGGAGTAACCTCTCCACAAAGTCTCAGAAAAGATTTGAAGTGAAGCACAAGACTTACAGAGTTAAGTGGCCAAAAGGAATGAACAATAAACTTACAACCACGATGAAAAACGCAAAGACAGAAGGGATTCCTCAGCCAAGAGCTCAACAACACAGCACTCTTGCTTGATCGACAGAGAGTTTTTCAAAATCCTTACCAAACCTCTCTTCTGCCTTCTTCTTATTCTGCTTCTTTCTCACTGTCTTCAGCCAGAGCCGAATCACTATCACCTGTATCGAATCAATGCGACCAACTCATGCATCGCCAATCACTCTTCCTCCTCATCTGGTTCTCTGAACTCACACCAATACCATCCATGGTCTTCACTGGTGTCTCTGAGCTCGAACCAATACGCAAGAGTCAAGCTGTTGCCAACTGATCGCAGCCAGTGAACGTTGACGCTCCAATTGCACCATTTGCAGTGAAACACAGCAGAAAGAGCACTTGGCCTTATTCTTCTGATGAAGCTTAATTTGAAATTAAGCATTGGCACGACACCTGCAACCTATAACTCAAAAAGCTTGCAGCAGATGGTTAGATCAGGTGAATCAGAAATCGCAGAGAAACAACAGAAGATAAACGACATCGTTGTGGATCGGTCAACAAACTGATCCATAGCCTTCCGGACCGATCAGGACACATCCTGATCGGTCTGGGATGATGCTGATCGGTCTGTGGACCGATCAGCCTATGGATGAATCGGTCCACAGACCGATCCCCCTATTGCTCTGAATCCTATCACTACTTACTGATCGGTCACCAGACTGATCAGATAATCCACAGAATGTTCTGTGTGGTTACTGATTGGTCACGAGACCGATCAGTTAATCCACAGAATGCTTCTGTGTGGTTACTGATCGGTCACGAGACCGATCAGATAACTAATGTATCACTGGATCGGTCGACAAACCGATCCAGTCAGCCAAAGTATCACTGTATCAGTCAACAGACCGATCCAATGCCTCTGTTGGTCTTAGAGCTTCCCAGCCCTAAACCTTAATGTCTTCCTGGTCCAGAGAACGAGCTACCGAGCCCTCTCTGACCTAGTCTGGAGAACAAGCTACCGAGCCCTCACCGACTTCCACGTCCGGTCCAGAGACCGAGCTACCGAGCCCTCTCTGACCTAGTCCGGAGAACGAGCTGCCGAGCCCTCTCCGACTTCGTCCGGTCCAGAGAACGAGCTACCGAGCCCTCTCTGACCTAGTCCGAAGAATGAGCTATCGAGCCCTCTCCGACTTCGTCCGGTCCAGAGAACGAGCTACCGAGCCCTCTCTGACCTAGTCTGGAGAACAAGCTACCGAGCCCTCTCCGACTTCCACGTCTGATCCAGAGACCGAGCTACCGAGCCCTCTCTGACCTAGTCCGGAGAATGAGCTGCCGAGCCCTCTCCAACTTCGTCCGGTCCAGAGAACGAGCTACCGAGCCCTCTCTGACCTAGTCCAAAGAACGAGCTATCAAGCCCTCTCCGACTTCGTCCGGTCCAGAGAACGAGCTACTGAGCCCTCTCCGACTTCGTCCGGTCCAGAGAACGAGCTACCGAGCCCTCTCTGACCTAGTCCGGAGAATGAGCTACCGAGCCCTCTCCGACTTCGCGTGCTAAGTGTCCGTACTTGGACTTTTCCTCTCCACATGATCAACCTTGATCATTAATCAGTCTGAGATTAATTAATATATGATACAAACTTAAATCAGTGTCAACATCAAAACAACAGCCAGGTCAGACTGTATCAACAATCTCCCCCCTTTTGTTTTTTGACAACACGATTTAAGTTTAGATCAGAAATGTTCATATTTCCCTAATTTTAGGGGAATCAAGATCCTCCCCCTAAGACAGATACAACACCATGTAAGGATAGGGGAATCAAGATCCTCCCCCTAAAACCAAACTTTCATTTATCTCTAAACTTAGTTATCTTCTCCCCCTTTGTCAAACACCGAAAAGGTGCGAATTAGGTAAGAAAACGTTAAAGGACTCCCCCTTAACCCATACTATCTTTTTCTTAATCCACCTAGAATTCCCTCTAAGTGTATTATAAGACAGTAATAAAGAAATAAGAGACATACAAGACATGACATATGAACAGCATATTAATAGCCAATAGGAAGTGAAACATAAAGAAAAAACCAGAAAATGAGCAGCATAAATATATGAAATCAGCAAGTATCCAGGTCAGACATAAGTATCCAACAAACAACATCCAAAATATAGATAATCAAAATGACAGCATAGAACAATGTGTATCAATCAGCCTCCTCATCATGAGCATCAGCATCATCAGTTGGAGGAGTGGATCCCTGAGGTGGCATGCCGCTGCTCGAGGATGGATAGCACGGGAAATCCTGCGGAGGTGGGTATCTGGCCATCCATCCCATAATCGCCTGATGTGTCGCCAACTGCTGACTGCATAGATCATCGTAGCGCTGGTCAATCTGAACGCGCAGCCCGTGGAGCTCAGCAACCAGCAGCTCATCGTGCCGATCAATGCCACTCTCCAGCTCGGCGATCTGCCAGCGCAGATCAGGATCTGCTCTTCATCGTCAGCAGTAGCAGCAGGAGGAGCAGCAACAGGAGCAGCCACAACCTGTCGTGGAGGTCCCCGTGGTAACTCACCTAGAGCTCTCCCATCCTTCCACCGAACCTCCCCATTATGTCCTATGATGCCAGACTTGGAAAATGCCCGTTTCCCAAGTCTGCAGTCCTGCCTGACCATCTTGACTATTCTACCCTTGGAGACATCAATCTGGAGGGTCTCGAGCCAATCTGTAATTATATGCCCATAAGGCATATAAACAGTGAAGCTGTTTGGCTCGCTATAGGAGATGATCGAAGAATAGATGCTAGACATGATGTCAAAGTCGAGACACCGACGCAATCCATAAAGCATCAGGCAATGATAAGGTCGGATCTCAGACAGGGGTTTAGATGTGATTGGCAGAAGGCAGTTTGTGACAATCTTAAAGAGAATGTAATCTGGGGCAGATAGTCGTAGGGCTGCAAAGGTAGGAAAATCAACATTTAACTCATCTAGTCCACCTGGTCTAGGATGTCCGAAGAAATACTCATAGACGGAGTCAGATGAGATATCAAAAGGAGAAGGTAAGGGGTCTGGTAAATCAGGATATATAGAAAAGACATTCCCTGAACACCTCCGGCAAGCTAGATAATCAACGAAGGCTGAGAAACTGAAATCAAAAGTCTGCTTAGCAACTTTTGTTTTATAACTTGCATCATTAGTTTGATGAAGATTGTTATAAAACTCAGATACTAAGTCATAATTGATATCTCGTTCTAAATAGACAAGTGAATCAAGTTTGTAATAGGCAATGATTTCTGACACAGATGGACAAAATTTGTCCATGAATTTTCGATCCACAGACCTACAAGGGAGCAATTTGAAAGTCCGTTGTTTAAAGGCTTGTTCAAAATGGTGGTTTGGGAATCTCCCGGAGACAGATGGTTGAGGTCGGGAGTGAGCCTTAGTCTTAGACTTCTCAGGCGACTTAGAGGTTCCTTCACCCACTTGTTTCTTCCTAAGTTTTAACAATGTGATACAATGGGGCAAATAAGTGAGCACCGGAGCCACCAACAACCGAAAACCAAAACAAAATGCATAGCTACGGTGAGGAATGAAACTGAAAAGCTAAGGTAAGTAGTTCTAGGGAAGTATGGAGTTACCTTGGTCCCATTGAAGTATCTTTTGGCTAGGGCTTTGGCTAGAGCTTTGGCGAGCAAAGAGAAGAGGAGAGTTGAGGTGTAGGAAAGTGTCGACTAGGGCTTCAGCGTGAAAGGAGAAGAGAAAGGATCGGGAAGATTTAAGAGAGATCGGCTACAGGTGTTGAAATGATCGGACGGCTGTCCGATCAGGAGATATCAAAAACTTCCTGATCGATCACCAGTCCGATCGGGGAACCTCCTGATCGGTCTCTGGACCGAACAGGGAACCTCCTGATCAGTCTGTGGACCGATCAGAAGATGATCAGTAGCCCTCTCTGCGTACAAGACTGACCTGATCGGTCCCTGAACCGATCAGGGAACTCCTGATCGGTCTGTAGACCGATCAGTGTCTGATACTGAAGTTTCTCCAGTAATTTCAGTAACTGAAATTCGTAGAGGTGTTCGATAATTCGTAGAAGTTTTTCCAGTAAAATTTCCAAGTTCAGTACCTAGGACCTGAACAATCTACAAGCATACCTATTTCCTAAAGATTATGGTCTGAAATTGTTTATAGCCCGAAAGTTTCAGATATTTAGAAAAGCAGACAACTCAAGGCTTGAAAACTGAAATTTTTGACCTTGTTATGTTCAGTTTCAAGTTTGTCAAAATATAACCAAATTGCTATCATTATTTCAAGGACTTGTCCTAGTTTCAATTAAAATCATGAAAAGTATCAATCAAAGGTATCAAACAGTCCATCAACCAAAGTTACATAATTTCTAGGTAAAGGTCCAACCAAGTTTCCTTGGTTAGAATATATGAGTAAGATCTAGGAACCAAATACACATGAATTATGTAATGGTCTTCCCCATACTCAATTTATGTCTCTTCAACCTAATTATTTAAGGGATGCATGATACATTTTGAATAATTCGGCTGATCCTAGCATCTCACCCCATTTCTAGCAAACAAAAATAATTTGTTAAACCTTATAGTTTGTGTGAGATGTTCCCAAGTTGCCCAAATTAATTTCCCAATTCCTCTTGTTGTTTTAATTGTCCTTATTGATCATGATGGGGTCCTAATGGCTTATTGAGCCAAACACATTCCCAATTCTCTCCTCAAATGACTAAATTCATTTTTCGGAAGAGGTTTGGTGAAAATATCGGCTAGGTTCGATTTTGACTCAACATATGTGAGCGCAATATCTCCCCTAGCTACGTGATCTCTAATGAAGTGATGACGCACTTCAATGTGTTTGGTTCTTGAATGATAGGTTGGATTTTTTGTTAGGTTTATTGTGCTGATGTTATCACATAACACTTGCACTCCCTTATATGAAAGCCCATAATCTTCTAGGGTGTGGATCATGCACAACAATTGTGATACACTCTCTCCCATGGCAATGTATTCAGCCTCAGTCGTGGAGAGGGCAACACAATGTTGCTTCCGACTTGACCAACTAACCAATGATGAACCTAAAAATTGGCAACCCCCACTAGTGCTTTTCCGATCCAATTTGCACCCAGCATAATCGGAGTCGGTATAACCTATCAAGTCAAAAGACTCAGTACAAGGGTACCAGAGACCTACTCTAATTGTGCCCTTAAGGTATCTCAGAATTCTCTTAACCGCAATTAAATGAGATTCCTTGGCACATACTTGGTATCTAGCGCACATGCCCACAGTAAAAAGTATGTCCGGTCGACTAGCTGTGAGATATAGAAGACTACCAATCATACTTCTATATTGCGTTAGATCAACTGATTTTCCATTCTCATCATTGTCAAGGCGAGTGTTCGTCGCCATTGGAGTGGATACTTCCTTAGAGTCACTCATTTTGAATTTCTTGAGCATCTCTTGAGTGTATTTCGTCTGATGGACATAGATGTCATCTCGAGTTTGTTTGATTTCAAGTCCAAGGAAGAATGTCAATTCTCCCGCCAGACTCATCTCAAACTCACTTTCCATGTGAGTGATAAATTCATTCAAATAGTCCTTGTTATTTGAGCCACAAATTATGTCATCGACATACACCTGGGCTACAAATATGTTTTCACCATCTCTACGCAGAAATAGTGTTGGGTCTATTTGACCTCTTACAAAACTCTTTTCTAGTAAGTAAGTTGACAACCTTTCGTACCATGCTCGAGGTGCTTGTTTAATCCCATAAAGAGCTTTCTTGAGCTTGTACACGTGGTTTGGAGCTTCGGTATTCACAAACCCCGATAGTTGTTCAACATAGACCTCTTTTTTAATGAAATCATTTAAGAAAGCCAATTTAACGTCTATTTGATAGAGTTTGAAACCTCTATGTGCAACAAAAGCTAGCATTAAACGAATGGACTCTAATCGAGCCACGGGAGCATAAGTCTCATCATAATCGAGGCCTTCGACTTGACTATAGCCCTTGGCTACAAGTCTTGCCTTGTTTCTTACGACTTCTCTCTTTTGGTTTAACTTATTTTTGAAGACCCATTTGGTTTCAATAATGGTGGTCTTCTTAGGTCTAGGAACTAAGTCCCACACTTGGCTCCTTTCAAATTGACCTAACTCATCTTGCATAGTTATAATTCAATCAGGATCGTGCAATGCCTCATCAACTAATTTTGGTTCGATTTCTGAGATCAAGGTGATCTCATTAGACTCATTTCTAAAGAATGACCTAGTCCTAACCCCTTGTTGAATGTCTCCCATAATCTGGTCTTGGGGATGACTAGAGGCTATCCTAGATTGCCTTGGTGTTGGCGGTGCCTCATGAGTGGTCTCACTAGACACAGGCAAGGGCTCAGTATCAGGCAAAGGATCAGACTGAGCCCTCTCTTGCCTTTGCTCATCATCATCGGAGTCAATTTCGACTCTTTCTATATTTTGATCATTTAAACTTAGATTTCTAAGTTCAAATTGAATTTCTCCTACATCCCTTGATTGATCATTTGATTTAGGAATTTCTTCAAATGCTACATCCGAGGACTCTTCAATCAATTTAGTCCTATTGTTGTAGACTCGATAGGCTTTGCTGATGAGAGAGTACCCAACTAGTATCCCTTCGTCAGCCTTAGCCGTGAACTTTCCAAGATGATCCTTGGTGTTCAAGATAAACACCTTACAACCAAACACCCTAAGATGTTTAATTGTAGGGGTTCTCCCAAACCAAAGTTCATGGGGAGTCTTTCCTAAAAACCTATGTATCAAGACTCGGTTTTGCACATAGCAAGCGGTATTCACAGCTTCAGCCCATAAGTAGCTCGGTAGTGAGTACTCATTGAGCATGCTTCGTGCAGCCTCTTGCAAAACTCGGTTCTTTCTCTCCACAACCCCATTTTGTTGTGGGGTCCTTGGAGTAGAGAACTCATGCCTATATCCTTTTTCTTGACAAAATTCTAAAAATCTATGGTTTTGAAATTCTCCGCCATGATCACTTCTAATTGTTTTAATTGTTGTTGATTTTTCATTTTCAGTTCTTCTACAAAAGGAAACAAAAACATCTATGGTTTGATCCTTATTTTTCAAAAAGAAAGTCCATGTATATCTAGTAAAATCATCAATGATCACTAAGAAGTATCTACTTCCATTCAATGAAATAACATTACTGCAATCAAACAAATCCATATGTAATAAATCTAAGGTAGTAGATGTACTTACAGCGCTTTTACCTTTATGAGACGCTTTTGTTTGCTTACCCTTTTGACATGCATCACATAACTTTGTCTTTTGGTACTTGATGCTTGGTAAGTCTCGCACTAATCCTTTGTTGGCCAGCTTTCGAATATTCTTCATGTTTACGTGGGCCAACCTTCTATGCCACAGCCATGATTCTTCTTCTTTTGACATGAAACAATTAGCAGAGGCATTAGTAGCACTTTTAAAAGATACTTGGTAAATGTTATCTACCCTTGTGCCTACTAGTACCGTGTTAAGTGTGTCAATGTGTTTGACCATACATTGACTTGAATGAAACTCAATTGTGTAACTCGTATCACACAATTGGCTGACACTTAGGAGATTAAAGGTCATCCCCTTGACTAGAAGGACATTTTTGATTTGGAGACATTCGAATATATGAATATCTCCAACTCCTATAACCTTAAGGCTACCATTATTACCAAAGGACACATTACCTCTATTTTTGTTTTGAAGGGTAGTAAAGAGTGACTTGTCCCCGGTCATGTGCTTAGAGCATCCACTATCAACAAACCAAGTTGATAGATGCTCCCCTTGACAAATGCCTACAAGACACGAAAGATAGATGTTTTAGGTACCCAAATCTTGGGACCTAATGCATCTACAATGAAGGACCTAGGAACTCATGCCTTGGTCACACCCTTTCTAGTCTCATGTGTTGGATCGAGACGCGCTAGAGGGGGGGGGTGAATAGCGCTCGCGGCTATTTGTTTGATTATCGGAATCGTAAAATGTTCGTAGAGTAATTAACGCAGCGGAAAGAAACAAACACACAGAAAGACAAGGGAATTTACTTCGTTCGGAGCCTGTGACGACTCCTACTCGAAGGCCCGCGATCCTTGATCGCTTTCCGTGGGCAACAACTATAAGCTCGACAAGAGTACAAGTATTACAATTAAGTATAATGAAAAAGTACAGTTATACCGACGACAATATCGTAATCTGAAGATTTCGGAGCTCCGGGTCGTCGGTGTCTCGTAGCAGCACTTCGGGATCGTCTCGTGAGCAGCTTGTAGCAGAAAGATCGCTTGGAAGTTGTGTTGTGAAGCTGCTGGTCGAGACCCCTTATAAAGGGGGTTCAAGGCGCCTTATACTATTCACCAAGGCACCTTGGACGAGCCGAGTCACCCGCGTGGATCAGCACGGACCTGGTCAAACTCTATCTGGTTCAAGGCGCCTTCAGCCTATCCAAGGCGCCTTCAACCTCCGGTCCAAGGCGCCTTGAACTCCATTCAAGGCGCCTCCAGTCTGCTGCGCTGGCCTTTTCCTGGCTCGCACCCGAGGCGCCTCCAAGCTCCATAGAGGCGCCTCGGACACTGTTCATCCGAGTTGTAACTTGCTCCTTTGTTCCTGCAAAAATGTGTTAGTCCCAAACACATACCCTGCAAAACAAAGTTAGCACAGAAACATAATGAATGAAGTATAGAAATATTTGACAGTCTCTGGAAACCCTAGGTCGACCCGACGCCTACTGTTCCCTCTACGGGGAACGCGTCCTCACCTACTCCACTCAGGAGATTTACCTGTTGCCAGTACGATCCTCCAGATCGACTGGACTTTTGCTCGGCACTGAACATCCGCTTCACCGGCCAGTTCAGACTTTCACCTGGTTCGTGACACCAGGACTTTCCACCTAGGGTTACCACCCCCTAGGACTTTTGCCTGAAGCCATCGACCTACCAAGACTTTTCGCATAGGGTTACCACCCCCTATGACCTAGGGTTACCACCCCCTAGGGTTTTACCTTGCCTAACCGCAGTTAGGACTTTCCTGAAACACTCAGCAACAGCTGTCAGATAACAAAGCACCTTAACTTTGAATCCTTTGCCATTATCAAAACTTAGGTTCGATTGTCGGATGCTTCCCGTACCAACAATCTCCCCCTTTTTGATTATGGCAACACGTAATTCAAAGTTAAGAAAAACAACATATGTAATAACTGTATAAAGTTAACCAAGCTTAAGTAAATAAACTTCAAATGCAATAACAGTTAAGCTGGAAACTTTTAACTTTGTAATATTAGACTCCCCCTTAATAAAAGCCCTCCTTTTATTAAATACTTGAATTTAACTTTACTTTTACCTACTCTCTGCTTTAAATTTTCCTTTAACTTTAATTTACCTACTCTCCCCCTTTGCCATATATCAAAAATAAACCAGTTTGAAAGTAGATTTGTATTTTTCTGAAGGAAAATTTTCAAAAGAGGGAAAAAGAACAATTTTCTTCTTAGCAAAAACGACTTAGCTTTTTGAGTTTTGGAATTTGCCAAATTTGAAAATACTTAGCTATATACTCAGCTTCGAAATGATTTGTATTGAAAAAATATTTTGCCAAATAACTAAGTTTAGAGTACAATCTAACTAAGTCTAGTTAAAATAGTCTTAAAATTAACTAACTTTGAAAATATGAGTACTTGAATTTTCAATAAAAGGATTTGCTTAGAAGTTATAAAATATGAGGGTCATTAAAAAATAACTTTAAAATGTTATAAAAAGGTGACTAGATTTGAAAATATTTGAATACTCATTTTAAAGAAACTTTGATATTAAAGAAAAATATTTAGTTTTAGGACAGAGGGAGTAGCAGTAGTTTGTTTTCTAGTCCAAGCATGAGTCAAATTAAATTATTGAGTTTAATTTGATTAAGTATCAGAGCCTTAAAATAATCAGGTAAGGTAATTTGATTAGAACCTTAAAGTATAATTATGCTTAAAAAAATTGAAACACACTTTTCCCAATTGTCTAACCTTTAGCTACTTGCTGATTGCCTAGAGGGCAGTAGCTTTCACATGGTTAGTCAAATTAAGTCCATTTGGTCCAGTTAGAGTTGGCTAGAGCTGGAAGACTTGACTTGATTATTATTTATGATGTGTTTAACGCCCAGACTCATATTGATGCACAAATATAAGCATTCCTGAGTCCAGGCTGTACCCTATGCATCTCACGCCATTCTAAGTTTGTCAAACACAAGCAAGGTATACCTAGGTGATTGTGAGATGCTCTGGCTTTAATCTAGGGGTACATGATATCTAGGGGAAAACCTAGGCTTAATCCGAATTTTTTTTTTTTGAAACTTCTAAGAAATTGGAATTTTGAAATAAGTATTTTCCTAGAATTTTAAAAGCAAATGATAAACCAATTTAAAAAAACATTGTCTATTCTACCCAACACATTCCTATTTGTCTTCTAAGTGAACTGAACTCAAGTTCAGGTAAGGGTTTTGTGAAGATGTCAGCTAGATTTGATTTTGACTCAACATAGTTGAGTATAATATCACCCTTAGCTACATGATCCCTTACAAAATGGTGCTTCACTTCTATATGTTTAGTCCTTGAGTGATGAATTGGGTTTTTTGTTAAATTTATGGAACTTATATTATCAATTGAGATTTTTGTGTTATGATAGTACAGTTGATAGTCTTTAAGAGTGTGCATCATCCAAAGCAATTGAGATGTGCATTCACCTAAGGCTATATATTCAGCTTCAGTGGTAGATAAAGCAACACAATGTTGCTTTCTACTTGACCAACTTACTAGGCATTGTCCTAGAAATTGACAACTACCACTTGTACTTTTTCTATCTAACTTGCATCCGGCATAATCCGAGTCAAAATAGCCAAGAAGGTCAAAGGTGCAAGTTCTAGGGTACCAGAGTCCTATATTTAGAGTACCTTTAATGTACCTAAGTATTCTTTTAACATAGGTTAAATGTGACTCTTTTGCACAAGATTGGTATCTTGCGCACATACCAAATATATCGGGTCGGCTTGCAGTTAGGTAAAGCAAGCTTCCTATGGCACTCCTATAGTACTTTGGATCTACTGGTTTTCCTTCAGGGTCAGAGTCTATGTTAATGTTGGTGGCCATTGGAGTATTTATTATTTTTGAATTTTCCATGCAGAATTTTTTAATTAATTCCTTTACATATTTAGTTTGATAAATGTATATTCCATCTTTAGTTTGTTTTATTTGTAAACCTAAGAAAAAATTAAGTTCACCAACCATACTCATTTCAAATTCATTTTCCATTAATCTAATAAATTCTTTTAAAAATTTAGAGTTATTTGATCCAAAATTATATCATCAACATAGATTTGAGCTATGAAGATGTCTTTTCTCGATTTTACAAATAGAGTTGGATCTATTTGACCTTGGTTGAAACCTTTGGATATTAAGTGATTTGATAATCGTTCATACCATGCCCTAGGGGCTTGTTTAAGTCCGTACAAGGCCTTTTTTAACTTAAATACATGATTAGGATATCCTAAGTCCTCAAATCCTGGGGGTTGGCTTACATATACTTCCTCCTTAATAAATCCATTTAAGAATGCTGACTTGACATCCATTTGGTATAGTTTAAATCCTTTGTTTGCTACATAGGCTAACAACATTCTAATGGATTCGAGCCTAGCTACTGGGGCATAGGTTTCATCATAGTCCAAACCTTCAACTTGGCTAAATCCTTTAGCTACAAGCCTAGCCTTATTTCTAATTATTTCGCCTTGATCATCTAGCTTGTTTCTAAATACCCATTTTGTATCGATTATTGATTTATTTGAGGGTTTAGATACAAGTTCCCAGACTTGATTTCTCTCAAATTGGGCTAACTCTTCCTGCATAGCTATGATCCAGTCCGGGTCAGGTAGTGCTTCTTCTATTGTTTTTGGTTCGATTTTAGAAATTAGGGCAATCTGACTGTGAATTCTATAGGAGGATCTAGTTCTTACCCCTAGATTTGGATCACCCAAAATTTGATCAGATGGGTGAGAGGTACTGGCCCTAGTTGGTCTTACAAGTGGGTCAGGGGCTGGTTCCTCGGGTTTATTAAGATTTGGTTGAATTTCATCATCTTCTATATTTCTTGGATCAATATCAACATTCTCATTTATATTTGGTAGATTATTTTCTTCATCAAATATTATATTAGTTGTTTCTTCAACTTTTAGGGTGTTTTGATTGTAGACTCTATAGGCTCGACTGTTTGAGGAGTATCCTAAAAATATTCCTTTGTTAGATTTGGGTGTGAATTTTCTTAAATAATCTTTAGTATTTAAAATGTGAACTTTACATCCAAATACTTTTAAATAATTTAAGTTAGGAATTTTATGATAATATAGTTCATAAGGGGTTTTCTTGTGAAATTTGTTGATCAAAATTCGGTTTTGAATATGATTTGCAGTATTTATTGCTTCTGCCCAGAATTGGTGATTTAAATTATATTCATTTAACATGGTTCTAGCGGCTTCTTGTAGAGTTCTATTTTTACGTTCCACCAGACCATTTTGTTGGGGGTTCTAGGACATGAAAATTCATGTTGATATCCATTTATTTTACAAAATTGGGTAAATTTATGATTTTCAAATTCCCCTCCGTGATCACTTCTTATTCTTTTAATTTTAGTATCTTTTTCATTTTCTATTAATTTACAAAAGTTACTAAATATTTCATAGGTTTCATCTTTAGTTTTTAGGAATTTTACCCATGAAAATCTAGAGTAGTCATCAATTATTACTAAGCAATACTGGTTCTTGCTTAGTGACTTAGCTCCATGTGAATCAAATAAGTCAAGGTGAAGGAGCTCAAGTAAGGAGCTGGTTCTTTCAAGATTTGTTGATTTGTGTGTTGACTTAGTTTGTTTTCCCTGTTGACAAGCATTACAGATAGAATTTTCAATGAATTTTAGTTTTGGTAAACCTTTAACTAGACCATTATGACTCATTTTTGAAATGAGTCTAGTGTGAGTGTGACACAATCTTCTGTGCCACAAATCAGTTTCCTCTTCTTGTGTTAGAAAACACTTTGTTGAGGATGTCGGTAGATTAATTGAATACATATTATTTATCCTAAGTCCCTTAAGTAAGATTTCAGGATTTTCAATGTTTTTAACTAAACACCTGGTTTTGTCAAAAGTTACTAAGTATCCGCTATCACACAATTGACTTATACTTAGTAGATTAAACTTGAAATTTTCAACTAAAAGGATTTTTCGAATAATAAAATCGGAGTTGAGTTCGATATTACCTCTTCCGATTACCTTAAGTTGACCTTCGTTACCGAATGCAACTGATCCTAAGTTCTTGTACGTGAGTTTAGTAAACTTCAATTTATCTCCAGTCATGTGTCTGGAGCAGCCACTATCCAACATCCATTGATCCAATTCCTACATAGGAAGTGGTTGAATTGTTTTAATGGATTTCACGATAGTTAAATTGAAGTAAACTTGTTAGAGATAAATTTTGAAAGAGTTTTGAAATTGATTTTTTTTTTTTAAATAATTAAAATAATTTTGAAATTGAGTTTTAAAGATAATTTTGAAATTGAGTTTTAAAATAATTTTGAAATTGAGTTTTAAAATAATTTTGAAATTGAGTTTTAAAAGTAATTTTGTATTTGAATTTTAAAGATAATTTTGAAATTGAGTTTTAAAAATAATTTTGAAGTTGAGTTTTAAAATAATTTTGAAGTTGAGTTTTAAAATAATTTTGAAGTTGAGTTTTAAAATAATTTTGAAATTGAGTTTTAAAAATAATTTTGAAGTTGAGTTTTAAAATAATTTTGAAATTGAGTTTTAAAAATAATTTTGAAGTTGAGTTTAAAAATAATTTTGAAATTGAGTTTTAAAAATAATTTTGAAATTGAGTTTTAAAATAATTTTGAAATTGAGTTTTAAAAATAATTTTGAAGTTGAGTTTTAAAAATAATTTTGAAGTTGAGTTTTAAAATAATTTTGAAGTTGAGTTTTAAAATAATTTTGAAATTGAGTTTTAAAAATAATTTTGAAATTGAGTTTTAAAATAATTTTGAAGTTGAGTTTTAAAATAATTTTGAAATTGAGTTTTAAAAATAATTTTGAAATTGAGTTTTAAAAATAATTTTGAAATTGAGTTTTAAAAATAATTTTGAAGTTGAGTTTTAAAATAATTTTGAAATTGAGTTTTAAAAATAATTTTGAAATTGAGTTTTAAAAATAATTTTGAAATTGAGTTTTAAAAAAAATTTGAAATTGAGTTTTAAGATAATTTTGAAGTTGAGTTTTAAAAATAATTTTGAAGTTGAGTTTTAAAATAATTTTGAAATTGAGTTTTTTTTTTAAAATAATTTTGAAATTGAATTTTAAAAATAATTTTGAAATTGAGTTTTGAAATTGCTTTTTAAAACTTAGTCATCTCACCCGATCTAAATTTTCAATCAGGGAATCCTATGATTGATGTGAGATGATTTATTGTTGAATTCAGGAGTTTTGGTTTAACTTTGTGTTAGATTCAGATTTGGCTTTGGGTTCAACAAGTAAGCATTCTTTGGATAAACTTCTGGGCTATGGTGAGTCACAAGGAGCTCATTAAAGTAACCATGCCTTTGAGGTTTTCCAAATAGTCCTACCCATTGAACTTAATACCAATCCTTGGTCTAACTAGTCAGGATCCATTTAAGGGTAGCTTCGGTCAGTTCCACTTGGCCAAATGCACCAGGTCGAAGCCATATCTTCCTAGACATGCGATGCCCAAGCTTCCCTAACGTACTATCATCCAAAAACTTCACCAGTACTGTGGTTCAAGTTAACCTTAGTCCGTTTTAATCTAACCTTAATTACCCTGCCGGGTAATCTACTCTTGTTTTACCCATTTCGGGTAGATTAGGTTCAGTTACCCTGCCGGGTAGTTTAGTTGGGGGTGCCAGCGAGTCTGGAACCTCCATCTTTATTTTGAGTTTTAATTTATGATTTTATTTTGACTTTCAATTTCGAATTTTGAATTTAACTTTTAATTTTGAATTTAATTTTTAATTTCGAATTTTGAATTTCAATTTCGAATTTAATTTTTAATTTTTAATTTAAATTTTGAATTTAGAATTTTAAATTTTTAGGATTGTTTTTCTTTTTGCTCCCCCTGGATCATGTTCTCGATATGGTCTATCGAGGTAGTATATTTGATCCTTCGGAACCCAGTATTGGCCAAGTCCAACTTGATTGACCAAGTTAGACTTGGAGACCCATGCTTGGACTGATTTAATACTTTGTTTGTTTATTAGTGACAAATAAGATCTATATTTACTTTTGTATCCCAACCCAGTTCTGTTGTAGACGGCTCTTTGTGTCCCAAGAATCAAGTCCAAATTCTTGGAGCCCAAAGTAAACCGTTCTAAGGTATTTTCTAAATCTTTAACCTGATTTGTTAGACTTGAATTTTCTTCCTCAAGTTTTTGAACTTGAGTTGGAAATTCAGTCTGACTCTGGTCAGGTAAGGGTTTGGTGTTAGCCACTTGTTTAAGGACACTTACTTCCTTTAGAAGTGACTTAACTTTCAGGTTTGACTTAGCTAATTTGCGCAATAAATAGCTAACTAAAATGTTCAACCGGGAGATACTTACAGCGGTGTCTGGTCCTTCGGAAACGGGATCTGTGGCTTTGCTCGGACTCTGCCTCAGACTCGCTCTCGCATCCGTATTCGACGACTTGGTCCCGGGCCATTAATGCGAGTAGACTCGTTTGTTCGAGCTCGTCGTCGTCGTCCTCTGATGAAGATTCGTCCCATGTTGCCTTAAGGACCTTTTTCCTTCTTTGCTTTTTGATCTCCTTCAGGTTAGGGCAGTTGGATTTGATGTGCCCTCTTTGGTTACACCCGTAGCATGTAACTTCAAACTTCATCTTTGTATTTTGTGGGCCTTCCTTTGATTTTACTGCCTTCTTTAGATCCCTTTTGTCGAATCCTTTCGTCTTGTAGAGCTTCTTCACGAGGTTTACCAACTCGGTTGTAATGTCACCTTCTTCATCGTCAGAGTCTGGTTCAGCTTCCGATGCTGGTTCGGTTCTCCGTCGTGGTCTCGGTTCCCAGGTTCGGCTTGTACCTGCAACCAACGCAATACCTTTCTCGGTTGGCTGTGCATTAGTCTGCTCATGAAGTTCAAATTCACTAAAAAGTTCATCTAGTTTTAAAGAAGATAAATCCTTGGAAACTTTGTAGGCATCTACCATTGATGCCCACAATGTATTCCTTGGAAACGAGTTTAGCGCATACCTTATTACATCCCGATTTTCTATCTTCTGGCCAATTCCGTGAAGAGAGTTAAGGATGTCTTGTATTCTCGCGTGAAGAGAACTCGCCGTTTCGCCTTCCTGCATTTTTAGATTATATAATTTATTAAGTAAAAGATCTCTTTTACTTACCTTGGTGTCGTCAGTGCCTTCGTGGAGTTCGATTAGCTTTTCCCAGAGCTCCTTTGCAGAGGAGAACGGGCCAACTCTGTTGAGTTCTTCCTTGGTAAGATTACACTAGAGGGTGCAGGTAGCTTTGGCGTCGGCTTCCACCTTTTTTATTAGAGAAGCGTCCCACTTCTCGCAGGGTGTAGTTTTGCCGTCGTCATCGACTGGCAATTTCAGTCCCGTCTTTATGATCATCCACGTTTCGAATTGTATCTTTAGATATGTTTCCATTCTTCCCTTCCAGTAGCCAAAATCCTCTCCGGAGAATAGCGGGGGGCGTACAGTGCTGAAACCCTCTTGTTGGGCCATTTATAATATGTAACAAAAGAAAACAACAGAATATGTTCCAAGACTAAGTCTTGGATTAGTAGTGCTGGAATAAAGAATAATAAAAACGAACTCGAGTGGTGTTGCACCTACTTCGAGCAAAAGTCGATTCAAGGGAAACAAAAATTATAATATAGCTATAAGGCTAAATTCCAATTCGACTCCGAAAACGAAAAAAACTGCGAAAAATTTGTTTTGAAAGGTGGTTGCACCAATTCAAAACGACCCCGCTCTGATACCAATTGTTGGATCGAGACGCGCTAGAGGGGGGGTGAATAGCGCTCGCGGCTATTTGTTTGATTATCGGAATCGTAAAATGTTCGTAGAGTAATTAACGCAGCGGAAAGAAACAAACACACAGAAAGACAAGGGAATTTACTTCGTTCGGAGCCTGTGACGACTCCTACTCGAAGGCCCGCGATCCTTGATCGCTTTCCGTGGGCAACAACTATAAGCTCGACAAGAGTACAAGTATTACAGTTAAGTATAATGAAAAAGTACAGTTATACCGACGACAATATCGTAATCTGAAGATTTCGGAGCTCCGGGTCGTCGGTGTCTCGTAGCAGCACTTCGAGATCGTCTCGTGAGCAGCTTGTAGCAGAAAGATCGCTTGGAAGTTGTGTTGTGAAGCTGCTAGTCGAGACCCCTTATAAAGGGGGTTCAAGGCGCCTTATACTATTCACCAAGGCGCCTTGGACGAGCCGAGTCACCCGCGTGGATCAGCACGGACCTGGTCGAACTCTATCTGGTTCAAGGCGCCTTCAGCCTATCCAAGGCACCTTCAACCTCCGGTCCAAGGCACCTTGAACTCCATTCAAGGCGCCTCCAGTCTGCTGTGCACCCGAGGCGCCTCCAAGCTCCATGGAGGCGCCTCGGACACTGTTCATCCGAGTTGTAACTTGCTCCTTTGTTCCTGCAAAAATGTGTTAGTCCCAAACACATACCCTGCAAAACAAAGTTAGCACAGAAACATAATGAATGAAGTATAGAAATATTTGACAGTCTCTGGAAACCCTAGGTCGACCCGACGCCTACTGTTCCCTCTACGGGGAACGCGTCCTCACCTACTCCACTCGGGAGATTTACCTGTTGCCGATCGATCTGGACTTTTGCTCGGCACTCGATGCTTCCGGACTTTCTGCTGAACATCCGCTTCACCGGCCAGTTCAGACTTTCACCTGGTTCGCGACACCAGGACTTTCCACCTAGGGTTACCACCCCCTAGGACTTTTGCCTGAAGCCATCGACCTACCAAGACTTTCCGCATAGGGTTACCACCCCCTATGACCTAGGGTTACCACCCCCTAGGGTTTTACCTTGCCTAACCGCAGTTAGGACTTTCCTGAAACACTCAGCAACAGCTGTCAGATAACAAAGCACCTTAACTTTGAATCCTTTGCCATTATCAAAACTTAGGTTCGATCGTCGGATGCTTCCCGCACCAACATCATGAACCCTAGAAGCATGTGATCTATGAAATTGGGTTCTAGACACTAGGGAAATGAAACTAGACTCCTTAGGTTGATATCCTAACCCAGCCTTGTTGTAGACCGCCCTTTGGGCATTTAGAATCATATCTAAGGTCTTAGAGCTAGTTGAGAATTTCTCAAGCATTTTCTTGAGTTTCTCAACTTCACTCTTTAAGGCTTTGTTTTCATCCTCAAGAAGCTCTTGATATAGGTCATCAACCTCATCTTCCCTAAGAGTCTTCAAGTGTTCTACTTCAGCTTTTAATGATTTGATTTCAGTTTTTGATTTCTTAAGCAAAGTAGATAAATGAGCAATAGTTCTATAGCATTTTTCTAAGTGAGGAGAAGTTACCTCTTCATCATCCGAAGATGATGAAGCCACGGCTGATATATCACTTCCGGAATCCGATTCCTCCCTTGCCATGAGCGCTAATTGACGAGTGCTTTTCTCCTTCTTCTCTTCCTCCGATGAGCTTGAGGAGGATTCATCCCAAGTAGCTTTGAGAGCTTTCTTCTTCTTGGCCCTTTCCTCCTTCTTCTTGAGTTTTGGACACTCGCTCCGATAGTGTCCTTTCTTGCTATACTCATAACACGTAACATTAGTCTTATCAACATTTTGATCAATAGACTTACCTTTCCCTTTGTATCTCCGGCTCCTTCTCATGATTCTCCTTACGAAGTTGGCCATCTCACTTGATGATGATCCACCTTCATCATCGGACTCGGAGGAGGATGAAGATGTAGGAATCTCTTTCTCCTTCTTCTTTTCTTTCTTCCTTCTTCCATCCTTGCTCTTTTCTCCTGCAACTAAGGCAATACCTTTCTCTTTTTGACCCTTGTTAGCAAGTTCATGAAGTTCCATTTCACAAAAGAATTCATCTAATTTAACAATTGAAAGATCCTTGGAGACCTTGTAGGCATCTACCATAGATGACCACAAGGCATTCCTCGGAAAGGCTTTGAGAGCGTACCTTACAAGATCGCGATTCTCTACGCGTTCATCTACGGAATGAAGACCATTGATGATCTCTTTGAACCTTCCGTGCAGTTCACTTACCGTTTCGTTCTCCTTCATGGTGAGATTTTGTAGTTGATTTAGGAACAAGTCTCTCTTGGCGATCCGAGAGTCTCGAGTTCCTTCTTGGAGCTCGATGAGCTTGTTCCACAAATCTTTTGTGCTCACAAATGGACCTACCTTGACAAGTTGATCTTTGGCTATCCCACATTGTAGAGTGACCACCGCCTTGGCATCGGCTTGTCCTTTGCGAGTTTGCTCGGCGGACCACCTTGACGACTCTAGTTCCTTACCTTCTTCGTCCTTCGGAGGTGTGAACCCTTCCTTGACCGAGAACCACATGGAGATGTCGGTCTTGAGATAATACTCCATACGGCTCTTCCAATATTGGAAGTCCGCTCCGTCGAAGTAGGGTGGACGATTGGTGCTAAAACCTTCCTTCATAGCCATCTTCTTTCTCTTTAGGGTGTTAATCCAAATGAAGAGCGCCTCGCTCTGATACCACTTGTTAGGACCTTCGGATGGCTAGAGAGGGGGGGTGTGAATAGCCTTCACTAAAAACTCAATTAATTCCCCACAAAAGCTTGTTAGCACAACAGAAATAAGCAAAAAGAAAACTGATGCAAGGAAAAGAAACAACCCACCACTAACACAACAAGGATGTACGAGGTTCGGGGATAACTTGCCCCTACTCCTCGGCGTGTCCGTAAGGTGGACGATCCCTTGATCTTTCGGTAGATCACACCCCGGACAAATTCCGGCTAAGTATTTCTCCTTCTCGGTGGAGTAACCTCTCCACAAAGTCTCAGAAAAGATTTGAAGTGAAGCACAAGACTTACAGAGTTAAGTGGCCAAAAGGAATGAACAATAAACTTACAGCCACGATGAAAAACGCAAAGACAGAAGGGATTCCTCAGCCAAGAGCTCAACAACACAGCACTCTTGCTTGATCGACAGAGAGTTTTTCAAAATCCTTACCAAACCTCTCTTCTGCCTTCTTCTTATTCTGCTTCTTTCTCACTGTCTTCAGCCAGAGCCGAATCACTATCACCTGTATCGAATCACTGCGACCAACTCATGCATCGCCAATCACTCTTCCTCCTCATCTAGTTCTCTGAACTCACACCAATACCATCCATGGTCTTCACTGGTGTCTCTGAGCTCGAACCAATACGCAAGAGTCAAGCTGTTGCCAACTGATCGCAGCCAGTGAACGTTGACGCTCCAATTGCATCATTTGCAGCGAAACACAACAGAAAGAGCACTTGGCCTTATTCTTCTGATGAAGCTTAATTTGAAATTAAGCATTGGCACGACACCTGCAACCTGTAACTCAAAAAGCTTGCAGCAGATGGTTAGATCAGGTGAATCAGAAATCGCAGAGAAACAGCAGAAGACAAACGACATAGACTTCCGGACCGATCAGGACACATCCTGATCGGTCTGGGATGATGTTGATCGGTCTGTGGACCGATCAGCCTATGGGTGGATCGGTCCACAGACTGATCCACCCTATTGCTCTGAATCCTATCGCTACTTACTGATCGGTCACCAGACCGATCAGATAATCCACAGAATGTTCTGTGTGGTTACTGATCGATCACGAGACCGATCAGATAATCCACAGAATGCTTCTGTGTGGTTACTGATCGGTCACGAGACCGATCAGATAACTAATGTATCACTGGATATGTCGACAGACCGATCCAGTCAGCTAAAGTATCACTGGATCGGTCAACAGACCGATCCAATGCCTCTGTTGGTTTTAGAGCTGCCCAGCCCTAAACCCTAATGTCTTCCTGGTCCAGAGAACGAGCTACCAAGCCCTCTCTGACCTAGTCTATGTTGGTTGCTACTCGGAAAGCCTAGAGGTTCCACTGTACAAAAATTTTGTACAAAGGTCTGAACCATTTCCTAGCTACCATGTGTTCTTTTAAATTAAATTTTGGATCGCCTGCGGAACTTAACACGTTTGATCCAAAACTTACTCTATTTGTTCTTTTAGGTTTTGACTTGGATCTCCTGCGGAACTTAACACGTTCGACCCAAATCACCTTAAGTTATTAATTCCATTAAATATTAATTTCCATAATTGGTTCCCAGTACTGACGTGGCGAGGCACATGGCCTTCTTGGATATGGGAGCAACCACCACCGACTAGATAAAACCTTTTATAGAAATCTAATATTTAATTTCCTAAAATAACTTTAGGTTAACCGAAAAGAACAATCAAATCACAAGGAAAAATAAAACAAAAAAAACACAACTTCGAAAAACATATTCGAAATACTAGAATCGTAAGCCTCTTGTATTTGGTATTATTTCCATAAATAACTAGCATGATGCGGAAAGAAAAATTACTAGTTATACCTTCTAGAAAGACCTCTTGGTCTTCTACCGTATTCCTCTTCTAACCTCGGACGTTGTGTGGGCAACGATCTTCCGAGATGAGAAACCACCAAGCACCTTCTTTTCCTTTCTTCAAATTTCGGCCAAGCACAAAGCTTCCAAAAGATGAAGATCTTTTCCACCAACCAAGCTCCAAGGGATGCAAGAAACAAAACCTCCTTTCTCTCCTTCTTCTCCTAGCTAGAACCGGCCACCATCAAGAGCTCCAAGAGGGGTTGCCGCCGGCCATAAGAAGAGAAGAGGAAGAAGCTAGGGCCGGCCACCAAGGAGGAAAAGAGAGGATAAGAATAATAGAGTTATCCTCCCATGAAGGCACCTCTACCCCCTCTTTTATAATCCTTGGTCTTGGCAAATAAGGAAATTTTAATAAAAACTTCCTTAATTCTTTTACCATGAAAAGGAAAATTTATTTAATTAAAAAATAATTTCCTCCTCATAAATATCATGGCCGGCCACTTCTAATCTAAAACAAGGAAAGTTTAATTCATATAAGAATTAAAACTTCCTAATTTGTTTCTAGAAATTTATAAAAAATTTTCTAATAATTTTAATCCTTTCATGATTGATTAGTAAAAAGGAAATTTAAAATTAAAAAATCCTCTCCTTTTAATTCCACGTGATCGGCCTTAGCATTAATCAATATTGGCAAGCTTTTCTCACGTTGACTTAATTTGCAATAAAAAACGTGAGTTGCTTAAACAAGCTTCTCATGTGAATTTGCAATCAAATATGTGAGTTGCTTAAACACAAGCTTCTCACATGAATTTGCAAACAAAAACGTGAGTTGCTTAAACAAGCTTCTCACGTTGAATTAATTTGCAAGCAAAAACTGTGAGTTGCTTAACATTGATATCTCAAAGCTTCTCAAGCTTCTCACGTTGGCATCTCAAAATTTCTCACGTTGACACATCACAGCTTCTCACGTTGACACATCAACGTTAGCAAGCAAAATGTTCACAAGCTTCCCGTGAGTTGTTGTTATATTCATGTTAATTTCAGCAGTGTGAAGCAACACAAACAACATGAACTAGAAGATGGACTTGGATGGATATAATTTTCTATATACAAGAGGCTACGATAGGGACCGAGAGGAGGAATTGGTTTTGGTCTCCCGATGAAATTAAGCTTCCCGTGTTCGCCCCGAACACACAACTTAACTTCATCAATAATAATTCATACCACTAAAGAATTATTATTGAACTACCGCACCAATCCCAAATTACATTTTTGGGCTCCTTATTATGAGTGTGTTAGTCTCCCTGTGTTTAAGATAACAAATGTCCACTAATTAAGTAAGTTACTGACAACTCACTTAATTAATATCTAGCTCCAAGAGTAGTACCACTCAACTTCATCGTCATGTCGGACTAAGTCCACCTGCAGGGTTTAACATGACAATCCTTATGAGCTCCTCTTGGGGGCATTCTCAACCTAGATCACTAGAACACAGTTTCCTTCTATAATCAACAACACACACTATAAGTGTTATCATTTCCCAACTTATCAGGCTTATTGATTCATCGAACTAAATCTCACCCATTAATAAATTAAAGAAATAAATATCAAATATATGTGCTTGTTATTATATTAGGATTAAGAGCACACACTTTCATAATAATTGAGGTCTTTGTTTCTTTATAAAGTCAGTGATCCTGTCCGAACCAGAAGTCAAAGGACGCTGGGGACGTGGCGCTCCCTGCTGGATCCTCGAGTGCTCCGGCGAACCTGCAACAAAACCGAGCCGGGAGGGGTGTCCCGGCGACGGCCCTCCGACGCTCAAGTCAGGCGAGGAATAACAAAGAGGTGGCTTCAGAGATTCAGACCCGCGTACCTCCGGTGAAGAAATGGAGACCTTATATAGACCTCTCGAAGGAGCCTGGGCACGCCAATCAAAGCAATCACCTGCTTTCGACCATGCCCAGGTATGGGTCTGTCAGAAGGACATCCATAAGGCCATACCGTTACTGTATCAACCTCTCCATGATGTGACGGCGAGATCCTCCCTCGTGCAAACTTGTGTACGGCATAATCATCAGACACGCCTTTGCTGACATCCCATATCCCGAGCCGAAAGAATAGGCCGCTCGGCTAACCTTTGTATCCTCGCCCTTATCCTGGCCGAACGGACCACCCGCTCGGCCCTTCGGTTCCAGCCGGGTATACACCCGCTCGGCCATTCGGTTCTCCCGCCTTGGCGTCGGAAACCCAAGCCCATGGCTGGGTTATCTCTGGCTCCGCTCGGACCTGCTTAGCGCGGTCATTACCCGCTTGGCCAGCCCTCCATCCGTTCTTAGGCCAGGACCCTTCAGGAAGTGGGTCCCCCATTCTTACCACCGGATCAGTCAGTATAAAAGAAACGACCTCTAATGGTCCTACTCAATACACTCTAAGTGTACTAGTGTAATTATATAGTTAAGATAAACTAATACCTAATTACACTACGACCTTCCAATGGTTTGTTCCTTTCCATTATGGTCGTGAGCTACTGTTTATAATTTATAAGGTACTGATAACATGATCCTCTGTGTGTGACACCACACACCATGTTATCTACAATATAAATTAATTGAACAACTACATTTATCATAAATGTAGACATTTGACCAATGTGATTCTTATTTCTAGATAAATGTTTATACCAAAAGCTAGGCTTTTAGTATACACTCTAACAATCTCCCACTTGTACTAAAAGACTAAGCTGTCATATCTGCTGCCATACATCTGATTCCCAACCCTTCAACATGTCCATCAAAAGCTCTCGCCTTAAGGACCTTAGTGAAAAGATCTATAGGTCATCATCTGATGCATTCTAGGCAGCAACAACTTCTCCTCGTTTATACGATTTCTCGTATTGGGTGGTACTTGCGCTCTATTGTGTTTACTTGCCTTTATAGACTTATGGTTTCTTCGAGTTTGCTACTGCACCAATATTATTACAATAAATTATAATAATCTTTGGACAAACCAGAAATCATATCTAAGTCTATCTTGAGGTTATTGAGCCATTCAGCTTTTATAGCTACCTCAGAGGCTTGTCATATACTAAGCTTCTATGGTGGAGTCCAGAAAAACACCTATGCTTATCACTCTTCCATAGTTATGACTTTACCTCCTAAAGTAAACACAAAACCCCGAGGTTGACTTATTATTGTCCCTATCCGATTGGAAGTCAAAATCCATGCAACCCACAAGGACCAAATTAACTGCCTTGTAAGCTAGCATATAATCTCTAGTGCCTCTAAGGTACTTCAATATATGCTTTACTGCAGTCCACTGTCCTTGTCCAGAGTTACTTTGATATCTGCCAACTATGCCCTTGGCAAAACAGATTTCTTATCTCGTGCATAGCATTCATTAGGCTTCCGACAGCCGAAGCATAAAGAACTGCCTTTATTTCCTTTATCTCCTTTGATGTCTACAGAGACATATCTTTAGATAAAGTTACTCCATCCTAAATAGGTAAGAAACCTTTCTTGGAGTTTTGCATGCTTTAAAACGAGCAAGGATTTTTCCGATGTATGAAGCTTGGGATAAGTAAAATATTCTTTTCTTGCGATCCCTTATTACTTTGATCTCAAGAATATATTCATTCTCCCAAGTCCTTTATATCGAATTTTTTGGACAACCATACCCTTACTTCTGACAACATTTTGATATTGTTTCCAACTACCAAAAATGTTATCTACGTATAGTACAAGAAATACCACCACGCTTCCATCACACCTTTTGTATACACAAGACTTATCCGGTTACTAAATAAATCCATAGGTCTGAATTACTTTGATAAACCGTATGTTCCAAGACCTTGAAGCTTTGCCTCAGTCCATAGACTGATTAAGCTTTACACAAGATGCTCTTAGCCCTTTGCAATGAACCCTTCTGGTTGCTTTATATAGATGTTTTCTTCAAGACTTCCATTAAGGAATGTTGTCTTGACATCCACTTGCCAAATAGATAAAAGAATCCGGATAGACTTAAGCATGGCTACCAGTGAAAAAAGTTTCCTTTTTCATCAAGCCTTGCTTTGAAGGTTTCTACCTTCCTGTCTATCCCTCTTTTCCTATTGTAGACCTTTTACACCCAAAGGCTTTTACACCACTTGGTGGTTCTACAAGCTTCCAGATTTTATTAGAATACATATATTCTAATTCTATTATTCATTACTCTTTGCCAAGATGCTGCATATTTATCTTGGAGTGCTTCGTCATATGTCCGGAGATCAAGTTCATGTTCTTCAGGGATCGAGTTCAAAAACTCTCCCAAAACATGAATCTTTTAAGATTGCTTAACAACCCTCCCACTACGACAAGGCATTTTCTGCAATTGTGTATCATTTGTGATACGTGTTGCGGTTTTCTTGTGGTATCTCATCTTGTACAGTTGGTACTAGATTAGACATGTCTTTTATTATTTCCTTAAGAACAAATTTACTTATGAGCACGTGGTTCATTATATAGTCCTTTTAAAATCAGTCATTGATGCTAACAATGACCTTCTGATTTTTAAGACTATAAACCTACTTTTGTTTATTTAGGATAACTTACAAACAAGTGAACTCCTATCCAACTTATCATTATCTCTCTTTAACATATGTGCTGGATTACCCGAATCCGAATATGCTTCAAAATAGGCTTACGCCTATTCAGCAATTCTATATGAGTAGAGAGTTATGACTTTGGAAGGTACTACGTTCACTTCCGTTTCCAGAGTATATCCTTAAAATAAATTTGGTAAAATAACTCATCATCAATCTACTTATTTCCATAAGAGTCCTATACCTTTTTTCTACTACACCATTCTGTAGAGGTGTACCAGGTGCAGTTAGTTTGGATTGAATCCCTACTTCTGATAAGTGACTCCTAAATTCTCCCAAGAGGTACTTGCCACTGCGTTCTTACCATAGTGACTTTTACTTTAACATTTCTCCGCATCAGCCTTGTACTATTTGAACTAATCAAAGTACTTAGTCTTGCGGTACATTAAGTAAATTTATTTGTATCTTGAATAGTTGTCTATAAAATAGACGAAATATTCAATACTACCTCTTGTCTGGATAGTCATAGGATCACACAAATCAGAATGAACCAATTTCAACATATCTTTGACTTCATACCCCTTAGACTTAAAAACTTCTTGGTTATTTTTCCTTCCAAGTAAGACTCGCAGGTTGGAAAGATTTCCACTACTAATGAACCCAAAAGTTCATCAGCTACCGATGAATCCTACTCAAGTTAATATAACCTAGCCTTAGATGTCAAAGATATTAATGGTTCATTTCTGAAGGTTGCTTTCTCTTAAAATTAGAAGATGTGTTACTAATTTCCATTTGTTGCATCGTGAGAGTTATTGGATTTATAAATTGCCAACCAACGTACCAGAACAGATAACTTCCCTCTTTTTCTTAATAATAACTTTGTTATTAAAAGAGGCAGAATATCAAGTTCTTTGAATAGTTTAGAAACTGAAAACTAGTTCTTTCTAAACTTGGTGCGTAAAGACAATTACTCAAAAATCCATATTTTATTCTTATCAAAAGATAAACATCTCCCACTGCAACAGCTATCATTTTTACAGTAGTGCCCATGTGGACAGTGTTTTAATTTTCATTTAGTTGCCGAGTTTCCTGGAACCCTGCAATGAATTGCATACATGATTAATGGCATCTTGTATCTACACTCCAGGTTCTGGTAGATAACACCATTAGACATGTTTCAACTAATGAATTAAATACACCTAAATTGTTCTTAGTTCTAAGAAGACAGTCTACCTTAATGTCCAAGTCCTATTTCCAATCATTACAATTGGGACTACTAAGTCTTTTTCTATAGTATGACTACTAGGGATTGACAAACATCCTAAGAATCACAAAAATATTTGGTCAAGATCAACTCCTTAAAATCTCCATGAATTTTGTGTATACAAAATCGAAGAGGAGATTTTATTCATTAATTTTATTATCTCGTCTACTTTACTTTATGACGAATAAAATTAATAGTTGATCTGTATTTGATCAAATATTTGGTCAAAACTCTTTGAATTTAAAATAACATTGATTCCTCAAACAATATTATTTAAATTCACCAACACCTCAAACACCGTGAATTTTGCATGCCACGTTAGTGTGGACGTATACAAATTCATCATTTGTAAGAGGAGGGTTTTACCCATTGACTATCTTGTCAATATAACTTTTTGACAAATAAAATTACCTCAAATACCATGAATCTTGTATGCCACGTTAGTGTGGGCGTATACAAATTCAAACATTTGTAAGAGGGGTTTATTAATTTTATTATATTGCCAATCTAGTTTTATGAAAAATCAATAGTTGGTTTCCCTTTGGTCACACAAGTGATAGTAGTGACTCCGTTGGGGAGGATACTATTAAATGTATCTAAGTGTATACCATTACTTGACACTAAGTCCATTAATAAGATTATGCCCCTTCCGTTGGGGAAGATCACACGCTCTTAATTAACTTCCTATAGTCATCCAAAAATGGAAGTTTGTTCTAGTGATCCGGAAACAAGCTCATCCGTTATGGAGGAAGGCACTCAGAGCCAACGCGTAAGCTTGTTTGCATCACTTACAAACCACTAATGGAGACCATGGGATTTACTTAAAAATCCCTCTCCCACTTAGTTATTTATAAATGAGGAATTTTAACTATGCTAGCCTACTAAATATGTAAACCAACATGCACACACAGCACAATATAAAAGCAATAAATAGAAAATCTAATTTTCAACTATTATGGCTTTTATCTCTAGTTGTCCTCTGTGTGTTGTCATCCCAAGCTGCTGTCATATTTAGCCACCGCCACCGGGTTTAGCTGTCGCATCCATCTTGCTCCTAGTTCCGCTGCGCCTCTGGTCCTTAGAAGGTTCCACGCTTTGCAAGATTCGATCCGCGACATAAATAGAATTTTACATTTTTGATCCTATATTCCATAAAAGGAATGTACATGTATCTAGATCAAAAATAAAATCCTAATAAAACTAAATACAGCTCCTGCTGTATTTTATAATACAATCATGCACACACATATAAATGCCCTTGACATGTCCAAGGGTCCAATCACAAACACAATAACTAAAAGTCATAATAGTTGGATCCTGCATCCACAAAGTTAGCACATCCTACTATTATCCTGCCTAAATTATGTATGACATGTGCATAATTAAACTAATACCAAATACACAGAGGCAAAACCCTAGCTCTGATACCAATTGTTGGTTGCTACTCGGAAAGCCTAGAGGTTCCACTGTACAAAAATTTTGTACAAAGGTCTGAACCTTTTCCTAGCTACCATGTGTTCTTTTAAATTAAAGTTTGGATCGCCTGCGGAACTTAACACGTTTGATCCAAAACTTAATCTATTTGTTCTTTTAAGTTTTGACTTGGATCTCCTGCGGAACTTAACACGTTCGACCCAAATCACCTTAAGTTATTAATTCCATTAAATATTAATTTCCATAATTGGTTCCCAGTACTGACGTGGCGAGGCACATGGCCTTCTTGGATATGGGAGCAACCACCACCGACTATACAAAACTTTTTATAGAAATCTAATATTTAATTTCCTAAAATAACTTTAGGTTAACCGAAAAGAACAATCAAATCACAAGGAAAAAAAAAACAAAAAAAAAACACAACTTCGAAAAATATATTCGAAATACTAGAATCGTAAGCCTCTTGTATTTGGTATTATTTCCATAAATAACTAGCATGATGCGGAAAGAAAAATTACTAATTATACCTTCTAGAAAGACCTCTTGGTCTTCTACCGTATTCCTCTTCTAACCTCGGACGTTGTGTGGGCAACGATCTTCCGAGATGAGAAACCACCAAGCACCTTCTTTTCCTTTCTTCAAATTTCGGCCAAGCACAAAGCTTCCAAAAGATGAAGATCTTTTCCACCAACCAAGCTCCAAGGGATGCAAGAAACAAAACCTCCTTTCTCTCCTTCTTCTCCTAGCTAGAACCGGCCACCATCAAGAGCTCCAAGAGGGGTTGCCGCCGGCCATAAGAAGAGAAGAGGAAGAAGCTAGGGCCGGCCACCAAGGAGGAAAAGAGAGGATAAGAATAATAGAGTTATCCTCCCATGAAGGCACCTCTACCCCCTCTTTTATAATCCTTGGTCTTGGCAAATAAGGAAATTTTAATAAAAACTTCCTTAATTCTTTTACCATGAAAAGGAAAATTTATTTAATTAAAAAATAATTTCCTCCTCATAAATATCATGGTCGGCCACTTCTAATCTAAAACAAGGAAAGTTTAATTCACACAAGAACTAAAACTTCCTAATTTGTTTTTAGAAATTTATAAAAAATTTTCTAATAATTTTAATCCCTTCATGATTGATTAGTAAAAAAGAAATTTAAAATTAAAAAAATCCTCTCCTTTTAATTCCACGTGATCGGCCTTAGCATTAATCAATATTGGCAAGCTTTTCTCACGTTGACTTAATTTGCAATCAAAAACGTGAGTTGCTTAAACAAGCTTCTCATGTGAATTTGCAATCAAATATGTGAGTTGCTTAAACACAAGCTTCTCACATGAATTTGCAAACAAAAACGTGAGTTGCTTAAACAAGCTTCTCACGTTGAATTAATTTGCAAGCAAAAACTGTGAGTTGCTTAACATTGATATCTCAAAGCTTCTCAAGCTTCTCACGTTGGCATCTCAAAATTTCTCACGTTGACACATCACAGCTTCTCACGTTGACACATCAACGTTAGCAAGCAAAATGTTCACAAGCTTCCCGTGAGTTGTTGTTCTATTCATGTTAATTTCAGCAGTGTGAAGCAACACAAACAACATGAACTAGAAGATGGACTTGGATGGATATAATTTTCTATATACAAGAGGCTACGATAGGGACCGAGAGGAGGAATTGGTTTTGGTCTTCCGATGAAATTAAGCTTCCCGTGTTCGCCCCGAACACACAACTTCATCAATAATAATTCATACCACTAAAGAATTATTATTGAACTACCGCACCAATCCCAAATTACATTTTTAGGCTCCTTCTTATTATGAGTGTGTTAGTCTCCCTGTGTTTAAGATAACAAATGTCCACTAATTAAGTAAGTTACTGACAACTCACTTAATTAATATCTAGCTCCAAGAGTAGTACCACTCAACTTCATCGTCATGTCGGACTAAGTCCACCTGCAGGGTTTAACATGACAATCCTTATGAGCTCCTCTTGGGGACATTCTCAACCTAGATCACTAGGACACAATTTTCTTCTATAATCAACAACACACACTATAAGTGTTATCATTTCCCAACTTATCAGGCTTATTGATTCATCGAACTAAATCTCACCCATTGATAAATTAAAGAAATAAATATCAAATATATGTGCTTGTTATTATATTAGGATTAAGAGCACACACTTCCATAATAACTGAGGTCTTTGTTTCTTTATAAAGTCAGTATAAAAGAAACGACCTCTAATGGTCCTACTCAATACACTCTAAGTGTACTAGTGTAATTATATAGTTAAGATAAACTAATACCTAATTACACTACGACCTTCCAATGGTTTGTTCCTTTCCATTATGGTCGTGAGCTACTGTTTATAATTTATAAGGTACTGATAACATGATCCTCTGTGTGTGACACCACACACCATGTTATCTACAATATAAATTAATTGAACAACTACATTTATCATAAATGTAGACATTTGACCAATGTGATTCTTATTTCTAGATAAATGTTTATACCAAAAGCTAGGCTTTTAGTATACACTCTAATAGTCTAGAGAACAAGCTACCGAGCCCTCTCCAACTTCCACGTCTGGTCCAGAGACCGAGCTACCGAGCCCTCTCTGACCTAGTCCGGAGAACGAGCTGTCGAGCCCTCTCCGACTTCGTCCGGTCCAGAGAACGAGCTACCGAGCCCTCTCTGACCTCGTCCGAAGAACGAGCTATCGAGCCCTCTCCGACTTCGTCCGGTCCAGAGAACGAGCTACCGAGCCCTCTCTGACCTAGTCTAGAGAATAAGCTACCGAGCCCTCTCCGACTTCCACGTCCGGTCCAGAGACCGAGCTACCGAGCCCTCTCTGACCTAGTCCGGAGAACGAGCTGCCGAGCCCTCTCCGACTTCGTCCGGTCCAGAGAACGAGCTACCGAGCCCTCTCTGACCTAGTCTGAAGAACGAGCTATCGAGCCCTCTCCGACTTTGTCCGGTCCAGAGAACGAGCTACCGAGCCCTCTCCGACTTCGTCCGGTCTAGAGAACGAGCTACCGAGCCCTCTCTGACCTAGTCCGGAGAACGAGCTACCGAGCCCTCTCCGACTTCGCATGCCAAGTGTCCGTACTTGGACTTTTCCTCTCCACATGATCAACCTTGATCATTAATCAGTCTGAGATTAATTAATATCTGATACAAACTTAAATCAGTGTCAACATCAAAACAACAGCCAGGTCAGACTGTATCAACAAAAATGACTTTGTTAAATCTTATGTTCTATTATTTTGATGCTTGCTTTAGCCCATATATATATATTTTTTAAGTCTACATACTTTTTTCTCTTGTCCTTTAGTAATGAAACCTTCTAACTGAACCATATAGATTTCTTTGTCAAACATACCATTAAGGAAAGCAATTTTTATATACATCTGATATAATTCCAAGTTATAATATGTTACAAAAGCTAAAATAACTCGTATTGACACAAATTTCACTATAGAAGAAAATATCTCTTCAAAGTCAATACCCTCCAATTGATAAAACCCTTTTGCAACCAAATGAGTTTTGTATATGTTAATCAATCCATCAGTTTTTTTCTTTATTTTGAGAATCTACTTATTCCCAATAGCCCTTCGACTAGAAGGAAGATCGTCTATCCCAAACATGATTCTTATTCATAGACTCCTTCTCTTTAACCATTGCAACTTTCCACTTTTCTCTAACTCTACATCCCAATGCTTCCTCAATAGATTAAGGTTTATCACCATCAACTGGCAGTATCATCAATGCCTCATTCTCAATATCAAACCTCTTCTTAGGTTTGATTCTGTGAATATTTCTTCATAAGTTAGGTTGTTGAGAAGTCAACTCATGACTTGGCAAATCACTCACATTCAATTGACTAGACTCAGACATCCCTTTTGACACCTCTCTTATTGATAATATCTCATCCTCCTCAAAAAAAGGAACACTTTTATCAACATCACCTTTGATTGAGAACTCTGTTTCAAGAAAATTCGCATCTCTCAAATCTATTTCAAAGATGACTCCGTCTAGTTGTTCACCTATGAAAACATAACTTTTGGAGGTCTCATAATATAAAGATATATTTCTTACCCTTAGGTCCCAGTTTTTTATACTTGTAAGAACTATCATGAACATAAGCAGCTAACTCCAGGGTCTCAGATTACTTAAACCATATTTCTGCCTATCCAACATTCATATGGGATAGATGGAACTGACTTTAAAGACACTTTATTAAGTATATAAGTTGAAGCTAATAATACATCTCCCTAATAGGAGATTGACAAATTAGCTTGTGTTATCATAGACCTAACCATTTCAAGAAAAGTCTTATTTCTTCTTTCAGCTACTCTATTTTACTATAAAGTTTTAGGGATTGTCAACCATCTAATAATCCCTATATTATTACATATTGTCTTGAACATATCAGATAAATATTTCCACATGGTTAGTGTGTAAAGTCTTAACCTTACATTTCATTTGATTCTCAACTTTATTCATATAACGAATGAAGAATCCAATACTTCGTATTTATAAGAAATCAAATATACATGACCAAAATGAGAGAAATCATCAATAAATGTAATGAAATACGAAGTTTCATGTCTAGCCTTCACATTCATTGGACCATAAATATCCAAATGAATAGTCTTACCAAATGGTCTCTTAGTTACTTTTCCAACAATATAATGCTCATATATAGATAAGTGAATCTTAGTTCGAGTACCCAATAGACTCTTTCTAGCCAACTGATTTATATATTCTTGTCCTATATGTCCTAATCTAGCATGTCATACTATTAGTAATAGCCCTAAGAAGTAATTATGAGATGATTAGGCTTATTGGATTATTGGGTTAATAGTTAATCTAATATAATAATCCAACCTATTAAGAGGAAAACAAAGAGAAGTTTAATCTGAATTAGACTCATTGAGTTAGACTCAATTGGATCTAATTATTGGATTGACTCTAATTTGAATTAGATTCATGGAGTTAATTTGGATTGATGTCCATGGAGTCAATTGGGATTGATAAGGTTCAATGAGTTAGACTCATTAGGTGAACTTGAATTCATCAAGGAAGAAGAAAGATCAATTTTAACTTAACCAAAAGGGAAGAGGAAAGGTTAATTTTGACTTGACCAAAAGACTCTTCATGAAAGATGACTACGAGTCAATTCATGAAGAAGATCAAGAGGCAAAAGGGAGATCAAGAGCCAAATGGACTTTTGGTATGCTATGGGAGTACAAAAGCAGGAATTTTGGCCATTGATTGTTAAAAAAAAAGTTCATTTTTTGTCTTATTCTCCTTCCTCCTCTTCTTCCTCTTAGTCGATCCTTCCTCATGGTCGAATCACCTTATGTGGCTAGCACCACAAAGTTGGTTCTTCTCCAGATCAAGAGTTCATGAAATGAACGGAATATGTTCGTGTGGATATCGTAGAGTGTGGACACTTGATCACGCTAAGATATGCATCCAAAGAAAGGTTGCTGCCGGGATTGCGAAGGGCACGCATCAAAGGTATAATCCTCTCATGTAAGACTTCGTATATGGTTTCCTTTCGCATGGATCTTCTGGAGGAACTAGATGTTTTCTGTTGTACTTTCGCGTGTTTAGTACCCTAGTTCCTTACAATAGTATCAGAGTCACTTACGAAGAGATATACTAAGTTGTTAGAATTTTATATGTAATATAAAATTGCATGATAGGATTACTATGATCTACAAATTATGAGTTTCGGTCATAATTGAGAATCTCTGTCAAATTATGAGTCTCGGCCAAAATTATTTTATTGGGAATGAAACATAGTTGGTACTGTGACTAGCAAGGTCTCGGCCAATGGTGCCTTGTTGGGAACAAAACAAAGTTGATTTTAGGGCTTAGGGTATCGGGTATGGCAGCAACTCATAAAATGAGTATGCAAAATAATTTTGCTTCAGGGGCGCTGCCCCCTGAAACCCCCCCCCCCTCCGCCCGCTAACTGGCTAGCGGGACCACCGTGGTGTTGAGACTCATAAGTCTTTGTAGAAATCATAGTAAATTTTATGTCATAGAAATATTATGAATGTTATATGACATGATGCATGGTCAAAATGTGATTGGATGTGTGTGTATGTTGTAATTCATAATACGGCCTGCGTGTCATGCCTTCATCTTTTATCACTCTTGTTGTAAATTTAGACTACCCTCGAATGTAACTCGGGATTTCTTTAGGTTTTGTAATATACAAATTAGAGAATAATTAGTTTACTGGACGACGATGAGAAAAAGGAAGAAGGACAACAACACACGATGACCAAGGAGGCACTTGGAGAAGATGCTTAGCCCTAGGTTGACTTCTCGATCTTCTCATTGGCTTGAGAGGATCGTAGATTAAGGGGTCATAACCATGTCATGTTTCATTTTGCATATATGTTGATGTGTGCTATGATTGTGTGCTAAGTGTAGTTTCACCATAAGTAGGTCCTTTTACTATATGCCTACTAAAGTTTAATACTCACTACTATCTCGATCATTTGTCGTCAGGTTTGCCAAAGCAAAGTGACTTATTTTATCTTGGTAGAGGGTGACAGGACAATTATGATGTCTGACTATTGGACTTTGGTTGTGACTTAACTAAGTTACCTCAATTGGTTTGAGAACTTAGAGGCATAACCCATGCGATGTAATTCAAATTATATTAGTCTTGGGCGATTAGCCAAAACTAACTCAAGATGAATTATAATATGGATTTTATAAGATGAACAAACGAACAAATAGTCTTGTTCACCTAAAGATACAAGAGTTATATAGGATATAATTGGTAAACGTTATCTACCTAAGTTGTACTAAGTCTTAGGCGATTAGTCAAAGCTAACTCAAGATAAGGTATAATATGGATCTTGTCCAAATGGTACACATTGTCTATCCAATTTATACAAGTCTTGGGCGATTAGCCAAAGCTAACTCAAGATGAGGTATAATATAGATCTTGTCCCACATGAATATCATCGTGATTGGATTTAGAGCTAGTAGAGACTTGCTTCTACCAAGCTTTAGAATTCAGTTGGAGAATCATTTAATTAAATACCTAATTAAATGATCTGAGTATGATACTTTTTCTACATTTTGATGTTGTAGACTGTTGGCGCTACTCAAAATTCCGTTCTATTTCCCCTGTACAAAAATTTGTACAAGCACAGAACTTTTCCTAGCAACCCATGTGCTTTTCAGAAGTTAAACTTGAATTGCAAATGAAACTTAACATTATTAATCCAACTTCAACCCATGTGTTCATCAGAAGTTAAACCATATTACAGAAGTTGATTAAATATCTATTTCAAGGATTGGCTTCCAGGTCGTTGGCGAGGCACTCGGCCTTCTTAGGTATAGGATCATCCACCACTTCCTAGTCAAAGCCTTTCAAAGAAATTGAATATTTAAACTCCTTACAGTAAACCCTATGTAAACTACAGAGACCTCAATCAAAGCACAAGATCGCTAGCCTCTTGTGTTGGTACTTCATGATCCATATAAAGGAAAAATAAACTAGTACACGATGGAAACAATTAACTAGTTATACCTTTTTTTGTAGCTTAAAGACCTCTTGATCTTTTGTTGTATTCCAATCCTCCTCTTGGACGTTGTGTGGGCGACGATCTACCAAGACACAAAAACCACCCAAGTCCTTCTTTCTTCCAAGACTTTCGGCCACCAAGGGATCAAAGCTAGGAACACCACCTCTTGATCTTCTTTCTTCCTTGCAACCCGCCAGCCACAAGATGGTTGAAGCCTCTTGGTGCCGCCGGTCTTAGGTGAGAAAGCAAGGAGAGAATAAGAATATAAGGGGGCTGACCACAAGGAGAATAGAAGAGGAATAGAAATTGTGTAGATGATTATTTCCTCTAAGACATCATCTATCCTATTTTATAATCCTTGGTAATGGCTAAAAAGGAAAGATTTTAACAATAATTAAAATCTCTCTTTTAAATTTCCTATTGTGGATGACTATAAAAGGAAAGTTTTAAAATTAAAAATCCCTCTTTTAAACATTGTAAATAGCTACAAAAGGAAAGATTTTTAAAATTAAAACCTCTCTTTTAAATCATGGTTGCAAAAAAGGAAAGTTTTAACAAAAATAAAATCTCTCTTTTAAACTGATCCTATCTGAGAAGCTTGACAAAACGGAAAGCTGGGAGAAAACCTACTGCTGATGAAGAATAATACCTGTAGAATACCGATCCGAGAAATCCAAAGCGGATCTAGGAGAATGAAGCCAAAGAATGCCCTCCTTGTGCGAAGATCCAAAGACGAAAGGAAAGCTTTAATGAAGAGAACCGAGATCTGGAGCTTCCAAGGCTTCCTACGCACAAGAGACCAACCAACACTATTGTCAGTGACCTAAGACCGGGGTGGGAATCCCTAGCTAGGCCCTCCGACGCTCAAGTCAGTGATCTCTCTTTTTATGTGGAAAATCAGAAAGAAGAAGAAGATGAACAGTAGTTGAAAACTAGGGTTGTGAGTGTGAGCATCAACGTGAGCATACCTAGCCAATGGAGAGGATTCCCCTTTTTATACCACTTCATATAACCTCCGTAGTCATGAAGTGGACCTCGGTTTGTTAGAGTTTGTTATGAGATGACGTAAACCACGTACTTGCCGAAAATAACTTTTAAGAAATCTTTTTTGTACCCCAGATGTACCTTCTTTGTCGTCTAGTACCTGCAGAAGAGTCTAAAAATATTCTTCCTGCCAAGTTAGCCAACCTGTTATATGATTACATGAAGCAGATATTCTCATAAGCTATTCATAAATATCCTCAAAATGTTTATTCTCGTCCTGTCCTATAAGTTATATTTTATCACCCCTGCTTGGTTATCATGTCTCCACTATGTTGTGGACAGCTCGATATTATACTATATTTTGTATCGGTCGGGATTGACCCTAGGTTTTGTACAGGCGGGTTATTATTATTTTTATTTAACACATGTCCTCATCGTCCGATAATATATTATAAATCCTATATGGTCTTGTAGTTGCTCATTCTCGGACGATCATATATGATCCTGTCTAAGAAGCTGACCGGGAAGGAGATCCGGCAGAAGGAAACCCACTGTAATGACGAGGAATAATGCTGGTGAAACCTCGACCCGAGAAACCCAAAGCGGATCGGAAGAAAACCAGAATCACCGTAGGAAATCTGATAAGTAGGAAGAAATCCCCGTCCGAATAGGAGAAAATCGAACTTTCAAGCTCCTGAAGCTCCCTGCGCACAAGAGACCAACCAACACTTATCGTCAGTGACCTCAGACCGGGGTGGGAATCCCTGGCTAGGCCCTCCGACGCTCAAGTTAGGTATCTCCCTTGATGTCGAGGAAGGAAGAAGAAAGAAGATGAACAGTAGCCAGAAAATTAGGGATGTTCACTTACCTAGCCAACGGAGAGGATTCCCCCTTTTATACCACTTCATATAACCTCCGTAGTCATGAAGTGGACCCCGGTTTGTTAGAGTTCATTATGACATCAGCCGCGTACTTGGGGAAGATGATTTTTAAGGAATCTTTTTTGTACCCCAGATGTACCTTCTTTGTCGTTTAGCGCCTGCAAGACAATCTGAAAGCATATTTCCCGCCAAAATATATATTCTCCATCATGAATTATTCTATTCGATATATTCATGTATGATTCTTCTTCATGTGACTTCTATTTGTAATAATATTTTATCCAACATGTTTCTGAGGTATTCGTTAACCCTTTTGGCCGATATTAGTCTACTTTTGCTCTGGAGTATGTATCAGTCGTTATTAACTTACCCTGATACGGCAAGCATGTATTGACCGATATTGGCCTACCTTCGTTCGGAAAGCATGTATCGATCGATATTGGCCTATCTTCGTTCGGCAGGCATGTATCGACCGATATTGGCCTACCTTCGTTCGGCAGACGTGTATCGACCGATATTGACCTACCTTCATTCGGCAGGCATGTATTGCTCGATATTGGGTTATCTCTGCTCTGGAGTGTGCATCAGTCGTTATTAACTTACCTTTATACAGACAGCAATATGTCGACCGATATTGGCCTACCTTCGTTCGGTAGGCATGTATCGACCGATATTGGTCTACCTTCGTTCGGAAAGCATGTATCGACCGATATTGGCCTACCTTCGTTCGGTAGGCATGTATCGACCGATATTGACCTACCTTCATTCGGCAGGCATGTATTCGCCGATATTGGGTTATCTCTGCTCTGGAGTGTGCATCAGTCGTTATTAACTTACCTTTATACAAACAGCATGTATCGACCGATATTGGCCTACCTTCGTTCGGTAGGCATGTATCGACCGATATTAGCCTACCTTCGTTCGAAAACCATGTATCGACCGATATTGGCCTACCTTCGTTTGGCAGGCATGTATCGACCAATATTGGCCTACCTTCGTTCGGCAGACGTGTATCAACCGATATTGACCTACCTTCATTCGGCAGGCATGTATTGGCCGATATTGGGTTATCTCTGCTCTGGAGTGTACATCGGTCGTTATTGGCTTTCCTCCTTTGACTCTTTCTTCCTTTTCTTTCCTCATCTGAAGACCCACAAAACCTAACCCATATCACTAGCCTTCCCTTCAAGTCTAGTCGAAGGAGGTGTAGACGACTGACTAGACATAAGTATGATCTTGTTTTTTCCTACCCGTGACTCTGCTCCAGATTTTGAAATGACCTCACAGATTTTGTGTACCACTATCTTAATAGATTAAGTGTGGCCATACTGTAAGCCTTTTTCTCCTTTAAATAGGGCTACAACCTTCTCTTCACCCACAACCCCTCTCAGTTCTTTCTCCTCTCTGCCAGTTTTTGTTGCTAAGGCCATGGTCGTGGATCCTCCTTTTTGGAAATAACTTTTGTTGGACAAGGTGAGATCTATATATGAGTTTATTGGGATTTTTGCTCTGGCTACTTCAGGGGTTCAAGGGGTCGTCTTAAGAGATGAAGTTTCGCGGTTCATATCTTGTATCCAAAGATGTAGGTGCTCTGAAGGACCCAAGAAACTTCAGAGAAATTTTTTCTACTTATAGAGGGGCAGCCAAATGACCCATGGGTGTTGTGTGAAGGGCACAGCACACGATACCCTTGGGCTGAGATTGGTTGCTTCACTTGCTGAGCTCATACGGCTTCAGAGGGGAAGTGGTTTCCACATTTACTTTTCCTTTATGGAATGAATCAAGGTCCCCTCTTTCATTGCCCTTGAGCTCTCTTGCTTTTGTTGCTTTCTTCGTCCCGGGCAAAATATTGCCTCGTATATGCCTTGACAAGCTCGGACGAAGTGGGCTGTTTCCATCTCTGCTCCATGGTAAGTTTGAATCTAGTGGGACTAAAATTCTCTGAGTGCCCTAAGAGTTTATGCTTGTAATATTTGTTATCTATTTGAGGTTTGCTGTTCCTGAGGAAATGTGACGCTATGTATTTGCTGAGATTCTGAGTGTAAAGACAAATTTTTGTATCTAAACAAAAGGCTCTTACTGAATCCCTCTATCATTTACAATGTGTTGTTGTGTTCATCATTGCTTCATGTATCCTATGTATCATTTATCATAGCTAAGGTTATTTTAACTATCAGTACAGTTTGATATTATAACCACCATATTTATCTAACATAACCACAATTGCCCTCATTAATAGAAATATTTTCAATAAATACTAAGTCATATTCTGCACGGACAGATTGACATTTATCACTCTTCTAAACTTTTTACTCTTAAAATGTTCTCGTCTTTAGCCTGGGTATGGTCAAAAAGTTCTGTCCTTTCTATTTTATTAGGCCTAGCCGATCACGTCTTCTTTCAAAATTTTCTAATCGGCGATTGGCTTTCCCTCGGGTGAGAGAATGTTCAAAGCACTACCAACCTCATCGCGATTCGGTTCGTCACGTCCGATATAAATGCCCCCCCCTTTTTTTATGATGACCTGACACATGCCTTTTCTGATCACCACGTCACATAGGCCCTTTGCCTTTTTATTGCGATCCTCAGCGTCTGCTGAGCTACCACCGTCCTAATCTGACGACCATCTTGCGTTTCTCAAACCCTAAACCTTTCATCTCCTCTTTAAACCTCGTCCTTCCTTTTTCCTTCTCTAGAGTTCTTTCCCTGTTGCTGTCTTCAACCAGTCCTCGTGCTCGCCATTTCACGGCGATCCCCTTTCTTGTCTTCAGTAAGTAATCCGTCATTGCTCTAGCCCATATCTTTGCCCATGGCTGAAGAAGCAATTGCTCCTTGGTATGTCCATATGTCTTCTATCTTTGATAAGAATGCTAGATTATCCATCCGTCGTCAATATGAAATTCCTAAAGAATATAAAATCATACTCCCAACACCGAAGGATCAACCTCATCATCCCCCTGATAACTGCGTGACTTTTTTCAGGGACCAGTTGATAGGGGGCTTAAGGTTCCCCATTCCTCCTTTCTTAATTGAAATAAGTCGATATTTTGATCTTCCTTTGCAACAATTTGCTCCTAATGCATTTCGTTATCTATGCGGTACTTATATGTTGTTTCGTCTACGAGATATTCCTCCTACTCCTCAAAATTTCTTCATGTTTTCCTACCCCAAGCTCTCAGAACCTAGTGTCTTCTTATTCCAGTCGAGAACTAGAATGGTCCTTTTTGGAGATATGCCATCGTCTCTCAAAGCCTGGAAATCTCGTTTTTTCTTTTTAAAGTTTCCGGGAACTATTCCTTGGTCTCATGCTTGGAAATCTTTTCTGCCTCCCTTACCCGATGTTAGAGAGTTTCATCTCCTTCCTACTTTTCCCATTCATTGTGAGAAGTTATTAGGTCATCGGCTTTCGATCCCGAAATGGTTGAAGGTCGAGCTTCTATACCTATTTGGTTTAAGCCACATCAAACCTGATACTCGCATTTCCTTAGGTAACGCCTTGTTTCTTTCTTTTTGCTTATAACTGGCTAAATTATTTCTCTGTTCTATACAGTGGAGACTTTCTATGATGCTTTGATTGACGAAGAAATACGCGTGGAAGAAGAATTGCTTCGTGCCAAGGAGGCTGAATTTCTGGCCGCTATCGCCCCTCCACCGTCAATTGAAGAGCCAGCTCGCTTAGCCGAGATACCTAGCTCTTCTGGGCTTCATGGGACTCCAGGAAATTCTTCTAGGGATCCTGCTGCGCAGATCCCCCCTGATCCTGCTCCCGCTGTTACGTCTCCTGCAGCTGTTACTGTCTCCCCATCTGCCTCTATTCCTCTTATCGAGCTTACATCCCCTGGTAGCTCTGATAAACCCATAACTGAGATTTCTGTGGGAAAGCGTCCGGGACGCAAGCTAACCAGGGCTCCTCCTCCAAAAAGGAGGCTCATTCTTTCTGCTGATGAGCCTGCCTCAGAAGATTTTGTGTCGACTGGCCTTCTTTCCGATGAGCCCACATTAGCAGAACTTTATCCTTCCTTGAATTTTCCTACCTCTCCTTTTCCTAAAACTAGTACTTCTGATGACGTTTCTTTTACTTTTCCTTTGTCTATTCCGACTTCAGGATCTCTACCCTCTTCGCCTTCTTCTTACTTGGTTTTTGCTCCACCATCTATCCCTACTTCTTCCTTCTCAACTGACTCTTCTACCATTCCTGTTCTTCCCATATTATTGGGGGGTTCTTTCGCCAGTTCCTGGGATGAGGTGCGTCCCCTCTTTGAGGGGCTTTCCGTTCCTGAAGCGATTGACCGCTTTTCTAATAAAGAGAATAAGGTATGTTTATGTACTCCTGCTTTCTGTTTATGAAGTATAGTCTTACGGTTTTGAATATGCTTCCAGCGGTGGTTGGAGAACATGGGTTTCTCCCGACTATTGCACAATCTATACATTGAGAACGAGAAATTGAGGTCGGAGAACAAGGGGTTGCGACAGCAGGTTATCGAATTGTCTTCTGCCGAGTTTTCTGCTGCCTCCAAGAAGTAATTTGAAACTCAAATTGAGAGCCTTGAAGCCCAATTCAAATTGGTTACGGACCTCAATCAAGAGCTAACCTCAAAACTTGGCGAACTAAAAGAGAATTATGAAGCAGAATTGAGCGAAAAATTGAAGGCCTTGCAATTAAAAGAAAATGAGGTGGCATCTCTAAACAATTCCCTTGGTTTAATAAAAGCTGAAGCCGCTGCTAGGGAGAACGAACTGAAAACCTCTCAGATGGCGTTAGTGGTTTATAAGGAGCACGAAGATGTTCGTTACACAGAACGAGCCACCGCCATGATCGAATCTACTGAGTTCAACCGGACGATTGTGAGATCCATCTTGTCCGCTTTTACGGCAGGGGCCAAAGGAGCAATTCGACAATTGGAAGAGGAGGGCTATTTAGCGCGCGTTCCTCCTTTCAATTTCCTGAACCGTCGTAGACTCATTGAAGAAAGACCTCCTGATTTGTACCCCAAACTAGTTCTAACTCATTCTCCAGTTGTTGTAAAGAAGGGGAATTGAGGTTTTACAAACTTACGTGAATCTGAATAGTCTCTTTTGATTGCCGATCTTATTCTAGTTTCTGGATAATTTGTTGGTTTCATGTACGTGTACTAAATGTTACTTAGCTTGTTAGTGTCCAATTTTCCTCGTGACCCATTCTTCACTGACTCGGTCGATATATGTATAAACATTGGTAAGTATCGTCCGATATTTCGAAGATACTCCCAATTATCCTTATCCTTTACTAACCCGGTCGATTTATGTATAAGCATTGATAGATATCGTTCGATATTTTGAAGATACTCCCAATTATCCTCATTCTTCACTGACCCGGTCGATATATGTATAAGCATTGGTAGGTATCGTTCGATATTTCGAAGATACTCCCAATTATCCTCATTTTTCACTGACCCGGTCGATATATGTATAAGCATTGGTAGGTATCGTTCGATATTTCGAAGGTACCCCCAATTATTCTTTACTGACCCGGTCGATTTATGTATAAGCATTGGTAGGTATCGTTCGATATTTCGAAGATACCCCCAATTATCGGTCGATTTATTAGGATGGTTCAATTTAACCAGGTTGCTTTCTTTAATCAATATTCGAGGTTTGACCCGTGCTTTAAACCTATATTTATAGTATTAATTTTTGTTTTGTCTCATCAAGTTTCTTCAAAAATTATTTCTAGGGAAATTTTACGTTTTTTCCGAGGTAGTTTATTTGACTTCACCTCTTTCCCTTTATTTTATGATATTATTACCTTTTATGACGATTGACATTCTGAGCACCTTTTATTTCCCTTTCGTATCTTATGTTTAGAGGTTTTAGCACAGGACTAAAAAGAGGGATAAGGATTTACGGAGTCTTATTCTGCTTCCCTCCGCTCATCTTTTCGCTTCTCAACTCCTCTTCTTCTACCTTCTCTCTTCATGGCGGTTTCTTCTCCGGCATGGTTCCTCTCATGTTCTTCCGACCTCACAGATACAGAAGAAGTGGACTTACAGGCAACCTATGGTTTTCCCTCTTACATTGTCCGTCCTGCCCCTCATGAGGGTCCTCACCTTCCTCCCTTAGGATGTATCTCCATCTTTAGGGACCAAGTCTTGCAAGGTTTCAGATTCCCCCTTCACCCTTTCTTTTGTGAGGTTAGCCGGTATTTTGACATTCCGCTCAACCAGTTCGTCCCTCAATCCTTTTCCATTCTAGTGGGCTTCATTGGAGTATCCAAACTGTTAGATTTCCCATTGTCTCCTCGTCTTTTCCATCATTTCTTTATCCCTCGTCGGGTAGATGTTGGTATTTTTAAGTTTCAGTCTCGTCCAAAAGCCATTCTGTTTAATCGTATTCCCCCTCAAGGTGAATGGTATAAAAAAAATTTCTATATGCGTCTACCTTCTCCCCCTCCTTTTCCTATTCAATGGATACATGATCTACCATCGCTTCCTGACACTCAAGGTCTCCTTAATGATCCTTCTGTGGCCTCTGCCTTGCCTAAACTGCGGGGAGCGAAATTCAGTTTACCACATCTAATTGAAGAGGGCTTAATGTTTCCCTTCGGGATAGGCAACATTAACACTCCTTTGGATAGTTCCTTTGGTGAGTATAATTATTTTACTTCGCCTTTGCTGATTAGTATATCTCTATAACTATGATGTTTGTACTCTGTTTTTCAGCCGATGATATTCTCCCAGCTCTTATGTATAGGAATTCTGCTATGACCAAGTCATTTATCAATAACCTTGGAGAACAATGGTTACTGGCTCGCCAATCTGATCCCAATCCCTCTACCTTGGGCTTACTTTCCGAAGAAGAACGACAAGCAGAGGGTGTCGCACTCATGGAAGAGGAAGAAGAAGAGCCTTTTGTTACTTTAGTTAAAAAGTCAAATCTTACCAAGGATTCTCCCTTTGGTGATTTCTTTGGTACCTTTGTACAAACTCCTCTTGTTCCGGCGCCTATTTCTTTTGAAAGAGGTAAGGCACCGATGACTCCCACCAATATCATCTCCAATCCTGCTCTTCGAATGATGAGGCCTGGTCTGCTTATCTCTTCTTCTTCTACTGTTTCAGCTTCTCCTGCTCTTGCTTCTGAGATGGCCGCTATCTCTCCTATGCCTTCTACATCCTTGGCATTGGCCTTGCCTCCCTTGGCTTATAGGCCTCGAGCAAAACGAACACCTTGCCGGAGATCTTCTCCCATTGTCAGCCCTCCAACCGTTAGTGTTTCCACAATTGTAGCAGCCCCTCCTGCACTACTACCTTCTGTTCCCTCTAGCTCCCACTCTGCTCCTCCTGCTTCTACTATCCCTTTTCCTCAGATTGCCTCCTCTTCTGCTCCATCTCCGGCTTCCTCTCATCCCCCTCCTTTATTTAGAGTGGCTGCGGGCTTACCTTCTCAATTGGGACAACCTTCTAGTCCTCCTGGTTATGGTACTTTGCAACTGCAAGGTTTATTGGCTGAATCTTGGTCACAAGGTTACGAACAATTGCGAGGCCTTAGTCTCCCACATCGGGCGAATCGCCATAGTCGTCAGGCAGTGGCTGTAAGTATTCCTAGTTATGTGTTTATTAGCTTTGTAACTGTAACTGTATCTGTAACCTACATTATCCTTTTATTTAGTTTCTAGCCACAAGTTTGCATATCGATCAGCTGCTCACAGCTAAAGATCATGAGAACACTAAGTTGAAAGCTCAACTAGAGACATTGAAGGCTGCCTCGCCCTCTTCTAGTAGTGATAGGGCTCAGTTGCAAGAGCAGGTGGTCTTGCAAAATCAACAATTGGGAACCCTGAAGCAAGAATTAGAGGAATGTCAACAACTGTTGAAAGACAAAGAGCTTGCTAGGAAGACGTTAGAATTACAGGTGGAAAGACTGCATTCAGGTCTTCGATTGGAGATTGCTTTAAAAGAGAAAGCTCTCTTAGATGCTTCTCAGAAAAGTCTTATCTTAGAGAAAGTAAAGAAGCTTCATAATGCTTGTCTTTCCGACCAAGCTCAGGACCTGGCTTCTCATGATTTCACTATTCTACAGGAACAAGAGCTGAGGAAAGCTCAAGATAACGAATTATCACTGCTCCAGAAGGAATTGGAACAGCTAAGATCGGAGAAGGATGTTTTAAAAGAACAAAACTCAACACTACAAGCTGATTTCCAGCGTTATAAGGGGCAGGAAAAGAGTCGATGAGAAGAGTGGCGGCAAGCTTACTTAAAGTCGCCAGCATTTGCCCGGGAATTTGTTCGCAGGATAGTGAGTGCGCTAAATCATTCCGTATCGGGGGTTCTTCAACAGCTAAAAGAGGGTGGATTTTTACCCAGGGAACCTCCCCTTTCTTTCATAAATCGCCGCAGGCTTAATGAAGAACTACCCTCAGATTTGAAAGGCCCTTTCCCGAATGTTTAAAGAATGTATTCATAAAAACTTGTAAAGTAAGAATTGACAATGAGCAAAAAAGGTGCAGTTGGTACTGAGTAACTAAGTATTTGCAAGGCATAAGGAAATTTTAACACTTACTTGATTATTCTTCATACTTAGTTTGAGAATACCCCTTTTGGAATATTATTGCTTGCTGAATATAAACTCTATTATTAAAAGAAATTCCTTGTTCATCCTTCAAAGCGGAGCCTTATCTTGATGGGTTCTTTTTTCCAGTAACCTCCCGCGTGCTTCGTATCTCCCCGAGGATGAATAATCTCAGTCGAGACTGGATATGAAATTGTATAAACTATTGGCCTCCAAGATGAATATATATCCCGGATGACTCTTGAGTAAATACTTTCATTTTCATATATCTGGGCTCCTCTATGGAATCCCTTTTTGAAATTAGGCTTCGAAATCAGAAGATTCTCTGATTATTTATATCTTGCACGGGTTCAGAATCTTTGATCTCTTTTGTGAAAACTCATCTGATGTATTTCATATAATTTCTCGATGGTTCTGCTTCATATTGGTTTATAGTCTCCGGCTTCTCCTATGAAGGCTCGTCCGGGTTGCTTCATAGGACTTTGCCGATCGACTTTGGCCTGTCTTGGTTTATAGTCTCCGGTTTTTCCTATGAAGGCCCGCTGGGTTACTTCATAGAATCTTCCCGATCGACTTTGGTTTATAGTCTCCGAGTTTTCCTATGAAGGCCCAACCGGGTTACTCCATAGGCTTTTCTCGATCGACTTTTGGTTTATAGTCTCCGAGTTTTCCTATGAAGGCCCGACCTGGTTACTTCATAGGCTTTCCTCGATCGACTTTGGTTTATAGTCTCCGAGTTTTCCTATGAAGGCCCGACCGGGTTACTTCATAGGCTTTCCTCGATCGACTTTGGTTTATAGTCTCTGAGTTTTCCTATGAAGGCCCGACCGGGTTACTTCATAGGCTTTCCTCGATCGACTTTGGTTTATAGTCTCCGAGTTTTCCTATGAAGGCCCGACCGGGTTACTTCATAGGCTTTCCTCAATCGACTTTGGTTTATAGTCTCCGAGTTTTCCTATGAAGGCCCGACCGGGTTACTTCATAGGCTTTCCTCCATCGACTTTGGTTTATAGTCTCCGAGTTTTCCTATAAAGGCCCGACCAGGTTACTTCATAAGCTTTTCTCGATCGACTTTGGTTTCATACGAAAGTATAATACTTGGGCTAACCTCGTGTTGGCTTGTAATTCCCTGAGGGGAGCTGAATAGGCCTTTAGGATTCTCCCCTATTTTACTACTTGAAAAATAGAAAGGAGGCTTCTCCTGATACTTATCAATTCGCATGAACCATATTTATTTTCTGTGTCAATATTTATCTTGCTTGACTTTCATCAAAGAAATAAAGTACATAAACTGCACGTATCTCAATTCGCCTGGGAATTCCAATAACTGTGAACGTATTTAAAGTAATATGATCCAATCAGGCTCGATAGGGTTGCAAATGATTAGCGCTCCAAGGGCGTTCCAACATTCTTCCTTCGGCATCTTGGAGATAGTATGAGCCTGACGCGAGCTTTTCTACTACTTTATAAGGCCCTCCCCATTGTGGTGCTAACTTGCTGACATCTCCCATAGGCTTAACTCGTTTCCATACCAAATCACCTACTTGGAAGAATCTGGGAATGACCCTTTTGTTATAATTCTGTCTCATCCTCTGTCGATATGATATAAGACGAGTAGCAGCTTTATCCCTTATTTCCTCAATCAAGTCCATCTCCATAAGTCGTTTGTCTCTATTATCCTCATCATACAATTGTCTTCTATCAGACTCTACTCCTACCTCAATGGGGATTACTGCTTCTCCTCCATAGACTAACTGGAAGGGAGTGATTCCTGTAGCTTCACGAGGCGTAGTACGATATGCCCAGAGAACACTGGGTAACTCGTCTACCCAGCTACCTCCGACATGATCTAGCTTAGTTTTCAGTCCTCTAATAATCTCCCTATTAGTTACTTCTGCTTGCCCATTGCTCTGCGGGTAAGCTACAGAGGTGAAGGCCTGAGTAATCCCATAACTCTGACACCAGTCTAGGATTCTATCGCCTTGAAACTGCCTTCCATTATCAGAGACCAACTTATGAGGAATGCCAAACCGGCAGATTATATTTTTCCATAAGAATTTAATGACCGCGTCCTCTGTGATTCTAGCAAGTGGTTCTGCTTCCACCAATTTAGAGAAATAATCCACAGCCACCAACAAGAACCTCCTCTGTGCAGCAGCCATAGGAAATGGACCTACTATGTCCATTCCCCACTGATCAAAGGGACACGAGACTATAGAGGTTCTTAATAACTGGGTAGGGTGATGTAATATATTCTGATGCTTTTAACAAGAAATACAAGTTCTTACCAGTTTAGCGGCATCTTCATGTAGAGTGGGCCAGAAATATCCCGCTAAGAGGATTTTACGAGCCAAAGATCTTCCTCTTATATGACTACCACAAGAACCTTGATGTACCTCCTGTAAAATAAATTGTGTGTCTTCTGTGCCTACACACTTGAGCAAAGGTCTAGAAAAGGCCCTTTTATATAATTGTTCCCCCACCATAGTATATTGAGCAGCTCGTTTCTTAAATACCCTGTCTTGTTCTGTATCTCTCGGAAGAAGACCTTGCTGTAAATATAATATAATTTGAGCTCGCCAATCACCCTGAATTTCTATATCAGTCTGTCTTTCAATACAAGAAATTAACAGGGTTTGTTCCACTAGTCGATCAAGACTCCATGGTACCACAACAGAGGCTAATTTAGCTAATTCATCCGCCACCTGATTCTCTGATCGAGGAATTTTTTGTATGCTCACGTCTTGAAATTGAGACTTCAACTTATCGAATGCCTCGGCATATAACTTAAGCCTGTCATTATTGATTTCAAAATTACCTGATAATTGTTGAGCTGCTAGCTGAGAATTAGAATATATAAGGACTCGAGCTGCTCCTACATGCCGAGCAGCCTGTAAGCCAGCTATTAGAGCTTCATATTCAGCCTCATTGTTGGTAGCTCTGTAATTTAATCTAATGGAGAGTTGAAGTCTGTCTTCTCTCGGGGATACAAGAAGAATACCAATTCCACTGCCTTGTCTAGTTGCAGAGCCATCCACATAAACTTTCCAGGTATCTTCTTCTTCTGGGCCTTGAACCTCTATGATGAAATCTGCTAGAGCTTGTGCCTTGATGGCCGAGCGGGGTTGATATTGGATGTCATATTCCCCGAGCTCGGTTGTCCATTTGACTAACCGTCCTGATGCCTCTGGGTTGAGCAACACCCGTCCGAGAGTGCTATTGGTTAAGACAATAATCTCATGTGCTAAGAAATATGGGCGCAACATAAGCCAGTTTTTCTAGTGTAGTGTATCTACACTCCGCTCCTTTTAATAAATGACTAGAAAAATATACAGGTTATTGCTCTTTTACTTCCTGCCTGACTAATACAGAACCCACGGCGTTTTCATTAGCCGACAAATACACCCACAGAGTTTCTCCTGCTATAGGTTTAGCCAATACAGGGAGGGTAGCCAAATAATCTTTCAATTCTTGGAAAGCCTTATCACATTCTTCATTCCATTGAAACTTATTAGCCTTTCTGAGTATTTTAAAGAAATGGAAACTATGATCGGCTGATCTAGAAATAAATCTAGACAAGGTTGTGATTCGGCCTATCAATCTTTGAGTTTCTCTCAGGTTGCGGAGTGGCTCCATGTTCTGCAGTGCTTTGACCTTGCTCGGGTTGGCCTCTACCCCTCGTTCGGACACCATATATCCTAGGAATTTTCCTCCCTTCGCACCGAACAAGCATTTGCTTGGGTTCAACTTGAGCCCGTACTGTCTTAATGTTTTGCAAGTCTCCTCTATATCCCTGCACAGATCAGCAGCTTGAAGAGACTTAATTAAGATGTCGTCAACATATACTTCCATATTCCTACCAATCTGCTTCTGAAAGACCTTATTCATAAGTCTTTGATAGGTTGCTCCTGCATTCTTTAGTCCAAAGGGCATAACATTATAACAATAAGTGCCTTCAGATGTTATAAAACTAACCTTTTCTTGATCCTCTTTGGCCAAGGGGACTTGATGATAACCTTGATATGCATCCAGCATGGAAATATATTCGCATCCGGCAGTAGAATCAACCAATTGATCAATCCTGGGTAAGGGATAATAGTCCTTTGGGCAGGCTTTGTTGAGATCCTGAAAGTCAATGCATACTCGCCATTTATTCCCGGGTTTAGAGACTAATACCACATTAGCTAGCCAGCTTGGGAATTGAACTTCCCTGATGTATCCGGCCTCCATAAGCTTAGCTATTTCTTCCTTGATAATCTGATTTTGTTCTGCACTAAAACTCCTCTTTCTTTGCATGACTGGGCGGGCATCTGGGAAGACATGCAAGGAATGTTCCATAACAGCAGGAGAAATGCCCGAAACTTCTTTAGGAGTCCAGGCAAATATATCATTATTCTTCTTCAAACATTGCACCAACTCAGCTTTAAGATCAGGATCAAGATCGGCTGCAACGTAGGTGGTAGCTTCTGGCCGTCCAGTATGGATTTGAACTTCTTCTTTTTCTTTATAAACCAGGACGGTCTGCTTTTCGCGAATGGCATTAACTTCCATTCTTTGAATCTTCCGGGCGGTGTTGGCCTCAGTTCGAATAATTTCTACGTAACATTTCTGGGCTGTCTTTTGATCACCTCGTACTTCTCCAACCTGATCCTCCACATGAAACTTAATCTTTTGACAGAAAGTATAAACGACCGCCCGGAACTCGTTCAAGGCAGGCCGACCCAATATCACATTATAAGAAGATGGAGCATCTACTACCATAAAACAGGATCTCCTAGTCCTCATCAGGGGTTCCTCTCCTAGAGAAATGGCCAATTTTATTTGACCCAAAGGTTGCACTTCATTGCCTGTGAATCCATACAGAAGAGTTGCAATCGGTTGAAGTTCACTGGGGTCAATTTGTAGCTGATCAAAAGCCTTTTTGAATATAATGTTGACCGAGCTGCCAGTGTCTATGAAGGTACGAGCGATGGCATAGTTGGCTATCACAGCTTTGATGATCAATGCGTCGTCATGAGATATTTCTACCCCCTCTAGATCTTTGGGCCCGAAACTTATTTCAGGACCGGCTGCTCGTTCCATGCTGCATCCTACTGCATGAATCTCCAATCTTCGGGCGTGTGCTTTTCTGGCTCTGTTAAAATCCCCATCCGTGGGTCCGCCCGTAATCATGTTAATATTACCCCGAGCAGCATTGTTTCTATTCTCTTCCTGACGAGTCATTGTGGTTTCGGAAGGTGCTTTATCTGATACTTGGCTGGTACCAGCTGGGACCGGTATTGCTTCTTGCCGGGTTCCATCCGGGTGATATTCCGGTTTGAGCGGACTTTGCTGCCTGGGGTACTGTTGCCGGTAATAGTTCTGCCTCTGATAGCGCTCTTTATTGGCTCGTCTATTTCTCAAAACAAAACAGTCATCAGAGTGATGACTGCTAGTTTTATGATAAGTACACCATCTCCTTGGTGCCTCCGGCTGCATCTCTACATGCTGTACAGCCTGCGGACGATAATCTGGTTGTCGATGAGGTGGATGAGTGGTTCTAGGTCCTCTTGGTGGGGGTACCGGGGTCGGAGCCTTCTCCTTCGCATGAGTAGGAGAAGAGGGAACACTTTCTTTCCTACGAGCAGCTTGGGCTTCTTCTACGTTAATGAACTCAGTGGCACGTTCAATCAGGGAATCAAAATTAACAGGAGGATTTCTTACCAAATCTTTAAAGAAATCATTATCATTTAAACCCTGAGAGAAAGCACTTACCAATATTTCGGTAGTAGCATTAGGTACATCTATAGCTACCTGATTGAACCTTTTAATATATGCCCGAATGGATTCTTTAGACGTCTGCTTAATTGAGAACAGGCTCCACGGTGTCTTATGATACCTTCTGTTGCTGGAGAAATGATGTAGAAAGACTTTCTTGAAATCATTAAATTTTCGAATAGACTTTTCAGGTAACCTTTTGAACCAGCGCTGTGCTGCTCCCCCAAGAGTAGTGAGAAACATCCGACGCTTCACTCCATCGAAGAATTGTTACAACAAGGCTACATTCTCAAATTTTAACAAGTGATCTTCCGGATCTGTGGTTCCGGCATATTCTCCAATTTGCAAATTCTGATATCGCTTAGGAAGTGGGTCATCTAATACACTTTGTGAGAATGGGGAGATGACCTTTTCTGGTGAACTATCACTAATTATCATTTTAATCTTACGCTTCTCTCTGTCCGGCGCCTCACCAGAGGACTCTTGGAACACAGGCCTCTTACCCCCTGGATCCAAGGGAGTGCGAAGGAAGGCTCGTGGACGCCTGGTTGGAGAAACAGTAACTGGAGGAAAATACAAAGGTTCTTCTTCTTCCATCTCCTTGCCTTTCCGATGCTCAGTAGTTGATATTGTCGGATGATGAGCCGTCGGCAGAGTGGCCCCAGTATGAGCTTGCAGTGGTTGTTGTTGTTGTTGCAGGGCTTTCTGAATATGAGAATTAATGAGGAGCTCCAAATCCTCACGACTGATAGTAAGTAGGTTCGACTTCCCAGCTTCTTCCATCACGTAGTCTCAGATTCAGGTGAAATTTCCCTCAGACGACGCCAAATTTGATCCTATCTGAGAAGCTGACCGGGAAGGAGATCCGGCAGAAGGAAACCCACTGTAATGACGAGGAATAATGCCGGTGAAACCTCGACCCGAGAAACCCAAAGCGGATCGGAAGAAAACCAGAATCACCGTAGGAAATCTGATAAGTAGGAAAAAATCCCCGTCCGAATAGGAGAAAACCGAACTTTCAAGCTCCTGAAGCTCCCTGCGCACAAGAGACCAACCAACACTTATCGTCAGTGACCTCAGACCGGGGTGGGAATCCCTGGCTAGGCCCTCCGATGCTCAAGTTAGTTATCTCCCTTGATGTTGAGGAAGGAAGAAGAAAGAAGATGAACAGTAGCCAGAAAATTAGGGATGTTCACTTACCTAGCCAACGGAGAGGATTCCCCCTTTTATACCACTTCATATAACCTCCGTAGTCATGAAGTGGACCCCGATTTGTTAGAGTTCATTATGACATCAGCCGCGTACTTGGGGAAGATGATTTTTAAGGAATCTTTTTTGTACCCCAGATGTACCTTCTTTGTCGTTTAGCGCCTGCAAGACAATCTGAAAGCATATTTCCCGCCAAAATATATATTCTCCATCATGAATTATTCTATTCGATATATTCATGTATGATTCTTCTTCATGTGACTTCTATTTGTAATAATATTTTATCCAACATGTTTCTGAGGTATTCGTTAACCCTTTTGTCCGATATTAGTCTACTTTTGCTCTGGAGTATGTATCAGTCGTTATTAACTTACCCTGATACGGCAAGCATGTATTGACCGATATTGGCCTACCTTCGTTCGGAAAGCATGTATCGACCGATATTGGCCTATCTTCGTTCGGCAGGCATGTATCGACCGATGTTGGCCTACCTTCGTTCGGCAGACGTGTATCGACCGATATTGACCTACCTTCATTCGGCAGGCATGTATTGCCCGATATTGGGTTATCTCTGCTCTGGAGTGTGCATCAGTCGTTATTAACTTACCTTTATACAGACAGCATGTATCGACCGATATTGGCCTACCTTCGTTCGGTAGGCATATATCGACCGATATTGGCCTACCTTCGTTCGGAAAGCATGTATCGACCGATATTGGCCTACCTTCGTTCGGTAGGCATGTATCGACCGATATTGGCCTACCTTCGTTCGGCAGACGTGCATCGACCGATATTGGCCTACCTTCATTCGGCAGGCATGTATTGCCCGATATTGGGTTATCTCTGCTCTGGAGTGTGCATCAGTCGTTATTAACTTACCTTTATACAGACAGCATGTATCGACCGATATTGGCCTACCTTCGTTCGGTAGGCATGTATCGACCGATATTGGCCTACCTTCGTTCGGAAAGCATGTATCGATCGATATTGGCCTACCTTCGTTCGGCAGGCATGTATCGACCGATATTGGCCTACCTTCGTTCGGCAGACATGTATCGACCGATATTGACCTACCTTCATTCGGCAGGCATGTATTGGCCAATATTGGGTTATCTCTGCTCTGGAGTGTACATCGGTCGTTATTGGCTTTCCTCCTTTGACTCTTTCTTCCTTTTCTTTCCTCATCTGAAGACCCACAAAACCTAACCCATATCAATATACATCCGCCCGATATTAGTCTATATTCGTATGTGCTAGCTCAGACAATCCCGACCGAAATTGGCCTTTCGTTCTTAAGGTATATCCCGGTCGATATTAGTCTACCCTTCTCAAGATGTACCCCGACCGATATTAGCCTATCTTTTCTTTAAGATATTATCCTGGCCGGTGTTGGCCTATAATTTCTTAAGTGTGTTACCCCGTCCGATATTTGCCTATATTTCCTTAAGCATGTTGTCCCGGACGATATTGTCCTATATTTTCTTAGGCATGATATCCCGGCCGATATTTACATTACTTAATTCTGCTATCTCTTTTCTTTCCCCTTTTCACCGGGGACCTACTAAACCTAACCCATATCATAAACCATTGTAGATGGCTACAAAAGGAAAGATTTTTTAAATTTAAAACTCTCTTTTAAAACCATGTGGATGACTTCAAAAAAGGAAAGTTTTTAAAATTTAAAATCTCTCTTTTAAAACATTGTAGATGGCTAAAAAAAGAAAGATTTAAAAAATTAAAAACTCACTTTTAAACCCATCTTGGTCGGCCCCTTACTTGGGCACCAAGCAAGGATGTGGCCGGCAATAAGGATGACTTGGGTGGATGCGAGGCTTTATATATAGAGGCTAAAACAGGGACCTAGAGGAGGAATTGGTTTTGGCCTCCTAATGAGCTTGAGCTTCTTGTGTTCGACCCGAACACCCAACTTAAGTTCATCAATAATAACTAATACCACTAAAGAGTTATTATTGAACTATCGCACCAATCTCATATTACATTATGGACTCCTTCTTATCATGAGTGTGTTAATCTCCCTGTGTTTAAGATATCGAATGTCCATTAATTAAATGAGTTACTAATAACTCACTTAATTAACATCTAGCTCCAAGAGTAGTACCACTCAACTTCATTGTCATGTCAAAACTAAGTCCACCTGCAGGATTTACATGACAATCCTTATGAGCTCCTCAAGGGGGCATCATCATCCTAATAAATAAGACACAGTTTCCTTCTATAATCAACAATACAGCATATAAATAATATTATTTCCTAACTTATCGGGCCTATTGATTTAACGAATAAATCTCACCCTTTGATAAATTAAAGAAAAAAATACTAAGTATATGTGCTTATTATTATATCGGGATTAAGAGTATGCACATCCATAATAACAGAGGTTCTGTTCTTTTATGCAGTCGATATAAAAGGAACAACCTCAAATAGTCCTGTTCAATACACACATAGTGTACTAGTGTAATTTTATAGTCAAGATAAACTAATACCAAATTATACTACAACCATTCCAATGGTTTATCCCAATCCATCTTGGTTGTGAGCTTCTATTTATAATTTATAAGGAACTGATAACATGATCTTCTGTGTGACACCACACACCATGTTATCTACAATATAAATTAAATAGACAACTGCATTTAACTAAATGCAGACATTTGACCAATGTGATTCTCATTTCAAAATAAATGTTTATACAGAAATCTAGGCTTTTAGTATACATTCTAACAGTAGACCACCATATCATCTAGTACGTTGAATACACTCTCTCTGTGATCTACCCTTAATTAGGACAAGTTCAATGGGGATAACTTCCTGAACTAGTATAGAAACTTGAGAATAGTTCTCAAGCAAGAAAGAAAATTGTACGTCCTATAGTAACTCATTCTTGAAGCACCCCCCACTACTGCCACTAGAGCTGATAGGGATACTTATAAGAAGCATCAAGATGATGCATTAGATGTATCATGTCTTATGCTCGCCACCATGAACTCTGAGTTTCAGAAGCAACATGAGAACATGAATGCTTATGATATAGTTGAACATCTTAGACAACTATATCAAGGGCAAGTAAGGCATGAGAGATTTGAGATCTCTAAGGTACTATTTCAGTGTAGAATGCAAGAAGGAAGTCCCGTAGGGCCTTATGTGCTCAAAATAATTGAGTATGTGGAGAATCTACAAAGGTTGAGATTCCCCCTAAGCCAAGAATTGGCCACTGACCTTATTTTGCAGTCATTACCTAAGAGCTACAGTCAGTTTGTCATGAACTACAATATGAATGAAATTGACAAACCATTGCCTGAGATGTTGAGCATGTTGAGAACTGTTGAACTCAACCTTGAGAAGGCAAAGCCTAGTATCATTTTGATGATGCAAAAGGGCAAAGGCAAATGGAAGCTCAAAGGTAAGGCTAGGACCCAAGCCAAAGACAATGGCAAAACTCATGCATTGAAACCCAAAGGTGGAGTTGTTAAGGAAGGAATCTACTTCCACTGTGGTGAGATCGAATATTAGAAGAGGAACTAAAAAGGAAGAGAAGTGAGACTTTAGCCACAGGTATATATGTTATAGAAGTTAATCTATATATTTCTTCTTTATGGGTATTAGATACAGGATGTGCATCTCACATTTGTTCTAATGTGTAGAGGCTGAGAAATAGTAGATCATTGACAAAGGGCAAAGTCGACCTACGAGTAGGCAATAGCGCAAGAGTTGCTGCTATAGCTATAGGAACATATTCCTTATCTTTGCCCACTAGATTTATTTTAGAACTTGGATAGTGTTGTTATATGTCTTCTTTAACTAAGAGCATTATATCTGTTTCTTGTTTAGACAAGAAAGATTTTTCATTTGTAATAAAGGGCATGTTGTTTTATTTATTTCAATGAAATGTTATATTGTAGTGCACATCTTGTGAATGGACTCTGTCTTCTAGACTTTGATAACTCAATCTATAACATAAATACCAAATATATCTATGGCATTGTCACTTGGGTCACATAAATGAGAGTCGCATATCCCAACTCCAAAAGGAGGGATTTTTGGACTCATTTGATTTTGAATCATATGAGACATGTGAATCTTGTCTTCAAGGTAAGATGACAAAGACTCATTACAAGAAATTTGGGATTTCATAACACTTAAAAGATAACATTTTTTTAAAAAGTGTTGTTTTTTTTACAACGTTTTTAGTGAAAAGCGTTGTCTATTGATGATTTTTTTTGTTCAAATACTGAAAAACGTTGTCTATTGATATTTTTTTTAGATCAAAGACAACACTTTTAAATCTGGAAAGATCTAAATCGTTGGATGCCACACTATAGAAGAGAGAAGCCTAGGGCTCTGTCTAAAAACAACGTGTGTCTCTTCAAGGGTAAATTTCACCCTGCCTGTACAAGCATTGCCCCAACCTCTCACAATGAGGTGGTGGGACCCACTACTTAAGTGTGGGTCCCACCATCCCAATGTGAGAGGTTGGGGCAGTGCATATACAGGCAGGATCGAATTAACCCTCTTCAAGGCGTCTCCTATCTAACGCCTCACGCCGAACGCCGCAACCCCTCTCATGTCGAACGTCGACCTCAATTCGCCAGTCAACGTCCATCTTCCTCCATCTTCACCATCGGCCTGCCTTTGATCCACTTTAGCTGCAGGTTCCTGATGTCCATGCCATGGATCCTCACCACGTCGGGATCCGCGTCATAGAATTGTTGCAGCAACACAACAGTCGTCGACTTCTCGCTCCCGCTGGTGCCCACTAGCGCCACCGTCTGCCCTTCCGGGACCCAGAGGCTAAATTTCCTCAGCACAAACACCTCCGACCACGAAGGGTACGCGAACTGGACCGATTCGAAGGCCACCTCACCACGCATCTCCTCCATTTTCAACCCTTTTGGATCCTCCGCATCAATTCGCAGACGCCTATTGATCCAAACAAGATTACAAAGAAAGTAAGCTCCTTTTCCTATCTTTCTTCGCTTAAAGTTTTGATTTTCCACTCAATTTTAGCATTTTTTCTGTTGGAGATTTGGTTCCCCTTTTCTGTAGCTCCTTTTTCGCTTACAGTTCCATGTAATGCTCGAAGAATCATAGAAAGATTAGTCATTTTTGCTGTTCCATGTAGGAATCTTCCCTATTTGGATGTCTTTGGCCCGACGGTCATGGTTAACGCTGCTGGTTTTGGCTAGATGGTTTGTTGTTTCCGGTGGAAGAGGTAAGATAACTCTTTTTTATGTCGTAGTAAATTTGTAGTTTTTTCTCTGATAAAGTTGAGGAATTAGGTATGATTTTCTTATTTGCAAACCTCTAAATGTTTGGAAAGGCTAGGGTCGTATTACCTTTGTTGGGCATTTTGTGTGAAAATCGGTATGCTTCTCTTTACATGCTTTTGATTCAAGATTTGTAATACTTGCTCATGGTGGTGAACAGAAATTGCGATCGAGCATGAAAATAACTATCCTTGATACAATAGAACTATTGAGAGGATACTTGTGGAATATGCTGCTGCTGTGAGTATCAATGATTATGCCAACATATTCAGATGTTTTCATTTGGGAAACCTTAAGTTCTTGTCTATGCAAGTAAATTCTATGCTTATACACTCAAACATAAAGGTTTTCTGAACTCTGTTGTTCTCAAGCTGATCTATTATGATTATATGGCTTTTTCTTGAAGTTAATTCCTATGTTTCACATCCTTACTACATATCTAACATGTTTGCCAAATAATCCTCCTATTATAGCTTCTTATCTCTATAATCCCTTTGCTAAAATTATATTAATTTCTGAATTGTTGTTAAGCATAGTGGTAGTAGAAAAGGCAATATGCTTCTTTTGTTGTTATGTAGGAATAACATATGAGAAAGAAAGCTTTACACATTTAATATTGCAAAAAAAAAGCAATGTCGTTGACCCTATAAATTGGCACTTTGTACTATCAATGTGGGCATAGAGTGGGAAAGAAAATTATGCTTGTGCATTCTTCTTGATGCCATTGCGGTGGCTTGTTTGTTTAAGAATTAATATCTAAGTTGACTCAATAATGACTGTTTATTTTTTAGGCTCAGGAAAATTGTGTTTAGTTGTGGAAGAAAAAGGTTTGGCATCCTATAGATTCCGTTTGAGTAGCTATGGTAAATATTTTCAAATTACAACTCTCATGGTGTTGCTTCATTTTGTGCACTATCTTTTCAGATATTTTGAAGGTGAATGGAGGTATTCAAAAACTGCAACTAAACAGCTCGGGTATGGATGATTATAGGAGCAACAACTACATGCTATGTGGCACTGCATCTAAACCTCAACGGTGTGACTGGAAAGTACTTCGACGAAGAACTATTAAGAAGACTTTGGCATTTAAGCGAGAAAATGGTTAAAGTCAATGAGTAAAGAACATTCAAGGCAAGAGGATAAGTAGTATCTATCAAGATCCTTTAAGTTCATGCAATAAGATGTAGTCAATAGGAGTAGTTTTGAGTGTCTCCTAATTAAAATTTCTTTGTATGCAAATAATTATGTTTATTATAGAAGTGTAAGGATGATAATTTGTATATTTATCTTAGTTGTTTATTTAATAATATGTTGTTGATTAAAATAGATTTATTCTCATTTATATTTTATTTGTCTTTGGTATTAAAAGATAACAGTTTAAAACTTCTTATCTTTTGCTAAAAAAAAATAACGCTTTTTTATGCATTGTGAAATTGTTATCTTTGCTAAAAAAGAAAACACTTTTTATGTGTTGTCCTTAAAAAAGACAATACTTTTTATGTGTTGTCTTTAACAAAGACAACATTTTTTATGCGTTGTCTTTGTAAAAAATGACAACGCTTTTAAAGTGTTGCAAAAATGTTGTCTTTGCTATAAATGACAACACTTTTAAAGCGTTATCTTTGAGTAGACTTTTAACAATAGTACTTTTAACAACGCTTTTTCAGCCATATAGACAACTCTTTTAAAGTGTTGTCTATTAGCTTTTTTCTTGTAGTGACTCCATTTAGTGGACATAGTGAAAAAATAAATTACTTGTTAGGACTCGTGCATACAGATGTATGTGGCTATTTCAGAATAGTAGCTAGAGGAGGCTACCATTACTTCATTACTTTTACTGATAATTTTAGTAGGTACGGCTACATGTATCTAATGAGATACAAGTCAGAATCCTTTGAAAAAGTTCAAAGAATTCAATAATGAAGTACAAAACCAACTTGATAAGAGTATTAAGATGCTTCGATCAGATCGAGGTGGGGAATACCTTAGCCAAGAGTTTCATGACCATCACCTTGAGTGTAGGATCATTTCTCAACTTACTCCACCTAGAACACCACAATGGAATGGTGTATTAGAAAGGAGAAATTGTACTTTTTAGATATGGTACGATCGATAATGAGCCATACAGATCTTCCTACTTCCTTTTAGGGGTATGCTCTAGAGACGACCACTTTCACACTTAATCACATTCCATCTAAAGCTATCATAAAGACATCATATACGATATGGACTGGGAAGAGTCCCAAGATGTCTTTCATGAAGATTTAGGATTGTGAGGCTTACATTCGATAATAAGTCTCACATAAACTAGGACTCAAATTAGACAAGTGCTATTTTGTAGAATATCCCAAGGAAATAAAGGGATACTACTTTTATAATCCTACACAGGACAAGGTGTTTGTTGCCAGAACTAGTGTCTTTCTAGAAAGGAATTTGTTTCTAGAAAAACTAGTGGGAGTGAAGTCGATCTTGAAGAAATTCAAGATGCATAAATTAGCATTGACACCTTGATGGAAACTGAACAGGAACCACAAAATGTTGTGGATCATGATGTGGTTACACTACAAGAAGTTGTGGAGCAACAACCTGTTCAAGCAGCACAAGCTCTACGCAGATCTGATAGGACCCGTCGTCAACCTGAGAGATATTCTTTTCTCTTATCTGACAATGATGATGTAATGCTAGTTGGACTCAACGAGCCTACATCTTATTATAAAGCTGCACAGGGGCCAAATTCTAAAAAATGGCTAGAGGTCATGACATTACAACAAAAATGTTAAGTAACAACACCACAAAGAAAACGGTTTTAGATGAAACTATTGTAAATTTGGTAAAAGATAATGATTTTAGATAAAATTGTAACGACCACCCTTCTTACTACTACTACTACTCTCTAAGGATGACCGTTACTTAACTACTAACTCTACTTAACCGGTATGATTAAAAATCACATGGAAACCCTACCGAAAAATTTCGGCAGAGTCTCCCTTGTACCGGTGACCATATTCAACAATACATGCAATATATACTCAGCCACAAGCGGCTGGAACACATATCAATCAACCACGCAGTATAATAAATCCAAAATAAAGAAAACAACACCAGAAATCATCACACAAGATTACAATTCTTCTACTATGTCCTAATCATTTCAAAATAACAAATACTATCTCAAATACTCCTAACATAGAGAAAGACAATGGAAACTAAAATAAAACTTCTTTCCTAGTCCCAAGGCTTCCATAGTCCTGGCATCACACATCCTTCGAACACCTCCTTGTCGCCTTCCTTTCTATATCTTTTCCTTTCCTGTATCTGCAGTAAGAGGAAGTGCAATCTATAAGCAAAATTTGCTTAGTAAGCGCTATCTAACTCACAAAATCACGAATGTGCATGTATACGAAAAGAACTAGAAACTATATGCTCTAAAAAGAAATAAAGCATAAACATAACTGCTCATGTCAAACTAATAGCAAAGAAAAGCTAAGGAATCTACTCATGTAATTCTAATAGCTCATCATGCTACTCATCTAATAGGTAAACATGAAAACTACTCATCCACTAGATAAACATGGTAGAGTAAAGAACTAAACTTACTGATTTTTAGAACTATATGAAACTTTATTTCATTTGTTCTAACTTAATCTTTAATACTTTATGTTTATGTAAAACTCGTTTTACTTGTTCAAAAACATACACTTATAATACTTCAAAATAATAATCAACTTCTTCTTGGGCTCAGGCATAGTACCATCTTATGCGTGTTCCCTAATAGGTTGGGGTAGCGAGCCACCAATCCTAAAAGAGCAGACCTCGGTCTACCAGGGCCAAGACCTCGGAATTGGACACCTGGATTTGTTTAACGACAACCTCGGAAGTCGGGTATTAGCCTCTTCTTAAAAGTAAAATACTTATAATCTTAATTACTTCTTCTTTAAATGCCTTGGCATTTTAATAGGCACCTTGTGTGCCAAAAATCCCTAAAGTCTTGACTTTGGGATCTACTTAAGGCCTTGGCCTTTCTCTTTCTTTTCTTTTTCTTTCTTATACTTTTCTTCATCTTTCTTATACTTTTCTTAAACCCAAAATACTGTTAGGGTATCTTTCGTATGCATCTATGAATGAAACTAACTATGTAACACATAATCATGTATAGAATACAAAAGAAATCTGCACATACAATGCTTAACAGAAATCTGCATACTAGCTTAATAAAAATCTGCATAATAGCTTAACAGAAATCTGCATACAAGTTTAAACAGAAATCTGCATATTAAGCTTAACTAAAATCTGCATATTAAGCTTATCTAAAATCTGCATACTAAGCTTATCTAAAATCTGCATACTAAGCTTAACAAAATCTGCATACTATGCTACTAAAATTCTTCTTATTAATACTTTATAGAATCTACATTGATCAACATGTAAATCTCTTTTCTTATTTTCTAAACTAAACTTTTATTCTGAACTTATTACTTGCATAACTAAATCACTCACATACTTCTCACCTTTAGACTAAACTAACCTCAATAATCAGAACAAGAATTATCTTCCTAAATATAGAACCCACTTGATCTCCTGAATAAACTAGTATAACAGAATGTTATATCTTACAGACATCTGATCATATGTAGTGAAACCCCATTGAAATAAATTATATAATCTTCTACCCAGCAGCTCTAATGCATGGACTCTTAATCTAGAAACATAGCTTCAAGTTGTCCATATGCTTCAAACCTTTTCAAAGCATAATCGATATCCTGCAAACAAAAGGATTAGGTTCTCTTCACTCTTCTTAATCCGCTGATTTAGTTCTAAAATCTCCATCAAAATACCAATCATCAAGCTAAATCCACCGACAGAATCTGTCCAAGATTTTGGAAGCTCTCTAAAGAACAAAACCTCCAACCATTGAATCTTAACCTACCAATAATCTGTACCTTCCACATTAATTCCAATCCAGTAAAACATAAGGAAAGGATGCAGCAAATGCTAACAAAACTGGAAGGCTAAAACTGTGATACTAATTAAGGTAAAAAGGAGATCTAAGTTTGATACCATGTAAAACCTAAGTAAAACTTACACTTGATACGCTTACCCATTCTAAATTAATCCTTACTAAGCAGAGCATAAGGAAAATTGCTGCTGTTATCACAAAAATTAATACCGTGATGTACTAAAACATGCACCCAATGAATCTACACAATCTAATTCTTCCAACTACGCATAGCATAAAGAAAAGTTGCTCAATAATCCATACCACTACAGGTTCATCGATTGGCAGCAAAAATTCCGAAACTTGCAAGGCTCAAATGATCCGAAAACAGAGAAAGCAAGGAAACTCATGCAAAGCTTCGGGAACAAGGAGAAAATCAAGGATTAAACGTCGGAGCTATCTTACTGCAGGTGAGTAGCAACTTACCTCTTGTTTTTGGACTTACAGCCGAAGAAGAAGGCTTCCACTACTCTAGGGTTTCGGGTGGACTCGCTTTCTCGGCGATCTCTTGCGTCTACACCTTCCTCTTGCTGAAGAGGTATTGAGAACGTGAAGATCTCACGGAAAAGGTCCTCGCCGCTGCCGGAGATAAAGCCCTAGGCTCGGCTTCGTTTCCGCCTGGGCACAGGAACGCCGCGCAAGAGAAGAGGAGAAAGGGTGACGAAAGAATTTAGGTTTCGTATTAATCCCTAAGTTCTACCTTTTAATACTCTAAGGTTTCTGTTAACTAGTACTACTTAAATATATTTCGATATAGGTTTAGTTAAGAAAAGTTCGGCTGGTCTATTGGTGGGCTGCGTTCTGCTTAAGGCCCGGCTCGAGGGTTTGAATCCCGGCTGCAACCTATTTTCTTCCTATTATTTCTTGCTATTAACTTCTATTACTTAAATAAAATTTTTCCTTTACTTGATCAAGTAACAACTGTTAGCCCAGTTGTTTAGTCGGGTTTTGCTCGGGTCAGGAGTTGCCGGTTCGAGCCTCGGCTTGGATATTTTTTGTCAAAACTTCTTTCTTTTGGTAAAAATACCAAACGACCTCCAAAAATTGCATAAAAATATTGTAAAAATCTCTAGAATTTTTCTAAAACATTTCTATATTTTAATAAGGTATTTTAGGACTCCAAATAGTGAAATTTGGGATGTTACAAAAATCATTATATTTGAGCTCCCATAAAATACAAAAGACAACAGTTTTGTGAAAATCATTGTTGTTGAGCAACATTTTTTTAAATCAACAACGCATTTTACAACGGTTATCTAAAATTGTTGTCTGTAAGCGCTTTTTTAGGGACTACGACAACAGTTTTCATAAAATCATTGTCTTTGACTGTATTTGTTTTGTTATTTTCCCTCTCATAGTTTTGCTTTCCCCCCTCTCTGTAAATCTTTTTGGCACCTTATTTTCCCCTTCGCGTTCCTGAACCCTAAGTCATTTTTCTTTCCCTCTCCTCATACAATCTCTTCACACCATCCTATCGACCGCGCGATAAGAAGGGGTGCCACCTCTGCTGGATCTTCCTCCATGACAGTGTGCTCACCTCTCCATGACAGTGTAATTTTCCCTCTTGATTGCGGTGATTTAGAGACGAGAACAAGCTGAAGAGAAGAGGAGGCCTAGTCGTTGCTCCGCTCCTCCCGACGTCTCCACTCAAGCCAAAGGCCTCGAAGGCTTTCAAAGAGGATCTTGAGAACCAAGACGCGAACCAATTAACGCCCTCTCATCTCCCCCGCCAGACAAAGACATGGAACGCCATGAAAGAGATGATCAAGTCGAGCGTCGAGAAAAAGGTAGAAGAGGAGAGGGAGGAATCGAAGCTGGAGAAGCTACCACCTCGTCTGAAGAGCACGATGTCAGCCAGGAATTTATTCTCTAAGAAGGACCTATTGAGCTAGATCTCCGAGTTCTGCCATGAGCTCAAGAGAATAGCAGTCGGAAGCAAGACTCCCGTCGGAGAAGAGGCCAAGAAGGAGGTCAACAATGCAGCTGAAAGCCCTCAACAAGATAGCAAGCTTCTGATCCCAAAGTAATCACATACCGAAACTCTAATTTTCTTTTCTTCATCATTTTTCTCCTCGTCATCATAAAAAAATTCTACAACAAACTGAATATTGTGATTGATAAATCAACATTTCCAAAGGATGTCAGAGCAAATCCTCCGACACCACATTGTTTCCCTTCCCCTCGCGGCGTAAAGAACGCAAAGGCTATTGCTAACGGGCGATCCCCTCTCAACAACAAGCCAGTGAGCGATTACACTGTAACGCCTGCCCTCCCTGCTACCCTAAGGGACGGGGCTACGATACTCTACGTATAAATTTTTCTTTTTAAAACAGCGGAAGACTTAAAATAATTTTCATAGTTTTAATAAAAACTTTTCTTTTAAATTTCTTTTAAACTATACTATCACATGGCATCAAAATCATAACATCAAATCCAGTGGAACCATAATGTCAAGCCACACATGTTTAGGTATCACAAGTCATAAAATACCAATGCATAGTTCTTTAAAGAAACTTTAAGCAGGTTCTTAATTAGTTGCCTAGCCACCGCCACACACATCTTCGTTGCCCCTCCTGCTGCTCCTTTAGCTCATCCAGCTTTTCCCTTTATCTGTGGTACAAGGAAAGTAAGCTGTGAGCACTCATGGCTCAGTAAGTTCCTTTCCTACTCACTAAAACCAAAAATCAGCACATAATCAAGAATGCATCAACAAGTAATAATCTCAACTAATCATGGCATAACATAGCATTCTATTCAAGCATATCATGCATCATAATATAATCACAACTAGTCATAGCATATCAAGCATCACCATGGCCGAAACATATACATAGTGCATTGCATAAAACATAGCTAGACATGGCATAACAAACAAGTATCATGGTATATCAAAGCATGGCCGAAACATGTATATCAAAGCATCATACTATGGCCGAAACATGTACATCAAGGCATCATCAAATCCATGGCCGAAACATGTCTATAAGGTATAGCATGAACATAACATAATCATACCTTATCATGGCATATCATAATCAAGAGCATAACATGAAACATAGCATAATCATAAGGTGTATGCAATATGATTTTGGAAAACATGTATCCAAAAAACATGTGTATGTCTCATGATCTTTAAAACCATTTTCTTTTACATATATATACTTGAAAGTAATCTCAACATAAGGGGGATCCCGGCTATGTACCACTTACATATTGCGCGCAACCTTGTAGGTCCAAGGTAGCAAGTCTTGAACCCTACGAGGCAAACATACTAGGCCCTTAGTCCTAAGGGCACTTAGGAGCCCATCCCTAACGAGGTCCTTAGTCCCCGGGGCGCTTATGGAGCCCACCCTTGGTACAAGCCACTCACACATAAAGTAAAGTACATGTCATATATATCATGTATCATAAAAGCATGCATCACTTAGGCACACATCATATCATAAAAGTATGCATCACTTAGGCATACATCATGTCATAAAAGTATGCATCACTTAGGCATACATCATATCATAAAGGTATGCATCACTTAGGCATACATCATGTCATAAAGGTATGCATCACTTAGGCATACATCATATCATAAAGGTATGCATCACTTAGGCATACATCATATCATAAAGGTATGCATCACTTAGGCATACATCATATCATAAAGGTATGCATCACTTAGGCATACATCATGTCATAACAATATGCATCACTTAGGCATAGATCATAAAAATATGCATATCTTAAGCATAAAGCATATCATCAAGCATGCATGATTTAACCACATAGCATATCATGGAAGCATGCATATTTTAAGCACTAAACATAGCATTAAAGCATGCATAATTTAACCACATATCATAACATAAGCATGCATATTTTTAGCACAAAGCATATCATATCATAAAAGTATGCATCACTTAGGCATACATCATGTCATAAAGGTATGCATCACTTAGGCATACATCATATCATAAAGGTATGCATCACTTAGGCATACATCATGTCATAACAATATGCATCACTTAGGCATAGATCATAAAAACATGCATATCTTAAGCATAAAGCATATCATCAAGCATGCATGATTTAACCACATAGCATATCATGGAAGCATGCATATTTTAAGCACTAAACATAGCATTAAAGCATGCATAATTTAACCACATATCATAACATAAGCATGCATATTTTTAGCACAAAGCATATCATATCATAAAAGCATGCATATCATATCATAAGTCATAAATCACAAGCATACATATTGAGCATAAGGGTGTATCTTGTGATTATCCTATCATAGGAAACATGGTATCATATTTATCTTAGTTTTAAGCTTCCTAAACCCTTCTGCCCAAAACCCTTTAGAGCTCAATTTAGGTTAAACACAACATCCAAGCATGTGACACCTAAATTATCATCATAACATTTTCATAGGAAGTATTATAAACATGATTAACTTAGTTTCTAAGTTCCTCAAGTCCCTAATTTCATATGGCCGAAACCTTAAGGTGTGAAACAAGGTTCCATATGACATAAAAGCATGGACAACTTTAAATCATATTTATAACATTTTTACCAAGGAACAAGGTAAACACATTTGACACATTTGAATTAGTTCCTAAGTTCTTAAGCCCTTAACATATGTCATGGCCGAAATTTAACAAGTTCTCATTAGGGCTACAAACAAGCATACAAGCATGTGAACTTGGACTAACATTATGTATAAATTCATACAAGGCATCATACAATAGTTATGGCCGAAACATACCCTAGCATCATTTTAGGTCATAAAACAACATATAGCAATTGAACCTTGGCTTTCTACTTATCATATTTCATGTAGAGTGACATGAGCATATTTAATTTAAGTCCTAGGGTTTCTAGGGCATCTATTCCTTCATGACCGAAACATTCAAGGGTTCATTTAGGTCATGGAAAAATTATACAAGCATGTGAAACAATCAACACATTATACTATTTTCATAAGAAGTACTTTTAACACATTTGGTTTCATTTCTAAGGCCTCTAGGTCTTTTAAACCCTACTTGACCGAAACTCACAGAATATAAACTTGCTTCAAATAGCCTAAAACCATGAGAATTTATACAAGTTTCATAGCATGTATAAGGACAAGCATAATGAGTATACATATGAATTGTGTCTTAGGCTTTCTAGGTTTCTTTTTCTCTTTTTCTTTTATTTTTTTCTCATGGCCGAAACCTACCATTCCTTAGCTAGGTTTTTAAGTGGCCTAAGGCATGAAAAACCTAAGTAAGTTTCATGGCAAAAGTTACTAAGAAACATATATACAAATTGGTTCATGAATAAGCTAGGACCCCTTGTGGTCATACATGTTATATGTCATGCAACTAATTTTTCTACACCCTAATTAAGCATGAGGGCATTAAACAACTTTCATATCTAAATAGCACAGAGGTCTTGAGCATATTAAAATTTTGTTTAAGCTTTTCTAAGCTATCCATCTCATCATGGCCGAAAAACCCTAAGAAGGAGTTCATGATATTCTAGCAATATTCAAGCATACAAATCCTTTAAGATCTTTGTATTCTATCACATGAGCATGGTTATTTAAATTTCAAGGTCTTCCTAACCCTAAACCCTTTCTTGACCGAATCATATGAGTGGGTTTTCTCTTAGTTTCAAATATCTTCTAAGGAAGAAAAACTAATACATGATCCCTAATATTTCATAGGGAGAACCTTGTACTAGTTGGGTAAAACAATAAATTTCTCTAGCCTCTTAAGAATATTTTTGGCCGAAATTCTAGGGTTCAATACTCCTCTGATCAAGCATCATATAGGTATAAAAGCATGAAGAAGAACCCCTTTACATAGCATAGAAAAATCTATCATGTAGTGAAGACTAGTTTAAACATCATTAGATTTTGAAAGCTCTTCTTGGCCGAATTTTCTTAAACTTGTTTCTAGGTTTTAAAATATTCATAAAATCCGAAAAGCACATAAAAGCCTTGTACCACAGGTGAGGGGAAGCTTACATCATTTTCTCTTGTGGATCTAAGGTATGGTGAAGAAGAAGTAGCCTCTTCTTCTAGTTCCTTTCCCTTGATTCCCTTGCTAAGTCCTCCTTGTATCTTAGGTTTTCTTAGGAGAAAACCTTGGCTTGGGGCCGAAAATGGAGGAGAGGGGGAACTGAGGTTTCGGTGAGGGAGAGGAGAGAATGAGAAAAATAAGAGAAAATAGAATTTTCCCTTTACATATTCTCTTTTATGTTAAGGGGGAAGAGGTAGCAAACTTAGTTTTTGCTTTCCTTCTCCCTTAGCCTTTTTTTTCTATTTTATTTTTATTTTTATTTATTTATTTATCCTCATCATTCATGGTGAAATAAGGGGGAATGAATCCCCTTAATTCCTCTTTAAGTTTTTGGCAAAATCAAAGAGGAAGAGGGAGAGGAAGGGAGGAAGGCAAGTTGCCTTTCTCTTGCTCTTTACTTGTTTCCTTTTGGCTAGCTTTTACTCTTACCTTTATCATGAGTTTCCCTCCTTTGCTATCAACATATTATTCCTATCCCAACTGGTTATTACCCATTAATTCTATGAAATATAATATAAGAGGTTCATGGTTTAATCCTTGACCTCTTCCTATTTTTATTTCTTTTTATTTCCTTTTTGGTTCAACTCACTTCCTATTATTTTCTAAGGCAAAATCCCACATTCATATATTTATCTTACAAGCTTAGTGGGTATTACAGTACCCCGTACCTCATAAAAAGTTCGTCCTCGAACTTTAAAATAGCTCCGGGTACTTTTGTTTCATATCATCCTCGCGCTCCCAGGTGGCTTCTTCGAATCGTTGATTCCGCCACAATACCTTTACTAAGGGTATTTCTTTGTTCCTTAATCTCTTGATTTCTCGGTCCAGAATCTGGATGGGTTTACTTTCGTAACTCAGGTCTTCCTGCACCTGTACCGACTGAGGCTCAATCACTTGATCTGTGCTGAGAGTACATTTCTTGAGCATCGATACATGGAACACATTGTGAATGGCTGCCATGTCTGGAGGTAGTTCTAGTCTGTATGCGACTTGGCCCACTCTTTCTACAATCTGGTACGGTCCTACATATCGTGGGCTTAACTTGCTCCTCTTTCCGAACCTCATTATCCCTTTCATGGGGGATACTTTAAGGAATACCAAGTCTCCGATGTTGAATTCTAGCGGCCTACGCCGTTTATCAGCGTAATTCTTCTGCCGACTCTGAGCAGTTTCTATTCGTTGACGGATCTTTTGTATAACTCGGGTGGTGTCATCAATAAGTTCCGTTCGGAACCCCATTTCCTTCTTTTCACCACTTTCATACCAGCATATAGGAGACCTACACTTCCTCCCATATAGAGCTTCGTAAGGTGCCATTCCAATAGTAGCTTGGTAGCTATTATTGTAGGCGAAATATCGGCACCAGCTCCCCTTGAAGTCCAGGGCACAAGCTCTTAATATATCCTCCAATATTTGATTTACTCTTTCAGTCTGCCCATCAGTCTGTGGGTGGAAGGCTGTGCTAAACAACAACTTCGTGCCGAGGGCCTTCTGAACGCACTCCCAAAAGTGCGAGACAAAACGTCCGTCTCTATCAGAAATAATGGTCTTAGGGATACCATGTAATCTGACGATTTCCTTAACATATAGTTGAGCTAGTTGTTCAGTTGAATAAGTCATCTTGATCGCCAAAAAGTGTGCAGACTTCGTCAGTCTATCCACGATCACCCATATAGCATCATACCCGTTTGTCGTCTTGGGTAGACCTGAAATGAAATCCATGGAGATTTCTTCCCATTTCCATTCTGGAATTTGGACAGGTTGTAATAATCCACCGGGTCTCTGGTGTTCAGCTTTTACCCTTTGGCACGTCAGACAAGTACTGACGTACTGAGCCACTTCTCTTTTCATACCGGACCACCAAAATTTCTTTTTCAGGTCCTGGTACATCTTAGTGGAACCCGGGTGCATTGCATAAGGCGTTGTATGGGCTTCTTCCAGTATCTTCTTTCGCATCTCTGGATCCTCCGGAATACATAATCGATCCCTGAGGTATAATATTCCATCGTCTGCGATACGGAACCCGTCATTCTTTCCTTCTGTGGTCTCTTATTTAATTCTTTGAAGGCTCGGGTCCCTGGTTTGCTTCTCTAACATGTTCTCAAATAACGTTGGTGTTATGGTGAGGGTAGAGAGTCGTCCGAACATGGTTTCAACTAATGGATATGAAACATGTTTCAGTTTCTCGATGGATTCCCTTATTAGTTCGCTTTCAGCATTGAATAAAATTCTAGCATACTGACTGAAATTAAATAACTGACCTATGACGATAGTAGAGGCGTTCGCCACGTCATCTTGAGCGAGAGAGTAGACTCTGGCATTGGTCATAGTGGGAGGGGCCTCAAATCTTCCTTGGCTGATTGAAGTCCCTTCTATGGCAGTATGCATCTGGTGAAGCTGTGCGGGGGCACTCTTGTTCTGGAAGTTCTGCGGAGGTAGTGCCGGAGACTGAGTAGGGCAATTTCTTGCCAAATGACCTTCCCTTACGTAGTTGTAGCACTTTTTGGTGCTGAGAAGACATACTCCAGAATGCATCTTCCCACATGTGGCACACTGAGGGTACTTGGTCTGCTTATTGGCCGGACCACCTTTCGTTTTATTCCACTGTTTCCTCTTTCCCTGGTACTGTGTGATTTTTGTCCTCCGGTCAGTGCTTGGTTCTTGCCCTTATTCATTGCTTCCTGATAGTGCTCGGTAATCAGGGCACTGCTGACTAGCTCCTCTGCAGTCTGCGGTCTATTAACTCCGCCGGCTACGTTCAGAGCTATCTCGGGTCGGAGCATTTTTAACATCAACCGGACCCTTTCTTTTTTAGTTCGGACCAGTTCAGGGCACAGTCGGGCTAGGCGGTTGAACCTCTTGACGGCTTCATTAACTGACAGATCACTTTGTCGGAACTCAGTGAACTCGTCATAGTGCTTGTTGGTCACTCGTATATGGAAGAATTCCTCTAAGAACTCTGTCTCAAAATCTGTCCACTACATTTGGTTTATTTGCCTTTTCGCCTTTACTCTGTCCCACCACATCCGGGCATCTCCGGTAAGACAGAACGACGCGCATTTGACCTTCTCGTGTTCAGGCCAATCCAGTAGTTTCATTATGTTCTCCACGGTTTTGAGCCAGGCTTGCGCATCCCATGGTTCGCAGTTTCCCGAGAATGCTTCCGGCTTAAGCCTTTGTCACTGAATCAGATAGGCCTCTTGTCGGACCATCGGAGTAGGGGCTGCCGGGGGCATTGGTGCGGCTGTAGGTATAACAGGTAGTGGATTCACCGGTGGGGTAACTGGGTTGCCTTGCTGACCCATTAAGGTAGTGATCAGCTGTTGTTGTTCTGCGATCTGATGCTGGAGGTCTGCGACTACCTGCGTCAGATCTGGTGGAGTCACTATCCCTCCGGTTCGGGCATTGCGTGTCCTAACCATGTTTATCTAAAAGAAATAGACTAGTGTAAGTGGTTATCGATTTTAGCCAATCTAACGTACTGGTTTGTTTCTATCTATTTGTTATGGTATTATTCCTAACCTACCAATATGTAATCTTAATCTAATTTATAACTAAAAGCATAGAATAAAGCATCAAACATAAGTAAGTAAAACATGAACTAAAGCATAAACAACATAAGGAAAAATAAGGAATATAATGACAAACAATGTAACATAAGGAAATAAAGCATAAGCAATGTAGTAAAGAAAATAAAGCATAAGTTATATAATCATGAAAATTAAGTATAAGCATATAACAAGTAAATTTAGCATAAACATTCTTACTTGGAGCGGCAGGTAGGAGGCTTGATGTGTGTGTAGTGAGCTGGCAATAACCTGGCTCTGATACCAACCTGTAACGCCCGCCCTCCCTGCTACCCTAAGGGACGGGGCTACGATACTCTACGTATAAATTTTTCTTTTTAAAACAGCGGAAGACTTAAAATAATTTTCATAGTTTTAATAAAAACTTTTCTTTTAAATTTCTTTTGAACTATACTATCACATGGCATCAAAATCATAACATCAAATCCAGTGGAACCATAATGTCAAGCCACACATGTTTAGGTATCACAAGTCATAAAATACCAATGCATAGTTCTTTAAAGAAACTTTAAGCAGGTTCTTAATTAGTTGCCTAGCCACCGCCACACATATCTTCGTTACCCCTCCTGCTGCTCCTTTAGCTCATCCAGCTTTTCCCTTTATCAGTGGTACAAGGAAAGTAAGCTATGAGCACTCATGGCTCAGTAAGTTCCTTTCCTACTCACTAAAACCAAAAATCAGCACATAATCAAGAATGCATCAACAAGTAATAATCTCAACTAATCATGGCATAACATAGCATTCTATTCAAGCATATCATGCATCATAATATAATCACAACTAGTCATAGCATATCAAGCATCACCATGGCCGAAACATATACATAGTGCATTGCATAAAACATAGCTAGACATGGCATAACAAACAAGTATCATGGTATATCAAAGCATGGCCGAAACATGTATATCAAAGCATCATACTATGGCCGAAACATGTACATCAAGGCATCATCATATCTATGGCCAAAATCTATATATTAGGCATCAACAAATCCATTGCCGAAACATGTCTATAAGGTATAGCATGAACATAACATAATCATACCTTATCATGGCATATCATAATCAAGAGCATAACATGAAACATAGCATAATCATAAGGTGTATGCAATATGATTTTGGAAAACATGTATCCGAAAAACATGTGTATGTCTCATGATCTTTCACTACAAGAAAAAAGTCAAACAACAACGGTTTTTCACCGTTGTCGTAGGCCATTTTGAACTGTTGTTAAAGGCCGTGTTGTTAAAAGGGGTGGCAAAAGACAACAGTTTTTAACCGTTGTCTTTGAAGGCAAAGACAACATTTTTTACAACGGTAAAAAACTGTTGTCTTTTCCTTCAAAGACAACAGTTTTTCACCGTTATCTTTGAGCGTCTACCTTTAATAACAGGGTCTTCAACAACAGTTTTAAACTATCTACGACAACGGTAAAAAACCGTTGTCTTTTTTAGAAAAAAAATTAAAAAAAATTAATACACAATTTTCCAATATTATAAATCATTCAAAATACTAAATTTCAAAATAAAATTTAATATACAATTTTTGTAACATTCAAAAATAATATTTATAACATTCTGAAGAAATTTCATAAGCAACCAACAAAATTTCATAAGCAACCAACAAAATGATAACACTATTAAAACAAAGGTAGAACAATATAACACAAGATTTTCTACTTAGATGTCGGTGAAGAGGAGGGATTGCAGCTCCTAGTGCTCCTTAATTTGTTAAAGTCTCTTCATTTTTTTAGCTTGTCGGCATTCTTCCCAATACTCTTGAGGACACCTAAAAAGAGCAGAATGAAATTATACAATCCTGTGCACAAGAACTATGTAATTCTAAGTGGTGGATCATGTCTGTCACAAGTTCGCCACTAATTTTTTTGACCATTATGCACAGATTGTAGACAAGCATGAAAATAAGCAGAACCATAAATATAAGCGAATAAAGGATACCTTTCAATCTTCGAAATCTTCTTTTCTGGTTGGCCCGTCTCCTTTTCCTCTCTTCTTTTGTTAACTCTGCCTCTTCTTTGATATTTCCTTTTCCATGAAAAATCTCCTCAGGGGCAAGCATAGCCACATCTGAGACGGCCAATGGAGCAACCTGCAAAACCATTGTATTTCAGTGACTCGAAACTGTTTTTACCATAAACTAAAAGACAACTCCAAAAGATATTTTTACCTCTTCCATTGCTAGAGCAGGTACATTGACTTGTATAGACATATCCTCAATAACCTACATCATAACTTATGGTCAATCAAGAAATAAATACTAAAAGAATTAAACACTTGATAAGCTTTATTGCTAACCGGCTTTGTAAAATGAGTGATTTTAGCAAATAAACCTACTCCTGACAAACTATATGTATTATCACACATTTTCAGTAAAAATCTTACAACAACTAGCACATTTAATTGCTCTGCTTGCACTATTGTACAGTCACAAAGAATATTCTTCATCAGGCTGAAATCTAACTTTAGAATATCTTAATCATTTTAGTAAGGACTGAAGAGTGAAGAGCATTAGTTGATCATTAGTTGTTTTTGTTGTGTCCAAAAACAATTGGACCAATCACACTGCAAAAATTGTTGTAGAATTTAATATTCATTGGCGTTCTTAGCCATTCAAGGACTTTAATGTTCCATGTTCATACAATAAAAACTTCTGGCATGATGAAATCAAATGTAAAGCAACAGTATCTTTATGCCCTTCACAAGCCTAAAGCAAGGTAATTATTTCTTAAACAGTTCATACTTAGCATCATTCATAGAAATCTTCATACTTTTTCAACCTTAACAAGGTAATTATTTTCTGTTTTAAGACTCTATTTGCGTGTTACTAAATGAAAAGGTTCTAAATTTCAGTAGCATGAGAAAATTGGCAAAGACAAAGAAGGAAACAGATCAATACCCAAGAATAAGGCAGCTGTCAGTGAAGAAGAATAGCGAGGCATCATCAGTCAAGATGAAGTTCTTCAAAAATGGTATAGCGCCAATGATGATAGCCAAAGAGTAATTCCATATAAAACATTAGTAATACCTAATCCCATATAAAACATCATTAAAGTAATCATGGAAAATATTGCTTCTGCATAACATGTTAAAGATAATCATTAACAGAAGGTAACAATACAATAATTCAAATAACCACCACAAAAAATTCAGAGAATTTCATGTTACCCCCCAAAAGTTTGCCCTTTTGCCAAATGTACTCAAAGTTTCATTATAAAACTCTAGTGAAGGCAGGGGTTTTAACTTATTAGAGTTTGTAAAGGTTGGGAGTTTGCTTTGCTAAACTAAAATTTTGGTTTAGAGGGATGTTGCCAATGAAAAAGTAGTCATCGCGGTATTGACAAAATGAAACTCTGATTCATTTCACAAGAGAGTAAAATCTGGAAAAAATTAAAATTTCAATATAAGAAATGAGCAAGTTTGTATTTCTTCATAATCAAAGAATTCATAAAAATAACAGAGGAAGGAAATTAGGAAGAGTCAATGAGATGATACTTGATCTTGACCGGTTAAACTAATACATTCATTACAGAAAATCAAACAAATATGAAGTTCACATTTTTATCTCAACACAAAAAATGTTCATTATACTTGGCATGCCAACATCATTGCTCTTCACTCTAAAAGCATAAATAAATTAAGATCCCAATGTCCATGAGACAAGAAGCCCCAGAGAGTGTTTTAAGTATAAAGTATTTAATAACAAGTGACAAGGACAAGGAATTGGAAATTAGAACTTCAAAAAGACAATTTTCAAGTCAAATACTCACTGAGGCAATAATGGGAGGCTGAAAAATTTGCTTTAGCTTCATCTTTCCAACAATATACCATAGGATGCCAATTATCTGCATAACCATCCAATCCGACATATGACACGCTCAGATATTAGTATAAAAAAAATTATAATTTAAAAAATGAATCGCCAGAACTTCAAACAAGGTTCTTTCATTTTCTAAACTAATATTAAATCCAATTAATATAAGTTAACAGGTAACCACAGATTTAGAAAGCCATTTCCTAGGCTGCTTATGCAACTGCATAAACCTTATGGCCACATAAGGATCATACACACTAAAAAAATCCTAAGCTCGTTGAAATCCATGCCACGCTCAAGTTAATATTGACTACACCATACCAACTTTGACAAATCGACAAACAAAAAAACAAGTATTTAGTTTAGATGAACTGAATAAGGTTTTAACTGCACATACAGATCACATATCTCATATGTCACTATTTAGTCCTCTTCAAAAACCATCTAGGCGGCTCAACGTTGTCCAATCATGAGCTTTTTAATACCATGGTGTGAGATTGCAATTTGTTTTGTTAGCCATCACACAAAGATAGCATTATGGCTGATAGGAAAAGCAATGTTATACTAAAAAGAACGTGGAGTCTTATGGTCCATATTTGCATACTTCCTTAGGTCCACTTTGGATACTTGCACTGGTCCAAAGTACAAAATTTGTTAGTTCCATATTTATCAGTAGCAAACAAAGTCATGCTTAGATTTACTTTCCTGATGATTTCAACCATGTCATCAATGTTGCAGCTAGATTATCTAATTTTAGCTTAAAAAACTATTTTTTGGCTTTTGCATAAAGAAGCTCAATTCGATGAGAAAGAAATTAAGCATAAAAAGATAAAAAGGTGGGGAAATCAATTAAGCTCTTAAATTGCAGCGCAATGGTAAAAAAATTATAAACTAAGATGGTAATAAAATTTCTTATTTCTTTCTTATGCCCTTTTTTTTCCCAAAATAAGGAGGCACGCAGTAGTACATGTTAAGTTGCAAGATCACAATAAAACGTCTTAATACTAGATATCCAGCTTCTTGTAGATTTTGCACTGAACATTTTTTTTTTCAGAGAATACCATTTCAAAAAGAAAACAGGTCACCATTAGGTCATCTAGGTCTAAAGATTAACACAATCTTCAGCTAAGTCTAGTCTCAAGCTCCCATTGTGCATGTTGTTAAAGGCTAAATAAAACCTCGTATCAGAACTCACCTTGGAAGTTTCAGAAGATACGCGCGCTCCAGGCTCGTCAATCGAACACCTGCAGGTCATAACTAAAAAATGTTGTTACCCTCCCGAGAAAATAGTAGAACAAAGCATAGGCGGAAAAAGCAGAGCGAAAGCACTTTGGAGGCTCAGGAACACGAGACAAAGGCGAAGCCGCCTTCCGGAGGCGAATCAAGCTGCGCCGCTCTGCGAGCGACATGTCATCGAGATCGTCGGTGGCCTCGCTGCTATCCTTGCCAGTACCCATACGAGATAGAGAGCGACGAGGAAGAAGCGAGGGTTACGGTGTCCGCCGGAAGATGAGCGGAGACTAAGGGACCCGGCGAGAAGGATGAGGGATCGTCGTCTCTGTTCCTTCTTGATCTTTCTTAGGGGAAGAAGGATGAGGGAACGTGGAGTCTTATGGACCAGTGCGAGGTGAGGCTTAGGGGAAGAAGTCGGCAATGAAGAAAGGGGTTCGGCGGTGTCGCGGGAGTGAGGGCTCGGGATTAAGGAATTCGGTGGAGAAGGGAAAGTAAGGGATTCGCGGAGGAGTCGCGAAGGAGGAGTCTGAGTGGGTTTTAGGTTTTTTTTCATGAAGTTAAAAAAACTGTTTTGTTTTTATGATTCAACAATATTCAATAGACAACAGTTTAATAAAACTGTTGTATATTATCACATAAGCAACACTAAAAGACAACAGTTTTTTAAAAATTGTTGTCTTTGACATACATTAGACAACAGTTTTTTAAAAACTGTTGTCATTTAAAAAAAATTATGGTGAACAATAACGGTTTTCAATAAAACCGTTGTTAAATGGCAAAAAGACAACAGTTTCTCGAAAAACTGTTGTCTATTAGGTGTGGTTAAATCTAAAATTTCTTGTAGTGTTTAAAACCATTTTCTTTTACATATATATACTTGAAAGTAATCTCAACATAAGGGGGATCCCGGCTATGTACCACTTACATATTGCGCGCAACCTTGTAGGTCCAAGGTAGCAAGTCTTGAACCCTACGAGGCAAACATACTAGGCCCTTAGTCCTAGGGGCACTTAGGAGCACATCCCTAATGAGGTCCTTAGTCCCCGGGGCGCTTATGGAGCCCACCCTTGGTACAAGCCACTCACACATAAAGTAAAGTACATGTCATATATATCATGTATCATAAAAGCATGCATCACTTAGGCACACATCATATCATAAAAGTATGCATCACTTAGGCATACATCATGTCATAAAAGTATGCATCACTTAGGCATACATCATATCATAAAGGTATGCATCACTTAGGCATACATCATGTCATAAAGGTATGCATCACTTAGGCATACATCATATCATAAAGGCATGCATCACTTAGGCATACATCATGTCATAACAATATGCATCACTTAGGCATAGATCATAAAAACATGCATATCTTAAGCATAAAGCATATCATCAAGCATGCATGATTTAACCACATAGCATATCATGGAAGCATGCATATTTTAAGCACTAAACATAGCATTAAAGCATGCATAATTTAACCACATATCATAACATAAGCATGCATATTTTTAGCACAAAGCATATCATATCATAAAAGCATGCATATCATATCATAAGTCATAAATCACAAGCATACATATTGAGCATAAGGGTGTATCTTGTGATTATCCTATCATAGGAAACATGGTATCATATTTATCTTAGTTTTAAGCTTCCTAAACCCTTGTGGCCGAAACCCTTTAGAGCTCAATTTAGGTTAAACACAACATCCAAGCATGTGACACCTAAATTATCATCATAACATTTTCATAGGAAGCATTATAAACATGATTAACTTAGTTTCTAAGTTCCTCAAGTCCCTAATTTCATATGGCCGAAACCTTAAGGTGTGAAACAAGGTTCCATATGACATAAAAGCATGGACAACTTTAAATCATATTTATAACATTTTTACCAAGGAACAAGGTAAACACATTTGACACATTTGAATTAGTTCCTAAGTTCTTAAGCCCTTAACATATGTCATGGCCAAAATTTAACAAGTTCTCATTAGGGCTACAAACAAGCATACAAGCATGTGAACTTGGACTAACATTATGTATAAATTCATACAAGGCATCATACAATAGTTATGGCCGAAACATACCCTAGCATCATTTTAGGTCATAAAACAACATATAGCAATTGAATCTTGGCTTTCTACTTATCATATTTCATGTAGAGTGACATGAGAATATTTAATTTAAGTCCTAGGGTTTCTAGGGCATCTATTCCTTCATGACCGAAACATTCAAGGGTTCATTTAGGTCATGGAAAAATTATACAAGCATGTGAAACAATCAACACATTATCCTATTTTCATAAGAAGTACTTTTAACACATTTGGTTTCATTTCTAAGGCCTCTAGGTCTTTTAAACCCTACTTGACCGAAACTCACAGAATATAAACTTGCTTCAAATAGCCTAAAATCATGATAATTTATACAAGTTTCATAGCATGTATAAGGACAAGCATAATGAGTATACATATGAATTGTGTCTTAGGCTTTCTAGGTTTCTTTTTCTCTTTTTCTTTTATTTTTTTCTCATGGCCGAAACCTACCATTCCTTAGATAGGTTTTTAAGTGGCCTAAGGCATGAAAAACCTAAGTAAGTTTCATGTCAAAAGTTACTAAGAAACATATATACAAATTGGTTCATGAATAAGCTAGGACCCCTTGTGGTCATACATGTTATATGTCATGCAACTAATTTTTCTACACCCTAATTAAGCATGAGGGCATTAAAAAACTTTCATATCTAAATAGCACAGAGGTCTTGAGCATATTAAAATTTTGTTTAAGCTTTTCTAAGCTATCCATCTCATCATGGCCGAAAAACCCTAAGAAGGAGTTCATGAAATTCTAGCAATATTCAAGCATACAAATCCTTTAAGATCTTTGTATTCTATCACATGAGCATGGTTATTTAAATTTCAAGGTCTTCCTAACCCTAAACCCTTTCTTGACCGAATCATATGAGTGGGTTTTCTCTTAGTTTCAAATATCTTCTAAGGAAGAAAAACTAATACATGATCCCTAATATTTCATAGGGAGAACCTTGTACTAGTTGGGTAAAACAATAAATTTCTCTAGCCTCTTAAGAATATTTTTGGCCGAAATTCTAGGGTTCAATACTCCTCTGATCAAGCATCATATAGGTATAAAAGCATGAAGAAGAACCCCTTTACATAGCATAGAAAAATCTATCATGTAGTGAAGACTAGTTTAAACATCATTAGATTTTGAAAGCTCTTCTTGGCCGAATTTTCTCAAACTTGTTTCTAGGTTTTAAAATCTTCATAAAATCCAAAAAGCACATAAAAGCCTTGTACCATAGGTGAGGTGAAGCTTACATCCTTTTCGCTTGTGGATCTAAGGTATGGTGAAGAAGAAGTAGCCTCTTCTTCTAGTTCCTTTCCCTTGATTCCCTTGCTAAGTCCTCCTTGTATCTTAGGTTTTCTTAGGAGAAAACCTTGGCTTGGGGCCGAAAATGGAGGAGAGGGGGAACTGAGGTTTCGGTGAGGGAGAGGAGAGAATGAGAAAAATGAGAGAAAATAGAATTTTCCCTTTACATATTCTCTTTTATGTTAAGGGGGAAGAGGTAGCAAACTTAGTTTTTGCTTTCCTTCTCCCTTAGCCTTTTTTTTCTATTTTATTTTTATTTTTATTTATTTATTTATCCTCATCATTCATGGTGAAATAAGGGGGAATGAATCCCCTTAATTCCTCTTTAAGTTTTCGGCAAAATCAAAGAGGAAGAGGGAGAGGAAGGGAGGAAGGCAAGTTGCCTTTCTCTTGCTCTTTATTTGTTTCCTTTTGGCTAGCTTTTACTCTTACCTTTATCATGAGTTTCCCTCCTTTGCTATCAACATATTATTCCTATCCCAACTGGTTATTACCCATTAATTCTATGAAATATAATATAAGAGATTCATGGTTCAATCCTTGACCTCTTCCTATTTTTATTTCTTTTTATTTCCTTTTTGGTTCAACTCACTTCCTATTATTTTCTAAGGCAAAATCCCACATTCATATATTTATCTTACAAGCTTAGTGGGTATTACATACACTCTCTAAAATTAGTAGAACATGATCGAGAATGTCATTGGATATTTTTTTATCCTAATAATTCTTGATTACGCTTGATCAGGAAAGGGCAGTTCTTCAAGAAGGTTGCAGCAATGTGTTTGTTGTTGGTGATTCTGGAGGGACTACAACAGATTTGTTCTAGTTTCTGAAATCTTATTCTTATCTGGAGTATATTCTTGTTCTTTCATGGCAGAAGCAAGCTACTCAGCTCCACGCCCAGCTACTCGTCACCGGATCGCTCTCCCACTCCCCATCTACCACTTGTTTACTGAAATGCCTCATAGAAGTCTCCTCCGCCCTGCACTCCTATGCTCTCAGCTTCTTCTCCCGAATCCTTCCACCTTTCACTGGAACACCATCATCCGGGCCTATTCTTCCCGTCATTTCCCCCGAGAGTCCCTCAATTTGTTCTGTAAAATGCGTCAGAAGAGCACAGTGCCCGACGCCTACACATTTCAGTTCATGTTCAAGTCCTGCAGCCTTGTAGGCTCGACCTTGGAAGGGCAAATAGTGCATGCTCTGCTCGTCAAGCATTTTCCTGACTGCGACACGTTTGTAGAGAATTCTTTGGTGTATATGTATGTACAACTTGACAGCATTGACGATTCTGTGATAGTGCTTAGATTGATCGACATGAAAGATGTTGTATCCTGGACGACGATAATCGAGGGACTTGTGAAATCTTGACTCGTGGATGATGCTCGGAAGCTGTTCAATGAAATGCTTATGAGAAATATGGTTTCTTGGACGAGTTTGATAGCCGGCTATGCTAAAGATGGAAGGGCTTCATAATTAATTTTTAATACCGTCTTACCAATGAGAGAAGAAAATTTTCATTATCCAGCCCCTTAGTAAGTATTTCAACTTATTATTTAGACAATTACATATAAGAAATAAAGTTTACATTTTTGCTAGCTTCTCTTTTGCGGAATTTTGATCGATCCTATGTTCTTCGCCTTGTCAGGTTGAATTATATTATTAGCAATCTATACCATAACTATATTAGCACAATAGGACAGAAAGGTTTTCCTGGCTACAAATATAATAGGACAACAAGGTTTTCCTGTTTACAATTTTTTGCTCTTCATTGTCACAAATGCAGTCTATCAAGACTAAAAGTTTGTTAAGCTTATAGTTCAAAAATGTTTATATTTTTGTTTATGCGCTGCTTAAGTCAGGCTGGAAATTCTTTTTGGTTAGTTTTCTTTTATGTAACAAAAAGAGTATGGTAGACATTCTTGTGTCATCTCTTTTTTACTTGTCTATAATTTTATACTTGGATCTTGAAAATCATGCATGTGTTTGCCTGTATAATGTATATTCAAATGTATGTTGAAATTATAGTTTTTGTCTTGTTGCATGCAAGCTTTACTTGTAAGCTATGTATCTTTTATTTTCAAATAGCAAATAATTTATCTTTAATTTTTTGGTTGGTAGGTTGAGAATGAATTTCTTGAGAAAATTGAAAGACTTGTAAGATGTGAGGCTTTTGCTTATCAGAAACTCTTAATGAAAAGAGTCGAGGAGAATCTTGGTTTATTAGGAAGTGTTAAGTGCTAGATTGTATACTAAAAGTCTAACTTTTTGTATAAATATTTATTTTGAAATGAGAATCATATTGGTCAAATGTCTGCATTTAGTTATATGCAGTTATCCGTTTAATTTATATTGTAGGTAACATGGTGTGTGGTATCACACAAAAGATCATGTTATCAGTTCCTTATAAATTATAAATAGAAGCTCACAACCAAGATGGATTGAGACAACCCATTAGAATGGTTGTAGTGTAATTTGGTATTAGTTTATCTTGACTATAAAATTATACTAGTACACTATGTATGTATTGAGCAGGACCATTTGAGGTTGTTCCTTTTGTACTGACTGCATAAAAGAACAAAACCTCAGTTATTATGAATGTGCGTACTCTTAATCCCAATATAATAACAAGCACATGTACTTAGTATTTATTTCTTTAATTTATCAAAGGGTGAGATTTATTCGTTAAATCAATAGGTATGATAAGTTGGGAAATAATATTATTTATATTGTGTGTTGTTAATTATAGAAGGAAACTGTGTCCTATTTATTAGGATGATGATGTCCCATTGAGGAGCTCATAAGGATTATCTTATAAACTCTGCAGGTGGACTCAGTTCCAACATAACAATGAAGTTGAGTGGTACTACTCTTGGAGCTAGATGTTAATTAAGTGAGTTGTTAGTAACTCATTTAATTAATGGGCATTCGATATCTTAAATACAGAGAGATTAACGCACTCATGATAAGAAGGACCCCATAATATAATATGGGATTAGTGCGGTAGTTCAATAATGACTCTTTAGTGGTATGAGTTATTATTGATGAACTTGAGTTGGGTGTTCGGGTCGAACACAAGAAGCTCAAGCTCATTAGGAGGCCAAAACAAATTCCTCTTCTAGGTCCCTGTTATAGATTCTATGTATAAAGCCTCGTATCCAACCAAGTCCACTTCTTACCCAAGCAATGGGTCGGCCACATCCTTGCTTGGTGCCCAAGAAGTGGGTCGGCCAAGCCTTGCTTAGTGTCCAAGCAAGGGGTCGGCCATACCATAATATAATAGAAAAGGACGTTTTTATTTAAAATAAAATTTAATTTTAAATCTTTCCTTTTTTGCATTCACCAAGGATTATAAAAGAGAGGTAGATGGTGCCTTATGGTAGAACACAACCTAAGCTCTCTCTCTTTTATTCTCTTGTGTGGCCGGCCCTCTTCTATTGTTTTCTTTCTCTTGAGGCCGGCGACACCTTGCTTCAACCTTTGTGGCCGACGATGCTTGGTGGAGAAGAAGAAAAGGTTCGGGTGCTTTGTCTTGGTAGATCGTCGCCCACGCGACGTCTAAGGACGAGAGGAATACAAAAGAAGATCAAGAGGTCTTTGTCTACAAAGAAAGGTACAACTAGTTCTTTATACTTCAGCGAAACTAGTTTAATTTCTCTTTGTATGGATCTTGAAATACCAATACAAGAGGCTATTGATTTTGTACTTCAATTGAGTTCTCTGTAGTTAAACCTAGGGTTTACTGTAAGGAGTTTAAATATTTAATTTCTTTAAAAGGCTTTGTCTAGAAAGTGATGGATGATCCCATAACCAAGAAGGTCGAGTGCCTCGCCAACGACCTAGAAGTCAATCCTTGAAATAGATATTTAATCAACTTCTATAATATGGTTTAACTTCTGAAGAACACATGAGTTGAACTTGGATTAATAATGTTAAGTTTCATTTGCAATCCAAGTTTAATTTTTGAAAAACACATGGGTTGCTAGGAAAAGTTCTGTACTTGTACAAATTTTTGTACAGGGGAAACAGAATAGAATTTTGAGTAGCATCCAACAATTGGTATTAGAGCTAGTTTTCTGCCTCTATGTGTTTGGTTTTCAGTTAAATTATGCACTTTTCATACATAAATTTAGGCAGGATAATAGTAGGATGTGCAAATAGAATAACTCTGTGGTTGCAGGCATCCTAGTTCCAACTATTATTGCCCTATCGTGTTTGTGTGTGATTTAAACCCTCAAGCATGTCGAGGGAATTTTATGTGTGTGCATGATTGTAATTATTAAATATAGCAGGAGCTGTATTAGTTTTAGGATTTTACATTCTGTTCGATCTAGATTAAATGTACATTCCCTTGTGGAATATAGGATCAATAAATGTAAAATTTTATTTTTGTCGCGGATCGTATCCTTGTGAGGCGTGGTGCTATTTGAGGACCAGAGGTGCAGCGGAAAAAGGAAGCAAGATAGACGCGATGACATGACCCATTGGCGGTGGCTAGGGTTGGTGGCACACGAAGGACAGCTATGGATGAGGCCATAATAGTTGGAAAATTATTTTTCATATTTATTGCCTTTTATGCTGTTTATATGTGCTGTGTGTGTGTGCGCGCGCATGTTAAAATTCCTCATTTTAAATAACTAAGTGGGAGAGGAATTATTTAAATTTCATGGTCTCCATTATTGGTTTGTAAGTGATGCATTCAAACTTGCGTGTTGACTTTGAGTGTCTTCCTCCACATCGGATAAGTTTGTTTACGGATCACTAGATCAAACATCCTTTATAGATGATTATAGGAAATTATTTACGTTTGTGTGATCTTCTCCATCTGAAGGGGCACAATCATATTTAATGGACCAAGTATCAAGTAATGGAATACACTTAGGCGCATTTATTAGTATCCTCCCCATCAGAGTCACTGTTATTATTTGTGTGACCGAAGAAAAAAAACTATTAATTTTATTTGTCATAAAGTTAGGTTGGCAAGATAATAAAATTAATGGGCAAACCCCCCCCCCCTCTTACAAATGTTTGAATTTGTATACGTCCATACTATCGTGACATATAAAAATCACGGTGTTTTGAGGTGTTGATGAATTTAAATGATATTGTTTGAGGAATCAATATTATTTTAAATTCTAAAGTTTTGACCAAATATTTTGTGATTCTTAGGATTCCAAATGGCTTTTAATCCTCTTGCTATTATATTGAAAGAAAACAAACTTACTGGTCCCAATTACATTGATTGGAAATGAAACTTGGACATTATCTTAACTGTTGAAGGATACAAGTTCATACTTCTTGAGGTCTATCCTGCTGAACGAAATATTTATTTTGAAATAAGAATCACATTGGTCAAATGTCTGCATCTAGTTAAATGTAGTTGTCTATTTAATTTATATTGTAGGTAACATGGTGTGTGGTGTCACACAGAAGATCATGTTATCAGTTTCTTATAAATTATAAATAGAAGCTCACAACCAAGATGGATTGGGACAAACCATTAGAATGGTTATAGTATAATTTGGTATTAGTTTATCTTAACTATAAAATTACACTAGTACACTATGTGTATATGGAGCAGGACCATTTAAGCAGGACCATGTGTGCATTGACTGCAGTCAGTATAAAAGGAACAACCTCAAATGGTCTTGCTCAATACATACATAGTGTACTAGTGTAATTTTATAGTCAAGATAAACTAATACCAAATTACATTAACCATTCCAATGGTTTGTCCCAATCTATCTTGGTTGTGAGCTTTCTATTTATAATTTATAAGGAACTGATAACATGATCTTCTGTGTGACACCACACACCATGTTACCTACAATATAAATTAAACGGACAACTACATTTAACTAAATGCAGACATTTGACTAATGTGATTCTCATTTCAAAATAAATGTTTATATAAAAAGCTAGGCTTTTAGTATACATTCTAACAATCTCCCACTTATACTAAAAGACTATACTACCATATATGCTGTCATACATCTGATCCTCATCCCCTCAACATACCCATCAAAAGCTCTCGTCGGAAGGGCCTTAGTGAAAGGATCTGCCTGGTTATCTTCTGATGCAATCTTGGCTACAACAACTTCTCCTCGCTTTACGATGTCTCGTGTCAAATGGTACTTACACTCAATGTGTTTACTTGCCTTATGGGCTCGTGGTTCCTTCAAGTTTGCTACTGCACCACTATTATCACAATAAATTGTGATAATTTTGGGTAAACCAAGAATCACATCTAAGTCCATCAAGAAGTTTCTGAGTCATACAACTTCTTTGACTGCCTCAGAGGCTGCCACATACTCAGCTTCTATAGTGGAGTCTGAAACACATTTCTACTTAACACTCCTCCATACTATGACTCCACCTCCCAAAGTAAACACATACCCTGAGGTCGACTTACTATTGTCCCTATCTGATTGGAAGTCCAAATCTGTGTAACCCACAGGGAGCAAATCATCTGCCTAGTAAATTAGCATATAATCTCTAGTCCTTTTCAGGTACTTCAATATATGTTTTACGACAGTTCAATGTCCTTGTCTTGGGTTACTTTGATATATGCTAACCATGCCCATGGTAAAATAGATATCCGATCTCGTACATAGCATCGCATACATTAGGCTTCCTACAGTCGAAGCATATGGAACTGCCTTCATGTCGTCTATTTCCTTTAATGTTTTAGGAGACATCTCTTTAGATAAAGGTACTACATGTCGAAAAGGAAGAAAACCTTTCTCGGAGTTTCGCATACTAAAATGAGCTAGAATAGTATCGATGTATAAAGCTTGGGATAAGCACACCATTCTTTTCTTGCGATCCCTTATTACTTTGATCCCAAGAATATGTCTACATTCTCCCAAATCCTTCATATCAAATTGCTTGGACAACCATACCCTTACGTCTGACAACACTTTGACATTGTTGCCAATGAGCAAAATGTCATCTACGTATAGTATAATAAATACCACCACGTTTTTATCACTCTTCTTGTGTACATAAGACTCATCCGGACTCTGAATAAATCTATAAGACTTGATCACTTCATTAAACCAAATGTTCCAAGATCTCGAAGCTTGTTTCAGTCCATAGATAGACCGATTGAGCTTACATATAAGATGTTCTTTGTCCTTCGGAATGAATCCCTCTGGTTGCTTCATATGGATATTTTCTTCAAGACTTCCATTAAGGAAAGTTGTCTTGATATCCATTTGTCAAATCTCATAATCCATATGAGCGGCAATAGATAAAAAAATCCGGATATACTTAAGCATGACTACCGGCGAAAAGGTTTCCTCATAATCGATTCCCTCTTTCTGAGTATACCCTTTTGCAACAAGCCTTACTTTGAAGGTTTCCACCTTCCCGTCTATCCCACTTTTTCTTTTGTAGACTCATTTACATCCAATGAATTTTACACCATTTGGTAGTTCTACAAGCTCCCAGACCTGATTAAAGTACATAGATTCTATTTCATAGTTCATTGCACTTAGACAAGATGTTGCATCTTTATCTTGGAGTGCTTCATCATATGTCCAAGTATCAGGTTCATGCTCACCAGGGATCAAGTCCGAAGATTCTCCCAAAAACATGAATCTATCAGGTTGCCTAACAACCCTCCTACTACGACGAGGCACTACTTGCATCATTTGTGACACGTGTAGCAGTTTCTTGTGGTATCTCATCTTGTACCGTTGGTACTAAAGTAGACGTGTCTTCTCTTATTTTCTTAAGAACAATTTTACTCATGGGCTTGTGGTTCATTACATAGTCCTCTTCTAAAAATTGGGTATTTGTGCTAACAATGACCTTTTGATCTCTAGGACTATAAAATAAACCACCTTTTGTTCCTTTAGGATAACCCACAAACAAGTGAATTTTTGTACGTGATTCCGACTTATCAGTGCCTCCCTTCAGCACATGTGTTGGACTACCTCAAATCTGAATATGTTTCAGACTAGGCTTACACCAATTTCATAATTTTGTGGGAGTAGAAGTTACTAACTTAGAAGGTACCAAGTTCAGAATGTACACTGTCGTTTCTAGAGCGTATCCCCAAAACGAATTTGGTAATTCTGAATAACTCATCATTGATCTAACTATTTCCATAAGAGTCTTATTCCTTCATTCTGCCACACCATTTTGTTGGGGTGTACCAGGTGCAGACAGTTGGGATTGAATCCCGACCTCTGATAAGTAACTCCTAAACTCTCTTAAGAGGTACTTGCCACCACGATCAGACCGTAGTGTCTTGATACCTTTACCATGACGTTTCTTCACATCAGCCTTGTATTCTTTGAACTTATTAAAGCAATCAAACTTACGACGTATCAAGTAAATGTACCCGTATCTCGAATAGTCATCTATAAAAGAGACAAAATATTCGAAACCACCTCTTGCTTGGATAGTCATAGGTCCACACAAATCAGAATGAACCAATTCCAACACATTTTTGGATCTATACCCCTTGGTCTTAAAAGGTCTCTTGGTCATTTTTCCTTCCAAGCAAGATTCACAGGTTGGAAAATTTTCCACCACTAATGAACCCAAAGGTTCATCAACTATTAGCCTTTGAATCATACTCAAGTTAATATGACCAAGCCTTAGATGCCAAAGATATGTTTGGTTTATTTTTGAAGGTTGCTTTCTCTTATTAGAATTAGAAGATGTGTTATTAATTTTCATTTGTTGTATCGTGGGAGTTATTGGATTTAGAGTATACAAATTTCCAACCAACGTACCAGAACATATAACTACCCTATTTTTCTTTACAACTACTTTGTCATCAAAAGAAACAGAATATCCATCTATAAATAGTTTAGAAACTGAAATCAAGTTCTTTCTAAAACATGGTACATAAAGATAATTTCTCAAAATCAATGTTTTATTTCTATCAAAAGATAAGCAAACATCTCTCACTGCAATAGCCGCCACTTTTGTAACATTGACCATGTAGACGGTAATCTCTCCTTCATGTAGTCGTCGAGTTTCTTGGAACCCCTGCTATGAATTACAAACATGATCAGTGGTTCCCGTATCTACACACCATGTGTCACGCCCCGGGGGAGTCCTTGTCCAAAGAAATTTCGGCAGCACCTCCCCTGTACGGGTGACTATCTGAAACATTTCTACAGGCACAATATACATCAGCCACATACGGCTGGAACATATACACAACCACGCAGTTTATATCATCAGCCCACTCGGCTGGAACAAAATATACAACAACCACGCAGTTATATATATTTTTTACAGTCCACTCAGCTGTACTAAAACTAAAACTCAACGGAAACCGATAGAACACCAAACACAAGACTGCTAGCCGGCTAGGCTTACACCACACTACAAAACACCACTTCGGAAACAAAATCAAAACACAAGCTAGATACACAAATACCAAAATACAAATGAACAACAACGAAGACAGGTCTTCTGATGTGACATGGGGACCAGCAGACAGGATACTCAAAGCGACTCCATAAACAACCTGGTACCTGAAAAAAATAGTGTCCACGGGGGTGAGTTCAACAACTCAGCGAATACCAATAGACATGTATAGCAAGCTATAACAGACAGTAATAACTATGGAGTACAGTCTCCTGAACAAAAGCTGGAATGCTCAATAGAAAAGGGCTGAAGAGATCTGTACTCACCAGAGTCTCCTATCAGAATAGTCGATCATCATACCGAGAATATCATAAATCTTGTATGCATGTCAAACATATGCATCCATCCAAATGCAGCATATAAATGCAACAAACACAATCAGTATATGCATCAATGCATATGATGCCAATGACATGGTCACCCCTAACGCCAGTCAACCATCTCACACACAATGGTGAGACCGAGTGGGTAGGGCTGTGACAACCGTGCACTCTGACGTCACTGCTCCTGATAAGTGACCGAGTGGACGGGATGCTGTCGGAGTACACCTATCCTCCTACCCCAAATCATAAATGGGGGAGCTCAATGCTCTCATCTCCCGGTACATGATGATGGGGAGGAAATCTCTGTCGGCTACCACGCTGCGTCACACTACCCATGAGCGGATCAACGGAGCCAAACAGAGTCCAACCGCCTGTCGGCTACCACGCTGCTACACTAAACCAGCGGAGCCAAACAGAGCAGAACTGTCTGCCGGCTACCACGCTGAGTCACCAGACCAACGGAGCCAAACAGCAGAACTGTCACACACCTGTCTGATATACCACTAATCCATGAGTGGTGGTGTGTACGGATACATGTAACTAGCGATGTGCTCGACAATAATGGAGTAGACTATCGCGCAGCATGCAATCATGCGAGATGATGCATGACACTAAGCATGGAAATAACCTGATCAGCATAACAATATCCATATATATAAAATATGTACCGTAGTATCGATGGTCAAATCTGAAGACCTAAGGTACACAGGTCAGGTATGGTATAAAAACCTAGGTCCTGAGCATAATGAGGCATGGTATGTCACTACAATATGAGCATATATAAAATCATGTGGGTACTAACAATAAATGCATAACAGGTGAGCAAACAAACATGTAACAGGTATCCGGTAGTGACATATCGAAACAAGAACGAACATAATTATTACTAAAGGTTATAACCTACTAAATATATCAACATGACATTATCAAAGATAAGTCAAGGTATCCGCCTTTAACTGTAGTCTGTGATAAACAATCCTCACATCAGAACAATCGTCCCGTAATCAGGGTCCTGCATACAAATATTCAATTTAGCTACTCTAACAAGTATCATTTAGCTAACTGAAGATTAGGACCAAATAAATAAACTTATTTCCTTTCCGATTAAGGAAACCCAAATTGAATAAATCCCAAGTGATCCCAATTGTTATAACTCAAGAACAATCTCAACTAATACAATTCATTTTATCACTCAATTCAACCATCATCCATCTAAACCAACCAACCTCCAAATAACCATCATGAATCAAACTAAACTTACCCAATAGTGAGTATCCTTTTATCACCTCGCAGTTAGAGAAGTGGTTGTCAGAAAATTCTAGTCGGGGTAACCATGAAGCTACTGGCCTCAATGTAAATCATCCACAATCCGCACCTCAATCACATCTGAAATTCCAAACTAAGATAACTAATTACTCATTAGTCATGTTATCACATATTAACATCTCAAATAGAATATGTTACCAATCCATATCAACCTAACACTAACAAGAGATCAACTAAAACACTATACATAACTTACCTTGAATCAAAATCCTCAATCCAGATCTAAAACCTTCACATTTCACATGCCAGTGAATTTTCATTCCAAGTACCCTTAAACAGAACAATCTAACATGAGACTCAAAGAGGATAATCTTGAAAAGAAACTAAACCAACAAAGGAGCAACGATCGGATGCTTATACCTCACCAATGATCTGATGGAGCTGCCCCATGACAACCAGAGAACCAATTGAGGTAGAAAGGCAAGGTCAAGCTCACTGTCAATACAAAGGTAAGTGACCATGGGTATGTTGGAGCACAGCGAGGAAGAAAATCCACTCAAGAGCATCCACTCACCATTAGGGTAGATGACGACCCGCGGTGGTGGAAGAGCCTCACTGGTGACGACCAACCCGCCTGGAATGTCGACATCAACGATCGATAATCGGCACTGTGGCAAGCAAAAACTAGGGCACAGTGTCGGTGATGTAAGTTAGGGCACTGGTTGACATCCAAGGGTGGTGGCAGAGGTCGCCAGCGGCTAGTTGGTGGTAACCGACCTCACAGCTTGGCGTCTGTCTCGGTGGTCACCGGGAACAGCGAGTGGCGATGGAGGGAGGTCGTGAGAGGGAGAAGGCAATGTCGGAAATGGCTAGGGCACAGTGACGGAAATCGGAGAGCGCTCGGTGGCTGGCGGTCGTGCTGCCAAGTTGTAGCAGAGGGGGCGGCCATCGCCGGCTAGGGCAGAGAAGAGAGGAAGAGGAAGGGAACCACCACGGCGTCGGTTAGGGCACGGGAGGAGAAGGCATCGCGAGGTTTAAGGCAAGGGACGGGCTCGCGGGGAAGAAAACGGGAAAAAGGAAAAATAAGGAAAAGGAAAAAAGAAAACAAAAACAAATAAATAAATTCAACTTTTTCTCGTTTAAATGGGGTAGTCCAAACAGGCTTTTCCGGATCCCATTTTTATCCTCGTAACCTGAGCCATACGAGCTCTGAAAAAAATCCAAAAAAATTTCTAAAAATTTCATAAATTTCCCTTACCATTATTCGCTATTTTTTGGTATTTTACACCATGTACCGGTAGATAACACCACTAAATATGTTTCAACCACTAGAGAATAAGATATACCTTTATTGTTCTCCTTTCTGCTAGGACAACCCACTTTTCAATGTCCGGGCTGCTTACATGTGAAACACTTGCCCTTCGGCTTCTTCACACTTGCATGCGCCCCAGTCCCAAGAGATTGATTCACTTTTTTTTCTAAACCAACTTGTTTCTTTTTCTTCTTTCTGCCTTTCGGCTTAGAAGCAGAAATATTTTCAGCAATGTGAATTTGAGAACTTTGACAAAATAACCCTTCTGCTGCTTAAAGTTCTGTCAGAAGTTTCGCCAATGAATAGACCCTTTTGTTCATGTTGTAGTTTAGGCGGAATTGGTTAAAACTTTTAAGCAGCGTTTAGAGAATGATATCGACCTGGGTTTCCCCATCGATTTCTGCTCCAAGGACTTCCATCTCATTCAAAAGAGCCATCATCTTGAGAATATGATCCCTTACGGGTATCCCCTCAGTCATGGTGGTCATCATCAAGTTTCTCATAGCCTCCTGCCTAGCAGCCTGATTCTGGTGTCCGAAGAGTTCCTTGAGATTGTGCATCATGTCATAAGCGGTAGGCATGGCCTGATGTTGATGTTGCAGCACATTTGACATAGAAGCCAAAATGTAACACCACACCATCTCATCTACCCTGACTCATTTCTTATGATACTCAATCTCCTCTTCACTAGAATCGCTATTAGACAGGCTTGGACAGATCTCAAAAAGTACGAATTTGTAACCTTTAGCAGTTAAGACAATGTCCAAGTTTCGTTTCCAATCAATGTAATTGGGACCAGTAAGTTGTTTTCTTTCAATATAACAGCAAGAGAATTGAAAGTCATTTGAAATCCTAAGAATCACAAAATATTTGGTCAAAACTTTAGAATTTAAAATAATATTGATTCCTCAAACAATATCATTTAAATTCACCAACACCTCAAAACACCGTGAATTTTGTATGTCACGATAGTGTGGACATATACAAATTCAAACATTTGTAAGAGGGGGTTTTGCCCATTAATTTTATTATCTTGTCAACCTAACTTCATTACAAATAAAATTAATAGTTAATTTTTCTTCGGTCACACAAAAAATAGCAATGACTCTGATAGGGAGGATACTATTAAATGCACCTAAGTATATACCATTACTTTATACTTGGTCCATTAAATAGGATTGTGCCCCTTCAGATAGAGAAGATCACACAAACCTAAATAATTTCTTATAATCATCTATAAAGGAAGTTTGATCTAGTGATCCGTAAACAAACTCATCCGATATAGAGGAAGGCACTCAAAGCCAACGTGCAAGTTTGAATGCATCACTTACAAACCAGTAATGGAGACCGTGGAATTTAAATAATTCCTCTCCCACTTAGTTATTTAAAATGAGGAATTTTAACATGCACACACACACAACACATATAAACATCATAAAAGGCAATAAATATGAAAAAAAATTCCAACTATTATGGCTTCATCCATAGTTGTCCTCCGTGTGCCACCGCCAATGGGTCATGTCATCGTGTCTATCTTGCTTCCTTTTCCGCTACGCCTTTGGTCCTCAAATAGCACCACGCCTCGCAAGGATACGATCCGCGATAAAAATAAAATTTTACATTTATTGATCCTATATTTCACAAGGGAATGTACATATAATCTAGATTGAATAGAATGTAAAATCCTAAAACTAATACAGCTCCTGCTGTATTTAATAATTACAATCATGCACACACATAAAATGCCCTCAACATGCCCAAGGGTCCAAATCACACACAAACACAATAAAAAGGCACCATCTATCATCTTTTATAATCCTTGGTAATGGCTAAAAAAGAAAGATTTTAACAACAATTAAAATCTCTCTTTTAAATTTCCTATTGTGGATGGCTACAAAAGAAAAGTTTTAAAATTAAAAATCCCTCTTTTAAACATTGTAGATGGCTTAAAAAGGAAAGATTTTTAAAATTAAAACCTCTCTTTTAAATCATGGTTACAAAAAAGGAAAGTTTTAACAAAAATAAAATCTCTCTTTTAAACTATTGTAGATGGCTACAAAAGGAAAGATTTTTTATATTTAAAACTCTCTTTTAAAACCATGTGGATGGCTTCAAAAAAGGAAAGTTTTTAAAATTTAAAATCTCTCTTTTAAAATATTGTAGATGGCTACAAAAAGAAAGATTTAAAAAATTAAAAACCCACTTTTAAACCTATCTTGGTCGTCCCCTTGCTTGGGCACCAAGCAAGAGATGGTCAGCCCCTTGCTTGGGCACCAAGCAAGGATGTCGTCGGCCATAAGGATGAGTTGGGTGGATGCGAGGCTTTATACATAGAGGCTACAATAGGGACCTAGAGGAGGAATTGGTTTTGGCCTCCTGATGAGCTTAAGCTTCCTTTATTCTACCCGAACACCCAACTCAAGTTCTTCAATAATAACTCATACCACTAAAGAGTTATTATTGAACTACCGCACCAATCTCATATTACATTATGGACTCCTTCTTATCATGAGTGTGTTAATCTCCCTATATTGATGATGTCCCCAAGAGGAGCTCATAAGGATTGTCATGTAAACCCTGCAGGTGGACTTAAGTCTGACATGACAATAAGGTTGAGTGGTACTACTCTTGGAGTTAGATACTAATTAAGTGAGTTGTCAGTAACTCATTTAATTAGTGGACATTCGATATATTAAACACAGGGAGATTAATACATTCATGATAAGAAGGAGCCCATATAGTAATATGGGATTGATGCGGTAGTTCAATAATAACTCTTTAGTGGAATGAGTTATTATTGATGAACTCGAATTGGGTGTTCGGAGCTAACACGGGAAGCTCAAGTTCATCGGGAGACCAAAACCAATTCCTCCTCTCGGTCCCTGTCGTAGCCTCTTATTTATAAAGTCTTATATACACCCAAACCCAACTTCTTACCCACTTTAAGGTGGTCGGCTAAGCCAAGCTTGGAGCCCAAGCTAGGGTCGGCCAAACCAAGACTAGATGGGTTCAAGTGGTGGCCGACCCTAGCTTGGACCCCAAGCTTAGGTGGCCGACCACAATAAATTAAAAGGGGATTTTAATTTTTTAAATCTTTCCTTATGTGGAAGCCATGGTTTTAAAAGAGAGTTTAAAATTTAAATCTTTCCTCTTATAGCTTTCTATAAAAGATTAAAAGAAAGATTTGATATCTTTCCTTATTTGTAGTTGAAAAGGAAGATTTTAATTTTGGAGAAAACTTTCCTTTTTGTAACCATCCACATGTTTTAAAAGAGATATTTTAATTTATAAAAGTTTCCTTTTATAACCAACCATGAAGGAAATTAAAAAAAGAGAAATTTTTATTTTAAAAATTTTCGGAAACAAATAAGGAAGTTTTAATTTTGTGTTTAAAACTTTCCTTATTTGGAGGACATGTAGGGGTCGACCATAAGATGGATTAAGAGGAAATTTTAATTAAATTTTCCTTATTAGCCATTGGCAAAGAAAATAAGGAAGTTTTAATTATGTTCAAAACTTTCCTTATTTGTCATGACTAAGGATTATTAAAGAGAGGGAGGGGTTGCCCCTTGGATAACACATCTATTATTTCTCTCTTCTAGTTCCTTGGTGGTCGGCCCTCTCCTCTCTTTTTTCTCTCTTCTCCTTTTGTTGAGGTCGGCGGCACTTGGAGGTCTTGTTTTATCTTGGTGGTCGGTTGCTTGTGGAGAAGACGAAGAGAAAGAAAGCTTCCCTTGAAGAATAGTTGGTGGTCGAAACTTGCAAGGAGAAGAAGGAGCACTACAAGAAAAACCCGCATAGACATCAGTGGAACAACAACAGTTTTAAGCAAAAACCGATGTCTTTGAGTATTTTACACCGATTTTTCCAAAAACCGGTGTCTATAAGCCCAGATTTTCGCTCATAGACATCGGTTTTTTAAGCCGATGTCTATGAGCGTCTTTTTTTCATTAATAGACATCAATTTTAACAGCGGTTTATAAAACCCGGTGTCTATGATAAAATAAAATAATATATTTTTCCCACCAATACTTAGCCGAAATTTGCAACACTTCACTCTTACCTCTAAACCTAAACCTATATCGCGCCGTTCACCGTATACCGTCATGACGCCACCACCACTTTCCTCCTCGCGCGCAGGCAGTCCAACCATCTCTCTCAGCTTCATCTTCCTCTTTCCCTTCTTAGATTGACGCCTCTTCCTCTCCTGATCAGGATTGACTCACGACGCATCTCCTCCACCTCCTCTCTTTGGGTAAGAAGAGGAACGAGAAAGGAGAGGTGACGAGTTGGTCTTGTTTTCTAGGGTTTCAGAGTAGTAACGACGGAGGGAGGCAAGATGAAGATGACTAGAGGGAAAGGTGATACTAAGTTCCACTGATCAAGACGATCAAATCGTACCTTTTATTTCTAAATTCTAAGTTTACAGGAACCTCACCGCTGCCCTCTTTCCTCTCTCCCTCTTCATCAAATTCTAAGTTTTCGATCTTCTTTTTTTCGAGGATCTCGACATCTCGTCACGGAGGAGACCAGAGAAGCGAAGCCTAAGGCTGGCACTTCCCTTTCCCGAGCCGCCGTCAGTGTAAGTTCCCACCTCTCGAGCCGCCGTCACTTCCCTTTCCCGAGCAGCTCAATCGACCAAAGCATGCCCAGTCTCCGACGCCACCCACCGCGATCCTCGCTGCCTCAGCGCCATCATCTCCGGCCTCGCCCTCGACGGTCGCCCGCTGGAAGCTCTTCGCCTCTTCAAATAGTTCCAGACCTCCGCCCTCGACCCCGACGAGTTCACCCTTTCCAATGCGCTCTCGCTCTCCGCCAATCTCAGCGCGCTGGACCAGGGAAGGCAGATCCAAGCTCTCGTCTTCAAGAAGAATCTACCCATGGACGTCGCCGCCACCAACTCGCTCATCAATCTCTACTTCAAGTGCGGCAGCATCGCCGACGCGGAGAAGGTGTTCGACGATATGCTTCTGAGAGACGTCTACACTTGGAACAATAGAAACAAAACGTCATCTAAAACACTCCCTAGATTCCAAAAACTCTACTTGAGAAGAAAACTCCTCTCTACAAGTTCTTGTTCTCCAAGATTCATTGCACGTGCGTTAATGTGTTGTGTGAACTTTAGTATGCAATTGGGGTAAAAAAAAATCATAGTACTGAAGTTACAACTCATCACATGCTTTGTGTAGGTGTAACGACCCGCCTCCTACTGACTAGGCTGCGAGGCCGATCGTTACGTAATGCTGTGCTAAATTACTATTGCGGAAAATCTGGATTGATTAAAATTTTTACTAAACTAATTACTGTAAACTGAACTTAATATTCTAGGTGTACCTAGGAGTTGTACACATGCTAGAGAAGGTAATCTATGCCTCTTAGATGACCTGCTAGCTGTAATCAGGCATTTCAATCGACTCATGGATCGATTGGGCTGTCGGATCGATCCAGTGATCGATCCAGCTTGACACTGGCACGGAAGAAGACTCTGGATCGGTCGGCTGACCGATCAGCAAGCCATCTCGCTGCTGTATGCGGCTGGATCGGTCCACCGACCGATCCAGGAGTGCACTGATCGGCCCAGATCCGATCGTTAACTCACCGATCGGCACCGACCGATCGCTGAGTTGTCGCACCGTTCGATTTGGATCGGTCGGTGACCGATCCTTAAACTCTCGGATCGGTCCACCGACCGATCAGTGCACTACTCCTCTCGATTGATCCGTGGATCGATCGGAGTTCTGATAGTCGAAACTCGATTTCAAAGACTTGTTCGTGCCAAAATCTCACATTTCACTTATACAATCCATAAAATATATTCTAATGACATAAAGCTAGCATTCTAAACTGGATATAAAGCATGGTTTACTAGTTCGTAGCATTTAACAATTAAAAGTGCGTGAAAATAGAAATACTAAAGGTTCAATTGTTTAAGCTTGCTAGATCCCCTAAGGATCTTTTATTCCATATTCCTGCCACACACACCATCTCTGCATTGACCTCCAGCTTCCTCTGCTAGTCCATCTTCCCTTTACCTTTATCTGCAGTATAAGGGAAAATAGTATCTGTAAGTTTTAAGCTTAGTAAGAAACCATCTACCTCACTAAAACATGCATACGATGCAATATGTTTTTAAAACATGCTATTTGAAAATACATACTGAATATGCTAAGCATGACATGGCATACAACACATAGAAGTAAACTGATCATGGCAATAAAGCTAATGATAAATTGTCATTTGTATCAACAGAAAACTAAACTGATCTGAACATAAACTGAGCTAGGCTGGAGCTGAATTCAAACTCAACTAACATAAATAATCTTTGTGAGTTTTGAAAAAAAACTAATAATGTAATAGATTAAAGTACATAATCATACTGCTAGTGGGCCCGGCAACTGTACATGCTATGCGCGCATCCTTAACTAGACCCGGGGTTGCAAATCCCGAATTTAGTAAGGTTTACTAGGTTATCTAAACCTAAGGACCGACTATGGGAGCCCAGCCTAGTGGATATCTAATCCTGTACAATGCCACTGAAAATAAAATACTGAACATAACTACTAATTGCTTATTTTGCTATTTCTAGGTTATCTGAACTTAGAGCTAGGTTATCTAAACCTAGAGGCGACTGTGGGAGCCCACCCATTGGACCGTAGTCCCCTGTAAGCTGTAGTAAGGCTAACTAAACTATTTTAGATGCTTCTATTGCATTTACTGAGCTATTACAAATACCTAAGTTGCATTTTACTGAGCTAATCATTTAATCGAACATCTAGTGTGCTTAACCTCTCCCCTCTATTAGGGAGACTACCCCTAGGCACCCGACAACATCTAAAACCTCCAACTGAAGGGGGAAAGATGTGTCCGGCCCATCTAAAGGTACTCACTAAATCCCTAAACCTGCGAGGAGGGTTAAATACACCCTATGTGTCCGAAAAATCTGCATATAACTAAACTAATGCATAGAAAACCAAACGGAGCTACTTATACCGCAGGTGAGGGGTTTCTTACCTCGTACGCTAATTTCCTTACAATACTATTCGCTAGAATTCCGGTGGAGACGACCCCTTCGACAATCTTCTCGCGTCTATGCGTTCCTCTCGCGAAGAAGAGCATCCTCGTGCCGGAGTTGTCGCCGGAAGATGACCTTGGGGCCCTAGGGAAGGAACCCTAGGGTTGGCGCCGAGAGAGAAAGAGGAGAGAAGGGAGAGGGTCGGCGGTGAGGGTTTGGGAGGAGGAGAAGTTGCCGAACCAAAATAACCCTTCACCTAATTAATTCCCTATTTATATTAAGTGGGTATTTTGGCCCAACTTAAACTCAAATATAAATGTTTCCCTTTCCTTTCAGCACGGCCCTGCTGGGTTCAACTGGTTACTAGAATTATTCGTAAACCATAGGTCTCGGGTTCAATTCCCGCCTAAGCTATTTTGCGGTTCTAATTATTTTTGCTGCTTTCGCTACTCGGAAAATTCCGGAAAAATATCTAAAAATTCCAGAAAACTCATAGAATATTTATAATGCAGTTTCGAGAATTTTCGGGCGTTATAGTAGGTCATGCATGCTGTGCACAGGTGTCATACTCATTTGGGCACATGATGTTCTGCTCAATACTGAGAAATACCATACCAAGCAATTCTTAGTAGAAATCATATTAAGTGGAAATCTCCTTGAATGTGTTTGGACGGTCTACTTGCACGATTTGTTCTTAGACATAACACAGTTCATGTTTTTTTTATTCCTCTAAATATAGATCACTATATTGAACTTCACCTCTCAGGTGCCATCTACCAGGCCAGATATGGTTGAAGTTGTGAACATACTCGAGATGATCAGATGCCCTCAGGATAATCCGGAAGAGGAGCTTTCTTGACGGTTTGGTCCACAATCTCTGCGACATAAACCAGTTATATGGTAGATACCTAGAATGATGAACTAGCATGGTAGTTGGATTTGGTTTGCACGAAATGAAAGTAGAAAAAGAAGGCCTAGCTGCTACAGAATAGCTTGACTAACAATTTGCAAGCCAGAAATCCTTGTGAAAGTTAATCGAGGTTTTTCCCTTTCTCTAGTATTAGTGTGCTGCTGCAAGGTGGATTACATTCACCAGGTTCTTATTTGTATAACCTTCTTAAGTTGCATTTTACCTTTCATGCTTCTTTGCTTCCGTTACCAATAAAAACATGGTTTCTTAGAAGCAGGTTGGGTAAAAGCACAATGTGCAACTCTTTATGTTAGTATGTTTTGAGTGTAATTTAGGAGGTTGATCGTGATAAATCAGTTTCAAATTGGTTTTACTCGATGTTATAGTTTTCTTACTCTTACAGTTTCCTTTATGGATGCATCCTGGATATCCATGTGATTGAATTCTGAGTTTTCGATTCGAACTTGCAGGCCCAAGTGATGCGATCATTCCATTCATCTTGTAGCAATTACCAGGAACTCTAAGTTGCATGTTTAATTAAATCTGAAAGGTCTTACTAGTATTCAAATATTGTTACCTCATGTTTCTCCTTCCTTGTTCAGTTCTTGCATATGTAGAGGATTGAGATTGTGAAAGTTGGTGAAGTTCATATAGAGAATGTAAGCCCACCAATGGTTAAAAAAGAACTTGATGATTTTTTTTTCATTTTCAATTGACAAATTTTTATCTTATTCATTTAATTGGTCAATTGCTTGAGTAGCATGTAATTATGTTCTATTACTTGAGTTTATAGATCACTATGACCTTCTATATTGAAAGTGTATCCCTCATAGAGTGACTAGTCATTTTAGGATGAAATGAGTTTTACTCATTAATCCCACATGGATGAATGTCGGTTGTCCATTATACCTATATATTACAAGTGTGTTGCCCTCTCAAGTGAATAAGCTCTGCTTGAATTCAGCACTAATGCTGCAAAGTGGTCACCAACAAGTCATCAAAAATACCATCAGTCACTATAAATGTTTCTTATCATCTCATGTCAGCTTCTTTTTCCAAGTCTGTCCTTGAGGATGGGAACTGACTCATTGCATTGTTCTTTTTATTGTTATTAATAGGCAAGTCTCCATAGAAGAAGGAGAAGGTAAAGCGCAAGAGCTCGGTGTCATGTTTATCAAAACAAGCGCAAAAGCTGGCTTCAATATAAAGGTAGCTATCATACCATGACAAGAACCTATTATGCTTCAAAATCACTTCATGTTTATGCTTTTCAAATTACCAATGCATATATGCCTGATCACAGCTGAAACAGACAAATACTTGTACTGCCAACATCTCCTTTAGGTGCACCAATGACTTGGCCCAAAGATCATTAAACTAATGATGTTATACTTGTTAGACAGATGCACTGAAAGCAACATATGTCATCTTTACGTGCCTAATTCTGTTCAATTCCTGACAAAATGCTTAACAATGGCATGCTAATTTAGTCTCACAAGGCTAGCAAGGGAAGTTAGCTAATGAATAGGATTTATATGGACTTAACATATACACTATTATTAACTCGGGCTTCAATATTTTATTCTCATGGCTGAGAATAAGTTTGTGGATCAATTTTTCCATCAAATCCAATGGCTTCTTATTTATTTATCTGAATATTTCTGATTTTTCAAGGACTGCGGTTACTAATTGCTTCCTCAATCTTTTCAGGCTCTCTTTCGAAAGATTGTGGCTGCCTTGCCCGGGATGGAAACCTTTCTCCTCCATGTTGCTTAGATTTATGAGGTTTAAGAATGAAGGAAGAATCTTTTATTTTGTTCTTTTGAAAATTTATTATGTCAATATAAGTAGAATCTTTTTGAGTTTATGAGGTTATCTATTTAAATAAAAATCTTCTCTTCCTATTTCATTTTGTTCTTTTGAAAATTTATTATGTCAATATAAGTAGAATCTTTTTTGAGTTTCTGAGTTTATCTGTTTAAATAAAAATCTTCTCTTCCTATTAGCTAATTTTGTTGCTTGCTAGTGATTATGCTTATTTACTATTTGCTTTACTCTCACATGTGAGAGTCAGTTCTTTTCTTACATGTTTCTTTATATCAGATATTTAAGTTTATTTTATTTATAACAAGTACTCTCTTTTTTCCTGTGTTTAGGAAAGTGAAAGTGAGGATGATGGTCTTGATATGGGTGATGATGATGATGTTGAGGAACTTGAAAATGAATCAGAGGCTGTTAGGAAAGAACCAACCATTGAGAAACTTGCTCCTGTTTCAGCATCATTTGTTGTTTGCCTATTGAAAATTAATGTCTTGGACGGAATGCTTTCTTGCATTTCTGTGTTCGGAGTTGCTATGAAGAAGGTAAGCTGCAATGCAACTAATATTTTTTTTTTAAGGTTCTTATCTAGGATGTTGACTTGCAACCAAATAGTCATCCTATGTTGGGAGCTAATGGATCCTGTCCAGATTTGGTTAGTCAATAGTCAAAAGACAATTATGTCATGGATACATATGGATGTTCATCTTAATAAAAAGGTTACATATTTCAGATATTGACAGAACATTAACTGAATGTGGAATTTGCACTAGTTGTGTCTTACTGAGCCTTTTGTGCTTTCTAGAGGTCCTTACTTGTCTCTTTAAGAATTTGCATAGGTTGATACAAACAAATCTTAATGAAGTATTTATGTCTATACGTCATAATATATGGACACTTTTTTAGTTTCATCTTATTCTATTTTACTTTTTTTTTCTAATAACATACTCTTTGATGCAAGGTCGAGAAAGCTCATACTACCGACCTTCATTGTGTGGACTGGAACCCCCATAATCAAAATCTTATTTTGACTACGTATATTCTTGATGTTTATTTGTTCCCATTCTATAACCTCTACTGGTTCTTAGGCAGTATTTTGTTACTTTCTCCTATAAACATGATGTCTTGAGTTTGTGAGTCAGTGATTATATGCAGCCTTAGCATTTCTTTATCTATGATCATATTTTTTCTCAGGTTTGTTGATAAGTCTGTGCATATGTTTGATCAACGTAACCTAACTTCTGGTGGTGTTGGTGCACCAATACACAAACTTGATGGTCACAAGGCTGCTGTTCTCTATGCTCAGGCATGCTATATTACTATATTATTAGCATTGGAATACTTCTATTAACTGTTGCTATAACTTACTGTCCTTTTGACTTTATTCCAGTGGTTTCTTGACAAAGCATCAATTTTTAGAAGAGCTGTTGAGGATGGCTTCCTCAATATATGGGATTATGAAGGTATTTGTTTATCTATAATGAAGGTTTTGGAAAGTCATTTTCCCATATATTTTTTTGAGGCGAGTCTTTAAAGACAATAGAGGACCTCTAACTACATTATCAGATAGAGACCCCTAACTACATTATTTAGGCTACAAGCTTGACCTCTACCACATGGCTATAGGGAAAATTTTCTTGTATTTAATTTTCAACTTTTATTTTGTTCTCCATTCATCAAGTTATCAATAATATGACATTGATTACCTATTCATTTAAATAATTTTATGCAACTGAATTTCATAAAATTTATATTACAAGAATAATCAGTTTGTCAATGTGATAACAACCAAGATCATGGTATAAAAATGTTATCAATATTATATAGAGTCTAACAAGTAATGGTATATAAAATCTAGCACTTGTTACATCAATCTATCTGATTAACCCTTTTCTGAATCCAAATTCAGCCTTAAATAAAAAAAGATGAAAAATCACCCAGCTCAATGGTAACCGTTGTATCAATTCACTAGCAAGAAAAATTTCTCCTAACAGGACTTCATTACTTACTAAACCATGATTTTATGGAATTTATATAGAAATCGCAAAAAAGAAACACACTGAATCATAGTGAGGAAATGATCATGTTGATCCCTAATCTTATCCCTAGCCGATCATTAAACATTAAATGTGTGGGAATTTACTAGAATCTACTCCTACATGAAGCAAATGAATAAAAACTACAAGTAAAGTTTACCATAAACCAAAGGGAAAATAGTTTATACTTACTAGAGGATTGAATGGACCCAAAAGGAAGCTCTAACTTGCTGTTTTGGGTGCTGAACTAAGGAGGCAGCTGCCTTCTTGCCGCATTCCTTGCTGCTGTGGTTGGTAGCAGAAATCACAAAAAATAGGGGGCTTAGTGCAGGATATTCAGGATACCAAGATGGCATCAGAGGTAGTACAATAAATAGTATATCTCTTCATCAGAGGTAGCTTTGTTCTTCTATGCTTCACTGGATTTGTTGTGTAGTCATATTTCTTTGTTCAACCATTATCATGCCTAGTAAGTTGTTGTATGATGCTGTCGGTTCTTATCGATCTGTACACTTGAATTAGAAGGAGCAAATTATCTATGTTATATTCTAAGCAGTATATACTAAGTGTCATATATGAAAGTTTTAGATTCTATGTTATATTCGTTATCTTCCACAACAGCCTTTAAAACTCAGTATTCTATTTTATTTGATACATGTACACATTTGTTTTAGTTATTTGACATATGGTGGATTTATGTGTTTTTACAGTTTACAAATCTCAAGTACGAAGTGCGGTTCGAGTGGGCTGAATGCATGCTAGATTACATTTGAAATGCGGTTCTACCTTGATGTGTTAAAAGAATGTTCTACCTTGATTTTGATATCTATTAGCTATCTTTTGATGTAAAAAGAATGTTTGGGTATTTTATGGATATTGTTGTAAGAAGATTATTTATATAATTTGTGAATATTTGTGTATTTTATGGATATTATTGAATGAAGAATATTTGTATAATTTGTGAATATTTGTGCATTTTTTTTTGTTATTATCGGTTTTTCATTGTTTCGGAAATCAAATTTGTGCTGTTAAAAAATATACATATTACATCGGTTTTCTACCGCTGCAAAATCGGTGTTATTAACTAATATTACATCGGTCATTTACCGCTGCCAAAACTGGTGTTATTAACATACAATATTACATCGGTTTTACACCGCTGATGAAACGGTGTCGTTAAGTGATACTACACCGGTTAACAACCGATTCGAAGACCGGTGTCGTTAAGTGATACTACACCGGTTTTAACCCGATGTCTAAAATGACAGACTTTTAACATCGGCTTCATAGACATCGGTCGAAAATGAAATAGACACCAGTGGAAAATCGATGTCTATGAAGGTTTTTGTTGTAGTGGAGGCTTGGGTGGATTCTCATCCTGGTAGATCGTCGCCCACACGACGTCCGAGATAAGAAGAGGAATACGATAGAAGATCAAGAGGTCTCTAGCTACAAAGAAAGGTATAACTAGTTGTCTTATTTCGCATCATACTAGTTTTCTTTATATGGATTTTGAAATACCAAACGCAAGAGGCTAACAATTCTAGGTTTCGAATTTATGATTCGATTTTGTGTTTCTTTTATTTTTTCGATCTTGTGATTCGATTGTTCTTAGTGGTTAAACATAGGGTTACTATAAGGAGATTAAATATTGAATTTCGTTGAAAGACTTTGACTAGGAAGTGGTGGATGATCCCATACCCAAGAAGGCCTAGTGATCCAAGTTTAACCTGGAAGCCGATTTCTGAAATAAATATTTAATCAACTTTGTAACATGGGTGGATTTGGATTAATAATGTCAAGCATCGTTTGTGATCCAAGTTTAAACCTCTAAGAGCAGATAAGTTGAATTTGAAATCAATAATGTTAAGTTCTGTTTGTGATTCCAAATTTAATTTCTAAAGAACACAATAGGTTGTTAGGAATGGTTCGGGGCTTGTACAAAATTTTTGTACAGGGGAACCAGTACGATATTTCGAGTAGCAACCAACAGGTATAAGATGAGATACCACAAGAAACTACTATACGTGTCACAAATGATACACAATTACAAGTAGTGTCTCGTCGTAGTGGGAGGGTTGTTAGGCAACCTGATAGATTTATGTTTTTGGGAGAATCTTCGAACTTGATCTTTGGTGAACATGAACCTGATCCCTGGACATATGATGTAGCACTCTAAGATAAAGATACAGCATCTTGTCAAAGTACAATGAACTCTGAAATATAATCTATGTATTCTAATCAAGTCTGGGAGCTTGTAGAACCACCAAATGGTGTAAAAATCATTGGATGTAAATGGGTCTATAAAAGAAAAAGAGAGACAGACAGAAAGGTGGAAACTATCAAAGCAAGGCTTGTTGCAAAAAGGTATACTCAGAAAGAGGGAATCGATTATGAGGAAACCTTTTCGTCGGTAGCCATGCTTAAGTCTATCCGGATTCTTTTATCTATTGCCGCTCATATGGATTATGAGATTTGGCAAATGGATGTCAAGACAACTTTTCTTAATGGAAGTCTTGAAGAAAATATCCATATGAAGCAACCATAGGGATTTAATGCGAAGGGCAAAGAGCATCTTGTATGTAAGCTCAATCGGTTTATCTATGGACTAAAGTAAGCTTCGAGATCTTGGAACATCCGATTTAATGAAGTGATCCAGTCTTATGGATTTATTCAGTGTCCGGATGAGTCTTGTGTATACAAGAAGAGTGACGGAAATGTGGTGATATTTCTTGTACTATATATAGATGACATTTTGTTAGTTGAAAACAATATCAAGGTGTTATCGGAAGTAAGGGTATGGTTGTCCAAGAAATTTGATATGAAGGACTTGGAAGAATCTGAACATATTCTTGGAATCAAAGTAATAAGGGATCGCAAGAAAAGAATGTTGTGCTTATCCCAGGCTTCATATATCGATACTATCCTAGCTCGTTTTAGCATGCAAGACTCCATGAAAGGTTTTTCTACCTTTTGGGCATGGAGTATCTTTATCTAAAGAGATATCTCCGAAGACATCAAATGAGATAGAAGAAATGAAAGCAGTTCCTTATGCTTCAGCTGTAGGGAGCCTAATGTATGCTATATTATGCACGAGACAGGATATCTGTTTTGCCATGGGCATAGTTAGTAGATATCAAAGCAATCCAGGACCCGGACGCTGGACTGCCGTAAAGCATATATTAAAGTACCTAAGAGGGACTAGAAATTATATGCTAGCTTACAAGGCAGATGCTTTGCTTCCTGTGGGATACACGGATTCAGACTTCCAATCTGATAGGGACAATAGTAAGTAAACCTCGGGGTTTTATGTTTACTTCAGGAAGTGAAGTCATAACTATGGAGGAGTGTTAAGCACTGGTGCTTTTTCAGACTCCACTATGGAAGCTGAGAAAATGGCAAACTCTGAGGCAGCCATAGAAGTTATATGACTCAGAAACTTCATGATGGACTTAAATATAATTTTTGGTTTGCCAAAAAATTATTACAATTTATTGTGATAATAGTGGTGCAGTAGTAAACTCGAAGAAACCATGAGTCTATAAGGCAAATAAACACATTGAGCGCAAGTACCACCTAATAAGAGACATCGTATAAACGAGAAAAAGTTGTTGTCGCCTAGATTGCATCAGATGATAACCTAGAAGATCCTCTCACTAATGCCTTTAAGGCAAGAGCTTTTGATGGGCATGTTGAGGGGTGAGGAATCAGATGTATGGTAGGGTATATGGCAGCATAGTCTTTTAGTATAAGTGGGAGATTGTTGGAATGTATACTAAAAGCCTAGTTTTTTGTATAAATATTTATTTAGAAATAAGAATCACATTGGTCAAATGTCTACATTTATGCTAAGTGTAGTTGTCCATTTAATTTATATTGTAGATAACATGGTGTGAGGAGACACACATAAGATCATGTTATCAGTTCCTTATAAATTATAAACAGTTGCTCACAACCAAGATATATGGAATGTGATAAACCATTGGAGTGGTTGTAATATAATTAGGTCTTAGTTTATCTTGACTAATAAATTACATTAGTACACTATGAGTATATTGAGCAAGACCATTTGAGGTAGTATCTTTTTATACTGACTATACAAAAGAACAATACCTCAGTTATTATGGAAGTGTGTACTCTTAATCCCGATATAACAACAAGCACATATACTTAGTATTTATTTCTTTGACTTATCAATGGGTGAGATTTAGCTCGTTAAATCATAAGGGTTGATAAGTTGGGAAATGATATTATTTATAGTGTGTGTTGTTGTTTATAGAAGGAAACTGTGTCCTAGTAATCTAGGTTGATGATGTCCCCTTGAGGACCTCATAAGGATTGTCATGTAAACCCTACAGGTGGACTTAGTCCGACATAACAATAAGGTTGAGTGGTACTACTCTTGGAGCTAGATATTAATTAAGTGAGTTGTCAGTAACTCATTTAATTAGTGGACATTTGATATCTTAAACACAGGAAGATTAACACACATGATAAGAAGGAGCCCATATAATAATATGGGATTGGTGCGGTAGTTCAATAATAACTCTTTAGTGGTATGTGTTATTATTGATGAACTCGAGTTGAGTGTTCGGGGCGAACACGGGAAGCTCAAGTTCATCGGGAGACTAAAATCAATTCCTCCTCTCGGTCCCTATTGTAGCCTTTTAATTATAAAGTCTTATATCCACCTAAAGCCCACCTTCTTACCCATCCTTAGGTGGCCAACCAAGCCAAGTTTGGAGCCCAAGCAAGGGTCAACCAAACCAAGCCTTGGATGGGATTAAGATGTGGCCGGCCTAACTTGGAGCCCAAGCTTAGGTGGCCGACCACATAAAAAATAAAAGGGAGTTTATTTTTAAAAACTTTCCTTATATGCAAGCCATGATTTTAAAAGAGAGTTTTAAAAATTAAATCTTTCCTTTTATAGTTTCTACAAAGGATTAAGAGAAAGGTTTGATATCTTTCCTTATTTGTAGTTAAAAGGAAGATTTTAATTTTTGGAGAAAACTTTCCTTAATTGTAATCATCCACATGTTTTAAAAGAGAGATTTTAATTTATAAAAGTTTCCTTTTATAACCAACCATGAAGGAAATTTAAAAGAGAAATTTTTATTTTAAAAATTTTCAGGAACAATAAGGAGGTTTTAATTTTATGTTTAAAACTTGTCTTGTTTAGTGCACATGATGTGGCCGACCATTGAAAGATTAAAAGGAAGTTTTAATTAAATTTTCTTTTTTAGTCATTGGCAAGGAAAATAAGGAAGTTTTAATTATGTTTAAAACTTTCCTTATTTGCCATGACCAAGGATTATAAAAGAGAGAGAGGGGTTGCCCCATGAGATAACACATCTATTATTCCTCTCCTCTCTTCCTTGGTGGTGGCCGACCCTCTTCTTCCCCTATTCTTTTTCCTTGGTGACCGGTGGCATCTCATCTCTAGGAGTTGTTGGTGGCCGGATCTTGTTAGAGGAAGAAGGAGAGATAGGAGGCAGTGTTTCTTAGCATCCCTTGGAGCTTGGTTGGTGCCCGAAGTTCTTCATCTCTAGAAGATTGCTGGTGGCCGAAACTTGCAAGGAGAAAAAGGAGGCTTGGGTGGATTCTCATCTTGGTAGATCGTCGTTCACACGACGCCCGAGATAAGAAGAGGAATGCGACAGAAGATCGTGAGGTCTATAAGCTACAAAAGGTATAACTAGTTTTGTTTTCGCATCATAACTAGTTCATCTTTTGTATAGATTTTGAAATACCAAACACAAGAGGCTAATGATTATAGGTTTCAGATTTATGATTCGATTTTGTGTTTCTTTTGTTTTTCGATCTTGTGATTCGATTGTTCTTAATGGTTAAACCTAGGGTTACTGTAAGGAGATTAAATATTGAATTTCGTTGAAAGACTTTGTCTAGGAAGTGGTGGATGATCCTATACCCAAGAAGGCCTAGTGCCTCGCCATGTTTAACTTGGAAGTCGATCTCTGAAATAAATATTTAATCAAATTTGTAACATGGGTGGATTTGGATTAATAATGTTAAGCATCGTTTGCGATCTAAGTTTAAACCTCTAAGAACATATAAATTGAATTTGGAATCAATAATGTTAAGTTCTGTTTACGATTCTAAATTTAATTTCTAAATAACACAATAGGTTGTTAGGAAAGGTTCGGGACTTGTACAAAATTTTTGTACAGGGGAACCGGTACGATATTCCGAGTAGTAACCAACAGAGAGGGACAAAGAGACATAAGAAGGGTTAAGGTGAAGGTGAGGTGAATCGAATGGAGGGTTAAGGTGAGGTATATACCGTGTGTTTGCTTCTTATATGGTGTTTGCTTGTTAGATGTAGGGTTAAGGTTTTTCATTTTTTTCTCCCAATTTTTTACAAGAGTTTTAAGGCAATAAAAGCACAACGGTTATAATTTTATTGACAATATTTTTTAATCATTGTCTTATTATCACAACCGCTCAACAACAATGGTTTATGCACTATTATTTTAACGATTATGATTTAACTAAAATGACATTTTGTTGACAACAATTCATTGCACTGTTGTCCCAACTACTTTTAAACTAAAAATGCTTAAAAATAACAGTTTTGGAAAATCATTGTAAAAAGCGTTGTTATTAAAAAAATGCACTCAACAACAACATATAATATAAACCCATTGTCTTTTGCATTTAATGGTCGTTCAAAGACAAATGTTTTTTTTAAAAAAAAATCATTGTCTTTTACCGAAATCATAATAGTTTATCCTAAAATCGTTGTCTTTGTGGTATTTTTTTTTAGCATTTTTGTTGTAGTGTATATTTAGATGATTATATTTAGATGCTATGCATTATGCATTTAGATGCTATGTACTTGGATGATTTTGAATGCTTGTTAGACTATTATTATTTAATGTAAGACTATTTACTTGATGATTGGATATATGCTTTGAGGTTATTATGGTGAAATTGTTTTTATAAAAATAGGATAGTAGATGTTTTTGTTTTATGATGATTTGTTTGTCGTGTTATCCATACTTTGTGTTTTTTCACATGTAGATTTAAGAGGCCAACTACATGGTATAACTCTGTGCTTAATTTTTTCAATTAGTGTTTCATTTTCAACAAGTGTTGTCGGTATTTCTCAAGTCTTATTCTAGTACTAGCTATTGTCGTGCAATTGTTAATGGATCAACACAATTTTTTTATCTTACCTATAGTTCTATTTGCCTTCAAAATTTTAGAGCCTTCTGATGTTGATGGCCTAGGAGTTATTTACATGCTATTCTTCTTTATCTTTCTCCTCCCATCAAAATTTTTATTGGTATTTGACATTTCACTAAGCATAGATGAAGATATGAGTAGTCTTGTATTTTTGTGAGAAATCATAAATGGAAGATAATTTTATAATTTTATATATTTAACATTCATTTATCTTGCTTTCCTTCGATGCATATTATGTTAATGAACTTTTCCTCCCTCATAAATAAATAAAAACATAACTACTTTACTTTTCTTACCTTCCCCTTCCTTTAATAAACCTTTTCTCACTCTCCAAATGCATAATGGTAGTTACATCTTCATCATTAAAAGTTTAAACACTTCCATGAAAGTGTTGATGACCATTAACATAAAAAATGCTACTAGATGGCGATCATATGGCCGGTAAATTGCTTTAAAAATCCCTAATAGCAAACTCAACTTCATCCTCAATCACTCTATCGGAAAAACTTTATTCCTATTCCATGCATGCAAACTTTTCTTTCCTTCAGTTTTTTAATGTACATTGATTTATCTAATTATCCTTATTTTATATATATAAAAAGTCTAAAAATAAGATATATTTCTTCCTAAGTGTAATAAATTTAATATAAAATATAATATATTTTTTATCAAATTGAGCACGACTATTTTTTCATTTGACCAATCAATTGATATACTCGATTTTAGTTAAATAATACTGCATTTAAGAAAAATTATATCTCATTTTAGATTTTTTATACCGATAAAAAATATCGAGGGATTTTAGTCTAAAAATAATGATATAATTTCTCATAAATTTAATATCATTTAATTAGAATCAAGTATATCAGTCGATTGATCATGTAAAAAAAGAATTGTATTCAATTTGATAAGAAATATATTAGATTCTAATTTAAAAATATACTGAATTTAAGATGAATTATATTTTATTTTAAATTTTTGTACATAAAAAATAAGAATAATTAAGTAAATCAATGTACAATACAAAGTTGAAAAAAATTTATATGCAAGAAATAAGAATAAATTTTTTATAATATAAGAACTGAGGAGAAAATTAAATTTGCATATAATGAGTTTATGATAATTTATCCACTACAATTGAATTATTAGATATATTTATTATTATTATTATTATTATTATTATTAGTTTATATTTGTGTTTGTGTTTGAATTTGCATTTGTATTTGTGTTTGTGTTTGAATTTGCATTTGTATTTCTATTTGCATTTGAATTTTTTGATTTTGTTTTTTTGTTTTTGTTAGTTTTTTGATTTTGTTATTTTGTTATTTGAACTGGTTTACACTGAGCTGAGCCTGAGCGGTCGAGTGTGGTTTGGTCGCGTCATCCGTCATCCGGTGAAACCAAGAAGACGCGTTGAGTTTGGCAGTGAGCATAGGACTTCCCACTTCATTTATATCCCGGTACGGATCCAAACACACATCCATCAGCTTCGCTTCTCTCTCCGCTGTCTTCCTCACTCTCTCTCTCTCTCTCTCTCTCTCTCTCTCTCCCACTTCGCAGTTCTCCCTGTCTCTCCCGCCTTCTGCAGCCGCCCGAGGCGAATGTGAATCTAGGGTTCCGGCCTTCCGTTGAAAATGGGGTGCTTCCATTCCAAAACCTCTAGTCTTCACTCCCCTGAGGATGATGATCCCAAACACGGAGACAAGCCAGATCACGGTGCTGTTCTACTTCAGCTTTTGCGCTTTCTCGTCTGTTTCTCATTTATGTTTTTTTGTCTATGTTGTCCTGGTAAATAGAAGCTAATGGCGAGGCGGGGGACCAGGATCAGGTGCCGGCGTTCAAGGAGTACGGGCTGGCGGAGCTGAGGGCGGCAACGAAGGGCTTTAGCTCGGAGCTGATAGTTTCCGAGAGCGGAGAGAAGGCGCCCAATGTTGTGTACCGGGGGAAGCTCGACGGGGGGCGGCTCGTGGCCGTTAAGAGGTTCTCCAAGCAGTCCTGGCCCGATGCTCAACAGTTTGTGGTCGGATCTCTGTTTTGGTTGGGGTGCTAGGTCCTGTGCCACTGGAGAAAGTTAAAATTTTTCTTTGCTAAGGGTGCTTTTTTGGGCTTTCCTTCAGGCGGAGGCTGCCGGGGTGGGGAAGCTCCGGCACAAGAGGCTGGTGAACCTGATCGGATGCTGTGCAGAGGGTGACGAGAGGCTTCTCGTGGCTGAGTTCATGCCAAATGACACGTTGTCGAGGCACCTTTTCCATTGTACGCTTTTTACATTCAATCTCTGCATTTATTTATTTTTGCTCTTTGCACTTTTTGTTTCGTAGTGCTTTTTTTTTGCCTCTCTCTTTTAGGCTATCTTCAACCTTTTTGATCAGTATCTTAGTATCGCTGTTGCTAAATAAAGAAGATTACAGAAAATATTGTTTCTTTCGGGAAAGTCCTGTGGCAATTAATGGAGAGGCATATAGTATAAAAAGAAAGTATCTAGTTGTCGATTTATAAGACTGGATAACCAATCTGCTTTTCCTTCTGCACATGATTCTGATTTGTCGCAAGCTGGTGTGGAACAAAATTGCCATGGGTGAGAACTTTTAAATTAATTAGAGGAACCTAAAGCAAAACTTTGGTTGCATGAAAATGTATTGTTTGTTGGTCAGAGATTCCTGCATAATCCACACAAATTGGAGATGCTCAGTGGAAGCAATAAGTACTTTTGACTTTAGAGAATGGTGGAGAAGAGAAGTGGACTCTCATGTGTTGCAGTAAGCAAAGGAAAAACTAAAGGATCTGACAAGATCTGCAACAGTCTGGAGGTGCGATTTCATGTACAAGGAGGTACCCCATCTAATAATAATGTAATAGAAAACATCCAAGAACATATAGCAACAATAAATAATTTAAGGTAAACAAGAAGCATTCAACAACATATGCATTTTATTCATTCCATTAAAAGCAAATACAGTAAGAGAATGTACAGGAACAAAATGCCAAATTAGAAGAAAGAAAAGTAAAAGCAAAATCTGACTTTTAACACATTGGAAAATCTTTGAGCAATTATATATGTAGGCTGAAACACGCTATAGCCTGAAGAATATGAGTAAACACAAGCGTTAAATGGTAAACAAAAAGTATGAATATTTAATTTTCATTAAGAGTTAAGAATCTAAATGAGATATGATTTTCATTTTAGAACTAGATTTTCAAGTAAGATTTTTATTTAATGTATCATCAACTCTTAATATTTATTCCACTTTTCAATGACCATTTATGCGTTCATATCCACTTTTAATCATCACGATTTGGTTGTGATAGACAAATCTAGTAAAAAGTGAAAAACTTGTCAAACCTATAAATAATGATATCTAATACATGGGCTAAGACCCTCACTGGTGATAAACAACAATTTAACATCAACACCTAGAATAAATAGTGTATGTGGATTACCCATAGATGACATATGTTACCACATCTTTGTGAGCTATCAATAGCTCTGAGGTTCTGAGGTCTTGAAGTTCCGATAAAAGGCTAATTTTACTTTTACTATTCATTTCAATCATATATTCCTTTTGGGGTGTTCAGATTTAAGTGTTATTTCATTTTCAGTTTTCATTGTGAAGTAATTATTTGTAGTTTGGGTAGATTAAGCGACTAACCTAGTCATTGTTTAATATCAATTGCACAGACTTCACACTGATTAAACAATATTTTAAATAGGGTTACAAATGCTAATTAGCCACAATGTTCATAAGTGATTAGGATTGACTATGTTGTCTTGAGGGTGTTTTGATATCTTTGACAAAGAGTTTATGTTTGGGTACTAATATGTGTGAAGGGAGGTGAGAGGGAAAAGGTTGATAGAGAGAGGGGGACAAGGAAAAAAGGCTACTATTGCAGGCTCTAGTTGGGTGGAACGCCTGCATGGTGGAGGGTCGGGTGGTGAGGTTGCATGAAGGAGAAGAAGAGAGTTGCAAGATAATTTAAGAGAGGAGCACATGGAATGATGGAGAGAAAAGAATATATATAATTTGCGACATTCCAAAAACTCCATTAAACCCATCCAAACGAGACTGAACCTAACTACCAGCTACCTAAGTAGCTTGATTCAGCTCTACATTGGCTAAAATGAGTCAAAACTGAGCTCGGTTTGGACCCACTTGACACTATCATCATGCATGCCTGATGGATACAACCAAGCCCTAAACTAACTTTCAATGGACCCCCAAAACCTAAACTAACTTTCAATGGACCCCCAAAACTCAAAATATTAGTTTGGTTCAGCTTGATTAGCCATAAAAATTTTAAAATTAAATCATGACAAATAAATTAAAATAGAACAAAATTTGATACATAACAGAATCAGGAATAAAATTTATAAAGCCTTTTTGTTCCCCACAAGATATTGGTTGTGAGACTATACCCATTTAAGCAACAAAGTGTAAAACCCTTTTTATTGTGGAGAAAAAGTGGTGAGAAAGGACATCATGGTGATTTGCACCTTCTCTACTGTTATGCAATGTGAAAGAAAATAACATTTAAAATAACTAAAAATAATAGGTCCTAATTGGTAAAACTTTTCCTTTTCTGATCTATTTTACTCTTTCTCGAATCAAATAATAGAAAAAATGTGTTCCAATTAGTTTTTCCCTTCATTTATACAAAGAGAAAAAAATTTTCACAACCCAAAACAAAAACTTTCATATCTTTTTCTCGTCTCTTAACTTTACCAATCCATTATCTAAGCAGAATAATTCTTTACATGTTACCACTGCATTATTAGTTCTTCTGTTCTCTTTAACTTATTATGAAATTCATGCAATATATATAACTATTTAGGGTGGAATGACTTTGATGCAATTAAGATTTTAGAACCTTGTTTTTTTATGACTGTTTGTTTTTGTACAGAAGACACGATAGGTACCCCTTCTTTAATTTTTGCACAGTTTAACTAGGAAAAAATATTAATTTTCACTACAATTGACTAGCAAATATTTCGATATGCCTCAACGGAATAGAAGTTTTCTCTAAAATTCTCTTCACTGCATTAAGCAAATTTTCATAATTTGAATGCCAAATTCCATTCTTGTATCTTCCAAAAAGAGTCAAACTTTTGCAAGAGGACTTGAGATGTAAAATGAGACAGTTGAGCAATTCATTATGTGCCGGTCTGCATAGATGATACATTCTGTTCCACTTTGTGTATCAAAGCTGAAACTCATCAATTTAAGTGAAACTTACATGTTTTTCGTTAGGTGCCAACATTGTTGTCCCATGTATCACCCACAAACTTGGGTTTTAGCCTATGAAAAGCAAAAAACCCTATGAGACTTAACTCATTTCAACTCAAAACCAAATCTAACTTAGGACTAATTCAAAATAATTACTCAACTAACAGACGGTTTGGGTTAATTCAAGCCTTAGGTATGATGATAGATTGATAGCTATATATAGTAGATAGCCATATATTGTATATATAACTACAGATACAAGGATTACATTAAGTCAATAAATTCATGAGTGCTCAGCTTAAATCAATGATTGAATTTCATAATATTCGTGACCTTCTAACTGCCCTGGTTCCAACGTCATACTCTGACAAATCAAATTAAAGCCCAAACAATTTACTTGTATCCAATTTTGTACCTATTCCCGGTCCAATTTCCATTATGATAATTAAACTTCCAATCTATGTTTTGGGAGTAATATTTAATCTAAGCTATTGAAAACTATGATGCAATCCACTTAGGTGCTATACAAACCGGAACCAATGTTCCAGATACAGTCCAGTACGAGGCACTGATTTTGATTTTAATGAAATCTGCTAGTATGTCTTAGACTCTCTTACTGGTACGATATGTTGAAATTGACATGCTTGTTATCCTTTTTAATTGTTTCTATGAAATCCAAGCCATTATGAAATTGATATTTTCTTATTTCTAGATGTAAACAAGTCAAATAGGAGACAAACAAAAGAGTGGAGCCAATTCAAAATCATGTCCATGCCTAGTGTTGGTATGGCTTAACATTGAGATGGCACCTTGATCAATATTCACACCCTAAATCATTATCATCTTTTGTTACCGATTAAGATAATTTTCAATTATTATTATTATTATTATTATTATTATTATTATTATTATTATTATTAAATGACAACAATGGTATAAATTTGAGCACGTGTATCAATGATATAAGTATTAGCATGTAAAAATATCACCAATGATATAAGTTTGGTAAATCTCTACTAGTAAAACCACTAAAAAGTGAATCACTAGAGTCGTCCTTAAAGTGTAATAACGGTATTTGATGTATAGGTTAAAAGCCCCTTCACCTATAATACAATAATATAGCGGTAGTGTGCAAATAAATACTAATTGAGATGACTCCTCACTACTACGTATCTCATATAGGTGATCATTAGGCACTCTGATATAAGGTTAGGTTTTGAGTTTCTAATTTTTAGTATTTTCTTTTCTCCATTTAACATCTTTATTATTTTACTTTAATTATTTTTACCTCTAGCAGTTAGTCTGATCCACCAGCCTATATCAACTTCTGAATAATTAATCTTTGTTCCAGGGTATACCGTCAGTAAAATATTGTTGCCACGGAGTATAGAAAATCCAGGTTAAATGGAGAACTCTTTAAGCTATCTTAATAGATATTGCTGAAATTTAAATGAATATCTGACCACGTGCTACAATTTTTGAAAGGAACAATCAGACATCTAAATCACTATTTAATATTAGATAGGAGTTAGTGAATCAATCCTTTATCATAGTTTTACAAGGGTTTTATTCTCTGTTCTTACTTCTGCCATCCATTGTCAGGTGCTTTTAAAAGACTGACACTACTATACTGTTTTCCCTTACCATTTCAACAATCTCTACACAAACTGCATTTATCTGACTATACTGCTATAGTTTACTTAGCAGGATATGTTAAGTTAGCCTGTTAAAATAATTCTAGATACAATCGGAAGAAAACAATATCTGATATATGACAATTGTTTTCTTAATTCCTTGAATACAGAGCTAGAGACATACTTCTGCCACCTGTTTCCTTTTGTAGCTTTTATGTATGCATGATGTTTGTGCATCCTCTTATGGAATAGCAATCTTTCTTATTGTTTTTTAAAATAAGATTAAGTAATTTAATCTGACTTATATTATGTAGCATTGTGCTACTGCGACATGCAGGAATCACAACTGGAATTTTTTTGAAATACAGTATGTGATTATATTGACATATTTTGATAACTACGTCTATTTCTCTTTTTAGGGGATAAACAACCTCTTCCATGGGCAATGCGGGTTAGAGTGGCATATTTCATTGCACAAGCACTTGATCATTGTAACTCTGAAAACCGGAGGATATATCATGATCTGAATTCTTATAGAGTTCTTTTTGATGAGGTATGATAAGTCAAATATCAACCTGTTCAAGTATTTATGTTGATCTTTTATGTAACTTATTGTTATGTGTGGTAAACTTTCTTATTCTTTTGATAAATTTCAATCTTGGTGCGCTTTGACTATTTATAGTATGATGCTATATTGACAACTCTATTTTTTAATATGCTAGCGATCCACAGTAGCTTCTTGAATGTCTAGAATCAAGGTTCTAAAATTCGCTAGGCGTTAGCTGGGCAACAGACCAACGCCTAGGTCGCCTAGGCGGGGATTAGGCACCGATAGGCGAATTCCTCGATATCTCTTATTTTATGTGGACTGTGGACAATGTCATATGCAAATCTGAATGTTGTCTTAAACAATTTCATAGCAATAGAGATCTAACTATGATGATGAAATAAATGCATACTTTTCAATACCAAAAAATGAAAAACTAGAAAAGAAAACTAACAATTTTGTGCAAAGGAAATATAATAGACTCTGTAAATACGAGCAAAAGAAACAATTGAACAATAGAACATGCACTAAGTCATCATAATCATGTAGTAAACAGTAGAACATTATATCCAACTCGAAATTTTAAAACCTTGCTATAAGCTAAAACAATTTTAGTGGTGGAAAACATTAGAAACTAGTAGCAAGAGTTCAATTCAAGATTACATCATGGTGAATTACTAAGCAAAATATAATTGTTGAATAACATAAATCATGCCTTAACAAAATGAGTTCAAAATTACACAACTAATAATATCTTAGACTCATATTTATTCTACTTCTTCTCCATAATTTTCAATAACTTGTTCTTACACAAACTCGATATCATTATTTGGATCCTCCTTTTCTTCTTCGGATGCAAAATCATCTTCATGAAGTTCTCTCACTCTAGAGCTTCTTCGGGATTGTAGATTTTCATTTGCTCCACTTGCTTTATCAACCATTTGCCAAGTGAGCCTGGAACCTAGTTCAACTTCATCATCTTCCCCACCATCCACAATCCAACCTTGTGCATTTGAAGCATCTTTTGCAAGAAGGACATCGATATTCTTTTCTTTTTCTTTTTTTTGTTTGTTCAACAATATAACATTAAATTGGACAAATACAAAATTGTTCAACCTATTCACCTGCAACTTATTTCTTTTCTTTGTATGAATCTAAAAAAAAAAGAGAAAGTAAATATTATAGTTAGTACACGAATATAAATGTTACAAATTATAGCTACTTTAATTAAAGACTAAAAGTTTAAAACTTACTCCTTCAAATGTACTCTAATTTCTTTCATACCCAGATTAACTTGTAGTTAATGAAAGTATCCTCAATGTCACCCTTAGCAAGTTGGATGTGTGAGCACCGTATGTACTCTATGCACATGGATCAAATGCATTATCATTTCTTTCACATGCTTTTGCTGTTCATGTTTTTTCCAATGACCCAGTCTTATCTCTATATTTTGCAAATTCCTTGTTAATAATTGTATCTTGTAAATCTAACTCATTGACATGCAAATTTTCATGCATTCAAAAATCCTCGTTGCGACCTTCTCATAAAGAGCAATGGAACTATCTTTATAGTAAAAATAAGGATTCAATGTAAAGGCAGTGGTATGCAATGATGTATCAAGTTTATCTTTCATTTTTGACTCAATAATGGCTATGATAGGCCGATAATTTGATTCCATGTTGTTCAAAACCACCTTGATATTTTCTTTAGCTTGAAGAAGCTCCTCATATAGAAACTCCATTGATGGCTTTCTATCTCCATCTACCAATCGAAGAATTCTTACCAAAGGAGCAAATATTTTTTAATAAAATGTCACAGCATTCCAAAAACTCATGCTCATCAGTAGAGTAAGCCAATTTTCTTTTGTTTATTTTTGACCATTTACATTTCTCTCACGTATCACTTGTAAACATGACCCTTAAACTATTTTTTTTTTCAATCAAACTTTGCAATGTGAGAAAATTTGATGCAAACCTAGTAACTCCTGGTTGGACTATGTCTCTCTTCTTCGTGAAACTTCTCATCAATGACAAAGTCTTATGGTGAGCATAGATGAAAATGGTAAAAGACTTGGATTGTTCAATAACCTTTTTATATCGTGCAAGTTTGCCAATACTTTCAAGCATGAGATTAACTGTGTGAGTTGCACATGAACTCCAAAAAATCTCATATCGCTTTTCTCTCATTAATTTAGCTGCAGCCATATTGTTGGTGGCATTGTCTATTACAATTTGAACAATATTCTGAGCTTTTACTTGTTCAACACACTTGTTAACATACTCAAAAATAAGTTCAGTTGTATGTGCCTCGTCTGAAAACTCCTTAGACTTTAAAAATATAGTACTCTCCTTGCAATTAACACATAAATTTAAGATGCTTCTTCTTTTTCTATCACTCCATGCATCTGTCAAGATTGAGCACCCATTCTTTGCCTATTCTTCATGTTTCTTCAGCAATTGTTTTGTTCTTTCAACTTCGGCTTTCAATGGTGGCTCCCTAAGTTGATATTGAGTTGGAGGCTTGAATTCTGGTCCAAATTGACCCACTGCCTCTATTAGTTGCTTGAAGCTATCATTATCAACAGTATTGAATGAGATTCCATTTTCATAAATCCATTTCCCAACATATTGTTGAACTTGTTGAGTTTTCTTTTTGAAAAGAGCCTCATTTATATTTTTTTGACGAAGCATTTTACTCCCACTTGAATATACATTTTTTTGAGCAATTACTGATGCATATCTATCCATGAGGCCAAGTGGAATAGGTTTTTTTAATTCCATCTATTTCTTCAATTTCAAGACCTTCTTCTTCGTCTAGAGAAATAACCATCTCTGCTCTACAACTTTATTCTTCTATTATTTGTTCTTCTTTCTGTTCCTTTCTTCTAAAATAGTTTGTTTGCATTTATTTTTATCTTCTTGAGATGCTTTTCGACAACCAGATACATTTCTATGTATATTTTCAATGTGCTCCTTGATCCTATACACTTCTCCCAATATTGTTTTTTGACACAACTTGCATTTAATTTTGTCGAGATTCTTAGATCAATCAATATCTCAAACTCCCATCCGATGTTATTTGACTCTCTTCTAAGAATCTCGAATTTGGGTTGAGTGACAGATGCTGTCGAAGATGGATTACTTGCCATTATGATAACAAATAACCTGAAAAAATTATATATAACATAATAAAATTTAATTACAAAATATACCATATGATATAAAACTTAATTTAATATTTTAAAATCTGATTAATACAATTATAAATTAATAAATTATAAAATTTATAAATCTGATTTATATAAATTAATAATATGTATTATTATTTTTAAATTTTAAATATAATTTTTATATTTTTAAATCTGATAATATTTATTAGAATTTTTAAATTTTAAATATATTTTTTAAATCTGCTATATAAATTAATAATATTTATTAAAAAAATAAATTATATATATTATTTATATATTTAAATCTGACTAATGATTATATAAATTAATTATGTTTATTAGAATTTTATATATAATTTTTATATATTTAAATTTGTTATATATAAATTAATAATATTTATTATAAAAAATTTAAATTTTAAATATATTTGATTAGGATAATTTTATTAGGCTTTATGAACCCTATTAAATTATCCCAGTTAGAAATTGTTTTATTTTTTTGAATCCTAAAAAAATTATGCACAGTAACAAAACGACAAATGCATGCACGAGACGGTGTGGACGACTCGCGGGAGGCGTCCGGCGTCGCCGGAAGCGTCGCTGGACGTGTCCGGTGCGTTTGGCGAAGTCTGACGTTGCTTCTAGAGGTGTTGGTAGTGTCGCGGAAAGCTTCCGGTGCTGTCGGAAGCATCGCGAGATGCTGTCGGATGCGTCCTGCGACGCTTCCGGCTGCTGCAGACATCCTGCGACATGTCCAGCACCGTCGGAGACTTGTCGCGACGACAATTCAACGGGAGACAAAAAAAAAATTAACAGAAATAAAAATAAAAACTTATTGGAAGCCGAAGCCGAAGCCGAAGCCGCGGCGATGAGAGAACATGAAGTCTCGAGCAAATTAGGATTTTAGATTTAGTCATATTAAAAGCCTAAAATATGCCTAAACTACTTGTGCCACATAGCCGAAGCCTGCAGAAACCCGCGAAGGTCGTCGAAGCCCGCGAGGACCGCCTAGGTCAACCGCTTGGTAGGTTTCCGGCGCGGCCTACAACCGCACAGCACCTAGGCGCCGCCTAGGGCATTTTTTCGAACACTATCTAGAATGGGATTGTAGGTTGGATGAATTATTAATACTTTTTTCTTGAATACTTAGATTTAATACCCTTCCATCTCTTGGATGCTCAATCAGTTTTAGCTATTCTTCCATATTTGGTGAGCTACTGCTGCTTTTTTGCAATGCCAACTATTGATCTGTTATGATATGCATGAAATCCAGCCCAATAAAATTTGACATAACAATGTTTTTCAGATTGGTAAATTGCTCATACTTTCATATAACATATTTATATTACCTTGTCTAATAGGATATAAATCTTCACAACAGAATTTTATGACATATGTCTAGGTTTCACATCCTTTTTATTTGTTTATGAGATTCTTTGGAGAGGTATTAACATAGAACACAAAACATGAAGCTTAGATACAGCGAGAATCTCAAAAAAAGAAGATAAAGTAGAATTCATATGAAATATTCATTAAAAATTGCAAACCTTTTATAAACTCAACTTTAAGAAAATTCTGAAACAAATGAGCCAATCCAGAAATATAACAATCTCATTGATTGATTACTCAAAATAAAAGAAAATAAAACACAACAAAAAAGAAGAAGATTATTTAACAAACAATTTGAATTTGAAATAAAAATTCAAATCTGATTTTTCAATCTGCATCATTCTCCGTATTAAGAATCCAATTTTGTGGAGTATAGCGATCAGACTTTCCAAATCAAGCTTTGTAATGCTGCACATAGGTGCAAAGTTGAGGCGTCTTCCAAGAGTTTATTGCTTTATTTCTTCAACCGAATTGGTAAGTGGTAAATTATAATACCAAATATCTATTTTTTTTTTTAACTTATAGACACCTAAGCAATTTTCTATAGTTGATGATCTCGGTGTGCCCAATAGTTTGTATACAACAACAACAACAACCAAGTCTTTTCCCACTAGGTGGGGTTGACTGTATAAATCCTTTTACGTCATTGAGCTATATCTCCTATTATATCATCATCTATATTTAAATAAATTTTATCTTGTTTTATTATTGCTAATCAAGTCTTTTTTTGTCTTCCTCTTCCTTGTTTGATATGCATGTTTATTATAGTTTCACATGCCTAACTGGAGCATTTATTGGTCGTCTAAGTACATGTTTATACCATCTTAAACGTGTCTCTCGGAGTTTTTCCTCAATAGATGCAACTCCGACTTTCTCTCTAATGCTCTCATTTCTTATTTTGTCCATCCTCGTATGCCTACACATCCATCTTAACATCCTCATCTCTGCAACTCTCATCTTCTGCTCATGTGCTCGAGTCATAGCTCAACATTCAGCTCCATATAACATAGCAGGTCTAACTGTGATTTTATAGAACTTACCTTTAAGTTTAAGAGATACTTTATGGTCACATAAAATACTCGACGCTCACCCATCCTCTTGTATTCTATGTAAGACATCTCTCTCAATCTCTCCATTGTTTTGCAAAAATGATCCTAAATATTTAAATCTATCAGTTCCGGGCAACTCGTCCTCTCCTATCTTAACAATTGTTTCATTACTTCTAATATTGTTAAACTTAAATTCCATATATTCTGTCTTTAATTTACTAAGCTTAAAACATTTCTCTTTTAGTGTTTCCCTCCAAGATTCTAGTTTATCATTTACTCCTTCACGTGTTTCATCTATCAAAATAATATCATCTGCAAACAACATGCACCACGGTACTATGTCTTCAATATGTGCAGTGAGTTCGTCCATAATTAGTATAAAAAGATAGGGACTTAGAGTTGATCTTTGATATAACCCTATCTTTATTGGAAATGCTTTAGTTACTCCGCCTGAAGTCTTTACTCTAGTCGTTACATCCTCATACATATCTTTAATTAGTTTAATATATGATACGCTAACATCTCTCTTTTCTAAAATTCTCCATATAATTTTTCTTGGGACTCTATCATAAGTTTTTTCTAAATTCATAGATCTTGTTTTTCTCCCGATATTTTTTAATTAATTGTCTAAGAAGATGTATAACTTATATTGTCAACCTTCCAAGCATGAACCCAAATTGATTTTCTATCACTGTGGTCTCCTTAATCTTTTTTCTATTAATTTTTCTCAAAGTTTCATAGTATGACTCATTAGTTTAATACCCCTATAGTTTGCATAATTTTATACTTCTCCCTTGTTCTTAAATAAGGGAACTAGAGTACTTATCCTCTATTGATCAGACATTTTTTTCGTTTTCAATATTATGTTAAATAATTTTATAAGACATTCAATACCTTGTTTCCCTAAGCACTTCCGTACTTCTATCGGGATATCATCTGGTCCAACGGGTTTTTCATTGTGCATCTCATTTAAAGTTTGTTTTACTTCTAAAGTTTGAATTCTACGATAAAAATTAAAATTTCTATGCTCATTTGACCTATTTAAATTACCTAAGTTAAGTTGGTCATATAAATCTTCATTAAAAAGTTGATGAAAATACCTTTTCCACCGTTCTTTTATTTCTTTGTCGTTTACTAATATCCTACTACATTCATCTTTAATACATTTTATTTGGCTGAGATCTCTTGTTTTCCTTTCTCTCACTTTAGCTATTCTATAAATGTCTCTTTCTCCCTCTTTTGTATCTAAATTTTGATATAATCATTTAAAAGTTTCATTTTTTGCTTCACTCACTACTTTCTTAGCTTCTTTCTTGGTTATTGTATATTTTTTCAAGTTTTCCTTGTTCTTACAAATATATAATTCCTTATAAGCTATTCGTTTTTCCTTCACTTTCTCTTGTACTTTCTCATTCCATCACCAAGATTCTTTATTTAGTGGTGCATGCCTTTTTGATTGACCGAGTACATTCTCAGCTACTATTTTCAACTTCGATACTATCTTATCCCATGCTATATTAGAGTTATCGTATATTTTACTTAATGCTTGTACTTCTACCTTCTCCTTGAATATATTTTGCTTCTCATCCTTTAACTTCCACCACTTAATTCTAAAAATTGTATATATTTTCTTTTTATTGATATTATGTTTGAGGCGTATATCCAACACTACTAACCTATGTTGGGTAGTTAAGCTTTCTCCAGGGATGACTTTGCAATTTTTACAATTCTTTTTATCCTTCTTAACTATAAGAAAGTCAATTTGCGATTTATTATTCCCACTTTTGAATGTGATTAAGTGTTATTCTCTTTTATTAAAAAATGTATTAGCTAATATAAGATTATATGCTATCGTAAAATCTAATATAGTTTTCCCTTCCTCATTTCTCGTTCCAAACCCATAACTCCCATGCACTCTTTCATATTCCTCATTTTTCACTTTGACATGTCCATTTAGATCACCTCCTATTAAAATCATTTTATTTGGTGGAATATTTTGTAATATTTCATCCAAGTCCTCCCAAAACCTTGATTTGGTAGCTTCATCTAATCCTACATGTGGTGCATATACGCTAATTATGTTCATAGTTTCTTTCGCCATTATTATCTTAAAGGCTATAATTCTATCTTCTTTTTTAACTGCTCCTACAGCTTCATCCTTTAACAAACTGTCTACAATAATACCCATTCCATTTCTTACTTTATTCTTTCCAGTGTACCATAACTTAAAACCCGAGTTCTCTATCATCTTTGCCTTATTGTCTGTCCATTTTGTCTCTTGTACACACAAAATATTAATTCTTCTCCTAATTATCATATCTACTACTTCTATTGATTTACCAGTGAGAGTTTCTATGTTCCATGTTCCAAATCTTAGATTATTAATTTTCCTATTATATTTGTTCTTATCCAACCTATGGTGTGAGAACTTTTGCCTATTTAACACTATATGAACTCTTGCATATTTAGTACTACACCCGAGTTCTGGAGATGTAGCGGTCCTTGTCAAGACGTTACAGTCGGACCCTGCAATGCGTTCCTTCCGGGGAACAATCTATCATTAGTACAATAGTTTAATGGATCAATTCATTGAATATTTGTCATAGTTTTGACGCTGGCTGTCAACCTAACGCAACCCTCCTCTTTTATCCGGGCTTGGGATCGGCCATGACCGGTTGTCATGCCCAATAGTATGTACGTGGAAAACAAATGAAAACTTAAGTTATGTTCTCAATAACTTCCCATGGATTTTAAAAAAAAAACAGATAACTTTACATCCCTATCTAAAAGTTGTAGACAGTAAAAAAAATTCGTATGAAACAAAAGACTTTCATGGTACTGCACTTGGAGAAGAAATCGGAGAAGGATTTGCCGATAGAAGAACGATCACAAATGAATCGAAAAGCTGTTCAAGGTTCACAAACCAAATCCCTCTTCTGCAAATGAGCCAATCAGCCTTGATCTGTTCCTCACTGCACACCCCTTTTGCACTAATTGCATTGAACGCCTTTTATATAAAAGGCAAGCGATGATAACGTTGCTAATTAAAGAGGAAGATGAAGGGGAAGAGGCGTCACCTTCTTAATTCTAACATCTCCCATCCGTCCAAGTCAATTCACAAAGGTCATCTAGTCACAAAGACTATGTAAAAACATTCAATTCATACTTTAGGAAAAATGGTTCATGTGACTGTAACCATACTGAGCAATTACTATTAAGAAAGTTGTTACACTTCATTGAGCTGCTCTATCAAACCAATCAAAGACATCAATAACTTATTTTTACACCAAATTAAATAATTTATATAAATATCTCTAATCTCTCATAATGATTATTATGTTGAAAGTATGTTCAATATTTTCAATTAATACAATTATTTACAATTATATTTTAAGTATTAAAAAAATATAACTGGTCGACCCGTGAATAAATGTCAAAGATGTAAATAAATTTAATCTTCCTTTTTTTAGCTAGAATCTATTTATTCTAATCAGCCGCTTTCTTAATTATACTCGATAGACCGAATCATCCATAGCTAATAGATACATGTTAAAGTAATAGATATTGATTAGAACTTTAAGTAGACTCACATAGTAGAGAAGTAGGGATCCATTCTTATACTACCGTTATTGTCACTATATCATGTATGAATCTACGATGTTTTTTTCTTTACTAAAAAGAGTATGTTTTTTTTTCAAAATTTAACATTATATGAGTTTTGATCTAGACATACCTAATGTCTAATTTTGAATTCAACTTATGAATTCCAATCTGACCTTTAGTAGATTCAGTAATTGGTGAGTTCATTTACTTTGATCATTATTAATATATAAATCATCTCATTTTGACACAATTATCAAGACGACCCTAACTTATGAGTATGTCTCTATTCACAACTACATAAGCAGTCTCATAAGTAATAATCTTACCTGTATTTATACTTAATAAATAGAAATAATTGTTTATGTGAGTGGACCAAACTCAACCTGTTAGCATGCTGCAACAACATATATGCTGAATAGATCATGATATTTGACAGAGGCTTAAAGACTTTACATATCCTTGAAATGACTCTTTAATACTTAGTAAAATAATCTGTAAGCATAACACGTGTAGGGATATATTTAAGAATTATCTTTTTCTTGTCCACAATATCCATTACAAAATTATACTTAATTTTTATGTGCTTGCCCTTGTTATGATATTTGAGATCCTTAGAAAAAACTATAACAGCTTGACTGCCATATAACATGACTTTTACTATTCTTAGCCATTTTCAAATGCTTCAGGAACCTTTTAACCAGATCTTGCACAACTGCTGCCACAAGCCATATGCTCAGCTTCCATTGTCGACAGCGCTATACTAGTCTGTTTTTTGCTATTTCATGATATGACACTATCATTTAGTAAGAAAGTATAACCAGATGTGGATTTTTTTTTCATCAAGGTCTTTCGCTTAATCTACATCTGCGTAGCCTTTCAAACTCATATTTAATCTTTGGAATCATAGACAATAATCTATTGTCCCTTTGAGATATTTGGATATCCTTTTCATCGCTTTCCAGTGTTTTGGGAAACGACTAACTAAGCCAATAACATAACTTATATCAAGACGTGTACACAACATACTATATTAAACTATCAAGGACATTGACATATGTTTTTTTCTTCATTTCAGTTATTTCTTTAGGAGTTTTGGGATATATACTTTTGCTCAGAACAGTACCTCTCACTGTAGTATTTGTTTAATGTTGCAATGTAACATATTGAAGTATTGTAGCATTTTAGTGATATAAGTCTCTTGAGACAAACTCAAAGGCCTTTTTGATCTATATCTAATGATCTTTACTCTTAAGATGTACTCAATTTCTCTTATATTTATTATATCAAATTGTGATGAAAGTCATGATTTGATTTCTATTATAAACTTTATGTCACTTCCATCTATTAACATATCATCAACATATAATGATAAAATGACATTTTTTTTTTCATTTTTTCCTTTTTAGGTAAACATAATGATCCTCATTGTTCATTTCGAAACCATAAGATTAAATGACTTCATTAATGTGACGTTTGGTTAAATGATGGGAATGACTATGAGTATGAGTTTGATAGTAAGGTGGAATGAGAATAGGAATGGAAATGAAACCCATCTAGTTATATGAGTTTTATTGATTCAGAATCTAGAAATCATTCCCAAATTGTTATTTCCAAATCCACAATCCAAACACTATCTTTAACTATCATTCCATTCCCTCATTCCCAAACCCATCAACCAAACAACCCCTAAATCTTATGTTTTATTGTCTTGATGATTGTTTTAGTTTATATATAGACTTTTTAAGTCTATATACTCTATTATCTTAGTCTTCAATAATATAACCTTCTGCCATGCTATTTAGATTTCCTCATCAAGATTACCATTATGGAAAGTCGTTTGTACATCTATTTGATATAATTCCATGCCAAAATGTGCTACTATAGGTAGGATGACACGTATTGACACAAACTTCACAACTGGGGAGAATGCCTTTTCAAAATCAATATCCTCTATTTAGGTATATCCTTTTACAACTAGTCGAGATTTGTAATCTTCTTGATTTTGAGAATCCACTTATTCCTAATAGTCATTTAGCCCGAAGGAAGATTGACTAAATTCCAAATTTGATTCTTTTTCATAGACCCCATTTCCTCATCCATTGTAACTTTCCATTCTTCTCTAACTGAGTATTTCAAAGCTTCCTCAACCGTTCGAGGTTCCTCATCGTTGGGAGAATCATTAATGCCTCATTCTCAATATGTAACTTTCTCCGATAAATAATTTGATAACTACTTTAAATGTTAGATTGTTGAGAAACTAAATCATTTATCGGTAAATCACTCCCACTAGGTTGACTAAATTCATGCATATCTCGTGATACCTCATCCGCTGATAGAGGAACATTATTGTAAATAAAGGAATGGTCTTATCAACTTCACCTCTTGTTGGGAACTCAGTTTCGATAAAAAATAATATCTCTTGACTATATTTCAGAGATGGTTCTATCTTCCTATTCACCGATGAAGACATAATCCTTAGAAGTATCAGAATACTTTATAAAGATATATTTCTTGCCTGGGTCATAATTTTTCATATTTGTGAGCCTTATCATGAACGTAGTTGATTTCCAAGGTCTCAGATTATTCAAATATGGTTTTCTACCAACAGATATACTTTTTGCCTGGGTTATAATTTTTCATATTTGTGAGTCTTTTCATGAACGTAGTTGATTCCCAAGGTCTCAAATTACTCAAATTCGATTTTCTATCAATCTAGCGTTCATATAGAGCAGATGAAATAGATTTAGAAGACACTCGATTAAGTATATAGGTTGTAGCTAATAACGTATCAACAAATTAGCTTGAGCCATCATATACTTAACCATATCTAGAAGAGTTCGATTTCTTCTTTTAGCAACCTCATTTTGCCTGGAGTTTCAGGGATAGTTTTTTAATAATTTCTTTCTCATCACATATTGTTATGAACTGATCAAGTAAATATTCATCTCCATAGTCAGTGCATAAGGTTTTAATCTTATTCTCTAATTGATTCTCAATTTCGTTTAAATAATTATTGAAGCAATCTAATGTTTCAGATTTATGAAAAATCAAATACACATGACCAAAATATGTAAAGTCATCAATAAATGTAATGTAATAAGAACTTCTTGTATAGTTTTAACATTTATTAGAGCACAAATATCCGAATGAATTAATTGTCATGGTGATTCAGCTTTGATAGCCTTATCAAATGGTTTCCTAGTTGCTTTTCCAGTAAGACAATGCTCATGTATAGACAAGTTAACTTTAGTATGAGTGCCGAGTAGACCCTTTTTAGCTAATTTATTCATTCGTTCTTGTCCTATATGTCCTAATCTAGCATGCCAAACTTTATCATCTACATGAACATTTAAAAAGAAACCATCATTGCTATAATTAATATCTGGTTCTACATCAAGAACCATGAAGCTATTTGATATATAACCATAGCCTATCAAATACTTAGTTCCACACAACGACTATAAAAGTTTGCATAATAACCCAAATCAAGAAGACTAGTAACGGAAACTAGATTCCGTCGAATCTCAGGAGTAGGATATCATATAAAAACAATGTACGCCCACCACGTAGGCTGAGTTTGCAAGTACCAACTCCTTTGGTACCAGACGGTACTCTATGTATATAGCTGGATCATGAGCTACATAGTTCGTTGCTTTGAATCTATAATCTATAATTATAAGAATCAACAAACAACACTGAATTAGTAATATAATGCTCATGGAAAGAAGATAAATATGAATCAACCTTTTTCGGCTCGGTACATTCCCGAGCAAAGCGATCCTTTTTGCTACGGTTAAAACATGTTAGCTGCTTGCTTTTAGGTTTCTTTCCATACTTCCTTTCTCCTTGATTGAGCCTTACCCAACAGGAGTACTAGCTTCTTTTCCCTTTCCCTTTTCTTTCGAGAATCATCTTTTCTTATTCTTGGATCCAGATATTCCAATAGAACCTTTAGCTACAAAAGCTTATCTAGAAATCCTTACGAATTCTATTCTCTCTGTCTCCAATTCAACATGACCTGAGACATTAGTGAAAGTCTTGATACTTTCACTGCGAGTCAGATTCTATTTTATTATTTCTCAAGAATCAGGAAGGGAAGGATAACTGCCTTAACCTGTTTTTCATCTCATGACCGATATTCTTTAAATCCTGAATTATATTGCCATTTCCCTATATGCTGGGCCACGATAACATTTGGATGATTTTTGTAGTTGTCAAACTTGATTGTTAGTTGATGAAGCTTGCATAAACTAACTCCATTGAATTTTTCTCTTAGGGTAACTCAGATGACATGAGCTGATGGTAATGACTCATATTCAAATACTAAGTCGTTTACCATTGAACTAATTAATATCCCTTAGCAGTGGAGTCCTTTTTCTTTCATGCCTTATAGGCATGAAGATCACGTCTATGTTGTGTTGTAGAACCATCGGTAGATTTTTTTATAAATTGATTTATGATTTCTAGAATTTCTTGTTTCTTAAAAACATATTGTATCTTAAGGTGCTATATTTTATAGTCATCTTTATATAATTTCTCTCCCTTATTGAGTTCAGTTATGATATTTGTAGTAGCCATGATCTAACATAAATAAACATATTATTCATTGATTTAGTGTATTTCTTCTGTATATAATGTATGATTGACTCAATACTAATTTGCGTCGGTTTACAATATCAAGTGACAATTGTGTTTCCATTCATCATTCGTACGATCCAATCTAACCAACATTGATTAATTGTATTATACACATCCCATAAAATAAACCTAATCATTATGTGAACAAATTATGAAATAAACTCACCATTTAAATAAACTAATTATTCTTTTAAGACGGTTAACACATAACATTCTCTTTTTTCGTAAAATATAGCACTCGTATATAGCAACAGCTTCTGTCACGCCCCGGAGGAGTCCCTGTCCGAAGAAATTTCGGCAGCATCTCCCCTGTATGGCGGACAATCTGAAACTTTCTACATATCCACATACCTCAGCCACATGCGGCTGGAATAATAGCAGAAATAAAATACAATCACAGACATTCCACGCAGTTTATATAATAAGTAAACAGAACAATAATACTCTGACTCGAAATCAACCCTACTCAACTACACTCGTAAAGCTCAAATCTGATTTTTCCTACTCCACTACACTCATAAAACACAAATCCAACAAACTCACCTCTTCTGCCGTCCAGGCAGGCATGTAGTAAAACATATCGAATAAAAATCCATCAACAAGGACAATCCATACAATTTCCAGGTATCAAACAAAACCAAGTGTAAACATGGTCAAATAAGAAGCAAAACAAAACCAAAAGATCCATAAGTGTTCGGGGTCTTCGGGGACCAGCAACTAGAACTCTCTCCTGACAGCATCATCCTGAAATATAACAACAATGGAGGCGGGGTGAGTCCAACACTCAGCAGGTGCAATTGATATGCAAAGTAAGGAAATAACACCTACCACTAATCATGCGTACAGTCTCTTGATAAAATAAAGGTAAATGCAAATCGAAGTAAAACAGGAGAGAAACTGTACTAACCACGATCTGGGTATCAGGACAAACAATCCGAGTGGTATAGAAATCCTGTATGCATGTCAAACATAGGTATCCAAACAATATGCAGCATATAAATGCAGCAAACACAAACACAAGCAATAAATGCATCATGCATATGATGTCAATGTCATGGTCACCCCGATCGACGCCACCACCAACTCCCAATGAAGTGGGACCGAGTGGGTAGACGGCGTGCACTCTGCATCACTACTCCCGATGAGTGACCGGGGATCTGTCGGAATACACACATACTCCTACCCCAAATCATAAACGGGGAGCGAACGCTCATCTCCCGACACGATGACGGGGGGTCCCTAACGTACACGTCACACACTACCCATGAGCGGACCAACGGAGCACCTAACTACCAAGCTGCGTCACGCTACCCACGAGCGTCAACAACGGAGCACCGAATAGTGATGAAACTCGACAATAATGGAGCAATCTATCACACAGCATGCAATCATGCGAATGATGCATGACACTAAGCATGGTAATATACTAAACCAATCTATGGACATATAATGATGTGCACCATAGTGAACAAATCATAACAAAGTACACTGATCAAATAAGGTATCAAACCTAGGTCCTGAACATGGTGAATCATGGTTATATCACTACCCCAGCATGTGTAATCAGGTACATAACAACACGAAATGCAAAACAAACAATCAATCAAGCAGGTAACAGGTAATCGGGTAGTGATTAACCGTAACAAATGAAGAACATAATTAACGCAACTTGTTAATTTCATTACTATGCATATCAAAGACAATAAGTCAAAAGTACCCGCCTCCAAATAACAAGATCCAAATCGGTCCAAATCCGACGTCGAGATGCTCGTCTCGCGTCAAAGTCCTGTGATATCAATATGTATATTTTACTTAGCTACAATCCAAAGAAATGGTTAAATAAAATCCTTAAGGCTAAATTAGGGTAAACCTAATCAACCTAACCATCCAAATTAGATCCAAGACTCAAATCCTCTATTAAGGTTAACTCATTACCTCTATTCACAGCCTTGTTACTGCTGGTGGAATACGACCCAAGGAGTTCACCACTGAAACTGGATCATCGGAACCGTGAATTACCCGCAATCAGTATTAACCTAAGTTATACTAACCAGACAAGAATAAAAATCTGATACAAATCATACATACCCCATTTCTGTGCCAAAAATCCCTTCCTCTCTAATGATCGGCAGCCAAATCTCTGCCGGCAATGTCACCAAATCTAGCCGTTGACAGAATCCACAGCCTACTAACGTCAACAGATCGAAGATGACGGCTTGGATCGGGAAGAGGGCATCGGCTCCTTGCTCCTTGCTCCTTGCTCCTGTCCGAAACCAAACGCGTGCAGAGGTGGCAGTGGACCGAGACTAGGGCACGGAAGCACAAAATCTCCAGCAATGGTCGGCACTACTCCGTGCGGCAGCGACCACAAATCGGGATCTAGGGCACGGTTCTTTGCTACCTGAGCACAGCAAGATCGGCAAATGTCACGAGCTCCGGGAGGAAGAAGCTTGGGTTGCCGAAGGGATAGGATCGGGTGCTAGTCAAAAGAGAAGAAACTCCGGGATGCTCGAGACGGTCATCGGTTGAACTTCAAGAGGCGCTTCAACCATCGGCGCTGGAGGAATCGGTGCCGGAGAGGAGAAGAGGAAGAGGGGTGCTAGGGCACAAGAGAAGGAAAGGGAAGAAGGCAGTGGTACCGGCTCGGGGAGGAAGAAGGAGAAGAGAAATGCCGTGGGCGCGTGCGGTTAGTGCAAGCCGTCAGCGCGAGAAAAGAAGGGAAGAGGGCGCGCGGGGGTTTCGGCGAGGAAGAGAGGAAATAAAGAAAAAAGAAAAAAAAGGAAAAAAAGAAAAGGAAATATAAAAATAGACATTTCCTCGCTTAAATGGGTAGCCTAAACAGACTTTCCCCGGGCTCCGCTATTATCCCCGTTAACTCATCCATACGAGCTCCGAAAAATTTCAAAAAATTCCGGAAAATTCCCCTATTAAAATTTCGCCTATTTTCCGGTATTTTACCGTTTCTATTACATTATTTTCATAAACTAAATGAGCTAATACTGTTTGTGCATAACGACAGTAAGAACAATAAAACTCCAATAAGCTAGATAAACTAACATTACTTTCACTAGGAGAGACACTAGTGTAGTGGTCAACATTATCCCTTTTATCCTAGACTTGGTTGGGACAATCTCAGGTATGCCAGCTTCAGGATTCTCCATTTGGTTTATATTTAGATCCTTTTCAAACTTTTCAGGATGCTCCTCAAACTTTTTAGGATCCTCTTGCTCTACATGGTGAAGTAGCTCCACACACGACTTTGTATATGAGGTACGCCCTTCAGAGACACCCATATATGGTGTGCTACCACCTTGGGATACTCCGGCAATGATCGAATGCCCGATCCTGTAATTATCCAGGATTAGAAACTCTTCCTGCTTGAGTTTTTAGAATAATTGGTCGAGCCGTCTAATATGTCCTCCGACTTCGTATTCCGGGTCATATTTTATCTACTGAATTGGCTCCCTTAGCTCGTTCCGTCGCACGTCGTAATGAGTCATCATGTTAGTACGAAATTGATAAATCAGTAACAAAATTGGTTCAATTCAATTCATACATATGCATAGAACAAATACACAAAATTCATAAGTAAATAAGAAAAATAAATTATCTTTATTTGAGGAGCTCCAGTTGACTGATACACTGCACCAGTCAATTGGGAAATTGGATTTTGAGCATTAGCTTGATCCATTATCTTCGTTAGAACTAATCTAATTGGATAGGAATCCCTTATATCTATGTACTATTGTTGCTTAACCTAAGTCCTTTTAATTTAGACTTAGACCTATTGATTAAACAAGACTCATTTGATCAATTCTGACCCATTGGACAATCTGTCCCAATTTTTATCAAATCTGGTCCGTTAAAATAAATCTGGCTCATTTGATCAGATCTGGAAAGATCCGGCCCAATAAATCAAACTGACCTATTAATTTTGATTAGCCCAGACCCATTGGATTAAACCATCCCAATTAGATACAATCCGGTCTGATTAAATGAAACTGATCTGGTTAAACCAATTAATGGTTTGAATCAGACCGAGGTCAAAAAGAACCAACCTGGTCGGGTTAAACCAACTAATGATTTGAACTAGATCTGGATCTGATTGGACCAACTTGGTCGGGTTCAAATAAACCAAACTGATCTGGTTTAAATGAACCAGACCGGTTCTTTTTCTCTAAACGTGAACCCAAGAAAAACTTTCACGTTTTTCCTTTTGTTTTGATTTTTTATTTTTAAAATCAAAATTTTCCTCTTTTGACGAATACAAGTTTTTTAAAATTTTTATCCAATCACCGACCTACCGAGGTAGTCGTCGACACTTTCCGATGTCGAACATATGTTGCTTGTGACTTCCTGCGTCGCTACATAGCTCTTCTCCGATGTAATTCTGCTGTGATGCGGTCGTCGGTGCGCCACACATTCGCTTGAGCGATTTCTTCTAGTCGAACATTACTTGCTCTGATACGTATACAGAAAGAAATTCATACGAAGCAAAAGACTTAGAGTGTTCTGTGCTTGGAGAAGAAACCGGAGAAGGACTTGATGGTGGAAGAGCAATTACAAACGAATCAAAAAGTTCTTTAAGGTTCACGAACTAAATCCCTCTTCTGCAAATGGATGAACCAACCTTGATCTATTCCTCACTGCACACCCTTTTTTGCACCGATTGCCTTGGACGCCTTTTATACAAAAGGCAAGCCACGATAATGTCGCTAATTAAAGAGGAAGATGAAGGTGAAAGGGGCTTCTTAACTCAACAAAAGTATTGTATGTGACAAATATTGACGTGGCTATCATGCATGTTAACAATCACCCTACAACTTGACTATTTGCAATGCATTGTTGGTCTAGTTTTGTGGAATGAAATCTGCCATCTTCAAGAATTGGTCTAACACTAAAAAAGATTTGTGGCTTTAGCTAATCCACACAAACTTAGAAAATGAAGTTCATGCTAATACATTTTAGTGTCCTTGGAGAATGAAAAACAATGCTTAAAGACCTATGTATTGCCTAGTTACCTTAGTTGTCTGACGCATTCAACTTTGCAATACAATCCAAGAAACATCCTGTCGCAATAAAGATTAGTAAAATCAATCTAACATGAGACCAATGATCTTAAACATCTTGTCACAATGAAGACTAGTAAAATCCATCTAACATGAGGCCAAGGTCTTATCTTTTCTGCAGCATCTAACTAGTGCATTTCAAAAACAAGAAAAAAGTGCCTAACTGAAGGCCTACGAATGCATAAATGTGTAACTTCAAATTGGTAATCATTTCTAACTATGAAATTATCTGAATCACAATGAATCTCATCACAAACATCTTAAAAATTTGTCCAAATGTTAGGACAAGAGGCATGCTTATCCTTAAGGCAATCAAATTCTAGACAATCGTGTTCATTGCATAATGTAGATATAACACAACTTGGTGCATCAACGAATTTGTTATTTACATAAGGTCAATGTTTTAGAATATAAGTGTATTCCTGGAGATGCTAGACCAACCTAGTATGCTTGACCTCCTAGCATCTTCTGAGATGGAATACAACTTAGTGCCTTGCGGTTAAAATGGAGGATGAACTCATGTAGCATCATGTGATAGAAGGTAGTAATGCTAATGTCTAAGGGCTTCTATGATAACAGATGCAATCAAGTGCCCTTCTTGTCTCAAAATTCCTCCTATCCCTTCCCCAAATGCATCACAAAATACCTTAAAAGGCGTGCAGACTTAAAAATATTTATGAAAGGGAGCTTTATTTATCTTTCTTTGATCTCCTGAAAAGGTTGTGGAGGTGGATATAACAATCTAAACTCTCCTTTCTGAAGGCAGGTTGCTATAAGAGTTGTAATGATGGTAAAGTTCTTAATAAAACATCTATAGAAAGATTTGAGGATATAAGGTTCGGGCTAGTCCTTGAGTTCCTTAATTATCTTGGGTTTGTTAAAATGATCTCTGCTCTCTTTTGAAAAAATAAATTAGAGGAAAGGAACCTGAGGTTACAAGGAACACTCCTTTAGATAAATAACAACTTATAGTATCAAGGACAAGACAAATGTGTTCCAAGTCAGTGTGTGAGTCTTGCTTTAGATTAGGATCTTATTAAAATCAATTACGAAGAATTTCTCTATACAAGATTTAAGAACTTGATTACCCAAGTTACAGTATTTAGATGGGGTAGGCTACCTAGTGACATTGTTTGAAGCCTTCAGCTGAGGGGTTGTTGGTCCCAAGTTATGGCAATCCTAGAATTGTGTAGGTTCATGAAGAGGTAAGTGGAGTGAAGGAGGGAACATTGATAGTATTTAGTCATTTGGAGTATTTAGCTGACTAGATCATGTTAGTGAACTGAAACTTTTTGTTTGCACAACAATCGATTGGATAAAGCTTCCACTTGACTAGAGACTTGAGTGGTTGGCTGGATGTCTCTCCAGTAGACTATACTATAGCCGTTGGCTTTTAACTGAAATATTTGCTTGAAAACTCGACTGAAGGGACATTCTAGTTGACTAGAGGTGGACAGAATGTGATTATTGGAAGCTTTTCTATATAAATTTTTGGGGGACCTTTAACCTTTAGAAGGGTGAACAAAACATTTATATATTCCTTTGATCAAGCGCTAACAATGCTTAAAGATCTCCAAGGGCTTGCACCCAATAACTCTTATGAAGGGGTGATTCTGTTAGAACATTTTAAGAATGATGCACCAAACAAATTATAGGTTATGGATTATGAGCAGTGTCTCCGAACCATGGTAAAATGTTGTTTGTTTATCTTTATTTCCGTTTTGTATTCATATTCTTGGACGAACAAATATAAAGGAGAACTCTCAAACATAAAATGTTTTGTCTTTGTTTTTGCATGAGATTTGCAATTAATAAGCTTTGTGTAATCACTCTCTCCCCCTCTAGCTGAACTCATATCCATAACATTGATAGTACTAGATAGCCTGCATGGAAACTACATTCATGGAGCTTTTATTGTGACTACGATTTTACTTGTTTCTGAACTTCACATCAATATGGATGATTGTAGTGCACTCCCATGTATCATTTGACATGAATGTGGACAAGATGAAACACACTATATGAAGCCCTATAGTATCTTCCTCACCTTCCACAGTCTCTTGGTCCTGAGTGTTCTTTGCTCAATATCTACCTTGGGCTTTGGATTAGACCTAAACCTTGTATTCAATCCCTTTCACATTGTAAGACCATCTTTATGCTAGCTTTTCGCAAATCCAGAAGTACTGGAGCCCACCACTTGAGCATTTTATTTTTTCTGGTTTTAAGCAGATTGGACGCTGAGTTGGGATCTAGGCAGCTGCTAATCTCTCTCATGAATGGGAAAGGGAACTCGACTTGTGGAGTTGATTGACACAGAGGAGATATAGCTTGTGTCAGGAGTATCAGTTACACTAGAAGAAGGTTGGCTATGGGTGGAAGAAGATTTCTGCTCATGGTGAGGCGATGGTGGCTTCATTGCTGTGGACAGTGCTTGGGTAGGAGAATAAGGTCAGTGGTGGCGATGGGCACTACTCGCTCTCTTGGTGAGTTCAAGATCTCATTTCAATTTATGTGGATTCAGCAAGGAGCGTCTCTCATGAAGTCAAAGATGGGGCATTCACATACTGTCGCTGACGTCAAGCATCACAAAGGGAAGAACATGGACTACTGGAGAGGTGGCAACACTCGATCAGAAGGGTCACCACATTGGTGGTTCACAGGAGGTGCTGTGTTGTTTTGCTACCTTCTGGTGAATGAGAATAACAGAGTTGAGGAGTTGTAGGCATTGGGTGGATAGGGACTAGTGGGCGGGAGAGGAAGGAAACAAATTATCAAATTGAATAAAGTTTGGCTCTAATACTAATCAACACAACACAAACAATTTGATACGATGCAATATTGAAATGCTTTGACACCAATTGACATAACACCATGGAACATAAACCTACAGCTAGGGGGAATCTCACATTGAGACATTGTGACACTTGTATAGGTTTGATCCTATAAAAACTAGGATACAAATCAGTAAATTGGGAAATACAATAATCTTATTAATTGCCCATCCAAAATGAATGATACCAAATTATCATATCAAACAACTTAAATTTGATTTCCAAATCTGCATCAGGCATATTACCTAGAAAGAAAATATTGTCGAGCCAAAGGCTTGGAAACTTGGTGCCAACTAAAAAAAAATAGAAAGAAAATATTGTCTTTAGCAGCATCTAAAATTTTGTCCTAGATTGTATTATCTTTGAAAGTAGTATTGTTGTTATTCTGTATGCTATTCACTTCAATGTTTATGTCAATTTTCTCTTTGTTTGTCAGGATGGAGATCCTCGCTTGTCTAGCTTTGGTCTCATGAAAAATAGTCGAGATGGAAAAAGTTATAGCACTAACCTAGCTTACACTCCTCCTGAATTCTTGCGAACTGGTAATTCTAGTCTGTCTTAGTTTTGCTGAGATTCAATTGATCTTATGAACTTCCCTTTTTGTATCTAGACCACCAAAATTAATTTGATATTTGTGGGATCTGCATTTTGTTGATTCCATAAATCTATGGAACCAGAGATGGGTTGGATAAACGTCTAGAGATCAACAAAGAGATCTTAGCTATAGAAACTCAAATGGTATATTGTATTTTTGCAAAACTAAGCTTGTAGTACTGGAAAATGATCTTACTGCATAGCATATACTTTATGATTAATTATATTATACTTATTTTTTAAAAGCCGTGATTTGTTTTCTTTGCTCCAAATATGCCAGGTGACTCTTTGCTTGCAAGTTTTTTTTCCCGTTTCTATGCATTCTTCCCATCTTTTATATAATTTTATGCACTGCTGTAATGTATTAAATTTGATAACATATGTAATTATATTATACAGTTAGCAACTAATATATTTTTACATATATCAAGAACAGATGTATTTCTGCACATATATAGAAAATGTGATATTTAAATAAGGCGGTTTTTGCCATTTTTCTCTAAATGTACAATGTTGAAGGGACTCTCCTAAATAAATGAAAAAAAATCCATTTGACTCGAGTCAATCCACAACTTTCCTAACTAAAAAACATGGTCCATTAATTCTTAAGCCAATCTAATAGTGGGAATGAAAATATGTTTACAATCATAAGTGAACAAGTAATAATTGATAAGGAATTACTAAACACATAACCACCACAAAAGATATCACACATCACATTACAACGAAGAAACAAAAATCACAACAATTGTAAAATTCATACTCTTAAAATTTATGTACAACAACAAATTCTTATCCCACTAGGTGGGGTCGGTTATTTATATCCTTTTATGCCATTGAACTCTATCTTCTATTATATTATCATCTATATTATTTAAATGAATTTTATTTTATTTTATTTTTGTTAACCAAGTCTTTTTTGATCTTCCTCGTTTGACGTGCGTATTTGTCATAGTTTTACATTGCCTAACTGGAGCATTTATTGGTTGCTTAAGTATATGTCCGTACTATCTTAAATGCGTCTCAGTAGATGCAATTTTGACTTTTTCTCTAATGCTCTCATTTCTTATTCTGTCCCTCTTCATATGTCCGCACATCCACTTTAATATCCTTATCTCTACAACTCTCATCTTTTGTTTATGTGCTTGAGTTATAGCCCAACAGTCAACACCACTGATTGCTGTTTTGTAGAACTTCCTTTTAAGTTTTAGAGATACTTAATGATCATATAAAATACCAGACACTCTCCTTCATTTTAACCATCTTGTATTTTATGTAAGATATCTCTCTCAATCCCTCCATTGTTTTATAAAAATGATTCTAAATACTTAAAGCCCTCAGTTCCATACAACTTATCTCCTATTTTAATAATGTCTCGTTATCTCTAATATTGCTCAACGTAAATTTCATATATACTATTTTTACTCTGCTACGTCTAAAACCTTTCACTATTAGTGTCTCCTATCAAAATTCTAGTTTAACATTTATTGTTTCACGTATTTCATCTACCAAAATAATATCATCTGTAAACAACCACGGTACTGTGTTTTGAATGTGTCTAGTGAGTTCGTCCATGATTAGTGTCAAAAGATAAAGATTTAGAGCTGATCATGATGTAATCCTATCTTTATTGGAAATGCTTCTGTTAATCCGTTTGAAATCTTTACTCTGGTCGTTAGATGCATATATTGTAAAATTCATGTACAATATATGCTATGCTAACATCTTTTTTTTAGAATTCTTCACCAGGGAGCTCCACGGTCACTTGGAGTATGCTTATGTGGCTGCAAACTTTATCAAAACATTTCCGCGGACTTTGGTCTCCTAATTTCCCTCTAGGCACTTGGAGCGTGGTCGAACTCCAATCTTGATTGCCTCCAACGGATCGCTGGATCACATATCTCCGCCACTTGGAAGCCTTCTCCGGACGTCGAGGTCGATTCGCTCCTCTCTCAGTCACTTGGAAGCTGTTGACTCCGTCGAGACTTATCCCTAGCTAGTCGTTTGGAACCGTCCAAACAACTTCTCTACAAGATAAACTTAGTAAGAAATAGTAATATAAAGACAAACTCACTTACCTTTGCTAGATGTTCAACTCTCAGTTGACCGACCCATCTAGACTTGTTGCCAAAACCTCAGCTGACTTGCTTGGACTTTCTTTACCTAGTTCCTAATTGGGTCTTTCTTGCTTGGTTCCTAACTAGTCTTCTCGCCTGATTCCCAATCAGGTCTTCCTTGCCTAATCCACTAGGGCTTCCCACTGCCTTATTGCTTCCGTTGCCTAGTCACATTAGGATTTTCCGCCACTTGGTTTCCAACTTGGACTTCATCATTGCCTAACCCCACTAGGTCTGAGCCATTCCTGAATTTCCAACGAGGATTTTGCCTCTTTTCAAGTTATTTGCATCTGCAAACTTGATAAAACTATCAGATCACAAATAACATAACTTTAAATTTAGTCATACATCAAAACATAGGTTCGATGTGGTGCTCCCAGCACCAACATAAGTTTGTACACTAATTCGGTTGTTGACTTTGTATCTCCATTAGACAATTTTACACATAGCAAAAACACTAAGCTTAATATACACTAGAACAAAATTTGGTGCTCATCACAATAGTTTTTGATTTCTTGGATTTAACATTTTTCCGTCTATTATTTGCATTGCACTTACTCATCTACTTATCTGAATGAATTACCTTTAACTTTTTTCACACATTCATAAATTTATGCAATGAAAGAAAAGAAGTTGCAGGCATTGTGATTCCAAGTCCTAGAAAATCCTTTTCTGAGTGATGAATCATGCTCAAAGGCATATAGACTCTATATAAAAATGAGAGTTCTTGCCTTTTCAACTATATTCTTGATCTTTTTTTTTCTTCTACCAGGTTCCTCAAGCATTAAATCAACACTACAAGCTACAAGGACCAAAATGTTTGGGGATATGCCTCTTTCATTGATCTTCCATACTAAATTTGTAGCAACATTATTTGCCACTATCTGCAAAACACTTTCTTCCTTGAAATCTTATTTAGCAATCATCAACAATAAGGCTGTGTTTGGTAGGGGGTAATCTGCCTTGTAATGTAATCCAGATTACATTACAAGGTTGATTATTTTGTTTGGTTTAATTTTAAACTTGTAATGTAATGTAATTTGGATTACAAAAGGTAGTGAAGATTTGTAATCTGGATTACAAAACAAATACTATGTAATCGGATTACATTACGAGGTTATCGTTTAACCAAAATTTAAATGTCGAATATACCCCTAGTCCACCGTGGCTATCATCCACTGCCGTCGACGACCACCGCCGGTCGTCGGCGACCACCGCTGGCCACCATCGACCACCGCCGGACGTCGGCGACCACTGCCGGCCGCTGGCCACCACCGCCGTCGGCCGCCGGCGACCACTGCCGGCCGCCGGTGAACACTGCCGGCCGCCGGCGACCACTGTCGGCCGCCGGCGACTACCGCCCGCCGACGTCATCGCCACTGCCGGCGACCACCGTCGGCCGCCGGCGACTACTACCGCTGACCATCACGGCCATTACCACCGACCACGGTTTATAGGATGAACCGGGAAGATTTACGGCTTATTGCCGCCACCGTCGATGACGACGGTGATTATCGCGAAGCGACCGCTCGCCAGAGCTTTCCCTTTGTCGGGCGGAGGAGGCCAACGGCGACGACCGTTGGTTGCCGCAGGATATTTTTGTCATTTTATAATAATACGAATTACATTCTTTATAAAAAATAATGGACACCAAACAAAAGAATGTAATCATCCTTGTAATCAAAGATTACATACATTACATTATCAAACATAGTAATGTAATCAAGATTACATTACATTACATTACAAATTTGATTACATTACAAGCAAGATTACATTACACCCAACCAAACGTAGCCTAAATAACAATGTATTCAGTTGTGTGAGAGGTCTCAAATGCATTAACGAACTTAAAGAAACTTATACCTAATTCACAATTTATGCATTAAGTTCATAATGCTTTTACCCAAGGTTTAAAATTTTGATCTGTGCCGAAGTTTCAGTCCCAGATCGGAACGATACGGTTTCGGTATTATATCGTGCCGTGCTGATACAGTTTCGATATTTTTTTATTTATATATAATAATTATTAAATAAATATATTTATTGTATATAATTTAAAAATAAGTTATATATTGATTTTATATAAGTTCTTTATTATTGAATTATTTAATATTGTTATAAAAAACAATTAAATATAGTTTTCTTTAAAAAAACAATTGATGTATAAATAACTCGAATTAAAATTGATACATCATAATATCATAATATGTTACCTTACTAAAAGGAGTGGCGTGAATCAAATGGAAGCATGATTCTTGTAATATTTTACTTAAATAACCTTTATAGTTCTCCAATGTCCAAATTAAATAATCATAATTATATAAATTAATACAAAATACAATTTTATATATAATAATCATATAAATTAACTAATTAATTAATAAATTAATAATTTAAATAATATATATTTAAAGTAGTAAAAAAATTAGAATATCAATTAAATATTAAAACAGTAAAATAATATAAAATAATTTAAAAATATATAAAAGAATATAAATTTGAATTATTAGAATTTTTATAATTTTTTTAAATTTTTAAGAATTTAAAATAGTAAAAATAGTTTCAGAATATTATTTAATAAAATTTAGTATTTTTTAAAATTTAAAATTTATTTTTTATATTTTATTGGGATAATTTAATTAGGGTTTATGAAAGCCTCTTTAAAATAACACAATTAAATGAGAATTATTTAATTTATTTAAATTGTAATTTTGCACAGTGTCCCGCGACCTGCGACCCACGCCCGCGACGCCTCCGACGGCGCCGGAGGAGTCCGGCGGCGCCAGAAGCGTTAGTGACGTTTTCGACGTCGCCAGAGACGTCGCGTCGCGACGCCTCTGGTGCCTGCGACGCGCTTCAAGCGCTGCGAACCTTCCGACGACGCCGGAAGCTTCTGGCGACGCTGTTCCCGACTCCTCCTGGCGCGTGACGCAGACGCACGACACGACGAAATCTTCACTATTTCGGTGCCGGTTTCGGTGCGCTGGAGGAACGGTAAGTTCGCCCGTTTCGCCCAGCACGGAATGAAATTTTGAACCGTGCTTTTACTCTTTTATTATCTATAAATGAGTTATGATAGTACAACCAATTCACTTTAAAGCATCCTTGAGATGGCAAATATGTTTCATCCTTGCCATTTCTTTCTTAAGCAAAGGTTTACCAAGCTAATAAGGAGTTGGAACTTATAGCCTGGACTATATTGACCAAACTGCCCATCTTTGTCTAGCCGGTGAGCTCGCATTAGAAATAATTTGGTCTCGTATCAATAACATCTTAATCAAGGGGGAGTTTGTAGAGGCTACCAGGACGACGGAGTGGCTCGGGCATATGACTTCTTTAGATATCCCAGTCCAAAGAAGGTATGAGCACGAATGGTGTGGAAGACTTACTTGCATCCTAGTTACATCACCACTTGCTGGATGCTGCCCTTGGGGCGTCTTCGCATAAAGACATGCAGGAGTACTTCGAGGATAGATAGTGCACATTTTGTCGACAGGTGTTGGAGACGTAGGATCATTTGTTTTTTGGGTGTTCCCCTATCGCTGAGTTATGGAGGAGGTTAAGAGACTGACTTTATATGTTACAGGAGATGTCCATTTCTCTAAAGGGTGTTTGGGAGATGTTACCATGGAAATAGGGTATTAATGAAGGCTTGACAATTGACTTTGTCTTCATTAATATACTATGTATGGAGAGCTAGAAATAAATGTATCTTTAAATGAGCAATTGAATGTTGAGCGGATATTCAGGAGTGTGAGTATACATATATACAAGTCTTTAGGGATGTACTATGTTTGTCTCAGATATAAGTATCCACTATAGACCACCATTTTCTGTACTCTTGACCCATGATATGATATTTTTTCTTATCCAAAAATTGACCCATTGCCTCTACGATAGTGTTGAAAAACTTCAAGGTGCTAAATGAACTCGAATGCTTAGTTCATTAAATCATCTAACATGTTGGTTGATTCCCTTTCTACTTGACAAATCTATTCTTTATGCTATTTTGCCTCGATCACTATCGTGATTGATCCTTTAGTTTTTAGCTTTTGACTATCTATTTTTTGGATTTTCCTATTGATGCCCCCGTAGGTATTGATCTCTGCTCTCTTTTTCTTCAAACAACTTTGTCATGTCATTCTTCTTTTCTATTGGCTTCATGTATTCGAAACTAACCTTCTTGACTTCAGAGGTTACCTTTTGACAGCCAACAATAGCAACCAGCAACATTACCTTGAATATGAGCCTCGAATAAAACAATGGTAAAAAGAACAAAAAAAAACAAATAAATTGGTCAAAAAAACATTTGGTATCAGTATGAAATTAAATGATGAAAAACATAAGAATGGATAAGAAGAATAGACAATTGATAATGGAGAACCCACCTATAGCAGAGAAAGAAGACTAGATGACTGCAAATGACCGTTGGTCGTAGAGATCAGATGAAAAAGGGGTAGCCGAATGGGTCATCATACATTTTCTATGTTAGGTGAAAAGAAATGACTAGGAATTGAGGAGTATGGAATAAGAATATGGCTAGAGGTTTTTATTTTATCAAGTAAACCTGCCTGAATTGCCTAGGCAGGCCACTTGGGTCGCCTAGGGTGCCAGGTTGGCTGCCTGAATAGCCTGCCTAATGGGAATCACCCACTGAGTAGGTGAGGCAGTCCCCATCTAATCCTCCTAGGCAGCCATGTAGGAAGCCTCTCAGAACTATGCTAGGGTGAGATTAGAAGGAAAAGGAAAGTCATTGTGAGTGAAAAATGGAGAATGTTTTGCCAAAAGAAGGGAGACAAACGAATCATGTGCATGGGCTCTTTTAAATAAGAAAGTTATTACATATTTATGCTAACTTGTTTGAGTGTATGTGTTGTGTGGCAACAAGTGGCCACTTAGTGTCCTATGAGCCATAAATATAGTAAATATTGGCACAATATATTTATAAATGTGTACAGGGAAAAAAGCTGATGATGAAGTCTACTGTTTATTAACTGTAAGACATTAATATAGAACAATGAAAGATAAATGTAATGTACAATTGGTTATAATAAGAATGAAAAGTAAAGAATCTGGAATGAAATTATAAGGTAATATGCAAAAATATCCAAAATTTACTAACTGTTTATAAATATTTTTAATAGACAATTTATTAATACATAATGTCTATTAGTATGATCATTGTATTAAATACAATAAGTATTAATATGCCACACTGAAGGCATCTTACAAAACTATCATTGAACATTTAGATTTTATAATATTTGAGGATATATTATATAATAGTTTTAGTATTTTTCAAATTTGATATATATTAAATTTATACATATTATTGATGATTAGAAGAAGTTTATTTACTTTGTCTTTGATTGCCTAATTAAAATCATAATTTTTTATTTTAAAATTATTTTTGAAACTCTAATCCTACAATTTTATCAACTTGAAATGGTTGATATTATGATTTTTGAATTGGGTGATCTGACTGCTTGATCTCGATACTCTTGATTCCACAAATTATGATGTGAAGACCTTGATAAAATGAACAATATTTTTTTTCATCATTAAAATTATTTTGAGGTCTTTTCATCACTTAGTGCCCAATAAAATTTATTTTGTAGTGAATAACAAACTCGTTTCTCTCTATCCTATCATTCTTGACTTGTTAAACCAATTGGGAATATTCCTTTTAATTTTACCCTAGTTGTAAACAAGCAAGAAGACATGATGTTTTCTCCGCTTACCAAGAATGATGAATTCTTCCATTGATGCTCACGGCAATAATACACCATGGAACTACACCTAGATAGTTATAATGCCTCTTTTAAATCAGGACGGTCCCAATGTATGTACTGTTTAACATGACAACCACGATGCCTCAAATCACCACAAGTATGACATAACAATCTATATTCAGCCAACTTCTAATTTTAAGTCCATAATGTAGGAATTCACCATATAATTTTTTTTGTTAATCCAAGTATCTAACTCGTTGAACTGACTAATCTTGGAGGTGACTTGTCTGACTCCACGAAAGTTTTCACTGGTCACCATGATAAATTGGAAAATACATATGGGTCCTGGTGGGCCACCCATATACCCTACATGAGTAGTTCGAGCATTGCGAATGTTCAAGAATGTCCAGCGTGGGAATTGAACCCTCGCTGCATGGGTATCCTATCCTACTGCTTACCAGCACACCATTGCTCTAGGGGCATATGAATTCATCATATAGTGATTTGCTACTAGATGGTATTCGTTGCACATTGTATTGTTGATTGTGTTAGTCAAATGGCTTAGGTTTGTGAGAATATTAATAATCACTAGTTGGAGTAGAATGTGTTTTGTGTAGGACTGAGTTGTCATATGTTTTTTAGAAGTTTAAATTTTGAAAATAATACTAAGAGTATTTTTCAAACATTTTTTCAATTGAAAATATTTTTCAAGATAAATTTTACAATTATGAATTAAAAAAAATAAGTGAAAATTAGTTTTAAAATTAAATTTTAAATTAATTTGCCTAAGTATGATAAATTTTCTGAAAAATTTTCCTTAGTAAACAAAAGTTTTCAAAAATATTTTTGAAAATGATATTTTCTAAAATATTTTTTAAAAATAGATTCAAAAATATTTTTTAAGTTATAAATAACCTTTGAATTTTAAGTCAAACTATAGATAATATTTGAAAATAAATTTTACAAAAAGGTTTTGAAAAAAGAAATGCTCTCCTTTAATTTGACACTTCCGTGGAAATTCTTGTTAAGAAAGTTATACCTATGTATGTAAGGGCTTAGGAGTTCATAGGTTGACTTAAGGATTATATGAGCTTAAGTAATGGTCAACAATCATTTTCAAAATATATTGATTTTTTGAAAAGTATCTACATAATTGCACCCAAATAAATCAATGTTTTGAAATAAATTTATAATTGCACCCAAACTAAAGAATATTTTCCATTTGCTTTTTCTATTACCTCGCACATTCTAAGTGATCTAATAAGGAGAACCCTATGGCTTTGTAAGATGATTTGTTTAATTGAAAATTTTATATTAGTTTGAATTTAATCACTTAAGTAAAACTTTAATTAAATTAAATCTTATTAATTAATTATGGATTAATTTGTATAATTAATGATTAATTAATTGAGTTTAAGATTAAGTTTTTAAACTATAAAATTAAGTTGATAAATTAGGTTTTATTTTAAGTAATTAGACTTGATTAAATTAAAGTTATTGTTTTAGATTATTAATTAATTTCGGTTTATTAATTAGGTTTTAAAATTGATTAGGTTAAGATTGATTAAAATTAATTTTAGATTAGTTGCAGAATAATTATTGATATTGAATTAATTAAGTTAATTAATTAAATAAATTAAGATAATTGATTATTAATTATTAGCTTTAGGTTTAATTAATTTAGGATTAATAATTAATTTCGAATGAATTAACTTAATTTAGATATAATTTGAGTTAATTATTATTTAGATTTCAATAAAAAGTTGATTATCATTTAAAGTTAAATTTATTTAGGTTTTAAATTAAGTTAGGAAATTTAATTTTAATTAAAGTAATTAATTGATCAATTAAGTTTCTAATTAATTAAGATTACATAGAGTTAAGGATTGATTATAGTTAATTATTTTAATTTAATTAAGAATTTGATTATTGATTTAATAAAAGTAATTTATTTGATTTGATTTAGTTAAATATTATATTTTTAAATTATAAAGTTAAGTTGATAATTAAGTAATTAGTTTTAGTTTTATTTAGGTTAGAATTAAATTAATTTCAAATTATTAGGCTTGATGAAAGATTACTTTAAGGTTAAATTAAACTAATTGGTATAAATTGTTGAAATTAATTATTCTTTAAATTCTTTAATAAGTTAAAATTAATTGCATATTTTGAAATATTGTTATTGAGTTAAAATTAATTTGGATTAATTATTTGCTTTGATTAATTAATTTAGGTTTAAAATAATTGATTATTGATTTTAAGTTTATATCAGGAGTTGTTTTAACTTGTACTTGATTTAAGCGTAACTTTGGGTGCTCCAAGTAAGCTTTCTTGAATAAGCTTCTAGGCTCTAGTGAGTCACTTGACATTATTAGAGTAACCATGTGCCTTAGACAAAGCTTTCCAATTAGTCTCACCCAGAGAACTTAGTTCTAAACTTTAATCTAATAAGTTATAACTAATTCTGATTTATCTAGTCCTAAGTGCCCAAGTGGGTAGTAGGTCAAGTTATTGAGGTGACAATTAGTTTGCCACCTCCCCTAAATATAGATTTTATATTTTTATGTTTGAGTAATGAATGCCATTTTTAGGATATAATATTGGTTTGTCCTACCTACTTTGTTAGATTAGCTTTCAAAACTCATGCTTGGACTTGTTGAAACGACCCTAAGTTGTTTCCAATATATAAGAAAACTGTTTGTAATTAATAAATCAGTCAAACATCCTGGGGATCTAAATTGAGTATTACTTTATTTTCTCTAAATTATAAATGTTTATTTATTCTTTATACGGAATCGGAAGCTCCTCGGGAGTGTATTGTCCAGCCCAGTCTCGTCAAGGGTCCAAGCCTCCAGTGTCATCCGTTTCTTCACCTGCCACAAACCAAACCTAGTGAGTTTAACTCAGCACCTCCAAACCGTAGCATCAAAATTCCTTAACCAGTCGCATGTATCATTAAATCTACCTTTAGTTGGAATTTATTGTCAAACATGCAAGCAGACATATAGGCATTTTTCCATAAAACATTAAATTATGAGTATCACACAACATTATTTTGAGTATCCTTCAATTGTTACATTATGGAGCATTTTCCTTTAGCATTTATCGTATATCATTCTTAGGTGGAGATGCATTAGTCATCCTTTATCCTTTGTTCAATTGATCAATCTGTTTAACCATGGTACCAGGTGGCGGGGCGTCAGCAACTCTCGTCACTGGGTCGTGGCCAAATATGAAAATCTGATGTTCGGGTCCCTCTAGGGCCTTGGCCTTCGCAGAATTTCCTTTAATCCTCTTCATTATATATATATATATATATATATATATATATATCCTTTCCATTAGGGTAATCATGCATCATAACTCTAGCATATCCTACCAGACTACGTAAAGTCTAATAAACATATATATCATTAAACTTCGCAACGCTTAATAAACATGCACATCATTAATCTACAAAATGTCTAATAAACATACAACAACAACAACAACAACAACCAAGCCTTTTCCCACTAAGTGGGGTCGGCTGTATGAATCCTTTTACGCCATTGAGCTCTATCTCCTATTATATCATCATCTATATTTAAATAAATTTTATCTTGTTTTATTGTTGCTAACCAAGTCTTTTTTGGTCTTCCTCTTCCTCGTTTTATATGCATGTTTATCATAGTTTCACATCGCCTAACTGGAGCATTTATTGGTCGTCTAAGTACATGTCCGTACCATCTTAAACGTGTCTCTCTGAGTTTTTCCTCAATAGATACTTTCTCTCTAATGCTCTCATTTCTTATTTTGTCCATCCTCGTATGTCCACACATCCACCTTAACATCCTCATCTCTGCAACTCTCATCTTCTGCTCATGTGCTCGAGTCATAGCCCAACATTCAGCTCCATATAACATAGCAGGTCTAACTGCTGTTTTATAGAACTTACCTTTAAGTTTAAGAGGTACTTTACGGTCACATAAAACACTCGACGCTCCCCTCCATTTCACCCATCCTGCTTGTATTCTATGTAAGATATCTCTCTCAATCCCTCCATCATTTTGTAAAAATGATCCTAAATATTTAAATTTCTCGGTTCCAGGCAACTCGTCCTCTCCTATCTTAATAATTGTTTCATTACTTCTAATATTGCTAAACTTAAATTCCATATATTCCGTCTTTAATCTACTAAGCTTAAAACCTTTCCCTTCTAGTGTTTCCCTCCAAGATCACGTGTCTCATCTACCAAAATAATATCATCTGCAAACAACATGTACCACGGTACTGTGTCTTGAATGTGTGCAGTGAGTTCGTCCATAATTAATGTAAAAAGATAGGGACTTAGAGCTGATCCTTGATGTAACCCTATCTTTATTGGAAATGCTTCAGTTACTCCGCCTGAAGTCTTTACTCTGGTCGTTACATCCTCATACATATCCTTAATTAGTTCAATATATGTTACGCTAACACCTCTCTTTTCTAAAATTCTCCATATAATTTCTCTTGGGACTCTATCATATGCCTTTTCTAAGTCAATGAATACCATGTGTAGATCTTGTCTTTGCTCTCGATATTTTTCAATTAATTGTCTAAGAAGATGTATAACTTCTATTGTCGACCTTCCAGGCATAAACCCAAATTGATTTTCTGTCACTATGGTCTCCTTCCTTAATCTTTTTTCTATTACTTTTTCCCAAAGTTTCATAGTATGACTCATTAGTTTAATACCCTATAGTTTGCACAATTTTAGACGTCTCCCTTATTCTTATATAAGGAACTAGAGTACTTATCCTCCATCGATCGGCATTTTTCGTTTTCAATATCATGTTAAATAATTTTGTAAGCCATTCAATACCTTGTTTCCCTAAGCACTTCCATACCTCTATCTAATATCATCCGGTCCAACGGCTTTTCCATTATCATCTCATTTAAAACTTGTTTTACTTCTAAAGTTTGAATTCTACGATAAAGATTTAAATCTCTATGCTCATTTGACCTACTTAAATTACCTAAGTTAAAGTTAATCACCTAAACCTTCTTTAAAAAGTTGATGAAAATACCTCTTCCACCGCCGCTCTTTTATTTCTCCATCGTTTACTAGCACCCTATTATATCCATTTTTAATACATTTTATTTAGATAAGATCTCTTGTCTTCCTTTCTCTTACTTTAGTGATTTTATAAATGTCTCTTTCGCCTTCTTTTGTATCTAATTTTTGATATAACCATTCAAAAGTTTCACTTTTTTCCTCACTCACTACTTTCTTAGCTTCTTTCTTGGCTATTGTATATTTTTTAAATTTTCCTCGTTCTTACAAATATATAATTCCTTATAAGCTATTCGTTTTTCTCACTTTCTCTTGTACTTTCTCATTCCACCACCAAGATTCTTTACTTAGCGGTGCATGCCCCTTTGACTCACCGAGGACACTCTTAGCTACTATTTTCAACTTTGATACCATCTTATCTCATGACCTAATGCTTGTACTTCGACCTTCTCCTTAAATATATTTTGCTTCCCATCCTTTAACTTCCACTACTTAAATTCTAGAAATCGTATATATTTTCTTTCTATTGTTACTATGTTTGAGGCGTATATCCAACGCTATTACCCTATGTTGGGTAGTTAAGCTTTCTCCTGGGATAACTTTGCAATCTTTACAAATCTTTCTATCCTTCTTTCTAACAATAAGAAAGTTAATTTGTGATTTATTATTCCCACTTTTGAATGCGACTAAGTATTCTTCTCTTTTTTTAAAAACCGTATTAGCTAATATGAGGTCATATGTTATCGCAAAATTTAATATACTTTTCCCTTCCTCATTCCTCGTTCCAAACCCATAACTCCCATGTACTCTGTCATATTCCTCATTTTTCACTCCGATATGCCCATTTAGATCACCTCCTATTAAAATCATTTCATGTGGTGGAATATTTTGTAATATTTCATCTAAGTCCTCCCAAAACCTTAATTTGGTAGCTTCATCTAATCCTACTTGTGGTGCATATACGCTAATTATGTTCATAGTTTCTTTCGCCACTATTATCTTAAGAGTTATAATTCTATCCCCTTTTCTAACTACTCCTACAACTTCATCCTTTAACAAACTATCTACAATAATACCCACTCCATTTCTTGTTTTACTTTTTCCAGTGTACCATAACTTAAAACCCGAGTTCTCTATCATCTTTGCCTTCTCACCTGTCCATTTTGTCTCTTGTACACATAAAATATTAATTTTTCTCCTAATCATCATATCTACTACCTCAATTGATTTACCAGTGAGAGTTCCTATATTCCATGTTTCAAATCTTAGATTATTAGTTTTCCTATCATATTTGTTCTTATCTAACCTATGGTGTGAGAACTCTTGCCTATTTAACACTACACCCAAGTTCTCATGGAGATGTAGCGGTTCTTGCTGAGACGTTACAGTCGGACCCTGTAACGCGAACTCTTGCATATTTATCACTACACCCGAGTTCTGGAGATGTAGCGGTCTTTGCCGAGACGTTATAGTCGGACCCTGCAACGCGTTCCTTCCGGGGAACAACCTAGCATTAGCACAATAGTTTAATGGATTCATTCATGAAATTTTGCCATAGTTTGACGCTGGCTGGCAACCTAACGCAACCCTCCTCCTTTATCCGGGCTTGGGACCGGCCATGACTGGTCATCATGGTCTAATAAACATATATAACATTAATCTACATAAAGCCCAATAAACATGCATATCATTAATCTACAAAGAAGCCCAATAAACATGCATATCATAATTTACATAAAGCTCAATAAACATGTATATCATTAAACTACATGAAGCTAAACAATCATTTACAGAACTCGTTTATTTTATTGTGTTGCGATTACTCATGGCGATGCCACGACTCCTATCTTCCTCGGACAAAAAGGTGGCCAACTATTTGTCAAAACCATCCGAAAATCTGCTACATACTACCCTCTAACACCCCTCGAAATATGTTGCCCACGATCTCAAACAACCATCCAAAAATCTGCTACATACCACCCTTAGACACCCCTCAAAGTCTGCTACCCACGACCTCAAACATTTTTCCAGAAATCTTCTATGTACTTCCCTCAAGCACCCCTCGAAATTTGCTGCACACGACCTAGAACAACCCTCATAAATTTGCTACTCTTAGCCTTCAAATCCACCTTGAAAACCTGCTGTAAATAACCCAAATATCTCTCAAAACCTACTACTTGAAGTCCACAATCCCCCTCGAAAATTTGCTGCGTATACATGTTCAAAGGCATAGAAAGAAAAGTCGAAAACTTGGTGCGTTTATAGATTTAAAGGTGTAGAAAGAAAACCTACTACATTTACAGATTCAAGGTGTAGAAAGAAAAGGGTTTAAGTGGTGCCTTGCTCGGAGGCTTGGTGTTGGCGCAGGTGACGACGAGGAGCAACGGCGGGGCGCCCCTTTGGTCTCGTTCTTCCTTCTAAGGTCGAAGCCAATAGCTCTCCCTCGTTATTCCCACTTTTGAATGTGACTAAGTGTTATTCTCTTTTATTAAAAAACGTATTAGCTAATATAAGGTCATATGCTATCGTAAAATCTAATATAGTTTTCCCTTCCTCATTCTTCGTTCCAAACCCATAACTCCCATGTACTCTTTCATATTCCTCATTTTTCACTCGGACATGCCCATTTAGATCACCTCCTATTAATATCATTTCATTTGGTGGAATATTTTGTATTATGTCATCTAAGTCCTCCCAAAACCTTGATTTGTTAGCTTCATCTAATCCTACTTGTGGTGCATATACTCTAATTATGTTCATAGTTTCTTTCGCCACTATTATCTTAAGGGCTATAATTCTATCTCCTTTTCTAACTACTCCTACAATTTCATCCTTAACAGACTATCTACAATAATACCCACTCCATTTCTTGCTTTACTCTTTCCAGTACCATAATTTAAAATCCGAGTTCTCTATCATCTTTGCCTTCTCGTCTGTCCATTTTGTCTCTTGTACACATAAAATATTAATTCTTCTCCTAATCATCATATCTACTACCTCAATTGATTTACCAGTGAGAGTTTCTATGAGAGTTTCTATGTTCCATGTTCCAAATTTTAGATTATTAGTTTTCCTATCATATTTGTTCTTATCCAACCTATGGTGTAAGGACTCTTGCCTATTTAACACTACACCCAAGTTCTCATGGAGATGTAGCGGTCCTTGTTGAAACGTTACAGTTGGACTCTGTAATGCGAATTCTTGCATATTTAGCACTACACCCGAGTTCTGGAGATGTAGCGGTCCTTACCGAGACGTTACAGTCGTACCCTGCAACGCATTCCTTCCGGGGAACAACCTAGGATTAGCGCAATAGTTTAATAGATCAATTTATTGAATATTTGCCATAGTTTTGACGCTGACTGATAACCTAATGCAACCCTCCTTTATCCGAGCTTGCAACCTAACAATTTAATTAATTATTAAATAATCAATTAATTATAAAATTGATTGTTAGTATTAATAATTTAATTAATAACCACTCTGGTGGTAAAAAGGTGAAGCCACCATCTTAGCAGGCCCTCAAGGATGACTCCACACACTCTGGAAGTGGGTAAATCATGAGGGCTTATTCAGTCTTAGTAGGGTGGCCTTCCTCGATAGGAGGCATGAGATAATCTAAAATAGTATTTGCATCTGTCGAGAATCGAACCATGCATCTTTGGTGGCAAGCCCTACCCAAGTGCCAACTCGGCTACACTCGCAGGGGCAATTAATAACCACTCAAACCATGCCACCATGGTATAATATGGTACAAAAAGTGTATCGTTTTGGTTAGAGCTTGAAGTTTTGATATGATTCGAATTTTTAAACCTTAATTGGGACCATGACACATCTCGCTTTGACAAGACATCAAAACTTCAGCATGAAATGAAACTGATGTTGATTGAAGTTGAAGGTGTTAGACATTAAATAACATTTGATATATGCGCATCTTTATATTGTCAAATTGAGTAGACCATTCATCAGATTGCTAGTGACAGGGACTAAACAAGCAAGGTTTTACTGATTTAAATTTTGTACCACTAAAACCAGTGATATTATCTGACTAATTTTATAGGGGAGCTATAAAATAACCAACAATTATTAATTTCATGTTATGGATGTCTAGTTCATACTTTTTCTTATTTAGTTTGGTACAGTTGAAAATGACTTGTCATATACTTTTGCAGGAAGGGTAATCCCAGAGAGTGTAATCTATAGCTATGGCACTGTGCTTTTGGATCTTTTGAGTGGGAAGCATATACCCCCAAGTCATGTATGTCCAGGTTATCAGAGTAGGCAATTCTCATTCTGTCAGTCAATCTCAAGCTAATGAAGTTCATAATCTTATCTCTTATTTTGTCACGAAGCAACAAAGGCATTCAGCTTAAGAAAACGCTTAAGCACTTAAATTTTCTAGAAAAATAATGATTATATTTATACGAAAAACTGTTAAGTTTTCATTGATTTGTGTTTGGATTACTCTGATATTTTAGATATGGTGTGAACCACGTTGCCATGTTGAAAATCTCTGATATCAGTGTGAGTTAAAATGTTTCATTAGCTGTCAACTGAAGTGTCAATCTTTTTCTTTATTCTACTTATGCATTCAATATGCATTTTTTTGGCAAGCTGTTTAGAAGTTGATATGATTCTAATGTTTTTGGCAAATATTTATGTTTGACAAGTGTTTGTCTTTCTTGTCTTGGTGCAAATATTAAGTAACTGAACTAAGAGAGAGAAATCTATATTTTTTTGTGTTTTGTGCAAAATAAAATTTGTGTGCTGCTCCCTAATTACTTTAGCTGATGATTTTATCATTGTACTGCCTTTTTATAATAAATTTTTAGTCTATATAACTTACCATTAAATCTTCAGTCACATTTCATTTTACATTATTGTATTTATATGTCACTGATGCCTCACCTAATTTTCCCAAATGATAATGTTCTATTTTTTATAACGTTCGAAGGGGAGACTTGGTGCAACCGTAAAGTTGTTGTTTTATGACAAAAAAGTCACGGGTTCAAATCTTGGAAACAGCTTCTTGCAAAAAGTAGGATAAAGTTGCGTGATCCTTCCCCGAGATCCCGCATGACGGGAGCTTTGTGCACCGGGTTGTTTTTTTTTTTTTTATAATGTTCTGTTTTCTCTTATTTGTTAGTGCTTCAGTACGTAAATAGATCCCAAGCAGTTTTCCTGATATACTTGCTTGTCTGTAAATTTATTGGTTGCTGTTCTAATGCCATGTGATTGTGCCAAACTGAATTTTTGTTGGATCTTGCCAGGCATTAGATCTGATAAGAGGAAAGAGTATGTTGATGATAATGGATTCATCGCTGGAGGGGCAATATGCTAACGAGGATGCTACAAAGCTAGTGGAACTAGCTTCGAAATGTCTACAGTTTGAGGCTAGAGATCGGCCTAATTCTAAGTTTCTTCTTTCTGCTGTATCACCACTTCAAACTCAGAAAGAGGTAGAGTTTTAGCAAGTGAACTGTTGTTTATTAAAGATTAGAATTTTCATTTATTTATAATTTTTCACATTTTTGGGGAGATACTCCCAAATTATTTCTAATGTATCACGCAATTATTTCTAATACAGATTCCTTCTAACACAGATTCCATCACATTCTCTGATGGGCATAACCAAGACAGAACAGGTGTTGCCAACAATGCTATCACCACTTGGAAAGGCTTGTGCAAAGATGGATTTAACTTCTGTTCATGATATATTGCTCAAGACAGGTTACAAAGATGAAGAAGGTGCAGAAAATGAGGTGAGTTCCATGAATAATGCAATTATGCAATAATGATGCTACTTTTGACAATCAATGTTTTGGAGTGTGTGGTGAATGGTAATTTTACCAATAAGGCAGTAACCACTTATGTGGCAACCGTTGCCGATGTAGCACTGAAGGTTTACAAAAGGAAAGTGGCTAGGCAGCAGGATATGATGAAGTAGAAGGGAGGAGGGATTCCAAACATGATGGGGGAATGATAACCATCAATTATCAGTAACTTTACTTAGGGATTCTCATTCCAAGGAAAGGGAGAGAATAAGATGTTTCTTTCTGAGGATTACTTAGATGAATTATTTATGGAAGAAAGTTGACGGTTGATTCTGTGGAAAATCGGGCCAATTTTACTTTTGCCCAAATACAGGCAAAAGGGGAGGAAAGAGCTGCCTGATGGGAAAAAGACCAGATGTCCTTTGCCTCTATGATCTAATATCGTGGCCACATCAAATATGATCTCTGGATTTGCAAGATGACAAGTATCACTGCTGTAATGGATCTAGGAAGAGGATGGATTTGATAGAGAAGGCGATGGATTGATAACAGGATAATTTGGTAGCTTTAAGCCGTCTTATCTCTTTTCCTTCTCATTACCAAGTCATCTTATGAGTTCCTCTCCTGCTGTCTCTTCTCTCCTTTCCTTCCCTTTTTTTCTCTCTTCCTTCTCTCGTGTGAAGTAATAACAACCTTAAGGAAGTTTCAGATTAGCTTTAACAGAGCGTTTATATTGGCTTTCTGTGCAATTTAAGGATGTTTAAAACTAGCTTTGACCAACCAATGTAATCAATTTTAGATTAGTTGTAACTCATCAAATTTTTAGGAAGCAATGGATAATTTTGTTGTTTTCTTATTGGCTAGGTAGTTATATTTGTGTTAATTATGTGCACACATCTGTGTATAAGTTCTGCCTATATGTGGACCTCTCTTTGTTCTCTAAACTCATATCTTCGTTCTCTATTTGGTGATTGTGTTCTCTCTTCTCTTAAGGAGGCATGAATCTCGATTTATCCATTCTGTTGGAGTCACTGATCAAGAATGTTGAAGCATCTTGTAGCAGAAGAGGGATACTATGTGAGGGGAGCAGATCTATCAGTTGGGGAAGACCATACATTGAAGATTTGGATGCCAACGCTGTTTTCCATATGGGAACAATTGTTACATCCTTCAGGTTTTAGTTTCCAGGTTACAGAGGCATGGAGGATCCCATCTGATGGATCAACGAATGTGAACAGTAATTCTGTGATGAACGAACATTCAAATATGGGAAAGTGGACTCTGAGTCATTCAACCTAATTGACAATGCTCAATTTTGGTTCCTGAAACTTGCTCCAGATCATTGTGAACTCTTGAGGTCTCAGTTTGAGGAACAATGTCACATACGCTTTGGATAGATGGCTCAGAATAGGAAGATGGAATAATTATCTGAGTTGCATAAGAGGGGTTGATGCAAAGTTACTAGAAGATTTTTGAAACTTCTTCTGTGAGTGATTTCTCTAATGAGGGAGCTAGAAATTGGCATCTGTTTGAGTCGTGACTATCCTTTTTTATAGGTGGAGATTAAAGGGCATCAATCTGGAAGATGGAATGGAGGTTCTATGTTAATTACTAAGGTCTTAATGTTGCCATAAATTTCCATCCAAGTTTTACCATCTTTTCTGTATGGTGAGCACAATGCTTCACCAAGGTATACCTCCACTCTAACTACCATCAAGATGGTTTCCAAAACAATCATGGGCATTTTGAGTTCCTAGAAATGCAATTAGGGCTTACAAATGCGGCATTGACATTGTTGTCATTGGTGAATGAGGTTTCTAGGCCAATTCTATGAAATTTTTTGCTTTTTTGAATATACATTAATTTACAGTCGGTCCTTCACAAAACATTTATTTGCATCTCTGTGAAATCTTCAACTTCCTACAACATAACTAATTCCTTAAACAAAGTAACTGCACCTTTGCCCAGACAGAAATTGTTTTTCTAGAGCACACCATTTTATCTAGTGTCGTTCGAGCAGACGAATGTAAGATCAACACCATATGCACTATTTGCAACTGTCTAATCCTGCAGCACTGTCGAGTCTTGGGCCTTGTACGTTATTACTGTTGCTGCATATGGACAGTGGAAACTAATGAGGCATTCCTATCCTGTAAAGCACTCCTTATCGCAAGCATCAGTCCTATCATTGAATGGGGTGCTGCACATTCAGGAATAGGAACAATCTTCCAACAAGGATGATGGCTAATCACTGGTTTAAGTCAAGTGCTGCCATTCAAGACCATCACCTTCTGCTTATGAGAGAATTTTTGGGGCTACTCGTAGTTCGATGCTACCCCTTCATCGTTGCTCTCGATGCTCATATTGGACGAGCTTTCCTCGTCTTCTTCTTCTTGATGACTTGCCATTAGTGCAAATCCGGTGTATGCCTCGTTCTCGAACTCTGACGACGACTCGTCCCACGTAGCTTTTATGCTTTTGTGCTTCGATCGTCTTGGCCCTTTGTCCTTTTCTCTCTTCTTTCTTTTTAGTTTCGGAAGTTATCCTTAATGTGTCATTCTCGGCACCTGTAGCATCTGATTTTACTCTTTCCCACGAGAATCTTGTTGGCCTGTTTCTTATCAAAATTGTTAGACTTAAAGAATTTTTAAAATCTTTACCATATATACTTTTTCATTTTTGTCGAGTGATGATTCAGAATTCGGCTCGATCTTGTTGGCTTGTAGTGCTAAACCCTGATTTGGCTCCTTTTTTTTTGTCTTGCACATCGAGACTCATGTAATTCAAAAGTAGAGAATAAATTTTCTAAGCTACTTACTTTGAGATCCTTGGAGATGTAATAGGAGTTTACTATAAACGTTCATTTCGGTGTTCTCGGGAACACATTTACGCATACATTTGTGAATCCTGATTCGTTATCGTTTTTCCAAGGTCCGTGAGTCCGGTGATCAGCTTCTTTATCTTTGCGTGTAGATAAGATACTATTTCTTCGTTTTCCATTCGGAGGTTACTGAGTTGGGTTCGGAGCAGATCCCATCTTTCGAGTTTTGCCCCCAAGGTTTCTTCGTGTAACTTCAGGAATTTCTCCCAGAATTCTTTGGTAGATTCGTAGGCGTCGATTTGGTTGATTTCTTGAGGCGGTAGTACGCTTATCAGATGAAATTCTGTTTTGTCGTTGGCTACGAGGTCCTTCTGCTCCTTGTTCTATAGATGTTCTTCCTTTTCTTCTCCGTGTTGATCTTTGGGTACTACAAAATCGTACTATATTGTTAAAAGAATTTCAGAGTCAGTTTTAAAATATATTTCCATTTTGCGCTTCCATACTGCAAACTCTCCCTCAAACTTTATGGGTGAATGCTTGATCCGACTATCGTCTTTTTGCTTTAGCTGGCGGTTAATTTTTCTAGAGCAATCTGGCTTTGATACCAATTATTGGACCATTGATGGCTGGCTAGAGGGGGGTGAATAACCTGGCAATTAATTAGAACAATTCTTTTGCTATTGACCTTAGCAAGGACACAAAATTAGATAATAGATATAATTAACATAAAAACAATAACATAAACAATAAGAGTAAGAAGGCTAAAGATTTATTTGGTTACAATCTAGTTAGTTGTTAATCTAAGGCAATTAAAAAAGTTTCACTAAAATAATCTTCTTCGTGAAGGCAGAGTAACCTTTTACAGACTTTGAAAGCTTACAAATGACTAAGAAAGTTGTTACATAGATTGTTATTGAACTTCTAGTTCCAGGTGCTATTTATAACATTCTGGGAAAAGTTATCGTTATGCTGACGTGGATTGGAGGTGCTTCTAAAGACATCCGAGGCGCCTCTAAGTGGATAAAACATTATCCTCGGCAAAAGCTAATTCTGCGGTTACTGTTCACTCGAGGTGCCTCCAATCAGCTGGAGGCGTCTCCAAGAGGATAAAACATTATCCTCAGCAAACGGTAACTCTACAGTTACTGTTCACTCGAGGTGCCTCCAATCAGCTGGAGGCGCCTCCAAGAGGATAAAACATTATCCTCAGTAAACGGTAACTCTATAGTTACTGTTCACTCGAGGTGCCTCCAAGCTGGAGGCGTCTTCAAGAGGATAAAACATTATCCTCAGCAAACGGTAACTCTACAGTTACTGTTCATTTGAGGCACCTCCGATCAGTTGGAGGCGTCTCAGGCACTGTTTATTTGAGGCGCCTTCAGTTCCTCTTTCGGTAGAGATGTTGTCGATGCTTGAGGCGCCTCCAAAGCCTTTGGAGGCGCCTCTAACATTGTTCATTGAATGGTCAATTGCATCATTGACCATTCTTTTCTTCGCGTTTGCTTGAGTGATGCTTCGATTGTTTGGAGTTGAATTCATCCGAATCTAACTCCGACCTTCTCGAGCAGACTTCTATCTCGGCTTCTCGTCCCTAGGATGCGCTGCACACGTCCTGCTCATTCACTGGTGTATTTTTTCACAACTCCTCATCCCTCGGATGTAGTGAGCCCGTCGACTCGCTTTCTGTGTCATTCTTCTCACTTGTTGCGTCTTCCGTTTGACTTCTTGTGTTCTTAAGTGCATGTACACTCAGACACAAGGTATCATACACAGAGTTTAACTCAACTCGATTGATCATATTAAAACTATCCTAGGTATACATTGATTAATTTGACTAAGCAACGAACTGTACTGAAGATGAGTTTTGACTCAATAATTTTTAGAAAGTAGTTTGTAATTTTGTTGCTTCGTCATTGTGTAGTTAGGACTAGGGGTGCTGATGCTTCACTAAATACAATATTTTGTTTATGTGTGAATTCTAACTTGTGGAAAGGAAAAATATTAATGCTTTGTTCTCTCAGTTTATATTTTCTGCTCTTTTTAAAGATTGTTTTCTCTCTTCTTAACAAGGTGCTGTCCCTTTAGTATAGGTTGAAAGAATAAGGCCATGAGAGCAAAGACTAGGCATGATCATATTTTTTTCGATGAACATTATTATGAAGGTGTTTTAAAATTTAAATAATGGTAGTGGGTTATTATAGAACTTTGCCCATGAGAACCAGTCACGACCGGTCTCAAGCCCGGGGAAAGGACAGTTGTGTTAGTTTGCTAACCAGCATTAAAAGTATGATAAATGTTTAATGAATGGATCCATTAAAATATTCTACTAATACTGGGTTGTTCCCCAGAAGGAACGCGTTACAGAGTCCGACTGTAACGTCTCGATAAGGACCGTTATATCTTTGGAACTCAGGTGTAGTGCTAAATATTTAAGAGTTCACATTGCAGGATCCGACAAGGACCGCTACATCTTCACGAGAATTTAAGTGTGGTGTTAAATAGGTAAGAACTCTCACACCATAGATTGGATAAGAATAAATATGATAGGAAAACTAATAGTCTAAGATTTGGAACATGGAATATAGGAACTTTCACAAGTAAATCAATGAAGGTAGTAGATACGATGATTAAAAGAAGATTTAGAATTTTGTGCGTATAAGAGACAAAATGAGTAGGTGAGAAGGTAAAGATGATATAGAATTCAAGTTTTAAGTTATGGTACACAGGAAAAAGTAAATCAAGAAATGGAGTAGGTATTGTTATAGATAGTTCATTAAAAAATGAAGTTTTAGGAGTAGCTAGAAAGGGTAAAGAATTATATCCCTTAAGATAATAGTGACGAAAGAAACTATGAACATAATTAATATATATACACCGTAAGTAGGATTAGATAAAACTACTAAATCAAGGTTTTGGGACAATTTAGATGAAGTATTACAAAATATTCCGCTAAATGAAATGATTTTAATAAGAGTTGATCTAAATGGATATTTTGGAGTGAAAAATGATGAATATGAGAGGATATATTGGGGTTATGGGTTTGGAACGAGAAATGAAGAAGGAAAAATTATATTAGATTTTACGATAGCATATGCCCTTATATTAGCTAATATATTTTTTAAGAAAAGAGAAGAACACTTAGTCACGTTCAAAAGTGAGAATAATAAATCATAAATTGACTTTCTTATGATTAGGAAAAAAGATAGAAAGATTTATAAAGATTTCAAGGTCATACTTGGAGAAAGTTTAACTACCTAATATAGGTTAGTAATGTTGGATATACGTCTTAAGTATAGTATTAATAGAAAGAAAATATATATGACTCCTAGAATTAAGTGGTGGAAGTTAAAAGATGTGAAAGAAAATATATGTAAGGAGAAGGTAGGAGTACAAGTATTAGGTGAAATATATGAGGACTCTAATACGACATGGCATAAGATGATATCAAAGTTGAAAATAGTAGCTAAGAGTACTCGGTGAGTCAAAGGGACATATTTATAAGAAATTATAAGAAAGTACAAGAAAAAGTGAAGGAAAAATGAACAAATTATAAGAAATTATATATTTGTAAGAACGACGAAAACTTAAAAAAAATACAATAATCGAGAAAGTAGTGAATGAAGCAAAGAATGAAATTTTTGAACGATTATATCAAAAAATAGATACAAAAGAAGAGGAAAGAGGCATTTATAGAATAGCTAAAGTGAGAGAAAGGAAGACAAGAGATTTTATCCAAATAAAATGTGTTAAAGATGAATATAATAGGGTACTAGTAAATGATGGAGAAATAAAAGAGCGATGGAAAATTTATTTGTATCAACTTTTTAATGAAGGTTTAGGTGACCAACTTAACTTAGGTAATTTAAGTAGGCAAAATAAGTTTAGAAATTTAAATTTTTATCGTAGAATTCAAACTTCAGAAGTAGAATAAATTTTAAATGGGATGTATAATGGAAAAGCCGTTCGACCAGATGATATTCCGATAGAGGTATGGAAGTGTCTAGAATGGAAAGATTTTAGGCTTAGTAGAATAAAGACTATATGAAATTTAAGTTTAACAATATTAGACGTAATGAAACAATTGTCAAAATATGATGAGTTGTCCAAAATCTAGAGGTTTAAATATTTATGATTATTTTTACAAAACGATGGAGGGATTGAGAGAGATATCTTACATTAAATATAAGTAGGATGATTGAAATGGAGGAGAGCGTCGGGTGTTTTATATGACCGTAAAGTACATTTAAAACTTAAAGGAAAGTTCTACAAAATCGCAGTTACACTTGCTATGTTGTATAAAACTGAATGTTGGGCTATGATTTGAGCACATGCGCAGAAGATGCGAGTTGCAGAGATAAGAATGTTAAGGTGGATGTGTGGACATACGAGGATGGACAGAATAAGGATGAACGGAATAAGAAATGAGAGCATTAGAGAGAAAGTCAGATTTGCATCTATTAAGAGAAAACTCGGAGAGATACGTTTAAGATGGTACGAGCATGTACTTAGGCGATCAATAAATGCTCCAGTTAGGCAATGTGAAATTTTGACAAACATGCATATCAAACGAGGAAGAGAAAGATAAAAAAAGATAAAATTTATTTAAGTATAGATGATGATATAGTAGGAGATCGAGCTCAATGGCGTAAAAGGATTTATATAGCCGACCCTATCTAGTGGGATAAGACTTGATTGTTGTTGTTGTTGTAGGGAGTTATTACTATTGGTCCTTAAACTTTCTGTAACAGGATAATATTTTCAACGAACATCATTGGTATGACCATTTTAAATTGGAAAAATGCTAATGGGTCATAAAATTGCTTTTCCTACGTTTTGTTTGTGGTAATACTTAGAATTTGATTATAAAGTCTTGAAAATCTCACAATACCCATGTTTGTGAACTTTGTTGTAAAAGCTTTCCTTCCAAGAATGGACACAACAAGTGCAAGAGATGCTGAACACGAAGAAATTTGGTGACATTGCATTCAGAGACAAGGACTTCAAGGGTGCTATTGAATACTACTCCAAGGTATGAGTCGATATCAACTTATGTATATTTGTTTCCTCAAGTGCGTTGTGACATTATTTCTCCTTTTGGTTAAAGGATGTTCTTCAATAGTATACTATGATCGTAAAATGGTTCTTATAACCTTCAGTTTACCTCTTAGTCTTATATAGTGTAGTAAGTATTGTTATTATATTGGGGTTATTGAAACAATTGATAATATGAAGAGTTGATATGCTCTCCTACTTGTATTGTCTCTTTAGATCATGTTATGCTCAATAACATACCTATTTGCTTCTCCACAAACCTAACTCATTTCAGGTTAGTGGGTTTATAATTATAAGCTTCTGCCACTATTTGCTTGTAGTACATTTTTTTTTGGGAAGAAAATAACAACTAATTTATTCGCCAATACATTAATTATATGCTGAAAACACAAGTAACAATGGGAATAAATAAAACTAGCTTTTAGTAAATGTTGGAAAAGTAAAGTATGGAAGGTCAACTCTTATCTTTAAACTCTTCTACATTCTAGCAGTCATTGAATAACAATATGCCTTAAAGGACAATCACTACAGTACTGCTACAAGAAGCTTTGATAAAAAAAAGTGGTAAATAAAAGACCTGTTTGTATTCTTAGTTCCATTGACATTCCATGTTTCAAGTGTTAACTAGCCTTTACCCTGCCAACGAATTCAATTTTCCCTTGCATGTTTAAGTGTTAACTAGGCTTGTACTAGTTTCATGGTAAATTTATTTTGTGCATGGTTTCTAATCAATGGTTTCTTTGCCATTTCTCAAGCCATGTGATGTGTTGCCATGTCTACAGTCAAAATGATATCATTTCCTCCCTTTTTTTCCCTATAATTCAGTTGGTGGCAATGATGTCAGTTCCTTCTGCGACTGTTTTTGCAAGGCGGAGTCTGTCATACTTGATGAACGGACAGCCAGAGCTGGCCCTACGTGATGCTATGCAAGCTCAGGTGTGCATGACCGAATGGCCAACAGCCTTCTACTTGCAAGCACTTGCTCTCTCAAAGCTTGGAATGGAAACTGATGCGCAGGACATGCTCAACGATGGAGCTGCCTTTGAAGCAAAGAAGCAGAACAGCTGGCGTGGCTAGGAAGCTTTGGTGTGGTTTCAGCATCTTCAAATCCAAACTATTTTATGTTTCTTCTACCAGTATCAAGCTTTCTCTTGGGTATCAATGTCAGAACAGAAGCCAGCTACTGTCATACGAAATCTGTTATTAGGTATTGATAATTTGTTGAGCATGAATTTAATATCTTTAGGTTATTAATTATTGTCCTTGTAACATGTGCAACGTTGCTGTCTATCTAGCTCGCCAAATGTTAACTTGTATCAGGATCTGTGCTTCTATTCGTTAAAGATGCAATATGCATTTCAATGTTATTGATACCAAGATAGAGTGATTTACCAGGAAAATTCACTTCTCACAAATAACTAAGCGCCATTTATATTCAGGTTCGCAAGTCATGCATTCAACATTGTTAATTAGTACGAATTTGTCAACTTAACATTTAGCACGTGGTACGAATTATTCAAAGTTTATTTTTGTGATCAATGAGATTAGATAGGGATATAAGTGATTTATTTGGTCAGTAAATTATCATAAATTTGACGGGAGGTTAGGTATTTAATAAGATATTTTATATCAGTTAAAAGTAAAATTTAAAATTTATTAGAATAAATATTTATAAGGTATTAACTATGCTAATCTGTGAAGGTCGTGTGGTCTGCATACATGAACGGTAGTTCGAACACTTGTGTAAATGAAGTTGTAAATGATTAACATGTACGAGACTAATTAAAAAAGAATTGAAGTTGAACCACTCAAATATGATATGCTAGATTAGATTTTTTTTTTTTTTTTTGTTTAAATCAATAAGAAATGAGTTGATTTTCAAACAGCATAGATAAATTTAACTTGCAAGCCAAACTAACCCAATTGAGTGAACATGTGGTGGTGGGGTGGGGACTTGTGTGGCCCTCAAAGTGCCTCTCCGTTTCTACAAATGAGTTTCCAATCTCTCACCTTCTGAAGGAGACAAAGATGGAGAGCAAGTTGTGACTTAACAAACTAACGATGGGATCAAGCTAAGTCCATGGAAGAAAATGAACATCCCACCCTAAATGTTCTTGATGATCTATTATGTATTAATAGAGGCCTCATTATAAGGGTTAAGGCTAAAAAGACGAAGGAATCAATTGAAGATTATAAGGTCAAAGCTACAATTGAAGCAGATTTAACCAAGAACAAGTCATATAGCTTAGTCAATATATTCCAAACCTTAGATTGGCTTAATTAATTAGTCACTTAAGTTACATTTATTAGAGTAAGAAGCTTTAGATAATCAAACTTGTGTTTTGATATTTGTTTGAGCAATATATTTAAAGAGATATGATCAAGGTTGACCAAAGATGGTAAGAGAAATCCAAGTAGGTTAATGTTGACTAGCTACTTGACAGTCAAAGTCTTGTTAGGTCAAGGGTGATCATGTGACTAATAAAGGAAAAGACCAGTTAGGTTAAGATTGACTTGATTGTTGGTGCAACCTTAGGTCAAGGTTGACCTGGTTGACCCGACTCGAGTTGACCTGACTCGAGTTGTATTTTGATGTTTGACGAGAATAGAAAAGTTGTATCTTGATGTTTGACAAGAATACAAACTTGAGAGATTGTGGGTGCAACCTTCGGTCAAGGTTGACCTGGTTGAACCGACTTGAGTAGACTTGGCACAGGAAAAGTCCAAGTATGGAGACCTGGCACGGGAAAAGTCCAAGTATGGAGACTTGGCACGGAAAAGTCCAAGCAGGGAGCTTGGCACGGGAAAAGACCAAGCAGGGAGCTTGGCACGGGGAAAAGTCCAAGTATGGAAGCTTGGCATGAGAAGTCAGAGAGGGCTCGGTAGCTCGTTCTCTGAACTAGATGGAGTCGGAGAGGGCTCGGTAGCTCGTTCTCCGGACTAGGTCAGAGAGGGCTCGGGAGCTCGTTCTCTGGACCGGACGAAGTCGGAGAGGGCTCGGTAGCTCGTTCTCCGGACTAGGTCAGAGAGGGCTCGGGAGCTCGTTCTCTGGACCGGACGAAGTCGGAGAGGGCTCGGTAGCTCGTTCTCCGGACTAAGTCAGAGAGGGCTCGGGAGCTCGTTCTCTGGACCGGACGTGGAAGTCGGAGAGGGCTCGGTAGCTCGTTCTCCGGACTAGGTCAGAGAGGGCTCGGGAGCTCGTTCTCTGGACCGGATGAAGTCGGAGAGGGCTCGGTAGCTCGTTCTCCGGACTAAGTAGAGTCCTAGCTGGCTTCTCGGCACGCGAAGTCGGAGAGGGCTCGGTAGCTCGTTCTCCGGACTAGGTCAGAGAGGGCTCGGTAGCTCGTTCTCTAGACCGGGAAGGCTTTAGGGTTTAGGGCTGGGAAGCTCTAAGGCATTGGATCGGTCTGGTGACCGATCCAGTGATACTCTGATTGTCTGGATCGGTCTGGTGACCGATCAGTAATCAAACAGAATGTTTCTGTGGGTTAATTGATCGGTCTGCAGACCGATCAGGAAACGATCTGGAGGCAGAAGAAGGTAGGGGGATCGGTCTGTGGACCGATCCACCTATAGCCTGATCGGTCCATAGACCGATCAGGCTTCGAAGCCAACTCTCACAGAGAGTTGGTTGATCGGTCTGGGGACCGATCAGCCTAGGGCCTGATCGGTCCATAGACCGATCAGGGACCTCCTGGACCGATCAGGATGGAGCCTGATCGGTCCAGGCTTAGCCGTTGTGACTCAACGGCTAGATTTCTGTGTTGTTCTTTGTCTTCTTCTTCGCAGGTGCAGATATAAATCAGATGCTGAGCGCCTCTACACAAGGCTCTTCTTCCTCACTCTTGCGATCTGAGCTTTGCTGAGCTCCCTATTATTGAAGCTTCGTGTGAGCTTCCCTCGACTGGGTGATCAGCTGCTGTTGACATCGTGAAGTTGCTGCTTCATCGAACTCCAGTCGACGAGAAGGCAAGCAAAGTATTTTTACATTTATATTGTTCTTGTTTTCTTTCTCTATTGGTTGTACTCCATTCTTGTTGTTGCAAGAGAGATTGTGGCGAGGTTTCTCCACCCAGAAGGAGTTCATATTAGCCGGTTATCCGGGGTCTCATCCACCGACGGATTGATAGGCTTCGTTCACCTTACGGACACGCCGAGGAGTTGGAGTATCATCTCCGAACCTCGTTACATCATCGTGTTTGAGGTTTGATCTTCTCCACTTTCGTTTCTACATTGTATTTCCGCTGCGCTAACCTAAATTGTAGGAAGAAACGAGAATTTGAGATCGGCTATTCACACCCCCCCCTCTCTAGCCGCTATCCGAAGGTCCTAACAAGTGGTATCAGAGCGAGGTCGCTCTTCGTCGGATTAACACCCGGGGGAGCACGAGCTAGAGAATGGATCAACTTGGAGAAGACATCACGATTCCACCCTTCTACGATCGCGACGACTTCGCGTATTGGAAGGTAAGAATGAAGTATTTTCTTATGACTAACCTAGTGAATTGGAATTGTGTACGAGTATGTTTTACTCCTCCGGTGGATAAAAAGGGAGAACCTCTCGAGAAGAAGAAGTGGACTAAGGAACAAATCCACCAATCCACAATCAACGACGAGGTAACGAAAATCCATGAATTTTCATTACCTAATGATATCTTGTGTAAGATAGGTGGATACAACGATGCCAAGGAGTTGTGGAACAACTTGGCTAAGTTCCATGAGGAGAGCTCCAATTCAAGTCATGAAGAGGAGTCAAGTGAGCCAAGTAGCTCACATCATGGAGGTATGAAATTAGAAGTTGAGGGCTACTCAACATCTAAGGAAGAAGAGGAGAAGAGTTCTTCTTCAAGATTGGAGCAAGAAGAAGAAGTCTCTACCTCCGGAAGGGATGAAGAAGAGAGTTTATGTTCATCCTCAACCCTAGGTAACTCAAGCAATTTAATTTCAAGTAAATTACATATAATGTGCTTTGAGTGTAGGGAATATGGACATTACAAGAGTAAATGTCCAAAGAGGATTAGGAAGACTCCACCGGCACCAAAGGTCAAGGAAGCCGGAGTCCCGAAACGCAAGAGAAAGGAGCACGTGGTGTGCTTCCAATACAAGCGAAGGGGACATTATAGGAGCCAATGTCCGAGGGGGAGGCAACCTCACAAGGACAAGAGAAGAAGCGCATCTAAGGGGGGAGCTAAGGCAAACCCTAAGGTACCCCTTAAGGCACATTATTGCAATTCTAATAAGACACATGCTAGTAGCTTTATTGCAATTGTCAATAATGATAAGCATGATAACTATAGAAACCGATACATGTGCTTAGGTGCAAAACATGTTAGCCTAGATAAGGACTATACTAGAAATGCCAACCCTAGGATTAACTCATCTAAGGTTAAGGAAAACCTAGGTAGGAATCCTAAAACAACTAGACATATGCCTAGGAATACCTCAAAGAAAAATGACAAATTAAAACTTGAGGTATTAGAGAAGAAAAATCAAGTCTTGAGGTCAAGACTTGACACCTTAGAAAAGACTCTTAAGAATTTGGAGAAGTCAACTCTAGGGTCTAAGGGTCAAAAGCAAAAGCCCAAGGACATGAGAGGTTCGAGTCACAAACCTAAGTCTCAAGTGGTCAAGCCCACTTACCATAATGTTCCATTCGATTATGGAACAAGACCTAGGGCTAGGAAGACCATCACTAAGGTCACAAGAGGAGTCACCCCTAGAGTTGATCTTGATGAGTCCCAAATGACCAAGGCTTTAAAGCCTAGGAGGGTCATTAGGAGGGTTGCTAGGGAAGTCATCCCTAGTGAATATTTAGTGAACCCAATGAGCTCAAATAGGTTTTGGGTTCCTAGGAGCGTGATTCCTTCACGCTAGATGGTTTAGGGTGTGCCAACCTTAATTGGATAGGTAGTTAACCTACTCATGGAAAAAGGTGGCATTTTAGGAATATTCAAGGTGTAATCAAGCCTTGAAAATGAAATTAAGAACTATTCCTAAGGTGATTAGGATGTGCCAACCACATTTGAGGAGTTTTCTAAGATCAATCTAATTGGCACATAGTGATCTAAAAGTCTTTAGTATATGATTTTTGTTGGGTTTTTCGGGCCGCGAAAACCGCTTTTCGCGTCGCGGAAATCCCGAATCACCCAAAGCCGTAGATCCGTGCAAGGAAAAGCCGAATGAAGTACAAGTACGAGTTTCAAAAATTTTAGATCTACTCCTAGATCTATGTGTTGAGAGCTTTTACCTTTGAAGCGTGCCCTCGCAAAATTCCCGCTCGTCCAAGGTACGTGTCGCATCTCCAAAGTATCAAGATAGATACTTCTCTAGTGACATCCACACGAACAAGGAGTGCTCTCTAGCACTCAAGGATGGAGAAGAGAGCCCCAAGTGTGCTAGCACTTTCTAGAGCTCTCGGATAGAATTTGAAAAGGGAGAAAAGAGAGAAAACAAGAAGACTCTCACATACTCAACTAGTAGTATCCTCTTCTTGTGTCCTTCACACTCTCTTATCTTTTCGTGGATGAAAACTCAACACCTTCTCCTCACCAAGGAAGTCACGGCAACAGCAAGAGGGAGAGGAGGAAGAAGCATCCAAGGAAGAAGAAACTAGAATGAATGCAAATCAATTGCATTCACACACCATCAAGTGTGTGGCCGACCACACAAATGTAGCCCCCTCATTTAATGTGGCCGGCCACATTAAAAGGAATGGGTGTGTAACCTCCATGAGGTGGCACACCATTATGAGGTGGTGATGATGTGGCAAGGATGTATCATGCCATGTAGGATGAGTCAACCTACATGATGTGGCAATGCATCAAGTCAAACTTGATGTTTCAACTTCCATTTGGTCAAGTCAAAATTGACCAATTTCTTCCTTGTTGAGTTAAATCCAACATTTGATTCAAGTCAATTTCAATTTAATGAATCTCAATTCATTAATATAAATGGACTCAATGAATCAAATTTAAATTAGACTCATTCAACAATTGAATCTAATTGAGTCTAACTCAATAAGTCTAATTTGAATCCAATCTTTGGTGCATCAAATGAACCCAATCCAATTGATTCATCATATGAACCTAATCTCCATCCACATGTTCTTTGTGTGTGACCCAATAGGTTCTTGTAACGTTGGCAATGCTTCTAAACTCCTTTAGAAACATAAGCAATGAGCGGCATCTAGCAATACATCATTGCTACCCAAGTTACAAGAATGTTGAGATCCAACATCACCTTGTGACTACTAATTGTGACTCCTCACAATATATGACAAGTGTCCTTCTATCCTAGACATCTAGATTGATCAATGTGAGGCATAGACCGTGTCATCCTCTGACCAATCTAAATCTTGAACTCCAAGTAGACTCACTCAATCAAATGAGCTCAATATCTCATATTGACTCATTTGGGTATGGCCATACACTTCGTGGTCTTACTCTATCAAGAATATCGATGTTACTCCCGTCATATAGGAGGGATAGATCCCATCTACATCACTCACATCCCTCTGCATAATTCGTTACATACCCAGTAATCGCCTTTATAGTCCACCCAGTTACGGGTGACGTTTGACGAAACCAAAATACATAACTCCTTATGTAGGGATCCATGGTGACTTCAGGTCTAAGGACTAATAGTCATACTAATAGCCACATGAGAAAGTATATGACACTCATATAACGATCCATGATACTTTCTCATGGCGGGTCATTCAGTATACATTCTCCAATGCATACCCATGTGTTAACTTGATATCTCCATATCCATGACTTGTGAGATCAAGTCATCGAGTTGACCTACATGCTAGTCTTATTGCATTAACATTGTCCCTGAATGTTAATACTCGACTAGGAATGATTTAGAGTAGTGTTCCCTATATCATCTCACTATCGATTCAACTAATCGATTGATATAGGTATGAACCTTCTACTCAAGGACGCTATTATACTTAGTCTATTTGGCACTAATACAAATAAGTATAATAACCAAACAAATGCCTTTATTAATATACAAGAATATGATACAATGAGTCCATACAATCATCAAATGATTGGCTCTAGGGATCTAACTAACACTTAGGGCTCTAATTGGCACATAGTGATCTAAAAGTCTTTAGTATATGATTTTAGGTCTATTACACTTAGGAATATAGAATTTATGGTAAAATGATCAAAACTATCAAAAATGGCAACTAAGGCTAGAATTAGGTATTTTCTATACCTTTATATGTTATTTGCCATATATTGTTTGCCATATGCCATGTCATAACATCATATTTATTTTATTATCATTTGAAATGTCATGATAATGCTTAGGTTAGTTATATGTCATGCCTTATTTAAGTTTCATACTTTATGCCATGACATCATGACATTGGCACATGTTTTCACTTATGATATTATTTGTTGGTGCAACATTCCTCAGGTCAAGGTTGACCTGGTTGACCAAGCTTGAGTCTTGGTTTGGATTTCGATGTTTGACAATGCAAGGGATTGAAGAAGAGTCAAGTAGGTCAAGGATGACCGGATACTTGACCAGGAGAAAAATCCTGGTGAGTGAAGCCAGGTGAAAGACCTAGTGAGTGAAGCTAGGCAGGAGAAAAATCCTGGTGAGTGAAGCCAGGTGAAAGACCTAGTGAGTGAAGCTAGGCAATTGGGAAAGTCCTGGTGAGTGAAGCCAGGCATGAGAAATCCAGATGGGTCAAGGTTGACCAGACATCTGGTGAGAGTCCAAGTAGGTCAAAGGGATTGACCGGATACTTGGCACGTGGAAGAAAAGTCCAAGTAGGTCAGAGGGATTGACCGGATACTTGGCAAGAAGAGAAAAGTCCAAGTGGGTCAAAGGGATTGACCAGACACTTGGTGAGAGAGTCCTAGCTGGTCAAGGGTGACCGGATGCTAGGTCTTATGTACCAACAAGTCATGGTTGACTAGATGTTGGTTTAGGGGGCTTTGGGCGTGGTTTTGGGCAAAAACCAGGTTTGGATTGATCCGTGGATTGATCCAGCAGGTTTGGATTGATCCGTGGATTGATCCAGCAGGTTTGGATTGATCCGTGGATTGATCCAGCAGGTTTGAATCGATCCGTGGATCGATTTAGCAGGTCTGAATCGATCCACCGATCGATCCGGTGAGTCCCCGCGAACAGAACCCCCTTGGATCGATCCGTGGATCGATCCAGAGGTCCCAATCGATCAGTGGATCGATTGGGACGCTGCTACTTCGCGCGATAAGCGCTGGATCGATCCGTGGATCGATCCAGAAGTTTTTCCAGAGCACAGAGGCGCTCTGGATCGATCCGTGGATCGATCCAAAGCCTCCCCGATCGATTGGGAGCATTCCAATCGATCGGGATTCGACCGTTAGCGTCGATTTAAGCCGCAGGCGTTCATTTCCTTCGGCAGAACTTCACCGATTCACTCCAGATCTCTCGCCAACTCCTCCACAGCGCTCTCAAAGATCAGATCGCCAGTTCTTGAAGGATCTTGGAAGCTTTCCAAGTCAAGAGGCGGATCAAAGGCAAGAAGAGAAGCTAGGGTTAGGGTTTTCTGTACTCATTGTAAGCTTTGCGCTTGTATTTTGTTTCCCTTTCCTTTCTTCTTGTACTGAGAGTCTTGTAGGGCTTCTCCGCCCTCGGTAGTTACCGAAAAGGAGTGTTTTCATATTGGAGGGTGCGTGCGTGGTGTGGATCCTTGGATTAGTCACCTCTTGTGAGGTGGATACCAAGTAAACCAACCGTGTTAGCGTTGTGTGTTTTGTTTCTATATTTTTCGCTGCACATCTTTGAAGAAACAAGCAACGCCGAGCGACGAGCACGCGACGAGCTATTCACCCCCCCTCTAGCTACTTTTGGTCCTAACAAGTGGTATCAGAGCAAGGCCGCTCTTCACCGGAATCATCGCCGGAAGGGTTAAGCGTAACAAGAAAAGCTAGAGGGTGAAGAAGTTGGAGCAAATTCTTCAAGTTCAAGATTTTATCAAGCTCAACTTCAAGATGCAATTCCAAGATGGACTTGGATTTGACACAAGGGTGGCTCCACCATATTCATCCACAAGCTTCGATTCTTGGAAATCAAGAATCGAAAATTTTCTTATGATGGAGATAGAGCAATGGTTTGCTCTTATGGAAGGCTTCAAGACTCCAACAAACTCAAAGGGCAAAGTTCTCAAGAAAAACAAATGGAGCTCGGAGCAAGTCCAAAGGCGCGAGGCAAATGACAAAGTGACCAAGCTTTTGGTCAATTTATTGCCAAGCATCATTCTTTGCAAAATTGGAAAATTTGAAGATGCAAAGGAACTATGGAGTAAATTGGCCAAGCTTCATGAAGAGATCCCCTCCACTGTACAAGAGCAAGAAGAATCCAGAGAGGGTGACTCCTTGGAGCAAGACCAAGAGGAGGACTCCGAGGTTGAGAAATGCTCAACCTCCGAAGAAGAAGCTTCATCTTCAAGGGAATGCAACGAAGGGAACAAGGAGGGAGCATACTCCTTGTTTCATATTCAAGATGATGAAGTCTCCACCTCTAGGATTGAGGGGGAGCAATCCTTGGTGACGCCGGATCAAGAAGAAGGAGAAGCTTCTACATCCGGGTCAAGAGACGAAGAGGAGGAAGAAGATTCTACCTCCACAAGTCAAGAAAAATCAAATGGAGGAGAATCAAAGTCCGATCAAGAGGAAGCTTCTACCTCCGGATCCAAAGGAAAAGATGCCACCCCTACAAGCAAAGGTATAAATATTTCAATTAATAATAAAAATCATATTATATGCTTTGAATGTAGGGAACATGGGCACTACAAGAGCAAGTGCCCTAAATTGGCCAAGAAGAAGGGCCAAGTGGCACAAAAGGGCAAGGTGAAGCCCAAGGAGATCATTCCCAACACAAAGAAGAGCAAGGAGCATATTATATGCTTCTCTTGCAATAAAAAGGGGCATTACCGAAGTCAATGCCCCAAGGGGAAGAAGGTGGTCAAGGCTCAAGGAGGCTCTAGTCAAGGGGGAGCCTCCAAGGTAAAGAAGAAGGTATCTTTTATTGAGCCTACCCCTTTACATTATGGTAAAAAGCATGATAGTTCTAATTTTTATCATTTTAATGCAATTTACCATAAGAATAGAAAGCATGAGGGCTTTAAGGAAAAGCATGTGGCCCTACATGCCAAAACTACCCAACCTAAGGTTAGGAAGGTAGATAGACACTTGGGCGGGAACACTAAGGAAAATAGATACATGCCCAAGATAAAAAATGCTCATGGACCAAAACCTAAGGATTTAATGATAGAAAATCAAGTCTTGAGGTCAAGACTTGATAAAATGGAAAAGACCCTAAAAAGGATGGAAAATATCCTAAAAGGGCAAAATGAGCAATACCTAGGGCTAGGAGCACAAAGGTCATCCAATGGCCATAGAGGTTTGGGATACAAACCAAAGGTTAAGAAGGATGCTCCCTCTTACCATAGAGTTCCATACAGTTATGGAACAAACCCTAGGTCTAGTGGTCAAGTCAAAAATACTAGGGAGGTCATCCCTAAGAGTGTTTTTGAAATAAAAGTGACTAAGGCTTCTAAGAAGTCTAAGAAAGTCACCAACAAGGTCACAAGGGAGGCTATCCCTAGAGTTGACCTAGAAAATGTGACCAAGGCTTTTAAGAAGCCCAACAAAGTCACTAGGAAGATATCTAGGGAAGTAATCCCTAGTGAATACCTAGAGCATCCAAGGAGCACCAATAGGTGTTGGGTTCCTAGGAGCATCTTCTCTACCCCATAGATGGGTTAGAGAGTGTCAACTCCGATTAGAAGGGTAGTTAACCCAACTTTGAGGAAATTGACACTCAAGGAGCATTTTCAAGGTTTTTGTTAACCTTTGAAAATGGAATGAAATTATTATTTACTCCTTGAAAGAGTAAAATGTGCCTAGTGGTGAAAAATTGATTTTATCTTAAAATGGCACAAATTAGGAAAACCTTGAGAAATACCAAGTTGGGATTTTGGTATTCTCTTGGAAATTTAAGGCAATCCGGGCCTTGATTTATGAGATTACTCTTGAAGAAAAATGGAATATGCCCACAATTGAGGACTTGCTTAATTTTTAAGTGGTATAAACAAATCAAGAGAAATGGAAATGTCAATTTAGGTTTTGGCATTTCTTTGGAGCATTTAGGGCAATCTAGGTTTAACGTTGTTAAGTTAAAAACAAGTAGTATATTTTGAGTTAGCTAAGTGATTAAGGATACTTAGATAGGTAATCTAAGTGTATTTTTATTCATGCTAAACTTTGCCATGATTGTTTGCCCATAACATGCCATGACATCATATTTTATTTGTATTTTGCATTCATGACTTATCATGAAAAATACAAAAATACCATGCCATGTCATACATACATCATGTAGTATAGGAACTTTCTTTTGAAAGCTATTTCATTTTGATGTATGCCATAACATTATCATGCATTATGTTTATTTCCTTAAAATTAAGGACATATGGCATTAGTTAAACAAGTGGCATTTGTTTAACAAGTGAATCAACAAGTAACATCCTTGTTGGATGTTTACCACTCAAAATGCCTAGATAAATATGCATGAACCCTAGATTAGGGCAAAACCAAAATATACATCTCACGAGGACTATAAGATGACTTGTATGTGTTTTGTGCATAATAGATACAAGTGAGATGTTAGGAAGATGAATAAAACTCAAGATGTTGATTTAGTGCATTCTTTTGAGTTTTAGGTTCATCAAAACACATAGTTATGTGTGTTCCCATCATTGGGAAAGCTAATGTACAAGTCATGTGCATTAAGCCCAAGGAACATGGTGGGATATTGGTTTTGAAAATGGTTTTAAAAATGATTTTGGAAAACCTTGGTGAAGGCTATCTTTTGATAGTGATCACCATTGAATAGTTAGACACAAACTTGAAGAAAACACTAAAGTTTTTGTAAGTTTTCAAGTTTGTGTCAATCTTTGAAAATATGATGTATTTTCATAGAAAACTATTTTTCCTTGATAGTATATACCCTAAATAATGTCTACACAAATTTTTACGATTTTTGGAATTTTGTAGAATTTTCTAGGGGTTTCTGAAATTGACTGAAATTGAATTTCAGCAATTTCAGGCCTCCAATCGATCAATGGATCGATTGGAGTGCCTCAATCGATCAGTCGATCGATTGATAAGGCATTTCTCGCGAGCAGAAGCTCGCTGGATCGATCAGCCGATCGATCCAAGAAGACTGAATCGATCAGTGGATCGATTCAGCAGGGTTCAATCGATTGGAACCCAACTCCAATCGATCCATGAAGCTGATTTTGGCTGGGAAAGCCTGATTTCAGCATCCTTGAACCTATTTTAGTCTAGGTAACCATTCCTAACCCCTGAAAATACATTTGTATACACAAAAAGGGTGTTTTCGTGTGGAAAACAAGGATGGATTGGTTAAGGAAGGCTAAGTTGAAGTTTAGGTTGAGGTTTGTTTCAAATTTTGAATATTTGAACCTCAAAACTTCTAAAATTGGGTTTCCTAAAGTTTTAAGGATTCCAAGTCATTGTTGGTGCAATGACAGAAGTTACCACCATGTCTTTAGGGGGAGGGACTCTTTAAAGACATGAAAATTATTTTTCATGAACCTTGGAAGGTGGTTAACCTTCTGTAGAGAAAATGCTCATGAATGAGCATTTGAACTTGAAATGGGGAGTGGATATCCTCATATTTTCAAGTGGTTTTTCGAGTGATTGAAAACGGCTCAAGGTTGGGCCTTTGTCTACATTGAGGGAGAATGTAGGGAAAATGAAGAGTATGAGACCTTCATTATCGTGTTGATCACAATAAGTGAAGTTGTGATTACGATGAGCAGCTCTTCAGGGGGAGAGTCTTTCAACAATGGATTTGTTGATGTGTGCCCAATATTGAGACATGGGTTGATGTGTGCTCAAGGCTGGGTTGATGTGTGCCAATAGGGGGAGAATGAAAGGACTTGTGAAAGGGAGTAAGTTAGGCTTTCATTACCTAAGAGGCCTCTTAGGGGGAGAATGAAGAGCTTAATTTCTGCTTTCATTACCTAGTGGCATGAAGAATGAGGCTATGGGATTAGTCTAACTTACATGTGGGATTGTAAGTGTTATTGTGGTATTGTCAAACATCAAAAAGGGGGAGATTGTTGGTGCAACATTCCTCAGGTCAAGGTTGACCTGGTTGACCAAGCTTGAGTCTTGGTTTGGATTTCGATGTTTGACAATGCAAGGGATTGAAGAAGAGTCAAGTAGGTCAAGGATGACCGGATACTTGACCAGGAGAAAAATCCTGGTGAGTGAAGCCAGGTGAAAGACCTAGTGAGTGAAGCTAGGCAGGAGAAAAATCCTGGTGAGTGAAGCCAGGTGAAAGACCTAGTGAGTGAAGCTAGGCAATTGGGAAAGTCCTGGTGAGTGAAGCCAGGCAAGAGAAATCCAGATGGGTCAAGGTTGACCAGACATCTGGTGAGAGTCCAAGTAGGTCAAAGGGATTGACCGGATACTTGGCACGTGGAAGAAAAGTCCAAGTAGGTCAGAGGGATTGACCGGATACTTGGCAAGAAGAGAAAAGTCCAAGTGGGTCAAAGGGATTGACCAGACACTTGGTGAGAGAGTCCTAGCTGGTCAAGGGTGACCGGATGCTAGGTCTTATGTACCAATAAGTCATGGTTGACTAGATGTTGGTTTAGGGGGCTTTGGGCGTGGTTTTGGGCAAAAACCAGGTTTGGATTGATCCGTGGATTGATCCAGCAGGTTTGGATTGATCCGTGGATTGATCCAGCAGGTTTGGATTGATCCGTGGATTGATCCAGCAGGTTTGAATCGATCCGTGGATCGATTCAGCAGGTCTGAATCGATCCACCGATCGATCCGGTGAGTCCCCGAGAACAGAACCCCTTTGGATCGATCCGTGGATCGATCCAGAGGTCCCAATCGATCAGTGGATCGATTGTGACGCTGCTGCTTCGCGCGATAAGCGCTGGATCGATCCGTGGATCGATCCAGAAGTTTTTCCAGAGCACAGAGGCGCTCTGGATCGATCCGTGGATCGATCCAAAGCCTCCCCGATCGATTGGGAGCATTCCAATCGATCGGGATTCGACCATTAGCGTCGATTTAAGCCGCAGGCGTTCATTTCCTTCGGCATCTCTTCACTGATTCACTCCAGATCTCTCGCCAACTCCTCCACAGCGCTCTCAAAGATCAGATCGCCAGTTCTTGAAGGATCTTGGAAGCTTTCCAAGTCAAGAGGCGGATCAAAGGCAAGAAGAGAAGCTAGGGTTAGGGTTTTCTGTACTCATTGTAAGCTTTGCGCTTGTATTTTGTTTCCCTTTCCTTTCTTCTTGTACTGAGAGTCTTGTAGGGCTTCTCCGCCCTCGGTAGTTACCGAAAAGGAGTGTTTTCATATTGGAGGGTGCGTGCGTGGTGTGGATCCTTGGATTAGTCACCTCTTGTGAGGTGGATACCAAGTAAACCAACCGTGTTAGCGTTGTGTGTTTTGTTTCTATATTTTCCGCTGCACATCTTTGAAGAAACAAGCAACGCCGAGCGACGAGCACGCGACGAGCTATTCACCCCCCCTCTAGCTACTTTTGGTCCTAACATTATTTTATGCCATGTCATCATCTCTTACATTTATGATCAATTAAATTGATTTAAGGATAAAAACTCAATTTGATATGGAAATCAAATTGTTGTGTAGAAAATGCATGAGAACTTAGCTTAAGATGACCTAAACCCATATCTCACATCAAAATTGACTTGGATGTGTTTGATACACCTTAGATGTGTGTGAGATATTAGGATTATGAGTTAGGATCAAGGTGCATAGTTCTTGTACCTAGATGAGCCTAATTCGAAATTGAGGATCATAGGGAAAGCTTGCGTACAAGTCATGTACACTTAGCCCTAAGATTGTGGTCCTAAATTAAATGGTTTAAAATCATTTCAAAATTGATTTGAAAAACCTTGATGAAGATTTTCTAGTGATAGCATTCATCATTGAGCAAGTTGATACAAAGATGGATTAACCTTGAGCTATTTCAAAGTTTTTCGAACTTTGTATCAAGATTTGAAAATGGAAGTTATTTTCATAGAAAACTATTTTTCCATGATAATATATGTTATGAGGAATGTATCCTCAAAATTTTATAATTTTTAGAATTTTCTGTGAATTTTTAGAGGTTTCTGAATTTCGGGAGAAAAATCAGAAATTCCTATCAGAGCTTTGTGGACCGATCAGAGGGGATGCTGATCGGTCCAGGGAGGTCTGGATCGGTCACTGGACCGGTCCAGGGAAGTGTGGATCGGTCTGGTGACCGATCCAGTAAAGGGCTGAGCGTGCCAAAATGCTGATTTTCGACTGATTGTCTGAAATTTCAGCTGGAAGTTGGTACTTTAGATTTCTAAAGGATTGAAACTCTCCAAGACATTGTTGGTGCAATGGTCAAGGGGGAGTTGACCTTTAGGGGGAGTTTTACCTATTGGTCAAGCAGGAGTTGACTTTTAGGGGAGTTTTTACTCGTCAAGATGAGTGATATGGGATTATCACTAAGTTGATTATTGTCTTTAGTATCAAGGGGGAAATTAAGGGTTTCAATGAAAGGTATGAGACTTTCATTAGGAAGAAACTCTTAATCTTGATTCACTCTTTTTGATGTGTGTCAAAAAGGGGGAGAAATGTCTAGAGAATGTTCAAGGAAGAATATTGGAGTTTGGGGAGAATGTTCAAGGAAGAACATTGATTGGAGATCTATTGGAAAACCTAAGTTAGGTTATTGGGTTAACCTAACTTGATTATGGCTTTTGTCAAACATCAAAAAGGGGGAGATTGTTGGTGCAACCTTAGGTCAAGGTTGACCTGGTTGACCCGACTCGAGTTGACCTGACTCGAGTTGTATTTTGATGTTTGACGAGAATAGAAAAGTTGTATCTTGATGTTTGACAAGAATACAAACTTGGGAGATTGTGGGTGCAACCTTCGGTCAAGGTTGACCTGGTTGACCCGACTTGAGTAGACTTGGCACAGGAAAAGTCCAAGTATGGAGACCTGGCACGGGAAAAGTCCAAGTATGGAGACTTGGCACGGAAAAGTCCAAGCAGGGAGCTTGGCACGGGAAAAGACCAAGCAGGGAGCTTGGCACGGGGAAAAGTCCAAGTATGGAAGCTTGGCATGGGAAGTCAGAGAGGGCTCGGTAGCTCGTTCTCTGAATTGGATGGAGTCGGAGAGGGCTCGGTAGCTCGTTCTCCGGACTAGGTCAGAGAGGGCTCGGGAGCTCGTTCTCTGGACCGAACGAAGTCGGAGAGGGCTTGGTAGCTCGTTCTCCGGACTAGGTCAGAGAGGGCTCGGGAGCTCGTTCTCTGGACCGGACGAAGTCGGAGAGGGCTCGGTAGCTCGTTCTCCGGACTAGGTCAGAGAGGGCTCGGGAGCTCGTTCTCTGGACCGGACGTGGAAGTCGGAGAGGGCTCGGTAGCTCGTTCTTCGGACTAGGTCAGAGAGGGCTCGGGAGCTCGTTCTCTGGACCGGATGAAGTCGGAGAGGGCTCGGTAGCTCGTTCTCTGGACTAAGTCAGAGAGGGCTCGGTAGCTCGTTCTCTGGACCGAACACGGAAGTCGGAGAGGGCTCGGTAGCTCGTTCTCTGGACTAGGTCAGAGAGGGCTCGGTAGCTCGTTCTCTAGACCGGGAAGGCTTTAGGGTTTAGGGCTGGGAAGCTCTAAGGCATTGGATCGGTCTGGTGACCGATCCAGTGATACTCTGATTGTCTGGATCGGTCTGGTGACCGATCAGTAACCAAATAGAATGTTTCTGTGGGTTAACTGATCGGTCTGCAGACCGATCAGGAAACGATCAGGAGGCATAAGAAGGTAGGGGGATCGGTCTGTGGTCCGATCCACCTATATCATCAGGCTTCGAAGCCAACTCTCACAGAGAGTTGGTTGATCGGTCTGGGGACCGATCAGCCTAGGGCCTGATCGGTCCATAGACCGATCAGGGACCTCCTGGACCGATCAGGATGGAGCCTGATCGGTCCAGGCTTAGCCGTTGTGACTCAACGGCTAGATTTCTGTGTTGTTCTTTGTCTTCTTCTTCGCAGGTGCAGATATAAATCAGATGCTGAGCGCCTCTACACAAGGCTCTTCTTCCTCACTCTTGCGATCTGAGCTTTGCTGAGCTCCCTATTCCTGAAGCTTCGTGTGAGCTTCCCTCGACTGGGTGATCAGCTGCTGTTGACATCGTGAAGTTGCTGCTTCATCGAACTCCAGTCGACGAGAAGGCAAGCAAAGTATTTTTACATTTATATTGTTCTTGTTTTCTTTCTCTATTGGTTGTACTCCATTCTTACTGTTGCAAGAGAGATTGTGGCGAGGTTTCTCCACTCAGAAGGAGTTCATATTAGCCGGTTATCCGGGGTCTCATCCACCGACGGATTGATAGGCTTCGTCCACCTTACGGACACGCCGAGGAGTAGGAGTATCATCTCCGAACCTCGTTACATCATCGTGTTTGAGGTTTGATCTTCTCCACTTTCGTTTCTACATTGTATTTCCGCTGCGCTAACCTAAATTGTAGGAAGAAACGAGAATTTGAGACCGGCTATTCACACCCCCCCCTCTCTAGCCGCTATCCGAAGGTCCTAACATTGATAACTATCAAAGGAAAAATCCAAGCAGGTCAAGGATAACTACTAAATGCTTGGCAAGTGAGAAGTCTTGATAGGTTAAGGTTGACCTAGGTAAGGGAAAATCCTAAGGGAGTGAATCTTAATTGGTGAAAAGTCTTGAAGGAGTAAACTTTAAGCAAAGGTCAAATTGGATCTGAACTGGTCCGATCAATCAGAGAACTAGTCTGGTTGACTAAAATGTTGGTCCGGTCGATCGAAAATAGGTCCGATCGACTGGATGAGTTTGCTTAGCAAAACTCAGGTTTTGGCAACTTATTTTGGTTCAATCGACCAAAAAAGTTTCGGTCGACTGAAAATTCTATAACGTCGAGATCACAAGGCTTAGTCCAAATTGTGAGGAGCTCAGTCTTTGGATCATGTTTGGCTAAAGTTTAGTTGATTGAACAAGTTTTAGGTTGGCCGGAAAAAGTTGAATCAAACTTTATAAAAGGCATTGAAGGCTCATGGCTCATGACAACAATCCACTCTAAAGCTCTCTATTTAGTGCAAAAAAAAAATCCCTTGAAGTTCTGGTTGTTCGTGTTGGTGCAATCAAGCTCCAGGTTTTTGATATTTGTTTGACAATATATTTTTTTTGGAAAAGTCCAATCAAGTCAAGTTTTACCGGATGACTGGTAATGGAAAATGAGTTGGTGAGAAGTTTAAGAAGGTTATAATTGATTGAATGCTTAGCAATCACGTGAGAAGTCCTGACAGATCAAGACTGACCTAAGCAAGTGAGAAGTTTTGATAGGTCAAGACTAACCTAGGTAAGTCAGTAGTCCTAGTAGGCCAATATTGATCTAAGTGTTGGTTGCTACCCGGAATATCGTACTGGTTCCCCTGTACAAAAATTTTGTACAAGTCTTGAACCTTTTCTAACAACCTATTGTGTTCTTTAGAAATTAAGTTTAAAATTGCAAACAGAACTTAACATTATTGATTCCAAATTCAACTTATCTGTTCTTAGAGGTTTAGATTTGGATCGCAAACGATGCTTAACATTATTAATCCAAATCCATCTTGTTAGTTAGAGCCCTAGAGCCAATCATTTGATGATTGTTGTATGGACTCGTTGTATCATATTCTTGTATATAAATAAAGGTATTTGTTTTTGGTTATTATACTTACTTGTATTGGTGCCAAATAACTAAGTATAATAGTGTCCTTGAGTAGAAGGTTCTTACTTATATCAATCGATTGGTTGAATCGATAGTGAGATGATATATGAAACACTACTCTTAATCATTCCTAGTCAAGTATTAGCATTCAGGGACAATGTTAATGCGACGAGACTAGCATGTAGGTCAACTCGATGACTTGATCTCACAAGCCATGGATATAGAGATATCAAGTTGACACATGGGTATGCATTGGAGAATGTATACTGAATGACCCGCCATGAGAAAGTATCATGGATCGTTATATGAGTGTCATATACTTTCTCATGTGGCTATTAGTATGACTATTAGTCCTTGGACCTGAAGTCACCATGGTTCCCTACATAAGGAGTTGCATACTTTAGCTTCGTCAAACGTTACCCGTAACTGGGTGGACTATAAAGGCGATTACTGGGTATGTAACAAATTATTCGGAGGGATGTGAGTGATGTAGACGGGATCTATCCCTCCTATATGACGGGAGTGACATCGATATTCTTGATAGAGTGAGACCACGGAGTGCATGACCATGCCCAAATGAGTCAATATGAGATATTGAGCTCATTTGATTGAGTGAGTCTACTTGGGATTCAAGATTTAGATTGATTAGAGGATGACACGGTCTATGCCTAACATTGATCGATCTAGATGTCAAGAATAGAAGGACACTTGTCATATATTGTGAGGAGTCACAATTAGTAGTCACAAGGTGATGTTGGATCTCAACATTCTTGTAACTTGGGTAGTAATGATGTGTTGCTAGATACCGCTCATTACATATGCTTCTAAATGAGTTTAGGAGCATTGCCAACGTTACAAGAACCTATAGGGTCACACACAAAGGGTAATTAGATGGAGATTAGGTTCATTTAATGAACCTAAAGGATTAGGTTCATGTAATGAACCAAATTGGATTAAGAGTAATCCAAATTGAGCTAATTTAGTTGGACTTAATTTGGTTCATGTGTTAAGTGAGTCTAATTTGGACTTAGACTCATTTAATTAATTTAATTCAATGAATAGAGATTCACTAAATTAAAATTGACTTGAACCAATGGTTAGATTAGATCAACCAAGGGAGAGAAGTGGTTAAGTTTGACTTGACTTGAGTGGAAGATGAAGGGTTAAGTTTGACTTGACCATTTGCCACCTCATTGGTGAGTTGACATTAAGTGGGCTAATGATGATATGCCACATCATCAAAATTAGCACATGTGTGTGCCATATCATGAGGGAGATCAAGAGTTGTGACTCTTGATATCCCATGGGGTTTAAAAACCCCTTCTTGAATGTGGCCAGCCACTTTTAGTGTGGTAGGAGTTTTCATTTTTTGTGTAACTCCATCATCTTCTTCCTCAAGCTCTCTCTTCTCTCCCTCTCTTCCTCCTTGCCGTGACCATCAAAGGTGCTAGCACACCTTTTGTTTGGTTTCTCCATCTCTTGCTTGTGTGGATACACATAGAGGAGTATCTACTTTGATACTCTCGAGATCCAGCGCACCTTGGACGAGCGAGATTAAGCGAAGGGCTTCGCATCAAGGGTAAATTCTTATCTTGTAGATCTAAAGTAGATCTAGGCTTAGAGAACTCGTACGTGAAAGTTTTTACGAAATTGTAATCTTCGCATGGATCCAGTGGCATGGGAATTTCGGGGTTTCCGCAACGCAAAAAACGGTTTTTGCGGCCCGAAAAACCCAACAGTGGTATCAGAGCCACCTGCGAAGCGCGTACGAGTTTTATTTTGAATTTTATGAAATTCTACAGATCTGTAAGTTTCTGTGTTTTTATGATTTTTATAGATTTTATGGGTAATTTTCTCGTAGAAGCGAAGCACAAGTGTTTAGACACTTGTAGGCTTCGACTACCGAGAAAATATTTCCGAAACGGCAAGGTTTCGCCCCAAATCGTTTTGGGACAGCGGACTAAGGCGCTGTAGGATCGCTTAGGAACACTCGCGATGGTTATATCGCGGGTAGGGGTGCTGCCCTTGACCCCACAAGGGGCTTCGTTCCGCGATTGCGCCCGAAAATCGCTAAACGGGACCGCCGAAAATTTTTACTCATAAAAATTGTAAGAAAAATTACAGAAATTTATAGAAATTACATAATTTAGAATTATGTATTATTTTGTGATGGTCATGGCCCAAAAGACCCAATTTGATTGGAAATTGTGTGTTGTAATTCATAATACGGCCTGCGTGCCGTCATGTGATTGTGTGTGTTGTATTTGATACGCGACCTGCGCGTCGTGCCTCTCTATTTTATATTCTTGTTGTAAAATAGTTTTAGACTCGAATGTAACTCGAGTTTCACCTTTTGTAATGTACAAAATTGGAGCGGTGGAAGATCCACTCAAGACGGAGTTACGAGGAGGTGCGAGCAACACAAGGTGGTCAAAGGAAGAGCTTGAGAAGCTGTTGACCTTAGGTTGACCATCCGATCTTCTCATTGGCTTGAGAAGATCGTAGTAAGGCCATGACTAATCAGAAAGAATATTTAATTAATTACTTGTGTGTGTATATGTGATGCATGCTAGAATAGTAATTAATTAGCGCCTTAACGATTAGATTAGATCTAAATCGCGTATATGATACACCTCTATGATTAGATTAGATCTAAATCGCATACATGATGTGCCCTAACGATTAGATTGGATCTAAATCGCGTATATGATACACATCGTCGATTAAATTAGATCTCAATCGCGTCAACTAAAAAATGCCTACCATGCCGTGATACCTATCACTACCTCGATCACATGTAGTTGTTGAATCTGCCAAAGCAGAACAACACATATTATCTTGGTAGGGTACGAAGGGACAATCTTGGTCCCGCCTATCAACGCATGGGTGAGTAAAAACTCAATTAGATTGAGTACAACTAGTTAAATCAAGTTTAACTGTAGGCATTTATCCAATAGTTGGAAGATAGGACAAAATCATGTTTATATTAACTCTTGGCGTATTAGCCAAAGCTAACTCGAGTTTTAATATAAATGCGGATCTTGATCCTATAAACAAGAGTTGCATAGAGATGTAATTGGTAATTAGTTACCTACTGATTATACTAAGTCTTGGGCGATTTAGCCAAAGCTAACTCAGGGCATAGTATGATGTGGATCTTGTCCCACATGAATTCTATAATTTAGTGGGAGCATCATTTAATTAAAGGCCTAATTAGATAATTAATTGGAATATGATATTTATTTTTCTACATTTTTCTATTGTAAATTACCATGACGTCAAATACGAACTCTTTCTCCCTGCGTTCCGTCCTTAAGAAGGACAAGCTCAACGGAGCTAATTTCCTGGACTGGTACAGAAATATGAGAATAGTTCTCACTCAAGAAAGAAAACTGTACGTCCTGGAGCAGCCCATTCCCGAGGCACCTCCTGCCACTGCCACGCGAGATGATCGTGATGCTTACAAGAAGCATCAAGATGGCGCATTAGATGTGTCCTGTCTCATGCTCGCGACCATGAACTCTGAGCTTCAGAAGCAACACGAGTTGATGGGCGCTTATGATATGGTTGAGCATCTTCGTCAACTATATCAAGGACAAGCGAGGCACGAGAGATTCGAGATCTCTAAGGCATTGTTTTAGTGCAAGATGCAAGACGGGACTCCCGTAGGCCCATATGTACTCAAAATGATTGGGTATATAGAAAACCTACAGAGGTTGGGATTCCCACTTGGCCAAGAGTTGGCCACTGACCTGATCTTACAATCCTTGCCAGATAGCTATAGTCAATTCGTTCTAAATTATAACATGAACGAAATTGACAAGCCACTGCCCGAGCTACTTAGCATGTTGAGAACTGCTGAGCTCAACCTTAAGAAGGTTAAACCCAACTCTATTCTGATGGTCCAGAAACACAAGGGCAAGGGCAAGCCCAAAGGTAAGGGAAAGTCCCAAGCCAAGGGCAAAGGCAAGGCACTGAAACCCAAAAGAGGGGTTGCCAAGGATGCTACCTGCTTCCACTATGGTCAGACCGGACACTGGAAGAGGAACTGCAAAGTTTACCTGGAAGATCTTAAGAAGAAGAGAAGTGAGACTTTCACTTCAGGTATATATGTTATAGAAGTCAATCTATCTATTTCTTCATCATGGGTATTAGATACCGGATGTGCTTCTCACATTTGTACTAATGTGTAGGCATTGAGAAATAGCAGGGCATTGACGAAGGGCGAGGTGGACCTATGCGTAGGCAATGGAGCACGGGTTGTTGTTGTTGCTGTAGGGACTTACTTTCTATCTCTGCCCTCTGGGCTTGTACTAGAATTAGATGAATGTTGTTATGTGCCTGCTTTAACTAAAAACATAATTTCAGTTTCTTGTTTGGACAAGAAAGGCTTCTCATTTATAATAAAGAACAAATGTTGTTCAGTTTATTTAAATAATATGTTCTATTGTAGTGCACCTCTGATGAACGGACTCTATATTCTAGACCTTGAGAGCCCTATCTATAACATAAGTACCAAGAGGTTCAAGTCAAATGACATGAACCAAACATATCTCTGCACTGTCGCTTAGGTCATATAAATGACAAGTGCTTATCCCAGCTCCATAAAGCTGGTTTGCTGAACTCATTTGATTTTGAATCATATGAGACATGCGAGTCATGCCTACTAGGCAAGATGACCAAGACTCCCTTTAGTGGACACAGTGAGAGAGCGACTGACTTGTTAGGTCTTATACATAGTGGTGTATGTGACCCTTTCAATGTTGCTGCCAGAGGTGGTTATAGGTAGTTCATTACATTTACTGATGACTTCAGTAGATATGGTTATGTGTACTTGATGACACATAAGTCAGAATCCTTTGAAAATTTCAAAGAATTCAAGAATAAAATACAAAACCAGCTTGGCAAGAGTATTAAGATACTTCGATCAGATCGAGGTGATGAATACCTTAGCCATGAGTTTCATGACTATCTAGCTGAGTGTGGGATTCTATCTCAACTCACTCATCCTGGAACACCACAGTGGAATGGTGTATCCGAAAGGAGGAATCGTACCCTATTAGATATGGTATGGTCTATGATGAGTCACACAGATCTTCCTATGTATCTTTGGGGCTATGCTCTAGACACAACAGCCTTCATTCTCAACCGAGTTCCATCTAAGGCTGTAATAAAGACACCATATAGGATATGGACTGGGAGAGATGCCCAGGTATCTTTTATGAGGATTTAGGGTTGTGAGGCTTACGTTAGACGTCAATTCTTGGACAAATTGGGACCCAAATCTGATAATTGTTATTTTATTAGATATCCCAAGGAAACGAAGGGATATTACTTCTACATTCCCAGTCAACACAAGATAGTTGTGGCTAAGACTGGGGTATTTCTAGAAAGAGATTTTGTTTCTAGAAAGACTAGTGGGAGTACGTTCGATCGATCTTGAAGAAGTTCAAGATGTGGACCATAGCACTAAAGCCTCGATGGAAGTTGAACTGGAACCATAAAGTGTTGTGGATGATGTTGTTCCACAAGGAGTTGAGGAACCACAACCAATTCAAGTAGACCTACCTCTTCGCAGATCTGATAGGGTACGTCGTCAGCCTGAGAGATACTCATTTCTCTTGTCTGACCATGATGACGTTGTGCTCATTGATAATGAGCCTACCTCCTATCAGGAAGCTGTGATGAGACCAGATTCCGAGAAATGGCTAAAGGCCATGAGATCCGAGATGGAATCCATGTACACTAACCAAGTATGGACTTTGGTTGATCCACCTGAAGGGGTCAAACCCATTGGGTGTAAGTGGGTCTTTAAAAGAAAGACTGACATGGATGGACTTATTTATAAGGGTCGCTTGGTAGCTAAAGGTTTCAAGCAAATTCATGGTATTGACTATGATGAAACCTTTTCTCCAGTAGCGATGTTTAAGTCCATTTGGATCATGCTTGCTATTGTAGCATACCATGACTATGAGATATGGTAGATGGATGTCAAAACCGCGTTTCTGAATGGAAACCTACTCGAGGATGTGTACATGACACAACTTGAGGGTTTTGTAGATCCACAGCATACTGGCAGAGTATGCAAGCTGCACAGGTCCATTTATGGACTAAAGCAAGCTTCTCGGAGCTGGAATCTTCGATTCAATGATGCAATCAAACAGTTTGGTTTCATCAAGAATGAAGATGAACCTTGTGTCTACAAAAAGGTTGTAGGGAACACAGTTGTCTTCCTTATATTGTATGTGGATGACATACTACTCATTGGGAAGGGCATCCCTTTGCTGCAGTCTGTCAAGACTTGGCTAGGGACTTGTTTCTCAATGAAGGACTTAGGTGAAGCATCTCACATTCTAGGCATACAGATCTATAGAGATAGATCTAAGAGGTTGCTTGGCCTAAGTCAGAGTACATATATTGACAAGGTACTCCTACGGTTTGCCATGCAGAATTCCAAGAAGGGATTTCTGCCGATGTCACATGGCGTGAGTCTTTCGAAGACTCAAGGTCCCTCTTCTAGAGAGGAGAGAGACCGCATGGATCAGATCCCTTATGCCTCAGCCATAGGATCTATCATGTATGTCATGCTATGTACTCGTCCTGATGTCTCGTATGCTTTGAGTATGACGAGCAGATACCAGTCAAATCCAGGTGAAAGTCACTGGATAGCAGTCAAGAATATTCTTAAGTACTTAAGAAGAACTAAAGAATATTTCTTGATATATGGAGGCGATGACGAGCTAGCTGTAAAGGGTTACAATGATGCTAGCTTCCAAACTGATCAGGATGATTATCGATCGCAGTCAGGGTTCGTGTTTTGCATAAATCGTGGTGCTGTGAGCTGGAAGAGTTCAAAGCAGGACACAGTCGTTGATTCTACAACAGAGGCCGAGTATATTGCTGCATCAGAAGCAGCAAAGGAGGCAGTTTGGATTCGCAAGTTCATTACTGAGCTTGGGGTGGTTCCTAGCATAGCTGATCCCATAGAGCTCTATTGTTACAACAATGGAGCAATAACACAGGCTAAGGAACCTCGCTCACACCAGCGGACCAAACACATACTACGGCGCTTCCATCTCATTCGAGAGATCATCGAGAGAGGAGATGTGAAGATTTGCAGAGTACCCACAGAGGCTAACATCGCAGATCCCTTGACCAAGACTTTGGCACAGAGAAAGCATGATGGTCACACTAGGTCATTAGGCCTTAGAGCCTACACTGATTGGCACTAGTGCTAGTGGGAGATTGTTAGTTAGAGCCCTAAAGCAATCATTTGATGATTGTTGAATGGAATCGTTGTATCATATTCTTGTATATAAATAAAGGCATTTGTTTTTGGTTATTATACTTACTTGTATTGGTGCCAAATAACTAAGTATAATAATGTCCTTGAGTAGAAGGTTCTTACTTATATCAATCGATTGGTTGAATCGATAGTGAAATGATATAGGAAACACTACTCTTAATCATTCCTAGTCAAGTATTAGCATTCAGGGACAATGTTAATGCGACAAGACTAGCATGTAGGTCAACTCGATGACTTGATCTCACAAGCCATGGATATAGAGATATCAAGTTGACACATGGGTATGCATTGGAGAATGTATACTGAATGGCCCGCCATGAGAAAGTATCATGGATCGTTATATGAGTGTCATATACTTTCTCATGTGGCTATTAGTATGACTATTAGTCCTTGGACCTGAAGTCACCATGGTTCCCTACAAAAGGAGTTGCATACTTTGGCTTCGTCAAACGTCACCCGTAACTGGGTGGACTATAAAGGCGATTACTGGGTATGTAACAAATTATGTGGAGGGATGTGAGTGATGTAGACAGGATCTATCCCTCCTATATGACGGGAGTGACATCGTATTCTTGATAGAGTTAGACCACGGAGTGCATGGTCATGCCCAAATGAGTCAATATGAGATATTGAGCTCATTTGATTGAGTGAGTCTACTTGGGATTCAAGATTTAGATTGATTAGAGGATGACACGGTCTATGCCTCACATTGATCGATCTAGATGTCAAGGATAGAAGGACACTTGTCATATATTGTGAGGAGTCACAATTAGTAGTCACAAAGTGATGTTGGATCTCAACATTCTTGTAACTTGGGTAGTAATGATGTGTTGCTAGATACCGCTCATTACTTATGCTTCTAAATGGGTTTAGGAGCATTGCCAATGTTACAAGAACCTATAGGGTCACACACAAAGGACAATTAGATGGAGATTAGGTTCATTTAATGAACCTAAAGGATTAGGTTCATGTAATGAACCAAATTGGATTAAGAGTAATCCAAATTGAGCTAATTGAGTTGGACTCAATTTGGTTCATGTGTTAAGTGAGTCTAATTTGGACTTAGACTTATTTAATTAATTTAATTCAATGAATAGAGATTCACTAAATTAAAATTGACTTGAACCAATGGTTAGATTAGATCAACCAAGGGAGAGAAGTGGTCAAGTTTGACTTGACTTGAGAGGAAGATGAAGGGTCAAGTTTGACTTGACCATTTGCCACCTCATTGGTGAGTTGGCATGGGTAATGATGATATGCCACATCATCAAGATTAGCACATGTATGTGCCACATCATGAGGGAGATCAAGAGTTGTGACTCTTGATATCTCATGGGGTTTAAAAACCCCTTCTTGAATGTGGCTGACCACTTTTAGTGTGGTAGGAGTTTTCATTTTTTGTGTAACTCCATCATCTTCTTCCTCAAGCTCTCTCTTCTCTCCCTCTCTTCCTCCTTGCCGTGACCATCAAAGGTGCTAGCACACCTTTTGTTTGGTTTCTCCATCTCTTGCTTGTGTGGATACACATAGAGGAGTATCTACTTTGATACTCTCGAGATCCGGCGCACCTTGGACGAGCGGGATTAAGCGAAGGGCTTCGCATCAAGGGTAAATTCTTATCTTGTAGATATAAAGTAGATCTAGGCTTAGAGAACTCATATGTGAAAGTTTTTACGAAATTTTAATCTTCGCACGGATCCGGTGGCATGGGAATTTCGGGGTTTCCGCAACGCAAAAAGTGGTTTTTTCGACCAGAAAAACCCAACACATCTATGTTACAAATTTGATTAAATATTTATTTCAGAGATCGGCTTCCAGGTCAAAGATGGTGAGGCACTAGGCCTTCTTGGGTATGGGATCATCCACCACTTCCTAGACAAAGTCTTTCAACGAAATTCAATATTTAATCTCCTTATAATAACCCTAGGTTTAACTATTAAGAGTAATCGAATCACAAGATCAAAAAACAAAAGAAACACAAAATCGAAACATAAATTCGATAGCCTATAATCATTAGCCTCTTGTGTTTGCTATTTCATGATCTAAACAAAAGAATAAACTAGTTATGATGAGGAAATTAATAACTAGTTATACCTTTTGTAGCTTATAGACCTCATGATCTTCTATCGTATTCCTCTTCTTATCTTGGACGTCGTGTGGGCGACGATCTACCGAAATGAGAATCCACCCAAGCCTCCTTCTCCTTACAAGTTTCGACCACCAACAATCTCCTTGAGATGAAGAACTTCGGCCACCAACCAAGCTCCAAGGGATGCTAAGAAACAAAGCCTCCTTTCTCTACTTCTTCTCCAAGCTAAATCCGGCCACCAACCAAGCTCCAAGAGATTGATGCCGCTGGCCATCAAAGAAGAAGAAAAGGAGGAGAGGAAGGATGAGAGCCAGCCACCACCAAAGAATAGAGAAGAGGAATAATAGATGTGTTGTTGTGAGGTGAGGCATCTCTACCCTCTCTTTTATATTCCTTGGTCTTGGCAAATAAGGAAAGTTTTAGACATAATAAAAACTTCCTTATTTTCCTAGACAATGACTAATAAGGAAAATTTAATTTCCTCTTAATCCATCTTGTGGCCGACCCCTTCAAGTCCTCAAAACAAGGAAAGTTTTAAACACAAAATTAAAACTTCCTAATTTGTTTCCGAAAATTTTTAAAATAAAATTCTCTTTTAAAAATTCCCTTCATGGTTGGTTATAAAAAGAAACTTTTATAAATTAAAATCTCTCTATTAAAATATGTGGATGATTACAAAAAAGAAAGTTTTCTCCAAAATTAAAATCTTCCTTTTAACTACAAATAAGGAAAGATATCAAACCTTCTCTTAATCCTTTGTAGAAACTATAAAAGGAAAATTTTAATTTTAAAACTCTCTTTTAAATCATGGCTTCCACATAAGGAAAGATTTTAAAAATTAAAATCCCTTTTATTTTAATTGTGGCCGACACCTTAGCTTGGGTTCCAAGCTAGGCCGACCACCACTTGATCCCATCAAACCTTGGTTTGGCCGCCCATAGCTTGGGCTCTAAGCTAGGCTTGGCCGGCCACCTTAAGGTGGGTAAGAAGTGTTGGTTGCTACTAAGAATATCGTACTGGTTCCCCTGTACAAAATTTTTGTACAAGTCATGAACCTTTCCTAACAACCTATTGTGTTCTTTAGAAATTAAATTTGGAATCGCAAACGGAACTTAACATTATTGATTCCAAATTTAACTTATCTGTTCTTAGAGGTTTAGACTTGGATCGCAAACGATGCTTAACATTATTGATACAAATCTACCCATACTACAAATTCAATTAAATATTAATTTTAGAGATCGACTTCCAGGTTAAACATGGCGAGGCACTAGGCCTTCTTGGATATGAAAGCAACCACCACTTCCTAGACAAAGCCTTTTAATGAAATTTAATATTTAATTTCCTTATAATAACTCTAGGTTTAACCAAAAGAAACAATCGAATCACAAGATCAAAAAACAAAGAAAACACAAATTCGAAACAAATCCAAAACCTAGAATCACTAGCCTCTTGTGTTTGGTATTTCATGATCTAAACAAAAAGGATGAACTAGTTATGATGCAGAAACTTATAACTAGTTATACCTTTTATAGCTTATAGACCTCACGATCTTCTATCGTATTCCTCTTCTTATCTCGGACGTCATGTGGGCGACGATCTACCGAGACAAGAATCCACCCAAGCTTCCTTCTTCTCCAAGCAAGTTTCGGCCACCACAAGAACTCCAAGAGAGGATGAGGTTCGGCCACCATCACCAAGCTCCAAGGGATGCTAGAAACAAAGTCTCCTTTCTCTCCTTCTCCAAGCAAAATCCGGCCACCACAAGAGCTCCAAGAGATGATGAGGTTCGGCCACAAGAAGAAGAAAGGAGAAAAGGAATAGGGCTGGCCACACACCAAGGAAGAGAGGAACCAAACAAGATAGATTGTTATAAGGTGAAGCATCTCTATCCTCTCTTTTATATTCCTTGGTCTTGGCAAATAAGGAAAGTTTTATTAAAACTTCCTTATTCTCTTTGCCAATGAAAGGAAGGTTTAATAAAATTTCCATTTCAAACTATATATGGCCAGCCACCTTAATCCCTCCAAACAAGGAAAGTTTAAACACAAAATTAAAACTTCCTAATTTGTTTCTGGAAATTTTTTAAATAAAAATTCCTCTTTTAAAAATTCCCTTCATGGTTGGTCATAAAAGGAAACTTTTATAAATTAAAATCTCTCTATTAAAACATATGGATGATTTACAAAAAGGAAAGTTTTCTCTAAAATTAAAATCTTCCTTTCAATCAACAAATAAGGAAAGATATCAAATCTTTTCTTAATCTTTTGTAGAAACTATAAAAGGAAAGATTTAATTTTAAAGCTTTCTTTTAAAATCATGAGGATGGTTTCATAAAAGGAAAGTTTTATAAAAAATTAAAATCTTCCTTTTAACTACAAATAAGGAAAGATATCAAACCTTTCACTTAATCTTTTGTAGAAAGGTATAAAAGGAAAGATTTATAATTTTTAAAACTCTCTTTTAAAACCATGAGGATAGTTACAAAAAGGAAAGTTTTCTCAAAAATTAAAATCTTCCTTTTAACTACAAATAAGGAAAGATATCAAACATTTCTCTTAATCTTTTGTAGAAAGCTATAAAAGGAAAGATTTAAATTTTAAACTTTTTTTTAAAATCATGGCTTCCACATAAGAGAAAATTTTAAAAAATAAAATCCTTTTATTTTTTATTATGGCCGACCACCGCCTTAGCTTGGGTTCAAGCTAGGGTCGACCACCTAAGCAAACCAACTCACCTTGGTTTGGCCGGCCCTAGTTGGGCTCCAAGCTAGGCTTGGCCGACCACCTTAAGGTGGGTAAGAAGATGGGTATGGGTGGGTATAATACTTTATATATAAGAGGCTACGATAGGGACCGAGAGGAGGAATTGGTTTTGGTCTCCCGATGAACTTGAACTTCCCGTGTTCGCCCCGAACACCCAACTCGAGTTGATCAATAATAACTCATTCCACTAAAGAGTTATTATTGAACTACCGTACCAATCCCATATTACTATATGGGCTCCTTCTTATCATGAGTGTGTTAATCTCTCTGTGTTTAAGATGTCGAATGTCCACTAATTAAATGAGTTACTGACAACTCACTTTAATTAATTTCTTAATCCAAGAGTAGTACCACTCAATCTCATTGTCGTGTCGATAAGTCCACCTGCAGGGTTTAACATGACAATCCTTATGAGCTCCTCTTGGGGACATTGTCAACCTAGATTTCTAGGACACAGTTTCCTTCTATAATCAACAACACACACTATAAATAATATCATTTCCCAACTTATCGGGCCTATTGATTTATCGAACTAAATCACACCCTTTGATAAATCAAAGAAGTAAATATTAAGTATATGTGCTTGTTATTATATTAGGATTAAGAGCACACACTTCTATAATAACAGAGGTATTGTTCTTTTATTCAGTCAGTATAAAAAGAAACTACCTCAAATGGTCCTGCTCAATACACTTAGAGTGTACTAGTGTAATTTTATAGTCAAGATAAACTAATACCAAATCTGAATATAATCTCTAGTCCTTCTCAGGTACTTTAATATATGCTTTACAGTAGTCTAATGTCCCTATCCTGGGTTACTTTGATATCTACTAACTATACCCATGATAAAAACAGATATCCGGTCTCATTCACAACATTGCATACATTAGGCTTCCGATAGCCGAAGCATAAGGGACTGCCTTCATGTCCTCTATCTCCTATGATGTCTTCGGAGACATCTCTTTTGATAAAGCTACTCCATGCCTGAAAAGTAGAAAGCCTTTCTTGGAGTCTTGCATGCTAAAATGAGCTAGGATAGTATGAAGCTCGGGATAAGCACAACATTATTTTCTTGTGATCCCTTTGATCCCGAGAATATGTACGTATTCTCCCAAGTCCTTCATATCGAATTAGTTGGACAACCAAACCCTTACCTCCGACAACACTTTGATATTGTTTCAAACTACCAAAAATGTCATCTACGTATAGTACAAGAAATACCACCACGTTTCCATCACACTTCTTGTATACACAAGACTTATTCGGACACTGAATAAATCCATCGGTCTAGATTACTTCATTAAATCGAATGTTCCAAGTCCTTGAAGCTTTGCTTCAGCCCATAAATAAACTGATTGAGCTTACATACTAGATGATATTTGCCCTTTGCAATGAACCCCTCTAGTTACTTTATATGGATGCTTTCTTCAAGACTTCCATTAAGGAAAGCTGTCTTGACATCCACTTGCCAAATCTCATAATCCATATGAGCAACAGTAGATAAAAGAATCCGGATAGACTTAAGCATAGCTATCGGTAAAAGGTTTTCCTTTTTCAACAAACCTTGCTTTGAAAGTTTTCACCTTCCCGTCTGTCCCTTTTTTTTTTTCTATTGTAGACCTATTTTCACCTAATGACTTTTACACCATTTGGTGGTTCTATAAGCTCCCAGAATTTATTAGAATACATAGATTCTATTTCTGTATTAATCGCTCTTTGCCAAGATGCTGCATCTTTATCTTGGAGCGCTTTGTCATATGTCCGGGGATCAAGTTCATGTTCACCAGGGATCAAGTCCAAAGACTCTCCCAAAACATGAATCTTTCAAGTTGCCTAACAACCCTCCCACTACGACGAGGCACTTTGTGCAATTGTGTATCATTTGTGATACGTGTTGCAGTTTCTTGTGATATTTCATCTTGTACAGTTGGTACTAGATTAGATGTGTCCTTTATAATTTCCTTAAGAACAAATTTACTTATGGGCTTGTGGTTCATTACATAGTCCTCTTCTAAGAATCAGACATTGGTGCTTACAATGACCTTCTGATTTTTAGGACTATAAACCTCCTTTCATTTCTCTAAGATAACCCACTAATAAGTGAACTCCTGTCCAACTTATCAGTGTCTCCCTTCAACATATGTGCTGGACTACCCCAAATTCGAATATGATTCAAACTAGGCTTACGCCCATTCTACAATTCTATTCTACAATTCTATGGGAGTAGAGGGCTCTGACTTTAGAAGGTACTATGTTCACTTCCGTTTCTAGAGTATATCCTCAAAATGAATTTGGTAATTCTGAATAACTCATCATTGATCTAACTATTTCCATAAGAGTCCTATTCCTTCGTTCTACTATACCATTCTGTTGGGGTGTACCAGGTGCAGTCAGTTGAGATTGAATCCTGACTTTTGATAAGTGACTCCTAAATTCTCCTAAGAGGTACTCGCCACTACGATCTCACCGTAGTGTCTTGATATTTTTACCTTGACGTTTCTCCACATCAGCCTTGTACTCTTTGAACTTATCAAAGCACTTAGACTTGCAACGCATCAAATAAATATACCCGTATCTCGAATAGTTGTCTATAAAAGAGACGAAATATTCGAAACCACCTCTTGCCTAGATAGTCATAGGTCCACACAAATCAGAATGAACCAATTCCAACACTTCTTTGGCTCAATACCCCTTAGACTTAAAAGGTCTCTTGGTCATTTTTCCTTCCAAGTAAGGCTTGTAGGTTGGAAAGTTTTCCACCACCAATGATCCCAAAAGTTCATCGGCTATTATCCTTTGAATCCTACTCAAGTCAATATGACATAGCCTTAGATGATAAAGATATGATTGGTTCATTTCCGAAGGTTGCTTTCTCTTATTAGAGTTAGAAGATGTATTATTAATCTTCATTTGTTGCATCGTGAGAGTTATTGGATTATAAATTGTCAACCAACGTACCAGAATAGATAACTTCTCTATTATTCTTGATAACAACTTTGTTATCAAAAGAGACAGAATATCAAGTTCTTTGATAGTTTAGAAACCGAAATCAAGTTCTTTCTAAACTTGGTACGTAAAGACAATTTCTCAAAATTCATATTTTATTCCTATCAGAGGATAAACATCTCCCACTGCAACAGCTGCTACTTTTGCAGTAGTGCCCATGTAGATAGTGTTTTCCCTTTCATATAGTTGTCGGGTTTCCTGGAACCCTGCAATGAATTGCAGACATGATCAGCAGTTCCTGTATCTACTCACCAGGTACCGGTAGATAACACCACTAAACATGTTTCAACAACTAATGAATAAAATACACTTATATTGTTCTTAGTTCTGAAAGGACAGTCCACCTTAATGTCCAAGTTTTATTTCCAATCATTATAATTGAACCAACTAAGTCTATTCTATAGTATAACACCTAGGGGATTGAAAACCTAAGAATCACAAAACATTTGGTCAAGACTTTAGAATTTAAAATAATATTGATTTCTCAAACAATATCATTTAAATTCACCAACACCTCAAACACCATGAATTTTGTATGCCACGATAGTGTGAATGTATACAAATTCAAATATTTGTAAGAGGAGGGTTTTACCCATTAATAACCTTGTCAACCTATCTTTATGATAAATAAAATTACCTCAAACACCGTGAATTTTGTATGCCACGATAGTGTGGACGTATACAAATCCAAACATTTGTAAGAGGGGTTTTACCCATTAATTTTATTATCTTGTCAACTTGACAAATAAAATTACCTCAAACACCGTGAATTTTGTATGCCACGATAGTGTGGACGTATACAAAATCTAAACATTTGTAAGAGGGGGTTTTAATTTTATTATCTTGTCAACCTATCTTTATGACAAATTAATAGTTGGTTTTCCTTCGGTCGCACAAATAATAGCAGTGACTCCGATGGGGAGAATACTATTAAATGTGCCTAAGTGTATACCATTACTTGATACTTAGTTTATTAAATAAGATTGTGCCCCTTCCGATGGGGAAGATCATACGCTCCTAATTAATTTCCTATAATCATCCAAAATAGAAGTTTGATCTAGTGATCTGTAAACAAACTCATCCGATGGAGAGGGAGGCACTTAGAGCCAATACGCAAGTTTGTCGCATCACTTACAAACCAGTAATGGAGACCGTGGAATTTATTTACTAATCCCTCTCCCACTTAGTTATTTAAGGTGAGGAATTTTAACCTAGCAAACACACATCACATACATCACAGTAAATAAAAGCAATAAATATGAAAATTAATTTTTCAACTATTATGACCTTTTCCATCACTGTCCTTCGCGTGCTGCCAGCCCTAGGGTTCATGTCGTCGGGTCCATCGAGCTTCCTTTTCCGCTGTACCTCTGGTCCTCCAATAGCACCACGCCTCGCAAGGATACGATCCGTGACAGAAAAAAAATTAAAATAAAATTTTACAAACATCGATCCTATATTCCACAAGGGAATGTACATCAAGTCTAGATCGAACATAAATGTAAAAGCATAGGGTTAATACAGCTCCTGCTGTATTAGTTAAATATAATCATGCACACACAATAAAATACCCTTGACATGTCCAAGGGCTCAATCACACACAATAACCATAAGCCATAATAGTTAGAGTCTGCAACCACAGAGTTAGCATATCCTACTATTATCCTGCCTAAATTATATATGACATGTACATAATTAAACTGAAAACCAAATACAGAGAGGCAAACCCTAGCTCTGATAGCAATTGTTGGTTGCTACTAGGAATATCGTATCGGTTCCCCTGTACAAAAATTTTGTACAAGTCCTGAACCTTTCTTAACAACCTATTGTGTTCTTGAGAAATTAAATTTGGAATCGCAAACGAAACTTAACATTATTGATTCCAAATTTAACTTATCTGTTCTTAGAGGTTTAGACTTGGATCGCAAACGATGTTTAACATTATTGATCCAAATCTACCCATGTTACAAATTCAATTAAATATTAATTTCAGAGATCGACTTCCAAGTTAAACATGGCGAGGCACTAGGCCTGCTTGGATATGAGAGCAACCACCACTTCCTAGACAAAGCCTTTCAAACAAATTTAATATTTAATTTCCTTATAGTAACTCTAGGTTTAACCAAAAGGAACAATCGAATTACAAGATTGAAAAATAAAGAAAACACAAATTCGAAACAAATCTGAAACCTAGAATCACAAGCCTCTTGTGTTTGGTATTTCATGATCTAAACAAAAAGGATGAACTAGTTATGATGCGGAAACTTATAACTAGTTATACCTTTTATAACTTATAGACCTCACGATCTTCTATCGTATTCCTCTTCTTATCTCGGACTCCAAGAGAGGAAGAGGTTGGGTGGCGATCTACCGAGATGAGAATCCACCCAAGCTTCTCTCCAAGCAAGTTTCGGCCACCACAAGAACTCCAAGAGAGGATGAGGTTCGGCCACCATCACCAAGCTCCAAGGGATGTTAGAAACAAAGTCTCCTTTCTCTCCTTCTCCAAGCAAAATCCGACCACCACAAGAGCTCCAAGAGATGATGAGGTTCGGCCACAAGAAGAAGAAAGGAGAAAAGGAATTAATCCGACCACACAACAATCCCTGAGCACCCAACTCGAGTTCATCAATAATAACTCATACCACTAAATAGTTATTATTGAACTACCGCACAAATCTCATATTACTATATGGGCTCCTTCTTATCATGAGTGTGTTAGTCTCCCTGTGTTTAAGATATAGAATGCCCACTAATTAAATGAGTTACTGACAACTTACTTAATTAATATCTAGCTCCAAGAGTAGTACCACTCAACCTTATCGTCATGTCAGATTAAGTCCACTTGCAGGGTTTACATGACAATCCTTATGAGCTCCTCAAGGGGGCATCATCAACCTAGATTACTAGGACACAGTTTCATTCTATAATCAACAACACGCCATATAAATAATATCATTTCCCAACTTATCGGGTCTATTGATTTAACGAGCTAAATCACACCCTTTGATAAATTAAAGAATTAAGTATTAAGTATATGCGCTTGTTATTATATCATGATTAAGAGTATACACTTCCATAATAATAGAGGTATTGTTCTTTTATATAGTCAGTATAAAAAGATACTACCTCAAATGGTCCTACTCAATACACTCAGAGTGTACTAGTGTAATTTTATAGTCAAGATAAACTAATACCAAATTACACTACGACTTATTCCAATGGTTTGTTCCTATCCATCTTAGTCGTGGGCTACTATTTATAATTTATAAGGAACTGATAACATGATCTTCTGTGTGTGACACCACACGCCATGTTATCTACAATATAAATTAATTGAACAACTACACTTAGCATATAAATGTAGACATTTGACCAATGTGATTCTTTATTTCAAAATAAATATTTACAAAAGCTAGGCTTTTAGTATACACTCTAACAATCTCCCACTTATATACTAAAAGACTATGCTGCCATAAACGCTGTCATACATCTGATTCCCATTCCTTCAACATGCCGATCAAAAGCTTTCGCCGGAAGGGCCTTAGTGAAAGGATCTGTCAGGTTATCTACTGATGTAATCTTGGCGACAATAACTTCTCATCGCTTTACGATGTCTCGTATCAGGTGATACTTACGCTCTATGTGTTTACTCGCCTTATATGCTCGTGGTTCCTTCGAGTTTGCTACTACACCGCTATTATCACAATAAATTGTGATGATTTTGGGCAAACTAGGAATCACATCTAAGTCCATTAGGAAGTTCCTAAGCCATACAACTTCTTTGGTTGCCTCAGAGGCTACCACATACTCAGCTTCCATGGTTGAGTCTAAAACGCATTTCTGCTTAACACTCCTCCATGTTATGGCTCCACCTCCTAAAGTAAACACATAGCCTGATGTAGACTTACTATTGTCCCTATCTGATTGGAAGTTAGAATCCGTGTAACCCACAGGGAGCAAATCATCTGCTTGGTAAACCAGCATATAATCTTTAGTCCTTCTCAGGTACTTCAATATATGCTTTACAGCAGTCCAATGTCCTTGTCCAGGGTTACTTTGATATCTGCTAACCATGCCCACGACAAAACATATATCTGGTCTCGTGCACAACATAACATGCATTAGGCTTCCTACTGCTGAAGCATAAGGAACGCCCTTCATTTCTTCTATCTCTTTTGATGTCTTCGGAAACATCTCTTTAGATAAAGATACTCCATGCCTAAAAGGTAGAAAACCTTTCTTGGAGTCTTGCATGCTAAAACGAGCTAGGATCGTATCGATATATGAAGCTTAGGATAATCACAACATTTTTTTCTTGTGATCCCTTATTACTTTGATCCAGAGAATATGTGCACATTCTCCCAAGTCCTTCATATCAAATTGCTTGGACAACCATACCCTTACTTCCGACAACACCTTGATATTGTTTCCAACTAACAAAATGTCATCTACGTATAGCACAAGAAATACCACCACATTTCCATCACACTTCTTGTATACACAAGACTCATTTGGACACTGAATAAATCCATACGACTGGATTACTTTATTAAACCGGATGTTCCAAGACCTTGAAGCTTCCTTCAGTCCATAAATAGACCGATTGAGCTTACATACTAGATGCCCTTTGCCCTTTGCAATAAACCCTTCTAGTTGCTTCATATGGATCTTTTTTTCAAGACTTCCGTTAAGGAAAGTTGTCTTGACATCCATTTGCCGAACCTCATAATCCATATGAGCAGCAATAGATAAGAGTATCTGGATAGACTTAAGCATAGCTATTGGCGAAAAGGTTTCCTCATAATCGATTCTCTCTTTCTGAGTATACCCCTTTGCAACAAGTCTTTCTTTGAAGGTTTCCACCTTCTCGTCTATCCCTCTTTTCCTTTTGTAGATCCATTTACATCCAATAGATTTTACACTATTTGATGGTTCTACTAGCTCCCAGACTTTGTTAGAATACATAGATTCTATTTCTGAATTCATTGCTCTTTGCCAAGATGCTACATCTTTATCTTGGAGTGCTTCATCATATGTTCGGGGATCAGGTTCATGTTTACTTGGGATCAAGTCCGACGACTCTCCTAAAAACATGAATCTTTCAGCTTGCCTAACAACCCTCCCACTACAACGAAGTATTGTCTGTTATTGTGTATGATTTGTGATACGTGTTGCAGTTTCTTGTGATATTTCATCTTGCGCTGTTGGTACTAAAGTAGGCATGTCCTCTCTCATTTCTTCTTCTTCTTACCTTTCGACTTAGAAGTAGAAACATTTTCAGCAAAGTGAATATGAGAACTATGATGAAATATACCTTCTGCTGCCTGAAGTTCTGTCAGAAGTTCTGCCAACGTATAAGCCCTTTTGTTCATGTTATAGTTCAGGCGGAACTGCTCAAAATTTATGGGTAGCATTTGGAGAATAATATCGATCTGGGTTTCCCCATCAATTTCAGCTCCAAGGATTTGTATTTTATTCAAATAAGCCATCATTTTTAGGATATGATCCCTTATGAGTGTCCCCTCTGACATGGTGGTTGTCATTAATTTTCTCATTGCCTCTTGCTTAGCAACCCGATTCTGGTGTCCGAATAGTTCCTTGAGATTTTTCATCATGTCATAAGTAGTTGGTAAGTCCTGATGCTGATGTTGCAGCACATTTGACATTGAAGCTAAAATGTAACACCGCACCATCTCATCTGCCTTTACCCATTTCTTATGATACTCAATCTACTCTTTACTAGAATCACTATTAGGCACATTAAGGTAGACCTTTAACAGTACAAACTTATAGCCTTCGGCAGTGAGGACAATGTCTAGGTTTCTTTTCCAATCTATGTAGTTGGGACCAGTAAGTTTGTTCTCTTTCAAAATAATAGTCAGTAGGTTGAAAGTCATCCTAAGAATCACAAAATAAACTTTTGGTCAAGATTCTAAATTTAGAATAATATTGATTCCTCAAACAATATTATTTAAATTTACCAACACCTCAAAACACCGTGAATTTTTCATGCCACGTTAGTGTGGACGTATACAAATTCAACATTTGTAAGAGGAGGTTTTACCCATTAATTTTATTATCTTGTCATCCTAATTTTATGACAAATAAAATTAATAGTTGGTTTTCCTTTGGTCTCACAAATAATAGCAGTGACATCGTTGAGGAGGATACTATTAAATGCACCTAAGTGTATACCATTACTTGATACTTAGTCCATTAAATAAGATTGTGCCCCTTCAGTTGGAGAAGATCACACGCTCCTAAATAATTTCCTATAACCATCCATAAAGGAAGTTTGATCTAGTGATCCGCAAACAAACTCATTCGTTGTGGAGGGAGGCACTCAGAGCCAACATGCAAGTTTGTTGCATCACTTACAAGCCAGTAATAGAGACCGTGGAATTTATTTACTAATCCCTCTCCCACTTAGTTATTTAAGGTGAGAAATTTTAACCAAGCAAGCACACATCACACACATCACAGTAAATAAAATCAATAAATATGGAAATTAATTTTCCAACTATTATGGCTTCTTCCATCACTGTCCTCCATGTGCTGTCAACCCTAGCTGCTGTCATCTTTAGCCAATGCAATCGGGTCTAGTCATCACATTTATCTTGCTTCTTATTCCGCTGCGTCGTTGGTCCTCAAATAGTACCACGCCTAGCAAGGATACGATCCACGACAAAAATAGAATTTTACATTTATCGATCCTATATTCCACAAGAGAATGTACATGTAATGTAGATCGAAACAAAAATGTAAAATCCTAAAACTAATACAGCTCCTACTGTATTTAATACATACAATCATGCACAAATATAAAATGCCCTTGACATATCCAAGGGTCCAATCACACATAATCACTATAAGCCATAATAGTTGGAGCCTGCAAGCACAGAGTTAGCATATCCTACTATTATCCTGCCTAAATTATGTATGTCATGTGCATAATTAAACTAAAAACCAAACACACATAGGAAAACCCTAGCTTTAATACCAATTGTTGATTGCTACCCGGAATATCGTACTGGTTCCCCTGTACAAAAGTTTTGTATAATTCCTGAACTTTTCCTAACAACCTATTGTTTTCTTTAGAAATTAAATTTGGAATCACAAACAGAACTTAACATTATTGATTCCAAATTCAACTTATCTGTTCTTAGAGGTTTAGACTTGGATCGCAAACGATGCTTAATATTATTAATCCAAATCCACCTATGTTACAAATTTGATTAAATATTTATTTTCAGAGATCGGCTTTTAGGTTAAACATGGTGAGGCACTAGGCCTTCTTGGGTATGGGATCATCCACCACTTCCTAGATAAAGCCTTTCAACGAAATTCAATATTTAATCTCCCTATAATAACCCTAGGTTTAACCATTAAGAACAATCGAATCACAAGATCAAAAAATAAAAGAAACACAAAATCGAAACATAAATTCGATAGCCTATAATTATTAGCCTCTTGTGTTTGGTATTTCAAGATCTAAACAAAAGAATAAACTAGTTATGATGAGGAAATTAATAACTAGTTATACCTTCTATAGCTTATAGACCTTACGATCTTCTATCATATTCCTCTTCTTATCTTGGACGTCATGTGGGAGATGATCTACCGAGATGAGAATCCATCCAAACCTCCTTCTTCTCCTTGCAAGTTTCGGCCACCAACAATCTCCTTGAGATGAAGAACTTCGGCCACCAACCAAGCTCCAAGGGATGCTAAGAAACAAAGCCTCCTTTCTCTACTTCTTCTCCAAGCTAAATCCGGCCACCAACCAAGCTCCAAGAGATTGATGCCGCCAGCCACCAAAGAAGAAGAAAAGGAGGAGAGGAAGAATGAGGGCCGGCCACCACCAAGGAATAGAGAAGAGGAATAATAGATGTATTGTTGTGAGGTGAGGCACCTTTACCCTCTCTTTTATATTCCTTGGTCTTGGCAAATAAGGAAAGTTTTAGACATAATTAAAACTTTCTTATTTTCCTTGCCAATGACTAATAAGGAAAATTTAATTTCCTCTTAATCCATCTTGTGGCCGGCCCCCTACAAGTCCTCCAAATAAGGAAAGTTTTAAACACAAAATTAAAACTTCCTAATTTGTTTCCGAAAATTTTTAAAATAAAAATTTTTCTTTTAAAAATTCTCTTCATGGTTGGTTATAAAAGGAAACTTTTATAAATTAAAATCTCTCTATTAAAACATGTGGATGATTACAAAAAGGAAAGTTTTCTCCAAAATTAAAATCTTCCTTTTAACTACAAATAAGGAAAGATATCAAACCTTTCTCTTAATCCTTTGTAGAAACTATAAAAGGAAAATTTTAATTTTAAAACTCTCTTTTAAATCATGGCTTCCACATAAGGAAAGATTTTAAAAATTAAAATCCCTTTTATTTTAATTATGGTCGGCCACCTTAGCTTGGGTTCCAAGCTAGGGCCGGCCACCACTTGATCCCATCTAACCTTGTTTTGGCCGGCCTTAGCTTAGGCTCCAAGCTAGGCTTGGCCGACCACCTTAAGGTAGGTAAGAAGTTGGGTTTAGGCGGGTATAAGACTTTATAAATAAGAGGCTACGACAGGGACCGAGAGGAGGAATTGGTTTTGGTCTCCCGATGAACTTAAGCTTCCTGTGTTCGCCCCGAACACCCAACTCGAGATCATCAATAATAACTCATACCACTAAAGAGTTATTATTGAACTACCGCACCAATCCCATATTACTATATGGGCTCCTTCTTATCATGAGTGTGTTAGTCTCCCTATGTTTAAGATATAGAATGCTCACTAATTAAATGAGTTACTAACAACTCACTTAATTAATATCTAGCTCCAAGAGTAGTAACACTCAACCTTATCGTCATGTCGGACTAAGTCCACCTGCAGGGTTTACATGACAATCCTTATGAGCTCCTCAAGGGGACATCATCAACCTAGATTACTAGGACACAGTTTCATTCTATAATCAACAACACGCCATATAAATAATATCATTTCCCAACTTATCGGGCCTATTGATTTAACGAGCTAAATCACACCCTTTGATAAATTAAATAAATAAGTATTAAGTATGCGCGCTTGTTATTATATCATGATTAAGAGTACACACTTCCATAATAACAGGGGTATTGTTCTTTTATATAGTCAGTATAAAAAGATACTACCTCAAATGGTCCTGCTCAATACACTCAGAGTGTACTAGTATAATTTTATAGTCAAGATAAACTAATACCAAATTACACTATGACTTATTCCAATTGTTTGATCCTATCCATCTTAGTCGTGAGCTACTATTTATAATTTATAAGGAATTGATAACATGATCTTTTGTGTGTGACACCACACACCATGTTATTTACAATATAAATTAATTGAATAAATACACTTAGCATATAAATGTAGACATTTGACCAATGTGATTCTTTATTTCAAAATAAATGTTTACAAAAAGCTAGGCTTTTAATATACACTCTAACACTAAGCAAGTGTGTCTTGATAGATCAAGGTTAATCTAGGCAAGTGAGAATAGGTTAAGGATGACCTAGGTAAGTGAGAAGTCCAGTCAAGTTAAGATACTAGAAAAGGAAAAAGTCCAAGCAAGTCAAGAGTGACTGGATGTTTGGCCAAGAAAAAAATCTTAGGGGAGTAAACTCTAGGTAATGAGAAGTCTTAAAGGAGTGAACTCCAAGTAAGTATGACCAAAGTACATTTTTTTTACTTTACTACTTCTATCTATTATGCTAACTTAATATTTCTAGAAAATGTTAGTGGATCAGAGTTGATCGAACACTAAGTAGAAGGAAATCCCAACAGGTCTGTTGGAGCGGATGTTTGGTAGATAATTAAGGTAAGTTCTAGAGAGACTTTTCAATCTTGGAAGGCATTGAGGGCACGTCCCATTTGGAACAAACCTTAGGCGTTGATTTGACTAAAGAAACTAACTAAGGTTTCTAAATCTAGATCAGACTTAACTGTCATATTAATTCATGTATAACTATTGATGTGTCGCAAACTTCAAGTGTACGGTCGTCGTCAAGTAATAAAAGTATCAATACCACGAGAACAGGAAATTGAATATTAATCTACGATATGAAAACAGTTATCTAAAGAATTTTAAAGTTGAGAAGGTCTCGAGAAAATAAAGATAATCGCTAGGAAAAGTTTCTTAGACAATATCTGATGTTAAGAAGTGATTCTAGGACCTCACTTTCATCACAATGACTGTAGACACCCTAACCTATATTTGGTTTCCTAATTCTCATTTGTTGTATGTATAGGTAGACAATCTCGATTTACCTAATGTGATAGTTTAGAACTACGCCGATGTATCCACGCAAATGTGATATCTACTTTTAGGGCTATATTGCTAAAGAATTGCCACTACAAACATAGATTTAGTGATGAAAAAAATTCATCACAAATTTACAACCCCCCAAAAAAATCGTTGCTAATTAATAACAAAATTAGTAACAACAAAATTTTCATCACAAAATTAGCAACAGAACATTTTTGTTGCAAAAGTCATTGCAAATTAGTGATGAATTTTGAATTCGTTGCTAATTCGCGATGAATTCAACAACAAATTTAGAATTTATGGAAAAATTTGTGATGAATTCTATTTTCATGGTAAAATGTGCCAAATTAAAAAAAAAATTAAAAATGTCATGGTAGAAACTTTGCCGTAAAAATAAACCTAAATTTTGCAACGAATTCAAATTTACAAAATTTTAAAAAATTTAAATTTTCAAAATTTGCTTTTTTGAATATTCACATAATTTTTAATGAATTTTGAAATTTTAAAAATCTTTCCTTTTGTGCCAACTCCGCCCATGATGACCGGTCATGGCCGGTCCCAAGCCCGGATAAAGGAGGAGGGTTGCGTTAGGTTGTCAGCCAACGTCAAACTATGACAAATATTCAATGAATGAATCCATTAAACTATTATGCTAATGCTAGGTTGTTCCCTGGAAGGAACGCATTGCAGGGTCCGACTGTAATGTCTCGGCAAGGACCGCTACATCTCCAGAACTCAGGTGTAGTGATAAATATGCAAGAGTTCGCGTTACAGGGTCCGACTGTAACGTCTCAGCAAGGACCGCTACATCTCCATGAGAACTTGGGTGTAGTGTTAAATAGGCAAGAGTTCTCACACGATAGGTTAGATAAGAACAAATATGATAGGAAAACTAATAATCAAATATTTGGAACATGGAACATAGGAACTCTCACTGGTAAATCAATAGAGGTAGTAGATATGATGATTAGGAGAAAAATTAATATTTTGTGTGTACAAGAGACAAAATGGACAGGCGAGAAGGTAAAGATGATAGAGAACTCGGGTTTTAAGTTATGGTACACTGGAAACAGTAAAGCAAGAAATGGAGTGGGTATTATTGTAGATAGTTTGTTAAAGGATGAAGTTGTAGGAGTAGTTAGAAAAGCAGATAGAATTATAGCCCTTAAGATAATAGTGACGAAAGAAACTATGAACATAATTAGCGTCTATGCACCACAAGTAAGATTAGATGAAGCTACCAAATCAAGGTTTTGGGAGGAATTAGATGAAATATTACAAAATATTCCACCAAATGAAATGATTTTAATAGGAGGTGATCTAAATGGGTATGTCAGAGTGGAAAATGAGGAATATGAGAGAGTACATGTGAGTTATGGGTTTGGAACGAGGAATGAGGAAGGGAAAACTATATTAGATTTTACGATAGCATATGATCTTATATTAGCTAATATGTGTTTCAAGAAAAGAGAAGAACACTTAGTCATATTCAAAAGTGGGAATAATAAATCGTAAATTGACTTTCTTATGGTTAGGAAGAAGGATAGAAAGATTTGTAAAGATTGCAAAGTCATCCCGGGAGAAAGCTTAACTACCCAACATAGGATAGTAGTGTTGGATATACGCCTCAAACATAGTATCAATAGAAAGAAAATATATACAATTCATAGAATTAAGTGGTGGAAGTTAAAGGATGGGAAATAAAATATATTTAAGGAGAAGGTAGAAGTACAAGCATTAGGTGAAATATACGATGACTCTAATACAACATGGGATAAGATGGTATCAAAGTTGAAAATAGTAGCTAAGAGTGTACTCGGTGAGTCAAAGGGACATGCACCACTAAGTAAAGAATCTTGGTGGTGGAAGGAGAAAGTACAAGAGAAAGTAAAGGAAAAACGAATAACTTATAAGAAATTATATATTTGTAAGAACGAGGAAAACTTAAAAAAAATATATAATAGCCAAGAAAGAAGCTAAGAAAGTAGTGAGTGAAGTAAAAAAAATGAAACTTTTGAACGGTTATATCAAAAATTGGATACAAAAGAAGGGGAAAGAGACATTTATAGAATAGCTAAAGTAAGAGAAAGGAAAACAAGAGATCTTAGCCAAATAAAATGTATTAAAGATGAATATAATAGGGTATTAGTAAACGATGGAGAAATAAAAGAGCGGTGGAAGAGGTATTTTCATCAACTTTTTAATGAAGGTTTATGTGACCAACTTAACTTAGGTAATTTAATTAGGTCAAATGAGCATAGAAATTTTAATTTTTATCATAGAATTCAAACTTCAGAAGTAAAATAAACTTTAAATGAGATGCACAATGGAAAAGCCATTGGACCAAATGATATTCCGATAGAGGTATGGAAGTGCTTAGGGAAACAAGGTATTGAATGACTTACAAAATTATTTAACATGATATTGAAAATGAAAAAAATGTCTGATCAATGGAGGATAAGTACTCTAGTTCCCTTATATAAGAACAAGGGAGACATACAAAATTGTGTAAACTATAGGGGTATTAAACTAATGAGTCACACTATGAAACTTTGGGAAAAAGTAATAGAAAAAAGATTAAGAAAGGAGACCACAGTGACAGAAAAATAATTTGGGTTCATGCTTGGAAGGTCGATAATAGAAGTTATACATCTTCTTAGACAAATCATTGAAAAATATCGAGAGCAAAAATAAGATCTACACATGGTATTCATTGACTTATAAAAAGCTTATGATAGAGTCCCAAGATAAATTATATGGAGAATTTTAGAAAAGAGAGGTGTTAGCGTAACATATATTGAACTAATTAAGGATATGTATGAGGATGTAACAACCAGAGTAAAGACTTCAGGTGGAGTAACTAAAGCATTTCCAATAAAGATAGGGTTATATCAAAGATCAGCTCTAAGTCCCTATCTTTTTACACTAGTTATGGACGAACTCACTGCGCACATTCAAGACACAGTACCATGGTGCATGTTGTTTGCAAATGATATTATTTTGGTAGATGAGACATGTGAAGGAGTAAATGCTAAGTTAGAATCTTGGAGGGAAACACTAGAAGGGAAAGGTTTTAAACTTAGTAGATTAAAAGACAGAATATATGAAATTTAAGTTTAGCAATATTAGAAGTAATGAAACAATTGTTAAGATAGGAGAGGATGAGTTGCCTGGAACCGAGAGATTTAAATATTTAGGATCATTTTTACAAAATGATGGAGGGATTGAGAGAGATGTCTTACATAGAATACAAGCAGGATGGGTGAAATAGAGGGGAGTGTCGAGGTTATTGGTTGGTCTTAGGAAGATCGTACCGGTTCCACTGTACAAAAATTTTGTACAAGTGTCGAACCTTTCCTAACAACCTATTGTGTTCTTTCAAAATTAAATTCAGAATCACAAACGGAACTTAATATTATTGATTCCAAATTTAACTTATCTGTTCTTAATGGTTTTGACTTGGATCGCAAACGGAACTTAACATTATTGATCCAAATCCACATATGTTATAAATTTAATTAAATATTAATTTCGAAAATTAGTTCCAGGACTGCATGGCGAGACACTAGTCCTTCTTGGGTATGGGATCATCCACCATCGCCTAGACAAAGCCTTTTAAGGAAATTTAATATTTAATTTCCTTATATAACTCTAGGTTTAACCAAAAGGAACAATCGAATCACAAATTTGAAAAATAAAAAAAAAACACAAACTCGAATCTCAAATTCGAAACTCTAGAATCATATGCCTCTTGTGTTTGGAATTCATACAAAGGAAAAACTAGCATGATGCGGAAAATAATTACTAGTTATACCTTTCTTTGTATGCAACGACCTCTTGATCTTCTACCGTATTCCTCTTCTTATCTCGGACGTTGTGTGGGCAACGATCTACCGAGATGAGAACCACCCAAGCCCTTCTTCTTCCTCACCAAGTTTCGGCCACCAAGACTCCTCCAAGGATGTAGAGGTTCGGCCACCACCACTAAGCTCCAAGGGATGCAAGAAACAAAGCCTCTTTTCTCTCCTTCTTCTCCTAGCTAGAACCGGCCACCAACAAGTGCTCCAAGAGAGGGATGAAAACCGACCACTAAGGAAGAAGAGAAGAGGAGAAGAAGAAGCTCTAGGGTTGGCTACCACCAAGGAAGAGAGGGAGGAAAATAGAATAGAGATGTTAGCCATGAAGGCACCCTACCCCCTCTTTTATAATTCTTGGTCTTGGCAAATAAGAAAAATTTAAATAAAAATTTCCTTATTACTTTTCCATGAAAAGGAAAATTTAATTAATTAAAAAATAATTTCCTTTTCATGAATCAAGTGGTCGGCCACCTCATAGCTCCTAAGCAAGGAAAGTTTTAACACAAAATTAAAATTTCCTAATTTGTTTCCGAGAATTTTAAAATAAAAATTTCTCTAACAATTTTTTCCTTTAAGGTTGGTTATAAAAGGAATTTTATAAATTAAAAATTTTCTATTAAAACATGTGGATGATTTTCAAAAAGAAAAGTTATCTTTAAAATTAAAATCTTCTTACAATATACAAATAATGAAAGATATCAAATCTTTTCTTAATCTTTTGTAGAAACTTATAAAAGGGAATATTTAATTTTAAACTCTCTTTTTAAATCATGAACAAGGTTATAAAAAAGGAAAGTTTTATCAAAATTAAAATCTTCCTTTCAATCTACAAATAAGGAAAGATATCAAATCTTTTCTTAATCTTTTGTAGAAAGCTATAAAAGGAAAGATTTAAATTTTAACTCTCTTTTAAAACCATGGAATCCACATGAGAAAAATTTTAAAAATAAAATCCTTTTAATTTTATTATGGTCGGCCACCTAAGCTTGGACTCATGCTAGGACCGCCCACCACTTGGTTCATCCAAGGATTAACTTGGTCAGCCCCTTGCTTGGGCTCCAAGCAAGGCTTGGTCGGCCACCTTAGGATGGGTATAAAGGTGGGTATAGGTGGGTATAATACTTTATAAATAAGAGGCTACGATAGGGACCGAGAGGAGGAATTGATTTTGGTCTTCCGATGAAATTAAGCTTCCCGTGTTCGCCCCGAACATCCAACTTAATTTCATCAATAATAATTCATACCACTAAAGAATTATTATTGAACTACCGCATCAATCCCAAATTATATTTTGAGCTCCTTCTTATCATGAGTGTGTTAGTCTCCCTGTGTTTAAGATGTCGAATGCCCACTAATTAAATGAGTTACTGACAACTCTCTTTAATCAATATCTTAGTCCAAGAGTAGTACTTAACCTTATCGTCATGTCGGACTAAGTCCACCTGCAGGGTTTAACATGACAATCCTTATGAGCTCCTCTTCGGGACATTATCAACTTAGATTACTAGGACACAGTTTCCTTCTATAATAAACAACACACACTATAAGTAATATCATTTCCCAACTTATCGGGCCTTTTGATTCATCGAGCTAAATCTCACCCTTTGATAAGTTAAAGAGATGAATACTAAATATATGTGCTTGTTATTATATTAGGATTAAGAGCACACACTTCCATAATAACTAAGGTCTTGTTCTTTTATTAAGTCAGCATAAAAAGAACTTACCTTAAATGGTCCTGCTCAATACACTCAGAGTGTACTAGTGTAATTTTATAGTTAAGATAAACTAATACCAAATTACACTACGACTATTCCAATGGTTTGTTCCTTTCCATTTTAGTCGTGAGCTTCTGTTTATAATTTATAAAGAACTGATAACATTATCTTCTGTGTGTGACACCACACACTATGTTATCTACAATATAAATTAATTGAACAACTACATTTAGCATATAAATGTAGACATTTGACCAATGTGATTTCTAAATAAATGTTTATACAAAAAGCTAGGCTTTTAGTATACACTCTAACAAAGGTTAGTGTGTATTTCCATATATTGCTGAATCAATTCATCCCTCAATCTTTCTCTATTTTGGCTTGTTTTATTGTTATCTCTCGATTACTCGGATTTCCCTTGTCTCCTCGCTTGTTCCACCACTTCTTCGTCCCTCGTCAGGTAGAGGATAACCTTTTTAAGTTTCAGAGTCTTCCTAAAGTCATTCTATTTAATAGAATCCCAGCTCAAGGAGAATGGAAGTATAAGTTCTTCTTTCTACGCCTTCCTTCTCCTCCTCCATACCCTATAACTTTGTAGTGGACTCTTTCTGTCCTCCCTAATCCCTAAGACGTGTCTGCTGACTTGACCTTTCAATCTTCTCTCTCAAAACTAAGGGGTGCCAAATTTAGTCTGCCAGCGTTAATCGCTGAAAGCCTGTTATTTGCCTTTGGGATAAGTTCTGTCGATACAGAATTAGATGTCCCTTTTGGTGAGTGGAACACCTTGCTTGTTTATTACTCTTAGATTAGTCTTTTTTTAAACTTATGATCTTTTGTTTTCTTTGGCTGACGCCATGCTCCCAGCTCTTATGTACAAGAATGCAGCATTGTCCAGATCATTTTTAACCAAGTTTGGGGAGGATTTATTAAAAGATTGTCGTCTCAATCCCGTATCTTCTACCCTTGGATTGCTTTCTTCTAATGAAGTGTCCGCAGAGAAGTCTGAATCTTCTGAGGAGGACTGTCCCTTTATTGCCCGACGGAGGAGAGCAAATGTTGATGGATATACCTCCCTTGGGCTTACCATCCCCACGATTGAACAAATTCCTATTGTCCCTTCTGAGGTTTCTTATGAGAGAGGTAAGGAGCCTATGCCTTATACTAGAATTCATTATAATTTATCCCTTAACATGATGAGACCGGACTTACTCATTTCTAATATTCTCCCAGTTGTTCCTGTTTCTAAGCCAGTGCGTATATCTTCTCAACTTCCATCAATTTTCTCTTCTTCCCCCACCGTCGTGAGAGCCAAGAGAACCCTGTGTAGGAGAACCTATGGCTCTAACTCCCAAGATATCTCCACTGAGTCAAACCCTGGCTTCCTACCCCTCATTGTACCATCTCCCATTCATGCCCCTGTACATAATCTTCCTATTACTTCAGGTGTTAGGACTTCACCTTCTATTCCAGAACCTTTGTCTACTTCTTCTGAGAGGCCTTCAACCTCTATCCCTCCCCGGGTTGTTTTTAGACAGGCCCAAGGACTACCTTCTATGTTGGGAAAGCTAGATCCTATTCCTATCTCTTTTGGGCTCCTTCAGTTGAGAAGCTCCTTAGCTGAGTCTTGGTTACAATGTCAAGCTTCTGTGAAAGGAAAAAGTATTTATGATCGAGCGGACGACCACAACCGCCAAGCTGCTGCTGTGAGTATTTTGAATATGTTTTATTAGTTTTCTTAATTTTCTTAGGTCGTGGGCTTAAACTACAAATGTGTTATTGTTACATTCAGTTTTTTGCTTCAAGTCTACATATGGGTCACCTAGATGCTGAACTAAAGCGAGAAAATAATACCTTGAAAGATTAGCTAAGGGTCTTAGGGGCAACTCCTCCTCCTCCCAGCAACGGTGTTCTTCCATTGAGAGAGAAATTGGGTTCTCAGGCTCAACATATGGCTCTCTTGGAGAAAGATCTTCAAAACCATCGACAACTATTACAGGTCCAAGAAGGCAAAAAAAGGACCCTAGTGTTGGGATCTAGCGCGCCAAAGACGCGGAAACACAGCGGAAAAATTACTAGATCCTTTATCCAGCAGATCCATGCGAAGGGAAAAACATTGCATACAAACAATCTATACTAAGTTACATGATAGAATTATACCTTTGTTGCGTGCCCTTCGCAATCCCGACAACAACATTTTCTTTGGATCCAGATCTCAGCGCGTTCAAGCGTCTGTGCCTCTATGGTATCCACACGAACATATCCTTCGTTCGTCGCACGAACTAAGCCTTTGGAGAAGAACCATCTTCTTGTGCTAGCAAGAAGTATGGTTCGGCCAAGCTTGAAGATTCGGCCAAGGAGGAAGGAAGAGGAAGAAGAGAGAAGCTCAAGAGACACCTTTTTTCATCTAATGAAAAAACAAATCCAAAAACCTATTTATATTCATCCAATGAATACCAAGGGTTTTTGTCTCTTTGTATTCCTCCTAATGGGTTGGATTTATTATATTGGATTAACCATTAATCCAATAACCCAATAAGTCTAACCTATTGAGTCTAACCTATTAATCCAATGTATCTAATTTGGATTGGACTCAATCCAATGAGTGAGTTCATTTGAGTCTAACTCAATGAGTAACCCAAAAGACCTAATCATCTCATGATTGGCTCTTAGGGCTAATTACAAACAATCTCCCACTAGCACTAGTGCCAATCACCACTAAGATGACATCAATACTTTGGATTTACCCATTATTCTTAATATCCTTAATATTTTAGTCAAACTAAAATACCTATCTCCAAACCAATATGTTCTTTGTGTGTGACCCTATAGGCTCTCATAACGTTGGCAATGTATCCAAATCAATATTTGCGATACATAAACAATGAGCGGCATCTAGCAATGCATCATTGCTACCCAAGTGACGAGAAAGTCGAGATCCGACCTAACCTGGCCATGACTATTATCTTATATGACTCAGTCCCTCTATCCTTGATATCTAGATTGATCAGTGAGGCATAGACCGTGGCATCCTCTTATCAATCTTTGTGTTTCTTGATCTCTAAGTAGACACACTAAGCAAATAAGCTCAATATCTCATATTGACTTATCTGAGTATGGTCATACATTCCTGTGTCCTACTAATAAAGGGGCCCACAGATATCGCTTCCATTATATGGAAGGGATAGATCTCATCTACATCACTCACATCCCTCCACATAATTTATTGCATACCCAGTGATCGACTTTATAGTCCACCCTATTACGGGTGACGTTTGACGATACTAAAATACACAACTCCTTATGTAGGGAACCGTAGTGACTTCAGGTCTAAGGACTATTCATACCAATAGTCACATGAGAATGTTTATGACACTCATATAACGATCCATGAAACATCTCATGGTGGGTCATTCGTATATATTCTCTAATATATACCCATGTGTCAACTTGATATTTCATATCCATGACTTGTGAGATCAAGTCATCTGTTGACCTACATGCTGTCTCAACGCATTAATATTGTCCTTGTATATTAATGCTCGACTAGGAACAATTAAGAGTAGTGTTCTCTACAATATCTCACTATCAATTCAACCAATTGATATATTGTAGATAAGAACTTACTACCCAAGGACATTATTATACTTATTCATTCGGCACTGAACTGAAGTAAATATAATAACCATAACCTTTGCCTTCTAATGAAATAACGAAATATGATACAAAATATCCTAAGTCAATCAACTCTTGATTGCCTCTTAGGGCTTACACTAACAATCTCCTTATATCACTAGTGTCAATCACTGAAATATCTCATATCCATTGACCTAGTGTGACCATCATGCTTTCTCGGTGCCAAAGCCTTGGTCAAAGGATCTGTAATGTTAGCATTGCTTGGTTCTCTGCATATCATCATATCTCATATATCGATGATCCCTCGAACCGTTGTAGTATCCAATACCCAAGACCACCATTTATGTAAAATATATGCCCTAACTGCGATCTAGAATCATCCTTATCAATTTGGAAGCTTACACCACTGTAACCCTTTACAGTAACAATTGTAACCCTTTACAGCAAGCTCTTCATCACCTCCAAAGATCAAGAAATAATTTTTGAGTTCTTCTCAAGTACTTAAGAATATTCTTGACTGTTGTCCAGTGACCTTCACCTGGATCTAACTGGTATCTACTCATCATGCTTAACGCATACGAGACATCTGGGTGAGTACAAAGCATGACGTATATGATAGATCCTATAGCAGATGCATAAGAAATCTAATCCATGCGGTCCCTTTCTACCTTAGAAGAAGGACATTAAGTCTTCGAAAGACTCACACCATGTGACATCGGCAGGAATTCCTTCTTGGAATTCTGCATGGAAAAATGTTTAAGTACCTTGTCAATATATGTACTCTTGCTTAGAACAAGTCATCTCCTGGATCTATCTCTATAGATCTTGATGCCCAAAATATAGGATGTTTCATCTAAGTCCTTCATTGAGAAACAATTTCCAAGCCAAGTCTTCACTGACTGAAGAGTAGGGATATCATTTCCAATATGAGAAAAATGACTGTGCTCCCACTAATTTTCTTGTAGACACAAGGTTCATCTTCATTCTTAATGAAACCAAACATTTTGATCACATCATCAAATCAAAGATTCCAACTTCTAGAAGCTTACTTTAATCCATAAATGGATTGTTGCGACTTACACACCTTTCCAGCATGCTCTGGATCGACAAAAACCCTCAGGTTGTGTCATGTATACATCCTCGAGTAGATTTCCATTAAGAAATGTGGTTTTGACATCCATCTACCAGATTTCATAATCATAGTAAGCAGCAATAGCAAGCATGATCTGAATGGACTTGAGCATCGCAACTGGTGAAAAGGTTTCATCATAGTCTATACTATGAATTTTCTTGAATCCTTTAGCTACCAATCTACCTTTATAGGTATATGCCTATCCATGTCAGTCTTCACCTTGAAGACTCACTTATACCCAATGAGTTTGATCGCTTCAAGTGGATCAACCAAAGTCCATACTTGGTTAGTGTACATGGATTCCATTTCGGATCTCATAGCCTCTAGCCATTTCTCAGAATCTGGGCCCTGTACAACTTCCTGATAAAATGTAGGCTCATCAAGACCAATAAGCACTACTCACCATTGTCAGACGAGATAAAAGAATACCTCTCTGGTTGATGACGGGTCCTATTAGATCTGCGTAGAGTTTATGCTACTTGAACAGGTTGTTGCTCCATAACCTCTTGTGGTGTAACAAAATTTTGATCCACAACATCTTGTGGTACCTGTTCAATTTCCATCAAGGCTTTGGTGCTAGTTTGTGTATCTTGAACTTCTTCAAGATCGACTTCACTCCCACTAGTTTTTCTAGAAATAAACTCCCTTTCTAGAAAGACATCATTTTTGACAACAAACAATTTGCCTTGTGTGGGATTATAGAAGTAATATCCCGTTGTTTCCTTGGGATATCCTATAAAATAACACTTGTCCGATTTGGGTCCTAGTTTATCTGAGACTTATCGCCGAATGTAAGCCTCACAACTCCAAATATTCATAAAAGATATCTTGGGACTCTTCCCTATCCATATCGTATATGGTGTCTTTATGACAGCCTTGGATGGAACTCGGTTAGTGTAAAAGCGACTATCTCTAGAGCATGTCCCCAGAAGGAAGTAGGAAGATATGTATGACTCATCATCGATCGTACCATATCTAATAAAGTATGATTTCTCCTTTCTGATACACCATTCCATTGTGGTGTTTCAGGTGGAGTGAGTTGAGATATGATCCCACACTCAATGAAGTTGGTCATGAAACTCTTGGCTAAGGTATTCCTAACCTTGATCTGATCGAAGCATCTTAATATTGTTACCAAGTTGGTTTTATACTTCATTCTTGAATTCTTTGAACTTTTCAAAGGATTCTGGCTTGTGTCTCATCAGATGCACATAGTCGTATCTACTAAAATCATCAGTAAAGATAATGAAGTAATAAAAGTCTCCTCTAGCTGCTATTCTGAAAGGACCACATACATCAGTATGTATGAGTTCTAACAGATCATTAGCCCTTTCGCCATGTCCACTAAATGGAGTCTTTGTCATCTTGCCTCGAAGACAAGATTCGCATACCTCATATGATTCAAAATCAAATGAGTCCAACAGTCCATCCTTATGGAGTTGGGATATGCGACTCTCATTTATGTGACCTAAGCGACAATGCCAGAGATATGTTTGGTTCAGATCATTAGATTTGAACCGCTTGGTATTAATGTTATAGATTGAGTTTTCAAAGTCTAGAACATAGAGTCCATTTATCAGAGGTGCACTACAATAAAATATATCGTTTAAATAAATAGAACAACATTTGTCCTTTTATAAATGAGAACCCCTTCTTGTCTAAACAAGAAATAGAGATTATGTTTTTAGTTAAAGCAGGCACATAACAACACTCTTCAAGTTCTAAAACAAACCCAGTGGGCAAAGATAAAGAGTAGGTTCCTACAGCGACGACGGCAACTCTTGCACCATTGCCTACTCGTAGGTCCACTTCACCCTTTGTCAATACTCTACTATTTCTCAGTGCCTGCACATTAGTATAAATGTGAGATGCACATCCGGTATCTAATACCCATGAAGAAGAAATAGATAGATTGACTTCTATAACAAATGTACCTGAGGTAGAAGTCTCACTTCTCTTCCTTTTCAGTTCCTCTAGGTATCCCTTGCAGTTCCTCTTCCAGTGTCTGGTCTCACCGCAGTGGAAGCAGGTCCCTTCCTTAGCAACCCCACCTTTGGGTTTCAGTGCATGAGCCTTGCCCTTACCTTTGGCTTGGGTCTTACCCTTACCTTTAGGCTTCCACTTGCCTTTGCCCTTAGATACTATCAAAATGGAACTAGGCTTTGCCTTCTTAAGATTGAGTTCAGCAGTTCTCAACATGCTTAACATTTCTGGCAGTGGTTTGTCAATTTTATTCATGTTATAATTCATGAAGAATTGACTATAGCTATCAGGCAACGACTGCAGAATAAAGTCAGTGGCCAATTCTTGGCCTAGTGGGAATCCTAACCTTTGTATATTCTCCACATACCCGATCATTTTAAGCACATAAGGCCCTACGGGACTTCCTTCTTGCATTCTGCATTGAAACAATGCTTTAGAGATCTCAAATCTCTCATGTCTTGATTGTCCTTGATATAGTTATCTAAGATGTTCAACCATATCATAAGCATCCATGTTTCCATGTTTGTTCTGAAACTCAGAGTTCATCATGGCGAGCATAAGGCATGACACATCTAATGCATCATCTTGACGCTTCTTGTAAGCATCCCTATCAGCTCTAGTGGCAGGGGGTACTTCAGGAATAGGCTTCTCTAGGACGTATAGTTTTCTTTCTCTCTTGAGAACTATTCTCATGTTTCTATACCAGTCTAGGAAATTAGCTCCATTGAGCTTGTCTTTATCAAGGACAGATCGCAGAGATAGTGTCTTCTACGCACTAGACGACATGGTGGTCTACAATAATAAAATGTAGAGAAGTATCATACTCAGATCATTTAATTAGGCCTTTAATTAAATGATTCTCCCACTGAATTCTAAATCTTGATAGGAGCAAGTCACTACTAGCTCTAAGCCCAAAAGCAAAGACATCCAAGTGGGACAAGATCCATATTATACCTCATCTTGAGTTAGCTTTGGCTAATCGCCCTAGACTTGTATAAATTAGATAGGCAACGTATACCAATTGGACAAGATCCATATTATACCTTCTTGAGTTAGCTTTGGTTAATCACCCAAGACTTAGTATAACTTAGGTAGACAACGTTTACCAATTACATCCTATGTAACTCTTGTATCCTTAGGTGAACAACACTGTTTGTTCATTTTCCCATCTTATGAAATCCATATTATAATTCATCTTGAGTTAGCTTTGGCTAATCGCCCAACACTAGTATAATATGATTTACATCTCATGGGTTATGCTTTTAAGTTCTCAATCCAATTGAGGTAACTTAATTAAGTCATACCCAAAGGTTAATAGTCGGGCATCACAATTGTCCAGTCGCACTCTACCAAGATAAAACGAGCCACTTTGCTTTGGCAAACCTGACTACAGATGATCGAGGTAGTAGTGAGTACCAAACTTTGGTAGGCATACGTAAATGACTTAATTACGATAGCTACACATGCATCACATACATCATGGTATATCATGGCATATATCAACATATACAAGTTTAAATGTGACATGGTTATGACCCCCATAAACTACGATCTTCTCAAGCCAATGAGAAGAGTGATAAGTCAACCTAGGCCTAAGCAGCTTCTCCAAGCGCTTCCTTGGTCGTCGTGTGTTTTTGTCCTTCCTTCCTTTTCACCCGTCTTCCAGAAGATTAACTCTTTCTAATTTTGTACATTACAAAATCTAAAGAAACTCGAGTTACATTCGAGTGTAATCAAATTACAACAAGAATTAAAGGGATGAAGGCACGATACGCAGGCCGTATTATGAATTACAACATTACACACATCCAATCACATTGGGGTTAAAGACCCATAACCATGCACCATGTCATATATATTCACAATATTCTTATGACATAAATTTACTATGATTTCAGCAAACAAATTATGAGCCACAACGCCACGGCGGTCCCGCTACCCACAATACCCAAGACTCACAGTCTGGCCGAGACCCATAATCTGGCATAGAGTCTTGTGTGGCCGAAACTCATAAGGTTTTACAAATCATAGTAAATCCTATCATACAATTTCTATATCATATATAAAAATTCTAAAACTTAGCATAGCCCTTCGCAAGTGGCTCTGATACCACTGTTGGGATCTAGCGCGCCAAAGATGCGGAAACGCAACGAAAAAATTACTAGATCCTTTATCCAGCAGATCCATGCGAAGGGAAAAACATTGCATACAAACAATCTATACTAAGTTACATGATAGGATTATACCTTTGTTGCGTGCCCTTCGTAATCCCGAAACAACCTTTTCTTTGGATCCAGATCTCAGCGCGTTCAAGCGTCCGCGCCTCTATGGTATCCACACGAACATATCCTTCGTTCGTTGCACGAACTAAGCCTTTGGAGAAGAACCATCTTCTTGTGCTAGCAAGAAGTATGGTTCGACCAATCTAGAAGATTCGGCCAAGGAGGAAGGAAGAGGAAGAAGAGAGAAGCTCAAGAGACACATTTTTTTCATCTAATGAAAAAACAAATCCAAAAACCTATTTATATTCATCCAATGAATACCAAAGATTTTTGTCTCTTTGTATTCCTCCTAATGGGTTAGATTTATTATATTGGATTAACCATTAATCTAATAACCCAATAAGTCTAACCTATTGAGTCTAACCCATTAATCCAATGTATCTAATTCGGATTGGACTTAATCCAATAAGTGAGTTCATTTGAGTCTAACTCAATGAGTAACCCAAAAGACCTAATCATCTCATGATTGGCTCTTAGGGATAATTACTAACACCTGGAATTATAGATAGAGAACCTGAATTCTAAATTAAACATGGAAACAACCCTAAAGGATAAAGTCATTGCAGATGCCACTCTTCATTCTTCTATTCTAGAGCATTTTCAAACTTCTCATTCCAAATCTCCAGATGTAGCTCAAGAGTTAGCCTCCCGAGATTTTGATCTATTACAATTACAAGAGCGGTTAAAAGCTGAAGATTCTCAGGTAGATTTCCTTACCAAAGATTTGGAGCAGAGTGAGATGATTTCAAAGGCAAAGTGGCCCAATTAGAGTTAGAGCTGCAATCCTATAATGTGAGTGAAAAAAGAACGTTGGGAGAGTTGGCATCGACAATATTTAGACTCCCCCGAATTTGCGAATGAGTTTGCTGAGCGCATTATAGGGACTTTAACTCATTCAGCTGATGGAGTCCTTAAGAAACTGTGAGAGGGAGGGTATTTACCTCAAGAACCTCCCCCTCAATTTATAGACCATCGGAGGCTCAATAAGGAACTACCCAAGAAGTTTCTTAGTAGTTTTAAGTGAACTGTTGGTGGATGAGCTAACCAAGGGTTAAACCAATTGTACTCGTTCTACTATACTTGTATCCCCCAGGGATACTATTGTTTTGTTGACTAACATTTGCATGTTTCCCCAGTTATTCTAAATGAAATTGCAAATGAATACTTTAAAAAGGTCATGCGATACTCATGATATCAAGAATAAGCATGTAAAATAAGCAGTTTCATGTATGTACTTTATTCTTAAATTGTAAACGGGTACCTGACACTTATTTGTTCGCTGCTTTTATACATCTTCAGAGCCCATCCTGTCATATTATTTTTTGCAGCTCTTATTTCTCTGAAAAATTTTCAAGCGGGCAAGATATAAAGAACTTTACCTGTTCTTAAGTTCTGGCTTAGTTTCATGTCCCAGGTGGATTAAGAAGGTCTGTAAGCTGTAACACCCTCTTATATCTTGACCATGACTGAATTACTCAACAGATTCGAACTGATGATTAAAGACCAAGATGTCAATATATCTCAGGCGGAGTATTGCTCCCGAGTGAGTCTGAATAGAGTGAATGCAAACCATATTGCTTGTCATATTTCGGTCAGAATTAGACTCCCGAGTGGGCTTGAGTTAGTAAGTGAATATCTGAGCATTGTTATATTTTGGTCGGGATCTCACTCCCACACGGGTTTTGAACGGCTGAGTGAAGACCATAATGCTTATCGTGTTTCAATCGAAATTAAACTCCCGATTGAGCTTGAGCTGACAAGGGAATATCCGAGCACCATTATATCTCGGTCGATTGATGCTGAGCGAAGGAAACATGCTAGGACATTTATAGCCGCTGCTCGACTTTTACGAGTTTAAAGTCACCGGTTTCTCCTAAGGAGGCTAGGCCAGTCACTCCTTAAGATCCCCGATCAACTGATGCTGAGTGGAGGAAGCACACTCGGAAGTTTATAGGCGCTGCTCGACTGTTAAGAGTTTAAAGTCTTCGGTTCCTCCTAAGGAAGTCAAGTCGGGCACTCCTTAAGATCCCCGATCAACTAGTGTTGAGCGGAGAAAGCACGCTCGGAAGTTTATAGTCGTTGCTCAACAGTTAAGAGTTTAAAATCTTCGGTTCCTCCTAAGGAAGCCAGGCCGGTCACTTCTTAAGATCTCCGATTGACTAGTGCTGAGCGAAGGAAGCATGCTCGGAAGTTTATAGTCGTTGCTCGACTGTTAAGAGTTTAAAGTCTTCGATTCCTCCTAAGGAAGTCAGGCCGGTCACTCCTTAATATCTCTAATCGACTAATGCTGAGTGGAGGAAGCACGCTCGGAAGTTTATAGTCACTGCTCGACTATTAAGTGTTTAAAGTCTTCGATTCTTCCTAAGGAAACTAGGTCGGTCACTCCTTAAGATCTCCGATCGACTAGTGCTGAGCGGAGGAAGCACGCTCGGAAGTTTATAGTCATTGCTCAATTGTTAAGAGTTTAAAGTCTTCAGTTCCTCCTAAGGAAGCTAGGTCAGTCACTCCTTAAGATCTCCGATCGACTAGTGCTGAGCGGAGGAAGCACGCTCAGAAGTTTATAGTCGCTACTCGACTGTTAAGAGTTTAAAATCTTTGGTTCCTCCTAATGAAGTCAGGTCGGTCACTCCTTAAGATCTCCGATCGACTAGTGCTGAGCGGAGGAAGCATGCTCGAAAGTTTATAGTCGCTGCTCGACTATTAAGAGTTTAAAGTCTTCGGTTCCTCCTAAAGAAGTCAGGCCGGTCACTCCTTAAGATCTCCGATCAACTAGTGCTGAGCGAAGAAAGCATGCTCGAAAGTTTATAGTCGTTGCTCGACTGTTAAGAGTTTAAAGTCTTCGGTTCCTCCTAAGGAAGCTAGGTCAGTCGCTCCTTAAGATCTCCAACGACTAGTGCTGAGCGGAGGAAGCACGCTCGAAAGTTTATAGTCACCGCTCGACTGTTAAGAGTTTAAAGTCTTCGGTTCCTCCTAAGGAAGCCATGTCGATCACTCCTTAAGATCCCTGATCGACTGATGCTAAGCGAAAGAAACACGCTCAGAAAAAAAATCAATTCGTCTATTTTAGCAGGTGTATGCGTGTCTTTCAGAGGAAAGATTCCTGCATTTTTCTATTATATTCAGAAATTAAGTGAAATACATGGATAAAGTACATACGTACTTGTTAAGCTCTGTATGGTTGTAAGTGATTTACACTCCAAGGTCGCTCAAGATTCCTTCCTTCTGCATCTTGGAGATAGTAAGAACCTGAGGCAAGCTTTTGTATAACTTTATATGGTCCTCCCCATTGGGGTGACAATTTGCTAACATCCCCCATGAGCTTGATACGCTTCTATATTACATTCCCTACTTGAAAGAATTGGGGGATGACTCTTTTGTTGTAGTTTTGTCTCATTCGTTGCCTATATGATGTAAGACGAGTTGTTGCCTTGTCTCAGATTTCCTCTATCAGATCTAGCTCCATAAGACATTGTCCTGCATTATCTTCGTCATATAATTGTCTCCGATTAGATTCTACTCCCACTTCAATGGGGACTACTGCTTCACCACCATATACTAGTTAGAATGGAGTTATCCCTGTAGCTTCTCGAGGAGTGGTACAATAAGCCCACAACATACTGGGTAACTCATCCACCCAACTATCACCAACATGATCTAACTTAGTTTTAAGTCCTCTGATGATTTCTCTATTTGTTACCTCTACTTGCCCATTACTCTGTGGATATGCCACAGAGGTGAATGCTTCTGTAATACCGTATCCAGCACACCATTCTTTGATCCTCTGTCCTTGAAATTATCTTCCATTATCAAAAACTAATTTATGTGGAATTTCGAATCTGCAAATGATATGCTTCCATAAGAATTTAATGACTGTGTTTTCAGTTATCTTTGCCAATGGCTCAGCTTCCACCCATTTTAAGAAATAATCCACAGCTACCAATAAGAACATTCTCTGTGCAGTCGCTAAGGGAAATGGACCTACTATATCCATTCCCCATTGGTCAAAAGGGCAAGAAACTATAGAAGTTTTCAATAACTGAGTAGGATGATGTGACAGATTCTAATGTTTCTGACAAGATAGGCATGTTCTTACGAGTTGCGCTGCGTCCTCTTGTAGAGTAGGCCAGAAGTATCCTACCAATAATATCTTACGGGCTAAGGATCTTCCTCCAATATGACTCCCACATGAACCCTGATGAACTTCTTGTAGAATATATTGTATGTCTTCAAACCCAATACATTTGAGCAAGGGACTAGAAAAGGCTCTCTTATAAAGATGGTCACCTACCAACGTATACCGAGTATCCCTTTTCTTGAAAACTCTCGCTTGCTCTCCTTCGGCTGGTACGATACCCTGTTGCAAGAATAGTATAATGGGCGTCCTCCAGTCACTCTGTATCTCCATATCATCTTTTCTCTCGATATAAGATACTATTACTGTTTGTTCCACAGGTCGATCCAGGTTCTAGGGTATTATTGTTGAAGCTAGTTTAGCTAATTCATCAGCCACTTGATTTTCTGACCGAGGTATCTTTTGTATCTTCACTTCTTAAAATCCAACCTTCAACTTATCGAATGCCTTTGTATATAACTTAAGACGATCATTGCTGAACTCAAAGCTACTTGTTAATTATTGTGCAGCCAACTGAGAGTCAGAATAGATCCATACTCGAGCGACCCCCATATGACGAGCGGCTTACAAACCGGCTATTAGTGCTTCATATTTTGCCTCGTTATTAATGGCTCTGTAATTCAATCAAACTGAAAGTTGAATCCTATATTCTCTTGGAGATATAAGGAGGATTCTGATTCTGCTGCCCTGCCTAGTGGAAGATCCATCTACATAGACTTTCCAAGTTCCTTCTTCTTCTGGACCTTGTACTTCTATTATGAAGTCTGCCAGAGCTTGTGCTTTGATGGCCGAACGAGGTTGGTACTGTATATCATATTCACTAAGCTCGGTTGTCCACTTGACTAACCGTCCAGATGCTTCCAGATTGAGGAGTACCCGGCTAAGAGTACTATTAGTTAATACTATAATTACATGTGATAAGAAGTAAGGACGCAACCTTCTTGCTGTTAACACCAACGTATAAGCTAATTTTTCAAGTGTAGTATATCTACACTCAGCCCCCTTTAATAAATGACTTAAGAAATACACCGGTCGTTGCTCTTTTCTCTCCTGCCCTACCAACACTAAGCCTACAGCCTGCTCATTTGCTGAAAGATAAATCCATAAAGTTTCTCCTACTACAGGTTTAGCTAAGACAGGGAGGGTTGACAAATAATCTTTCAATTCTTGAAATGCTTTGCCACACTCTTCATCCCACTGAAATTTGGTAGCCTTCTGGAGTATCTTGAAGAAATGAAAGCTTCAGTCGGCTGATCGAGAAATGAACTGAGATAAAGCAGTAATTCGATCAGTCAACCTTTGGGCCTCTTTCATGTTGTGTGGGGGCTCTATATCTTGAATTGCTCGAATTTTGCTGGGATTTGCTTCTATTCCTCATTTGTAACCATATAATCGAGGAACTTACCACCTTTAGCCCCAAATAAGCATTTGCAAGGGTTAAGCTTGAGTCCATATTGTCGCAAGGTCTGGCATGTTTCTTCTACGTCCTTGCATAAGTCTTCCACCCGAAGAGATTTAATGAGTATGTCATCTACATATACTTCCATGTTTCTTCCCATTTATTCTCGGAAAACTTTATTCATGAGCCTCTGGTAGTTGGCCCTGCATTCTTCAATCCAAAATGCATTACATTATACCAATAAGTACCTTTGGCTGTTATAAAACTAACCTTCTCTTGATCATCCTTGGCTAAAGGAACCTGATGATAGCCTTGATAGGCATCCAACATGCAAATATACTCACAGCCAGCTGTAAAATCCACCACTTGATCAATGCGATGTAGGGGATAGTAATCTTTCGGACAAGCTTTGCTGAGATCTTGAAAATCAATACACACTCGTCATTTATTTCCTAGTTTAGAAACCAGGACAACATTTGCTAACCAACTAGGAAATTGTACCTCCCGAATGTAGTCTGCCTCCATTAGTTTGTCTACCTCCTCCTTGATGATCTGATTTTGATCGGCTCCAAAATCTCTCTTCTTTTACTTGATAGGTCGAGCGTCTGGATAAACATTTAATGAATGTTCCATCACAAGGGGGGAGACACCTGTAACTTCCTTGGGGGTCCATGCAAACATATTATTGTTCCACACCAAACATTATATCAGCTTGGTCTGGAGTGGAGGATCCAAATCAGCAGCCACGTAAGTCACAGCTTCTGGTCACCTGACCTGTATTTGTATCTCCTCTTTTTCTTCATATATCAGACCGGGCGGTTTCTCATGAATAGTATTGACTTCCATTCTTTGAGCTTTGCGAGCAGTATTGGCTTCTGTCTAGATGATTTTCACATAACACTTTCACACTAGTAATTGATCTCTATGAACTTCCCCAACTTGATCATCAACAAGGAATTTCACCTTTTGATAGAAAGTAGAAACGACCGTCCGAAACTCGTTCAAGGCCGGTCGACCCAATATGACACTGTAAGCAGAAGGTGCATCTACCACCATGAAATAAGATCTTCTGGTCCTCATTAGGGGCTCCTCCCCTAAAGATATAACCAACTTTATTTAGCCGAGCGGCTGCACTTCATTGCCCGTGAAACCATATAGAGGAGTCACCATGGGTTGAAGTTCACTTGGATCTATTTGCAATTGATCAAAAGCTTTTTTTGAAAATGATATTAACAGAAATACCGGTGTCAATGAAAGTATAAGAAATATTGTAATTAGCTGTAACAATTTTAATTATTAATGCATCATCATGGAGTACTTCTACCCCTTCCAGATCTTTAGGACCAAAACTAATCTCCGGCCCTGTTGCCCTCTCCTGGCTACATCCTACTGCATGGATCTGTAATCGTCGAGCATGTGATTTTCTCGCCCAGTTTGAATCTCCATTGGTAGGCCTTCCGTTATCATATTGATGTTACCTCAGGCGGTATTGTTGTGATTCTCTTATTGCTGGGCAGTTGTTATCTCGAGCTGTATTTGTTCGGGTGTTCGAGGTGGCTTGCCCGATAATTGAAATACTCCTGACTATGGTTCAGTTGCCTGATATCCTAGCTTGAGCGGGCTACCTTGTCTCGGGTATGACTACCGGTTAGGAGATCGTCTACGATATCGGGCATTATTGGTCCTCTGGTTCTTTAGGGCAAAACAATTCTCTGTGTAATGAGTTCCTGACATATGATATGTACACCACCTTCTTGGGATTTCTTGTGGCACTCGCACATGCTGCACTACTTGAGGTCTGAGTTCAGGTTGACGATGTAAAGGAGGAGCTGCACGAGGTCCCCTAGGCGGATGAATAGGAACTGTAGATCGGTCATTAGTTAGAACCGGGACAAGTGCAACATTCTCCTTCTTGCAAGCTACTTGAACCTCTTCAACATTAATAGACTCAGTAGCTCACTCAATTAATAAATCAAAATTAGTTGGAGGATTTCGTACTTGGTCTTTGAAGAAATCATTGTCATTGAGCCCTTGAGAAAAAGCGCTCACCAAGATTTCTGTGGTGGCATTAGGGACATCGATGGCTACTTGATTAAACTGTTTAATATAAGCTCTAATACTTTCCTTGGGCCCCTGCTTGATAAAGAAAAGACTCCAAGGAGTTTTATGATACCTTCAATTACTAGAAAAATGATGAAGAAACACTTTACGGAAATCCTTGAAGCGCCGAATAGAATTCTTTGGTAGTCTTTTGAACCATCTTTGAGCCGCTCCTCCGAGAGTAGTAAGAAACATCCGACACTTAACCCCATCAGTAAACTGTTGTAGCAGAACTGTACTCTCAAAGTTAGACCGATGATCTCCAGGATCAGTAGTTCCAGAATATTATCTAATGTTCAAATTCTGATAACGTTTGGGCAGCGGATCATCAAGAACTCTCTGAGAGAACGAAGTGACAATTCTCTCAAGGGAGCTATCACTAGTCACCACTTTCCCTTTGCGTTTTTCCTTTATAGGTGCTTCATCCGAGGATTCCTGAAGCACCAACTTTCTCCCTCCTTGCTCCATAGGAGTACGAAAAAATGCTCGGGGATGCCAAGTAAGAGAAATAGGAGCAGGGGTTATATAAGCAATATCATCTTCTTCCATACCTCTGCTTTTCCGGTGATCTGTAGTCAAGATTGCTGGGTTTATTGCTGCTGGTAAAGTACCTCTAGTATTTGCTTGTTGTTTCTGTTGTAACGCCTTTTAGACCCTGAAGTTGATGAGCAACTCCAGATCTTCTTGAGTTAAAGTAATGGTGTTGGGTTTTCCAGCGTCCTCCATCACGTAGTCTTAGATTCAGGTGAAAGTTCCCACAGACGACGTCAAATTTGATCCTATCTGAAAGCTTAACGCAATGAAGAGCTGGGGATGTGATGACTTTTGAGGAAGGGCAGGCGATGACTCCCAAGGAAAGCAAATGATAATGGATCTGAGAAAACCAAAGCAGATCTTAAAAATATCTAATCAAGAATACCTCCCAGTGGCCAGAGCAGCGAGTCAAAACTGAATCGGAGAAACCCAAATCCAATCCAGAACAGAGACTCCGGCAAATGAGAATACTGCATCAAAGGGAATGCACGAATCAATGCCCTTGCAGATGCTATCACCTCCTGCGCACTACGAAGTCAACCGACAAAATGTTAGTGACCTAAGACCGGGGTGGAAATCCTTGGCTAAGCCCTCCGACACTCAAGTTAGTCTTCTCTGCTCCAAGTGGGAAGAAGAAGAAGTACAGTGAAACTGGAATGAAACTAGGGTTTCGGTGATGGTGTTGTGCGCGTGTCCCTAGTCAACGGAGAGGATTCCCCTTTTTATACCACTTTATATAACATCCGTAGTCATGAAGTGGACCCTGGTTTGTTAGAGTTTGTTATGAGATAACGTAAGTACCTACAATAATAGTTTAAGGAATCTTTTTCGTACCCCAGATGTGCCTTCCTTGTCGTCTAGCCCATTTACAGAAATTTCTAGAAGTCGTTTCCCGCTAGATTGTCATATGACTGTAATATTCCTTACTAGCTATGCTCATGAGATTTAATGAATGTGAGTGTCTTTATGTCCGTCCAGATTTTACCAGGTCGATTTTATACTAATAGCCTCCTAAAGGTGTGTGTTAGTATACCCGCCCGATATTACACTACCGAGCGAATTATGAGTATGCTCGTCCGAGCTCATTCTATCGACCGTGTTAAGCCGAGCCCCTTATGGAAATTTAGGTCTGTATTCCTGCTCGGTTACCCGAGATTACATTACCGATCGAGTTACGTATACGCTCGACCAGAATTATACCATCGGGCGAAACATGCTTGTGTTGTGTTGGTGTTCGTACGGGTTTCGCCTATCGAGTTAGGTTGGGCCTTATGACAGGCAATCGGTCTTTGCTAGACTGACTATAGAGATTGCTTAGGAATGTGCGTCTTTAAACTCAGCGGAGCATTGCTTGCTAAGTGCTTTCAGGTTTATCACCCCTCTGTTATTTTAACTTGGTCGATATTTTATGCTCGGTCATCCTTCTACTGCCGAGCGTATCAACACGTGCTAATCCTTTGTTTGTTGTAATTCGGTCTGGATTATACTATCGATCATACCCACATTCTCGGTTGATATTTCCTACTTGATCAAAACTTTCTCGTTGGGCGTAGGCGCACTTGTTAGTACTTCACCTACTTGGGTTTGTCCGATCTTATATACCTATTTATATCATGTGCTCTGATATTTTTATCCCGACCTGTCTAAAGTTGACGACCGAGATTTTCTTACCAAGCGCATTTGTCTTGATCGAACCTCCTTACTTCCTCTTTCTTCCCCTTATATCTCCTTTCACGTGTTGGTTGCTACTCGAAAAACCTAGAGGTTCCACTGTACAAAAAATTTTGTACAAAGGTCTGAACCTTTTCCTAGCTACCATGTGTTCTTTTAAATTAAATTTTGAATCGCCTGCGGAACTTAACACGTTTGATCCAAAACTTAATCTATTTGTTCTTTTAGGTTTTGACTTGGATCTTTTGCGAAACTTAACACGTTCGACCCAAGTCACCTTAAGTTATTAATTCCATTAAATATTAATTTCCATAATTGGTTCCCACTACTGACGTGGCGAGGCACATGACCTTCTTGGATATGGGAGCAACCACCACCAACTAGACAAAACCTTTTATGGAAAGCTAATATTTAATTTCCTAAAATAACTTTAGGTTAACCGAAAGGAACAATCAAATCACAAGGAAAAGAAAAAACAAAAGAACACAACATCGAAAAACATATTCGAAAACCTAGAATCGTAAGCCTCTTGTATTTGGTATTGTTTCCAAAAATAACTAGTATGATGCGAAAAGAAAAATTACTAGTTATACCTTTTAGAAAGACCTCTTGATCTTCTACCGTATTCCTCTTCTAACCTCGGACGTTGTGTGGGCAACGATCTTCCGAGATGAGAAACCACCAAACACCTTCTTCTCCTCCTAGCTAGGTTCGGCCAAAACAAGAAAGCTTCACCAAGGAAGAAGAAAATCACCAACCAAGCTCCAAGGGATGCAAGCTTTCTCTCCTTCTTCTTCTTCTTCTCCAAGTAGTATCCGGCTACCACAAGAGCTTCAAGGGAGATGAAGAATTCGGCCACCACAAAGAGGAAGAGAGAAAGAGAGGATGGCCGGCCACAACACCAAGGAAAAGAGGGAGAAACAATAGAAGTTGTAACCCATGAAGGCACCCCTACCCCTTCTTTTATATTCCTTGGCTTTGGCAAATAAGGAAATTTATTTATAATAAAATTTCCTTAACTTTCCTTGACAACAATTAATTAAGAAAAATTAAATAAATTTTCCTAATTAATTGTATGTGGCCGGCCACCTCATTTAGAGCAAATAGGATAATTTTAATTAACAATTAAAACTTCCTTATTTGTCTTTGGAAATTTTAAAAAAATAAAATTTCCTTTTAAAATCCCTTCATGGTTGATAAAAAAAATTTTCTATAATTTTAATTTTCAACATGTGAATAATTTTTCAAAGAGAAAAAATAAAATATCTTTCCAATCTACAAATAAGGAAAGAGATCTAATCTCTTTCTTTTAATCTTTTGTAGATCTTTTAAAGAGAGATATTTTAATTTTAATTCTCTGTAATAAATTATATCTTCCACATAATAAAAATTAAAATTAAAATTCTTTTTAATTTAATGGGGGCCAGCCACCTAAGCTTGGGTTCAAGCTAGGGTCGGCCACCCATGAACCAAGGCTTGGCCGACCCTAGCTTAAACCACAAGCTAGCTTGGCCGGCCCCCTTCTCATGGGTATGAAGGTGGGTATAGGTGTGTATAGTACTCTATAAATAAGAGGCTACGATAGGGACCGAGAGGAGGAATTGGTTTTGGTCTCCCGATAAAATTAAGCATCCCGTGTTCGCCCCGAACACACAACTTAATTTTATCAATAATAATTTATTCCACTAGAGAACTATTATTGAACTACCGCACCAATCCCAAATTACATTTTTGGGCTCCTTCTTATTATGAGTGTATTAGTCTCCCTGTGTTTAAGATGTCGAATGCCCATTAATTAAGTGAGTTACTGACAACTCATTTAATCAATATCTTAATCCAAGAATAGTACCACTCAACCTTATCGTCATGTCGGACTAAGTCCACCTGCAGGGTTTAACATGACAATCTTTATGAGCTCATCTTGGGGACATTATCAACCTAGATTACTAGGACACAGTTTCCTTCTATAATCAACAACACACACTATAAGTAATATCATTTCCCAACTTATTGAGCTTATTGATTCATCGAACTAAATCTCACCCATTGATAAATTAAAGAAATAAATATCAAATATATGTGCTTATTATTATATTAGGATTAAGAGCACACACTTCCATAATAACTGAGGTATTTGTTCCTTTATAAAGTCAGTATAAAAGAAACGACCTCAAATGGTCCTACTCAATACACTCTAAGTGTACTAGTGTAATTATATAGTCAAGATAAACTAATTCCTAATTACACTATGACCTTCCAATGGTTTGTTCCTTTCCATTTTGATCATGAGCTACTGTTTATAATTTATAAGGTATTGATAACATCATCTTCTGTATGTGACACCACATACTATGTTATCTACAATATAAATTAATTGAACAACTACAACAAATGTAGATGATTTGACTAAATGTGATTCTTTATTCGAAATAAATGTTTACAAAAGCTTAGGCTTTCAGTATACACTCTAACATCACGTTATTACACGGACTCCACTCCTTATAACCCATATCAAACCACTTTCTAGACAAAGCCTCATAAAGAAATTAAACGTTTAATGTACTCTTTGAAAGCCCTAAGCCCAATTAATCTTTAAGACAAGACTTTGGAACCCAATAAAGGTTCCTTCCAACTGGATTAACAAGAAATTTGTTAGGTAAATTTTTTCTTGATAATTTTTAAATTTTCCCTTTATGATATTTAAATTTCCAATATAGTTCTTTATAATTTTTAAAATTTGAAGCAAAGAATTTTGAACATGTATGATTTCTCAAATTTTCTACTTCTATTTTCAATTGATCATTTTCCAATTTCAATTTGTTATTTTCTATTTTAATTTTATCAAAATATTCTAATTGAGAGGTTGTTGAAAGAGTACCTTTTAGTTCCTTATTTTCTTTTAATAATTTTTTATTCTCTATTTCTAATTTGCAAGACTCTTTTGACAATATTTTTTATAAATTTAAACAATTGATCAGGAGGTAGAGATCGTACCTGAATTATCTTGTCGATTTCTTATACTCCCCCTGTAGAGTTGCTTTCCTCCAACGTTGCTTCCCCTTCATCAATGCTTTCGATGCTCATTGAGGAAGAGCTGATTTCGTCTTCTGGTAGGTACTCGGCTATGAGAGCTGTTCCGGTAATTTCCTCGTTTTCAGCTTCTGATGACGACTTGGTGTTCATCGAGGAGTTAGAATAAGCTTCAACTGGTTCTTCGTAGAGCTTCAAGAACTTTTCCCAAAGTTCTTTTGCACTTTGGTAGTTGCCGATTCTGTCGAGATCTTCTGTCGGTAGTACATTTATTAGATGATATTCGGCCTTACCGTTTGACATGAAATCGTCGCGCTGCTTTTTGGTCCAGAGGTTGCCGATTCAATTTCTGTCGGTAGTTGCCGATTCAATTTCTTCTCTGTTTGTGTCCTTCAGAGCTTCATAACCATATTTTATTATTAATAAAATATTAAAATCTGTTTTAAGAAATACCTCCATTCGTCACTTACAAAAAGTGAACTCCCCCTCGAACATTGGTGGATATATGTTAGTTCCGGCCATCTCATTGCTTCAGTAGGCGGTTAGTCCTTCTGAGGCGTCCTGGCTCTGATACCACTTGTTGGGACCCGTTAGCCGGCAAGAAGGTGAAGGGCGATGGAATTCCGTTCTGTTTAAATTTCCCGTACAAAAATTGTACAAGTACAAAACTATTCCTAGCAACCTGCACGTTCGATTAGACATGTGTTTGATCAATCAAGCAAGTTCTTGAATGATCAAAATATACCTTAATCAAAGTACAAGATCACTGGCCTCTTATGTTGGTATTCAAAATCGATATCCAAAATTGATACGAAGAGAACAAAACTAGATACACAGCGGAAATAAAGAACTAGTTGTACCTTTCTTCGAAGCTAAAGACCTTCTGTCGTATTCCTCTCCTCTTCTTGGACGTCGTGTGGGCGAAGGTCTACCAAGATGAAACCACCCGTCTTTTCTTCTCTTCCAAAATGCTAGCCACAAAAGGAGTCTCTAGGATAGGGCACCTTCTAATCTTCTTCCTTCTCTTCTTTCTCTTCTTCCTCTTCTTCCTTTTCTTGCTTTTCTTCCTCTTCTTCCATTTCTTCAAGCCGCCGGCCACCAAGATGAAGAAGTGGCGCCAGCCACCGAGGAGGAGGGGATAAGGGCGCCGATCCTAAGCAAGGAGGAGGAGGGGGAAAGGGGCGTCGTCCCTAAGCTAGGAGAGGGAAAGGGCACCAGCCACAAGGAGGACGAGAGGGGGTTGTGCCGCCAGCCCTAGGAGGAGGAGAGGGGGCGGCATCCACAAGGAGAGAAGGGAGTTATGGAATAATAGAAAGTTAGGTTTTAGGGGCCACATCCTACTCCTTTTTATAGACTTGCCGTCGGTTACAAGGAAAAAAAAATTAACAAAATTTTGTTTAGAAAAAATCTAAATAAACTATGTTAAAACAAACTAAGTTAAGTTAAACTAAATCAAGTTAAGTTAAACCAAACAAAGTTAAGTTAAACCAAACCAAGTTAAGTTAAACCAAACCAAGTTAAATTAAACCAAACCAAGTTAAGTTAAACCAAACCAAGTTAAACCAAACCCGGTTATGGAAGGGTGGATGCGAGGCTTTATATATTGAGGCTACAACAGAGACCTAGAGGAGGAATTGGGTTAGGCCTCCCGATGGGCTTGGGTTTCCCGTGTTCGCCCCGAACACCCAACTCAAGTCCATCAATAATAACCCATACCACTAAAGGGTTATTATTAAACTACCGCATCAATCCCAAATTACAATATAGGTTCCTTCTTATTATGAGTGTCTTAATCTCCCCGTGTTTAAGATAATGTATGTCCGTTAATTAAATGAGTTACTAACAACTCAATTAATTAACATCTGATTCCAAGAGTAGTACCACTCAACTTTATTATCATGCCAGACTAAGTCCACCTGCAGGGTTTACATGACAATCCTTATGAGCTCCTCAAGGGGGCATCATCAACCTAAATAATTAGAACATAGATTCCTTCTATAATCAACAACACACCATATAAATAATATTATTTCTCAACTCATCGGGCCTATTGATTTAACGAATAAATCTCACCCATTGATAAGTCAAAGAAATAAATACTAAGTATACATGCTTGTTATTATATAGGGATTAAGAGGACGCACATCCATAATAACAGAGGTTCTGTTCTTTTATGTAGTCAAAATAAATCGAACAACCTCAAATGGTTCTGCTTAATACACACATAGTGTACTAGTGTAATTTTATAGTCAAGACAGACTAATACCAAATTATACTACAACCATTCCAATAGTTTATCCTAATCCATCTTGGTTTTGAGTTATTATTTATAATTTATAAGGACCTGATAACATGATCTTCTATATGACACCACATACCATGTTTCTACAATATAAATTAAATGGACAACTGCATTGACATATATAGAAATATAAATGCAAACATTTGACTAAAGTGATTCTCATTTCAAAATATTTCAAAACAGATGTTCATACAAAAGCTAGGCTTATAGTATACATCCCAACAATCTCCCACTTATACTAAAAGACTATACTGCCATAAATGCTACCATACATCTGATTCCCATCCCTTCAACATGCCTATCAAAAGCTCCCGCCGGAAGGGCCTTAGCGAAAGGATCTATCAGGTTATCTGTTGATGTAATCTTGGCGACAACAACCTCTCCTCATTTTATGATGTCTCGTATCAGGTGGTACTTGCGCTCAATGTGTTTACTTGCCTTATGGGCTCATGGTTTCTTCGAGTTTGCTACTACACCACTGTTGTCACAATAAATTGTGATAACTTTGGGCAAACCAGGAATCACATCTAGTCCATCAAGAGGTCTTTGAGCCATACAACTTCTTTGGCTGCCTTAGAGGCTGCCACATACTTAGCTTCCATGGTGGAGTCTGAAATGCATTTCTGCTTAACACTCCTCCATGCTATGGCTCCACCTCCCAAAGTAAACACATACCCCGAGGTTGACTTACTATTATCCCTATCTGATTGGAAGTCCGAATCCGTGTAACCCAAAGGGAGCAAATTATCTGCCTGGTAAACCAGCATATAATCTCTAGTCCTTCTCAGGTACTTTAATATATGTTTTACGGCAGTCCAATGTCCCGGTCTTGGGTTACTTTGATATCTGCTAACCATGCCCACGGTAAAATAGATATCCAGTCTCGTACATAACATCGCATACATTAGACTTCCTATAGCCGAAGCATAAGGAACTGTCTTCATCTCTTCTATCTCCTTTAATGTTTTATGACACATCTCTTTAGATAAAGGTACTCCATGCCGAAAAGGTAGAAAACCTTTCTTGGAGTTTTGCATGCTAAAACGAGCTAGGATAGTATTGATGTATGAAGCTTGGGATAAGCACAACATCGTTTTCTTATGATCCCTTATTACTTTGATCCCAAGAATATGTCCACATTCTCCCAAGTCTATCATATCGAACTGCTTGGACAACCATACCCTTACGTCTGGCAACACTTTGACATTGTTGCCAATGAGCAAAATGTCATCTACGTATAGTATAAGAAATATCATGACATTTGTGTCACTTTTCTTGTATACACAAGACTCATTCGGACACTGAATGAATCCATAAGACTGATTACTTTATCAAACCAGATGTTCCAAGATCTTGAAGCTTGCTTCAGTCCATAAATGGACCAATTGAGCTTACATACAAGATGCTCTTTGCCCTTCGCAATGAATCCCTCTGGGTGCTTCATATATATATATTCTTCAAGACTTCCATTAAGGAAAGCTGTCTTAACATCCATTTTCCAAACCGCATAATCCATATGAGCAGCAATAGATAAAAGAATCTGGATAGACTTAAGCATGGCTACCAGCGAAAAAGTTTCCTCATAGATTCTATTTCAGAGTTCATTGCACTTTGCCAAGATGCTGCATCTTTATCTTGGAGTGCTTTATCATATGTCCAGGGATCAACTTCATGTTCACCAGGGATCAAGTCCAAAGACTCTCCTAAAAATATGAATCTATCAGGTTGCCTAACAATCCTCCTACTACGATGAGACACTATTTGTAATTGTGCATCATTTGTGACATGTGTTGCGATTACTTATGGTATCTTATCTTGTACCATTGGTACTAAAGTAGAAGTGTCCTCTCTTATTTCCTCAAGAACAATTTTACTCATGGGCTTGTGGTTTATTACATAGTCCTCTTCTAAAAATTAAGAATTGGTGCTAACAATGACCTTCTGATCTTTAGGACTATAAAACAAACCACCTTTCGTTGCCCCTAGGATAACCCACAAACAATCAAACTTCTGTACGTGATTCCAACTTATCAGTGTCTTCCTTCAGCACATGTGCTGGACTACCCCAAATTTGAATGTGTTTCAAACTAGGCTTATGCCCATTCCATAATTTTGTGGGAGTAGAGAGTACTGACTTAGAAGGTACCAAGTTCAGAATGTACACCGCTATTTCCAGAGCATATCCCTAAAACGAATTTGATAATTTTGAATAACTCATCATTGATCTAACCATTTCCATAAGAGTCCTATTCCTTCGTTCTGCCACACCATTCTATTGGGGTGTACCAGGTGCAGACAATTGGGATTGGATCCCGACCTTTGATAAATAACTCCTAAACTCTCCTAAGAGGTACTCTCCACTACGATCAGATCGTAGTGTATTGATACTTTTACCATGACGTTTCTTCACATCAGCCTTGTACTATTTGAACTTATCAAAGTACTCAGACTTGCGGCGCATCAAGTAAATGTACCCATATCTCGAATAGTCATCTATGAAAGAGATAAAATATTCGAAACCACCTCTTACCTGGATAGTCATAGGCCCACACAAATCAGAATGAACCAATTTCAACACTTCTTTGGCTCTATACCCCTTTGTCTTAAAAGGTCTTTTGGTCATTTTTCCTTCCAAACAAGACTCGCAGGTCGAAATGTTTTCCACTACTAATGAACCCAAAGGTCCATCGGCTATTAACCTTGGAATCCTACTCAAGTTAATATGACCCAACCTTTGATGCCAAAGATATGTTTGGTTTATTTTTGAAGGTTGCTTTCTCTTATTTGAATTAGAAGATGTGTTATTAATTTTCATTTGTTGTATCATGGGAGTTATTGGATTAAGAGTATACAAATTGTCAGCCAACGTACCAGAACAGATAACTACCTTATTTTTCTTGACAAGAACTTTGTCATCAAAAGAAATAGAATATCCATCCATAAATAATTTAGAAACTGAAATCAAGTTCTTTCTAAAACATGGTATGTAAAGACAATTTCTCAAAATCAAAATTTTATTCCTATCAAAAGATAAATAAACATCTCCTACTGCAACAGCCGCCACTCTCGTAGTATTGCCCATGTAGACGGTGATCTCCCCTTCATGTAGTCATCATGTTTCTTGGGAGCCCTGCAATGAATTGCAGACATGATCAGTGACTCCCGTATCTACACACCAAGTACCAGTAGATAACACCGATAAACATGTTTTGACAACTAATGAATAAGATATGCCTTCATTGTTCTCTTTTCTCATGGCTTCCTGCCTGACAGCCTGATTCTGGTGTCCGAAGAGTTCCTTGAGATTGAGCATCATGTCATAGGCAGTGGGTAAGGCTTGATGCTGATGTTGTAGCACATTTGACATAGAAGCCAAAATGTAACACCGCGTCATCTCATCTGCCTTGACCCATTTCCTGTGTCTCTCTATCTCCACTTTACTAGAATCCTTATTAGGCATACTAGGACAGACCTCAAGAAGTACGAACTTGTATTCTTCAGCAGTTAAGACAATGTCTAAGTTTCATTTCCAATCAATATAATTTGGACTAGTAAGTTTGTTTTCTTTTAAAATAACAACAAGAGGATTGAAAGCCATTTTGAAATCTTGAGAATCACAAAATAAAATACTTTGTCAAAACTTTAGAATTTAAAATAATATTGATTCCTCAAACAATTTAATTTAAATTCACTAATACATTAAAACGCTGTAAATTTTATATGTCACGATAGTGTGGATGTATACTAATTCAAACATTTGTAAGAGGAGGTTTTACCCATTAATTTTATTATCTTGTTAACCTAACTTTATAACAAATAAAATTAATAGTTGGTTTATCTTCGGTCACACAAATAATAGCAGTGACTTCGATGGGGAGGATACTATTAAATGCACCTAAATATATATCATTACTTGATACTTAGTCCATTAATTAGGATTGTGCCTCTTCATATGGAGAAGATCACACATACCTAATTAATTTCCTATAATCATCCATAGAGGAAGTTTGATCTAGTGATCCGCAAACAAACTCATCCGATATGGAGGAAGACACTTAAAGTCAACGCGCAAGTTTGAATGCATCACATACAAACCAGTAATGGAGACCGTAGAATTTATTTAAATAATCCCTCTCCTACTTAGTTATTTAAATTGAGGAATTTTAATCATGCACACACATCACAACACACACATCACAGTACATAAAAACAGCATATAAGGCAATATATATGAAAATAAAATTTTCTACTATTATGGCCTCATTCAACGCTGCCCTCCAATATGCCGCCAATGGATCGTTGTCCACCAATGTGTCACTGATGGATCAAGTCGTCGCGTCAATCTCGCTTCCTTCTCCGTCGTGCCTCTGGTCCTCAAAATAGCACCACGCATAGCAAGGATACAAGCCGCAACAAAAATAAAATTTTACATTTATCGATCCTATATTCCACAAAGGAATTTACATGTAATCTAGATCGAACAGAATATAAAATAACAACAATAATAATACGGCAACTGACCGTATTTAATTATTACAATCATGCACACACAACAACCTCGACATGCCCGAGGATTCAAATCACACACAAACACATAAATAGTCATAATAGTTGGATCTAGGATGTCTGCAACCACAGAGTTAATCTATCTAGCACATCCTATTATTATCCGGCCTAAACTTATGTATGAGCAGTGCATAATTTAATCGAAAATCAATCACACAGAACTAAAAAACATTCTCTGATATCACTTGAAGGGCGTTGGAATTCCGTTCTGTTTAAATTTCCCGTATAAAAATTATACAAGTACAGAACTATTCCTAGCAACCCACACGTTCGATCAGACATGTGTTTGATCAATTAAGCAAGTTCTTGAATGATCAAAGCACACCTTGATCAAAGTACAAGATCGCTGGGCTCTTGTGTTGGTATTCAAAATCGATATCCAAAATCGATACAAAGAGAACAAAACTAGATACGTAGCGGAATTAAAGAACTAGTTGTACCTTTCTTCGAAGCTAAATACCTCTTGACCTTCTGCCATATTCCTTTCCTCTTCTTGGACGTAGTGTGAGCAACGATCTACCAAGACAACACCACCCTTCTTTTCTTCTCTTCCAAAATGCCGACCACAAAAGGAGTCTCTAGGATGGGGCACCTTCTAATCTTCTTCCTTCTCTTCTTCTTCCTCTTCTTTCTCTTCTTCCTCTTCTTCCTCTTTTTGCTTTTCTTCCTCTTCTTCCCTTTCTTCAAGCTACCGGCCACCAAGATGAAGAAGTGGTGCTGACCACCAAGGAGGAGGAGGGGATAAGGGCATCGACCCTAAGAAAGGTGGAGGAGGGGGAAAGGGGCGTCGGCCCTAAGCTAGGAGAGGGAAAGGACGCCGACCACAAGGAGGAGGAGAGGGGGTTATGCCGCCGCCCCTAGGAGGAGGAGAGGGGGCGGCAACCACAAGTAGAGAAGGGAGTTATGGAATAATAGAAAGTTAGATTTTAGGAGCCACATCCTACTCCGTTTTATAGACTTGCCGTCGGTTACAAGGAAAGAAAAATTAACAAAATTTTGTTTAGAAAGAATCTAAACAAACCATGTTAAAACAAACTAAGTTAAGTTAAACTAAATCAAGTTAAGTTAAACTAAACCAAGTTAAGTTAGACCAAACCAAGTTAAGTTAAACCAAACCAAGTTAAGTTAAACCAAACCCGGTTATGGAAGGGTGGATGCGAGGCTTTATATATTGAGGCTACAACAGGGACCTAGAGAAGGAATTGGTTTAGGCCTCCCGATGGGCTTGGGTTTCTCGTGTTCGCCTCGAATACCCAACTCAAGTCTATCAATAATAACTCATACCACTAAAGGGTTATTATTGAACTACTGCACCAATCCCATATTACAATATAAGCTCCTTCTTATTATGAGTGCGTTAATCTTCTCGTGTTTAAGATATCGTATGTCCGTTAATTAAATGAGTTACTGACAATTCAGTTAATTAACATCTGAGTCCAAGAGTAGTACCACTCAACTTTATTATCATGCCGGACTAAGTCCTCCTGCAGGGTTTACATGATAATCCTTATGAGCTCCTTAAGAGGGCATCATCAACCTAAATAATTAAGACACAGTTTCCTTTTATAATCAACAACACACCATATAAGGAGTACTATTTCCCAACTCATCAGGCCTATTGATTTAACGGATAAATCTCACCTCATTGGTCAAAGAAATAAATACTAAGTATACGTATTTGTTATTATATAGGGATTAAGAGGACGCACATCCATAATAACAGAGATTTTGTTATTTTATGTAGTCAGTATAAATCGAACAACCTCAAATGGTCCTGCTCAATACACACATAGTATACTAGTGTAATTTTATAGTCAAGACAGACTAATGCCAAATTACACTACAACTATTCTGATGGTTTATCCCAATCTATCTTAGTTATGAGCTACTATTTATAATTTATAAGGAACCGATAACATGATCTTCTATGTGACATCACACACTATGTTATCTACAATATAAATTAAATGGACAACTGTATTGACATATATAGAAATATAAAATGCAGACATTTGACCAAAGTGATTCTCATTTCAAAATATTTCAAAACAGATGTTCATACAAAAGCTAGACTTATAGTATACATCCCAACAGAAGGGAGGTTAAATAGCTCTGCACAATTAAAAAGAAACGAACCCTTCTCGGACTTAAAAGAACACTTGCATAAAATAAAATAAAGAAATAAACTAAAAGATGAGGCTCACAGATTTTACTTGGTTACAACCGGAGAGTTTGTTAATCCAAGGAAATGAATTGCACTAAGTATCTCCTTCAGGCGAAGAAGCCTCTTACAGCAATGAAAGCACAAAAAGATGAAGCTAAACTAACAAAGTGAAGCGCACAAGTGTTGGAACTCAAATTGCTTGTTATTGTTTAGCTTCTGGACCAAGGCTGTATTATAGCCTTGGTCGGGGTGCCTGGAAGGGTTCCAGACGCCTGAAGTGAGATAGAATTCCATCCCCAATGCATCGGTCAATGTCCATGTCGAACATGATAAAAATCAGGTTCCAGGCGCTCGGAATTGAAAAGTCAACCATGTTGACTTTTTTAGTCCGAGCCCTCTGTTCCGGTATTGCTCGCTTCGGTCCGGGTCTTTCGCTCCGGTTCCACTCGCTTAGGTGATTTCGGCCATCCGGAATAGGGCTCACCCGAACTCAGCTTTCAGCCTTCTCCTCAAGCAAGCTTCAGGTATGGCTTCTCGTACCTCGGAATCGTCGCATGCTTCCTTCTCGACCGTCAGTGTACTCTTCCACAGCTTCGCCCCTTGGATGCACCGAGCCCGTCGGCTCTCTCTCGTGTCGACCTTCTCGCTAGCTGCATCTTTTGCTCCTCGAGCAATCTTCCGCTCCAGCTTCTCGTCTCTCGAAAACATTGCACGCTTCCTTTTGGTCTGTCGGTGTACTCTTCCGCAACACCTCGTCCCTCAGACGCACTGAACCCGTTGACTCTCTCCTGTGCCGTCCTTCACGCTAGTTGTTTCTTTTTCTTGACTTCCCGTGCTCCTAAGTTCCTGCACACTTAGATACAGGGTTAAACACAACACAACCTAACTTAACTTGTTTGATCACATCAAAATAACCTTGGTGTACCAATAGAATCGACACCTATTGTTTGTTCTCTTAACTAGGAACGCATCTTCACCTACTCCTCTCAAGAGAGTTTACCTTTTGCCAACATGTTCGGTTTGGACTTCTGCTCAGCATATGAGACTTTAGAACTTTCTGCTGGACATCTGATCCCCGACCTATCCATTCTTCCGCCTGATGTTCGCGACCTCCAAGACTTCCACCTAGAATCTGTGACCCTAAGATTTTGCCCAATATTCTTGACCTGCCAAGACATTTGCCTAGTCCTCCAGATCAAGACTTCGTTGCCTAACCATAGCTAGGATTTTCACTTTGCCTAAGATCACTTAGGACTTTCCTGCACACTTAGTTTAACTTGTTACAACAACAATAATACTTACTTAGAACTCTTTTCCATTATCAAAATTTAGGTTCGATCGTCTGGTACTCCTTGCACCAACACATATAAACATCTAACTTTAACCTTTTGTTATTTATCAAAACCTGAGTTTGATTGTTAGTGTTGACTATACCAAAATACCGAAGATGGTATGCTCTCCTCAATGAGGAAGGGAACGCCCTGTCCTCTTGAGGTTTTGGTGATGATAAGATGGCCAAAGGAACCCTGCCGACCAATCTTGGATGGAGTCGGTGTGAAGAGGGAAGAACTCCATTACTTGATGGAGGAGACGAAGGTGTGCCATTCTTTTGTTCTCTCCATTTATTCCTTTGTGAGATGGCTGTGGGATTCTTCCCAAGGATGAACTAATTCTCCCAATATGAACCAACCTCCAAGTGTGAACCAATCTCCTTTTCCTCTTCTGTTGCAAAAAGTGATAATGTTCGCCTCAAGCGATATAGTATTGTTGACCTCTTGGTTAGATACAGATAGATAAATTAATGAGGGGGGGGGGGGCAGGTTTGTCCAGCAACAGTAGCATATGCAGGAGAATGTGAGGTAATCCACGGGGCTTCTACACCTGTTAGGAATCGACCCAGATTAATCTGTGTTAACACTGTATGAATCATCTATGCCCATTTGTGAGAGTCAATCTCCATTTCTTCTTGAACCAACACTCCTTAACTCTAATATGGGATTCAATTGGTTTGATTCAAATCTTAGTTCATGATTTATCTTCGATGTCCTATGAGATCTAGTTCAAATTCTAAGAGATAATGTTATAAATGAAGAAAAAATTACAGAATAGAGATGATATAGTTGAGGAGATTTTAAGGATAAAAAGTTTAGGAAGGGAAAGTTCACTTCTAGGTATCATAAATGGTGAGATGACTGAACGAGATTTTAGGGGGCGTTTGGTTCTTTCCTAGAAATAAGAATCGGAATGAGAATCATTGTATTGTGGAATGAGAATGGGTATGAGTATGGATATCACTCTTAAAAGTAATGTTTGGTTAGTTGCATATTTTTTATTGGAATAAATCAAAATTTCCTTTTTTACCCTTAAAGAAAAATAAGAGAAAAAATTAGATGTGAGAGAAAGATGAATGTGAGAGAAAAATATGATGAAAGAGAAAGATGAGAGAGAAAGTGTGATGAGAAAGAATGAAGAGAGAGAAAGTATGATGTGAAAGAATAAAGAGAGAGAAAGTGTGATGAGAGAAAATGAGAAAAGAGAGTGTGATAGGAGAGAGCATGATGAGAGAAGATGAGAGAGAAAATATGATGGGAGAGAAAGTACGATGGGAGAGGATGAAGAGAGATAAAATGTAATGAGAAAAAAATGAGGAGAGAGAGTGTGATGAGAGAGAAAGTATGGTGAGAGATAAAGTATGATGAGAGAGAAAGTGTGATGAAAAAAAGAGAACATTGAGTGTGATGGGAGAGATTGAGGAGAGAGAAAGTATGATGATGGAGAAAGTATGATGATGGAGAAAGTATGTTGAGGAAAAAAAGGGGGAGTGTGACAAGAGAGATTGAGGAGAGAGAAAATGTGATGAGAGCGAAAGTGTAATGAGAAAAAAAGAGAAAAGGGAGTGTGATGGGAGAGATTGAGGAGAGAGAAAATATGATGAGAGAGAAAGTATGATGAGAAAAAAAGAAGGAAGAGAGTGCGATGGAAGAGATTGAGGAGAGAGAAAGTACGATGAGAGAGAAAGTGTAATGAGAAAAAAAGGAAAGAGAGTGTGATAGGAGAGAGAAAATGTGTGATAAAATGATGAGAGCGAAAATATGATGAGAGAGAACAAGGAGAGAGAAGTGATATGAAAGAAAAAATAAATAAATAAATTTTGATATTTGATATTAAGGGAGAAAATTTTAGTTTTAGGTCAAGGGTATTTTTGGAATAAGGGAATATTTTGATTGATGAAAATAGGGTACTGGCTCATTGAAGAGGAGGTACATGGGAATGAGTTATTACCCAATTTCAAGGATTCATTCCCTTATTTGTATTCCTATTCATATAATCCAAAAATTAACAATGACAATCAATGATTCCCATTTTCATTCCCCACTCCTATTTCCCTAAATCAAACGTTCCCTTAGATGTCGCCTTTGCTAGAGGATTGCACCTTCAAATTTTTTGGCGGCCGAAATAGGAGTTTAGTGCGACAATAAATGTGACGGTTGAATGTGAGGTGATTTTTTTTTTTTTTTTGGAACGGGTGTAAATTTTGGCTCGCCAATATTAGTGAAGGTTCGATGGCTTAGACAAAGAAATTGTAGTTTGGTGTAGACAGTAAAGAGTTTACAATTTACATAGGAGTATTATGGGAAAAAGATACTTGCTTTAGTAAATATGAAAATATGGTGCGGAATTTAGGTAGTGAAAAGTCAAGTTTGTGGTTTAGTAAAATATTTGATTATCTTTGAATAATTTTGATTAGAGTTGAAGTTGTTTTGACGAGCGATGTAGTAATTTTGATCCATATTAATATTTTTAAATAGTGTTGCAGTAGTTGTTACATGTATTTTAATGAATGTTGGTGCAATTTTAATAATACTTTGCTACTATTATAATACGGGACTTAGTATGATTAAGAAAAATAAAAATATTTTTGAATGAAAAATTAACACACTATTTTATGAAATATATGCCCTATTTACTAACTAATTTTGATAAAATCTAAAATAGGATTATATTAATATTTTTTTCTATTGAAAATAATTTTAAAATTTATTGATAATTTTCAAAAATGTATCAATCTCTCTAAAATCAAATATGATATTAAATTATTTTTTTATAAGAGAAAGTCTATTACAATAGCTTGCATATGAGTTTGTTGCATGGGCAGTCTTTTGGGGTAAGATTAATGCTATGTTTACTCCAAAGTACGGATGAGAAAGAGAATGTAATCTATGGTAGAAAATTATGCTCGTAGGAAGAGAAGAAAAAAAGTGAAAAAATCTTTTCTTTTACATGCTTGTTTATCTTGATAGAAGAAGGTAGATACATGCAATGTAATTTTTTAAATAAAAAAGGAAATATACGTCATTTTTTAAGTATATGATGTAATTTTGTGAGTTAAAAAAAGGTACATGTGTCATTTTTTAGTATATGGTGTAATTTTTGTAAATAAAAAGCGTACATGCGTCGTTTTTTTTCCATCCGCTATTTTCTGTCCGATTTTGGTGTGATCAATTTTGACTCTAAAACTATCCGTGGATGAATTGTGTTTCTTTTCCATCTAAAAATTTTAATGAAGTAAACGACGAAAAATTTTCGATTGCGAAAATATTTCCTTAGTTTTGATTTCTACTCTCTCAAGTAAATTGACCATTAACTGTGGTATTTGTTCTTATCAGTTTAATATCTAATATAAAGAGTGTACCTTTACTCAATTTATGGACGACTTTTGACGAACATTAATATCAATTTAATATTTAATATAAAAAATTAAATTACTTTTTTATAAAAAAAATTCATTATTACTAAAAATATATAAAATTATAAAAATATTACAGTTTATCCACTAACTCATACAATGTGTTCACCGTCTTAATAATAAGTGTGAATTTTTTTTTCACATAATATAAGAGCATCCACATCAATTACCCTAAACTTAACTTTTACCTTAAATTTTACATTTTGCATTAAAAAAACATCCGCATCAACTACCCTACCCATTCCCTAAATATACATTTCATGAATAGTAATTCTTTAAATTTAGGGAATGGAATCCATTCCCTAAACATTAAAATGTTATTTCTCTCTCCTCCCACTAATAAAATTTTTTTTTTCTCTCCTTCATCTTTCCTCCATCTAATAATAAAGAATATGGAAGAAAGAGAAAAAATAATAAAAAAATAAATATATGATAAATTATAGGGAAACTAATGTATTATGTAGTGAAAAATGGATCTCTAAATTTAATAAAGTAGTTCTTTTACCTTAAATTTTAGATTTTGGATGAGAATACTGATGTTATACTCTAAGTAATGGAATGCGCTCTCTTTCGATCTGTCTCACGCAAGCAGCGGCAGTAGTAAAGATGTTCCTCGCCCTCTAATCCACTGCCCGATCTCTCGGCCACCCCGCGATTTGCGTCTCCAATCAGGTGCGCCCCTATCGACCACCTCCCATCCCTGCAGTCCTGCACAAAGCCTCTTCTTTATTCCACTAGCCGATTGTTTTCGCCTGTTCTGCCGTAACCCCCCTTTAATCGATCATCGGAACCCTCAATCGGAGGGTTTGTCATGCGTATCAGTGGCTTTACAGGCATTTACTATGATATTTTTCTTGGTTTGGTTTTGTTTAGGAAATTTGATGTTTCGGCACAGTTTTAAGTAGATGAATGAAGTTTGGCATGATTGGGGCGATTTTGATTTATCCCTTCTATATTTTTCTTTTCTTCCCTTCTGACGACTTTTTTCCTTGTGATGCAGGAAAACAATAATCTACTTTTTTCCAAGATCACCGAGGTCTGATACCCATCATTTTTTTTTTCCCATTTATTCATCTTGTAGTTTTCTTTGCTTGACTGTTTTTATACTTGCATATGGTTTTTTTTTTCTAGAATTTATTGATTTAATTGGAATGGCCGCTATGGTTGCTAGTGGTAATAGTCCTGTGGACTCATCTATTGCTATACAAAAGACAGGGAGCAGGAACAAGAGAAAATTCCAGGCAGAACCACCCATGGCTGACTCGAGCGTGCTTGGGGATGCATTGCAAAATAATTTATGCAATTACGATGTGTTCCCTGTAGAGAAATCTGCAGAGCTTTCCGACCTTGACCATCATGTCGGCATCTGTGACATGTGTAGGACTCACATGTTTGGGCCCAAGGAGGGGCTGGATGTGGATGCCTTCCAAGATGTTGATTGGAGCTGCCTCACTGAGTCCCAGCTTGAGGAGATCTTGTTGAATAACTTGGATACAGTCTTTAGGGCTGCAATCAAGATGATTACTTTTCATGGTCACACAAAGGAAGTTGCAACTAATGCTGTATTGAGGTCAGGGCTTTGCTATGGGTACAAAGATACTGTTTCTAATGTTGTGGATAATGCATTGGCACTTTTAAAGAGTAACCAAGAATTGGATTCCTCCCCTAGAGAGAATATGGCAGAAGACCTAAGACATTTGGAGAAGAGTGTGTTAGCTGATATGGTTAGTGTGCTGAGGGAAGTACGGCCATTTTTCAGTACAGGTGATGCAATGTGGCTCTTGCTGATGTCTGATGCAAATATTTCTCATGCTTGTGCCATGGACAGCAATTCATCAAATGCTATCACAAGTAATGAGTACTCTGGTGCTTCTACCATAGCTCAGTTGGAAGCAGGTTCAATCTCTAACAATAATGCTACTTCCACAGCTTCTGAACTAAATGTTCAAAGATCTCAGAAGTTGCATGATATAATACCTCCTTCAAAGAGCATCCAGAAATTAGAAATTCCAAAGGTGGCAGCAATATCTACTGTTCCAACAGGAAAGTTATCTGACTCAAATGAGGATGGTACAATTTCAAAACCTAAACCCCTAAAGGAAAGCTTAATTTCACTATCCACTCATGTTGAAGAATCACCCTCAGTTCCTCAATCTTCTCAAGAAGAAAAGTCAATTAGCAGTAGAAAGACTCATCTAAATAGTTTGAAAAGAGAATATGTTCTACGACAGAAGTCAATTCATTCTGAGAAAAGCTTCCGACCATTGGGATCTAAAGCAGTTTCCAGAGCATGCAAGCAAAGTGGCTTAGGGAGCTTAATCTTTGATAGGAAATCAAAAACAATTTCTGATTCTTCAAGAATAAGTTTAAAGAGCTCCTCACTGAAAATAGCAAAAATACCAGAAACAGAAAAATCATTGACAGATGATAAACATAATATTTCCTTTTCTCAAGGAAACCCTTCTAATCTAACATGCACTGAAAAACACAACAGTCAACCAACTGGACTTACCTTGTCACTTCCGTCTACAAATAACACTTGCCTTAGTATTGCGCCAGAGTCTAATGCTGAGGCTGCAAATTGCAGTGATCATAGTTTAATCCATTCAAGTATGACATGCAAAGACTTGGTTCCAGATGACAAAAAGGATGAAATGTTGCTTATATTGGTTCCGCTGATGCATGAACTCCAGGCACAGTTGCAAGACTGGACTGATTGGGCCCAGCAGAAGGTGATGCAGGCTGCTCGAAGGCTGAGCAAGGATAAAGCTGAACTTCAATCCCTGCGACAGGAAAGAGAAGAAGTGGCTAGGCTTAAAGGAGAGAGGTATGCTCTAGAAGACAATACCAAGAAGAAGCTTGCTGAGATGGAACTTGCAATATCCAAAGCCAGCACCCAGGTTGAAAGGGCTAATGCTGCTGCCCACAGACTCAAATATGAAAACTCTCAACTATTATTGGAAATGGAAGAGGCAAAGTTGCATGCTGCACAATCAGCAGTCAATTGTCAAGAATCTTCAAGAAGGGAAATGAAAACACTGAAAATGTTTCAGTCATGGCAGAAACAAAAAGCATTGTTTCAAGAGGAGCTTGTGACCGAAAAACAGCAGCTGTTTCAACTGCAACAGAAACTGGAACAGATTGAGGAGCTCCACAATCAATCAGAGGTAACTTCTTTTCACAAATCCCTAGTATCTCATGAAACACTCCATGTGGCCAAGTGCATAAATTGCACTAAAACAAATTCCTTGAACAGTATCTAGTTTCTACTAGAGATTTACAATGCAAACAAATCTTGTTTGAAAAGTTTAGGTTGTGTTTAGGTTATTATTTTAGTATACTTCTTGAGTGATGGCGCCGTGCAACTGACTAAAGAGGGAGGGGTGAATAACTAAAACCCTAAAAAACAAATTCTTGCAAGACAAAGATAAACAAATGTTAATTGTGTGGGGTGCCTATGTGTGAGTTCAGATGCTGTATCAAGTATTTCAACAATGTAGAAATAATAAGAATATGAAACACAATGTTAACATGACTATTTTATGTAATTTAGACCCTTCACTCCTACTCCATGACTCATTGAGTTTGTCTGATGAGTTAGTCTTGTAAGTTCACTAAATTTAACTTTTTAACAAGAGGCGATGGAGCAAGCCTTTTACAATCTCAACCTTTAGGATGATTACAATGATACTCTCCTCTTAAATAAAAATGAAATGGAAAGTTCAAGTGAAGATGATTAACAAGGACTTGGACTTGTTTATTGAAGCCTTCAACCAGCATTGAAAGACCTGGGAGAGCTTTAACATTTGAGCACTTCGTCATTGAAGAATATAGAATATTTTTGTGCACCATTTGCAAGCTAAAAAGCTTTCAAGGTTTATATAGATGTTGCTCTAACAAACATATGTCGTCTCTAAGTGATTGGAATAAGCTTCAATTAACTGCATGATGACAAGTGACTGTTGAGTAACCAACAACTATATTGACAATTAGGTTAAAATTCAGTCTAGTCTAAATGAGTACTCAAGTCTTTTGTTGATTCAAATCGATATCAAGTCGATTGTTGCTTGAATAAAATTTTATTCACAGAAACCTCACGTTCACTTGATCCCAATTGGATAAATTGGAATAGTCCAATTGATTCCCTATTTAAAAGTCTTGAGATTGAGTTGAGTTGTAGACAATATCCAGTGACCTATAGTCTCTCGGTTGAATGCTTAACACAAGCCACTAGGCAGTCTATCCCTGTCTAACTAAACATTTCATCTTTGATGACACTGCTTGGAAGTAAAAGCCCAAGAGTACGCATCACTTGTACTCTCTCAAAATTTTATGCCTCTGTATTCAACCTTTTTGATGTTCCTCATTGCCCTTCAGTCCACCTTGTGTCAAGCCTTCAGTTCCTCAGATGCATCAAGCTCTACGAACTTGTTCCATGTGCCATCCTTCTCCCCTCATATATGAGTTCACCTTGCATTAGGCCATTCTAGAGTATACCTTGTGTTGGGCTTCTAGTATCTTAAATTCACCAAGTTTGGTGAGCTTGTTGTACATGTTATCCTTCTCTATTGGCTTTTGGAGTCCACTTCTTTGTCAGGCCTTCAAGTTATCAAAACTAAACCAGCCAACTTGATTGCATCTAGTTATCTAATAGACCAATTCAAGTCCCCAAATGACATAAGCTTCTTTGTGCATTTTCAAAGTTCTGCAAACAGATGTATATGCTACACTATTTACCAAACACAGGTCTAATTAAACCTAGTCTATTTATTATTTTATTGTATTTCACTTTTTAACTTGATGAATTTCTAATTAGCATTGAGTCTTAAACCTTATGTAAGGGGGTTTACGGCTATTTTTTTCCTCAAATATTTAATTCATATGTTAGAGCACTTTGATGTAAGTTATGTCAAGCAAGGAGTTTATACCTTGATTTAGAAGCAACAATTGACCATGATGATTAACTATTGCAACTATCTCAAAATACAATTCGAAACGAAAGCACAAATATGCAAAGCAAACATAAAGGGCAACATGAAAATAATACTCAAGATCAACAATATTTGTAATAAAGCATCATAAACATCAATGTACATTGTGAAATAAGACTAGGCAAAATTTGCATGTATTATTCATCATTATTACAATTATAAACCATTAAACATACTCATTGCAAACACAAGCAATAGAATGACATTATAAAAGTTCTGCAAATAATGCAGGCTTGCTACAGTTTGCATAAGATCGCACCACTTTTTGCATAAGATCTATTAATTGTAGTTCACAAAACTGTAAGTATATTTGGATAAACCTAAGTAGTGGACCCTTGCAAAATTTATTTTTATTGGAGAGTGGTAGCCCATGTGCACTCAAAACACATGAATGACTACTGAAGGTAGTCTGAGTTGGCTGCATTTAATGTATTACACTCATTAGTTGATTAACGCATGGTGGAGGTGCAAAGAGTGATATAAAATATTATATGATTTAAAGCATCCTATTGGACCCAAGGACTCATCTATGATAAAATCTATATCCATTAAAGGTTTCATTCACAATCATCATCCACTATAGGTCAGTCTCATATGCAAATAGATCGTTCAATGTTATTTTAGGTAATAATCACCATGTCCTGACCTACAACCATGAGTCTAATTACTTTCTCATATATTGATGATATGTATCAATTCTACTAGTAATGAACACCTTCATCATTTTGTTCACCCAAAAGCAAAAAAAATATAAACAACAATGCTACATGTCAAATATAAGACATTAAACTCTAATTTGATGTAAGATATAATATATTATTGCTGTATAAATGCATGAATTTAACATAAGATCTTTTATGTATTTAAATCATCAAGCACCAACAACATTATCAAAGGTATAGAATACAAAGGGAATAACATAACTTGGTAGAACAACAACGTAAATCAATTGTATGTAGTCTAAACTTTAAGATTATATACACACACACGACCACGTAGACAAGTATACTCACACATGGCTAACCACTTGGTAGGTCGAACATATCACAGTTCTAGCCCTAGAGATCCCGCTTAGACAATCTCGTACTCAACTCCTTCATATACTCCCGAGCATGCAAGGCATGGTTCCTTGGTCTCTTGACCAACCTCTATCTCGCTCACAAGGCCAAATAGAGCATCCCGCCTAGTATGCATGACCTTGTAGTTGACTCATGATGGGTCAGTAGTTCCTGTCAGAGACTTATTAGCACATGCAATGGTCAAGGCAGACAAACCATAAGTAGAGAAGGTGGTGGCAGGACTGTTGTAAAGGCCTATAAACCATAAATAAGGAAGGTCATTGCAGGAGTAAGTCATGGTAGGGCATGGCTTGCCCCATACTGTCCTGTCTGCGGACACATCTTCCACATACGTCCGTACTCTAGGATCGCATCATCGACACAACTTAGTGGCAGACACATAAAAGCTAAACTATACAAAGGTAAAAGGATCGTTTCCTCAAAATTTTGATTCTTAGTCTTCTCTTGGGCTTTCAAATGAGCATCTTTATCGGAGCTAATTTGAACTTTGGAGGGACTTTCATGGACACATCTGGCGTCCTCAACACAGGTGGGAGACTTTGTCAGCAATGTTGAGGGGGGAGGTGGATTTTTGATGCATCATAAATGATGTTGTCTGTGGAAAATAGCTCGACGACAGCTTGGGGGCATAGTTCTACTCGAATAGAGCAACCTTGGTATGTTGTGAAACCTCCCTTACCTAGGCTGATAGTTGCATTTCTAGGGCATGGAGGTGAGGTCCTTGACCTGGTGCTCTAGCTCAGCCATCCATGCCTCTAGTGTAGACACATGGGTGTGGAGGAGTTGGCTACTGTTTTGAAGATAGGCATTGAGTCACTAACTCCTAGTGTCCAGATAAAGCTAGCCCAAAAACACAATATAAGTTAGAAAACGAACGAGGAAAAGCCAGACAATGAGGAGGCATTCCTCCAATAGGGGAACCCAACCCATCTTGCGGAGGAGGCATTCCTCCTTTGTCAATAGTTTCAAGAAGGGTACCTCAGGATCTTTTGCATGAGCTGGAGGTGGTGGCAAGAACTGCCCCTCTTCAGACAAAGTAGTTGCCATCGAATTGGGTGTGACGTTGCTCTCGAGGGAAACCTCCTTGGGTGTCGTAGGAGTTCCCTCCTTGGGCAACACGGGGGTGACCACCTCTAGATCCAAGGCCCCGGGGATGTTCTCTATTAGCCTATCGCAACATCCTCATAATGGATGTCCGACGCATCACTAATATAGATGATGATGAGGGGATGACCCGTTCTCTCTATCTTTTTTTTATGAAAAGGGGTAAATATTTATCATCTAAAACATACAAGAACAAATGATACTGCTGGTTCCAACTTGTCATGTCTGAGTATACCAAATCGAAGTGGATACTCATGACACCGTTTATGTGTTGGTATATGCATAGGGCCACCAACCTACATCACTGTTGAACGCAATTAGAGACAAGAATACAACCACAAACACAATCACAACACGCATCACTGTCACCAATGCAACACCATCATCGCCCCATCTTTCCATGACCAATCTCTCCTCCAGCAACTTCATCCTAGCAGCAGCCATCCAAATCTAGCAGCACCCCATCTCCAACCCTAATCTCGAGATGTAGCTTGGGCTCGGAAAAAGAAGATGCCCTTTGCCATTTAGCCATAACCCTCTCCGCGTTTCAGTGAATGCGGACCCCTCGGTAGATAGCCGGAGCTCCGGTCGTCCAACAACTCTGTCTTCAGCCTCTCCGTCCGAAAGCATAGCAATAGTGGACAACTTGATGAAGGCTTCAATTAGGCCTGAACTGAGACGACTTGAGGCAGAAAATCTTTGCTTGTTCGTTTGCATCCGTGACAGCTTTCTTGGCTGCCCCCTCTTTCACTGCGCAACCGCTCCCTCATCCATAGCTCTCGTTGCCAGCAAGTGCACTGTGACTAGGTGCATCTGCCTCCCCTCTATATACGCTCTCTTGGTCCAACCTTACACCAGAAGAGAGCCTACCTTCACATGAGCAGAGAGGCTCCTTCTCCATCAAGGTGAATTGGGTAGCAGGTCGGTGCTGGAGAAGAAGAGTACCTCCGGTGGTCTTTGTCTAATGGGTTGCAGTTTGCAAACCCATGCAAGGACCTGAAATCCACAACCCTAACACTTAATCCTCTTTCCTCCACATCACCATCATGCTCCCCGTTGCCCAAATTTGTATTTGAATTTCTGTCTCCACAATCCCAGCTGCCCACACCTTCCAAGGTGACCTCAAGGACCGTGCCTCCCACTTCGTCGGAGCCTCCTCAAGTTCGGTTGCTTGTCGGAGCTCCTGCATTCGACCAACTCCCTAGCAAGAGCATTAGAGCCTTCGCCACAACTTTGATTTCTTGCCTCCTCCCCGCCGAATGAGCTGTCCGCAGCCACACCTACTGCCGCTCTCCATCCCCGTGTCCGGCACTCCCTCGGCAACACTTCGTGGTCCTCGCCGGAGAGGTGCCCTCAAAGATTTCTGCAGCAATTCTGTGCAAAGACTGACCACCAATCAAACCTTGCGCGTACACCAAATAGATCGCTGGAAAATTTCTTCTCCCTCTCTGTTAACTTCTCGGAAGGTCTGCAACCTCACCAACAGTTGTTGACCAGCGAACAAGATTAGCCTCCCCCATGCTGGTCTCTTCCCTCTGCCGCTTCATGTGTCGTGTTGACAGCTCTTACCAGGTTGGGTTGGAGGCCTTGCACGACAGGAGAAGCTCAACCTCCCAAAGCTTCTCCTCTTGTCCTTAGAGTTGTGCTCCTATAGCTCCTTCACCCCTCCACCGTCGCCAGTGAGGGTGTCTAGCAAGGCTCCCCTGATGGGGAAGGAGAGATCCCTCCCTTATCGTAGAGGGGTTCTTCCTCTGGCTGCTACCGACAAGATCCCCTTTCCCCCTATTTCCGTCGCCCTTTATAGAGAGAAGGGAGAGTTCCTCTCTCTAAACGGATGGTAGGGGAAGACTGATGATCCGTTCCCTCTAGGACCATTAGAGGGTTGCTCGGAGCTGAGCTGGGACCTTGAGAAGTAATTTCTCGAGGATTGGCAAGCCGCTGGCTCATGGAGTCGGCTATAGAACAAGAAAACAACGGACTTCTATTGGCTTCACATACAAGCCTATGGGGCCGTTCGGAGGGCAATGGAGGGGCTGCTTAGTGCGAAGAGGCGGGCAATGAGGATCTAAATAGAGCATTGGCGAGGGTTAACTCGCTTGGCTCTTTCAACGCCCCCTATTCCTCTTGGGGACATTCTTAGCCACGAACGCCTGGATGATCATGTCGCTTGTATGGTGTGCATGTTGCTTGCATGGATCACACGAAGTTACCAAAAGGAAGAAGAGAAGGAAAAAGGGATGAGAAGAGGAAGAAAAATGGGAGAAGGATGCCTAGCACCCAAAATGATAAAAAAATAAAAACCTTGAGGGCGGATACATGTGGGTGATGGGTGAAAATCGCAAATGCACGGTTGTCGTTAAGTAATAAATGATTGATTCCAGGGATCACTAAGCAGGTTATCTAGAGGATAAGCCGTGAAAGAAAGAAAATGAATCGAGAAAACATGAGGAATGTTAGGAGAAATTCGATTTTAGGGAACAATTCTAGGATTTTGGTTTTGCTACGATGATTGTTAACACCCTAAATATTATTTACTCCGCCTCAATGTTGATACACATGAAGGTAAACTATCCCGGGATAACCGATATAGATTTTTGAAATAATACCAGTGTGTCTACTCAAACGCGATGCCTACATTTAAGGTAGCCTTATTAAATCGATTGTTTTATTAGGGAGACTCCTGTCACGATGTCCCATGGTCCTTTAGGTGTTATCCTCTATTTCTTGGCATCAAATAAGAGTAAACCCATCAAACTCTATGATAGCCAATGGTTCCCTCATGAGATTTTGAACTACTTAAACAACCCCTCAAGTCTTGATCCTTATGGGTTGGAGAGTTGGGTTTACCTTTCGGTCTTTCTCCGCATCTCATGGGATATTAAAACACACGGTTAGTATCATAATCATGTATGCATATTGAGGCTAGATTATGCTCAATAAATCATATGATAAATGAAAGTCAAATAGATATAAAACAAGTGTTAACAAAGCAATCGGACTACTCCATCATCCTAGAATTAAAAGTACTATTCTATGGAGATAGAGTTACAATCGAAAGGCGAGAAAGAAAACATCCTACAACTCAAATCAAGGAGATAAGAGAAGAAAAAGCTTAGTCGTGTGTCGATCGTTATCTTTGGAAGAATCTCCAAGCTTTACAATAAATAGAATCTCCAACGGCTCCTTGGAATGACTCTCCTGGGGTTCCTTGTCACAAGTAAACCTGCTTGATAGGGAGGGGAGAACCCCTTGATCCCTTGATGTCGTAAACAAGTGCCCCTTGGTTCCTTTATAGCCTCCAAGGATATCAAAACTAACAAACTTTTCCTAAGATACAAAATCTTCATAAAAATAGGAGGCCTCACCACATGTTCATGAAAATAATGTTTTGGGGGCCTAAAACTTGGATGTTATGGATTCCACCCTATACCAAACTATAGACTTCAGAACGAACTTCGATTTGATAGGTTATGGGCCTATAGCTCAACCTGAATAAAAAATTATGCCCGTTTGAAGTTTGGTCTGCTATTGTTGTCTAGGGACAACAACGAACATGCCCATGTCAGCCAACTTTGTCTAGCCATGTTCCACTCTAGATGCTTCAATTTGATGTTTTCGGGTGCCTCTTCTTCCCAGATGATCTACGACTATGATAGGCAGCACAGAATGGTCGTGGATCATGTTGTAATGTGTATTCTTTTGGTTTTTCATCTCCAAATTCACTCCAAACATTAAGATCTTCACATTCTATCAATAAAAACATATAGTTCTCCGAACAAACGGGATGAAAAAAATGCAAAAGTATGGTGTCGACGCCTTTGTTGGATGCCACTATAGTCGGAATCAAATTGCATGATTTGCTATTGCATGATTTAGCTATTGCTATAGTGGAAACACATAATGACCTAATTATCTTTCTGTTTTTGATTCCTTGTTCTCTTTCTCGGTTGGTGTTTCCTATTTCGGAGTTGTTTCATGTTTGACTCTTATATAATATAAGGGGTATTATTATTAATAAGAGGAGGCAGAGAAAAAATGAGTAGTGAGCTCTATCAAGGACGAGTCTCCTTTCCCCCTTATGTGTGTTTGTATGACTAAGTCTGGTGCTGGATCTCGACCTGTGACTCGATCCTGCACTAGGAACCATAACAACTTGGTAGCAGAGTTGATCATGGGTGACACGAATCCTATTGCATCCAAACTCGATGGCTTCATAGAGAGGTTGACCTTGCACCAGTAAGTTTTCATGGAGCATATCACCTTCTGCCAGCGAGGACTAGAGGAGCAGCTGACCGAGTTGTGTACTGTTCAAGACGTAAGATGATGGTAGGTGCCCACCACAAACAACCCTACCAGCATGGAGTGTGACCCTTCCAGAGCCTCGGAGGCCATAGTTGAACTACCAACCAGGGACACTATCGTTCTGCGATACTCGAAAATGGAGTTCTCCACCTATTCTGGAGAAGGAGATCCACTAGGCTGGGTTAAAAGTTGTGAAAATTGTTTTGCCAACTAAGGGACCACAAAAGCTAACAAGGGTTGGCCTAGCTGCCTTCCACTTGGTAGGGGAAGCCTAACTTTGGTTTGATCAAATGGAATAGGAAAAGCCAGATATGACTTGGGGTGCAATTCAAAAACCATTGCTATATCTACTTTGAGCCGCCTTGAGCAACAACCCTCTCGTGGAACTAGCAAATCTGAAGCAGACAAGCTCTGCAGAAAACTATCAGCGGTAGTTCCAGTCCCTCCTTGCTCAAACATCTGACCTCCGACCTCGACAGCTTGTTCACTGTGCAGCTTCGAAAAATAAACCCTCCCATCCTTACTTGGTGGTCGGCTATAAGCTGATCCTATGATTTACCTCCCTTAACTTAACCTGGAGACGCATTGTGAGGTGTGCCTGGGGTAAGCGTAATCACCTTTTTGCTACAATTGTTCACTGCGAGGCTAGTTGAAGATCTCCAGATCGACATCGAACTGCAGAAGCTTGGAAACCTAGGCATTGCAATGAATATGACCTGAGCATTAGAACGGAAGCAGTGCTTCCATCAATATGGGCGCCTACTGCGCACGAATTGGGGCAAAACCACAACCAAACTTGGTGGCAAAAGGCGACTACGCTCACCTCCAACGGTCCCGCCAACTCTTCCCAAGGCCAACACGGAGGAGGTAAATCACGGATGACTACTAGCCTTTAAAATAGTGATTGACGCATGAGGGAGGTATTTACCTCGGCTATGCCGAGATTTGAACTCCAGACCTCATGGTGGCAGCACCTCATACACTAGCCACTAAACCATCTCGATGGGACAAAAACTGTTCGGGTAAACTTTTTATAATAACCGGCCCCACCGTCGAAACGACCCCATATCAGTAAAACCCCCCAAGGGATTTTTTGGAGGCATGATACCACTGTGTTGATAAGAGGTCCTATTACCAAGATAACACCTCAGTCAATAGACCCCTCAAAGGGGGATTTAGATTTATTTGTTGCTAAGGGGACTCGAACCCGAAACCCCAAGCAACACATGTCTCCATGCTTACCACTTGGGATAAGTTTGGCAAAACCATAGCCAAACTTATCACTAGCAGCGGAGATCCTCCTTTAGTGAAGACCACATCAACAAGGAATAACACCAAGAGGACTCCATCTGCTTCATTCTTCATGCGTGTGACACACGCCAAGATAGCTGAACATAGCGCCAAGGGTCTCTGTTTTAACTGTGATGAGTTCTACTCCATGGGCATAAGTGCAAGCGCCTGTTCTGGATTGAAGTGATGATGACAATGACAGTGAGGAAGATAGGGAAGCATACCCTAGAATTTCCCAACATGCTTTAAGTGGTGTTAGAAACTCACAAACAATGCAGTTGTTGGCCACATCCTGAAGAGTACCTGTCTCAGTCCTAGTGGACTCAGGAAGCATGCATAACTTCATGCGTGAAAGCCTAGTGTTGGGCCTGAACATGGAGATTCGGAAGCAACCTGGCCTGAATGTATGCATGGCCAACGGGGAACGCGTGCCAAGCTTATGTCTCTGCAAGTCTGTACCCTTACAGGTAGGCAAGATACTTTCTCTGTTGATCTCTATATGCTTTTGTTGGAAGGGTTTGACATCGTTTTGGGAGTTAAATGGCTATGCATCCTAGGCCCTATTATATGGGACTATCGTTCCCTTATAATGAAGTTTGTCTTGGCGGGCAAGGAGGTCCTCTGGCACAGGCATCCTCTTGAATCAAAACTATGTGCGACCATGATACGAATCGAGGAATCTATAGGGGACAAATTGGAGCCATTGCTTGTGGATTACAATGACTTATTTCAGGAACCTGTTGGCCTCCCCCACCCTGAAGTTGTGATCACCTCATCACGCTCTTGCTGAGGTTCGTCCTAGTGGTGGTGTGCCCATACCGTTGCTCGCAGCTGCAGAAGGATGAGATAGAGCGACAATGTGCCCAGATGCTCATGCAGGGTAGTATCCGCCCTAGTTCCTCCCGGTGAAAAAGCATGACAGCTCGTGACGTTTTTGTATCGACTATCACGAGTTCAACAACTGGGCAGTTAAGGGCAAGTTTCCCATTCCAGTAGTGGGGATATTTGATGAGCTCCATGGGGCATAGTACTTTACTAAACTGGACTTGCACTTCAGATACCAATACATCCGGATGGACCTCAGGGACATCGAGAAGATGACCTTCCGTACCCACCATGGTCACTTTGAGTTTTTGGTCATGCCCTTGACCTCACCAACACCCTGCCAACCTTTTGAGGATTGATGAACGAAGTCTTCCAGCCCTACCTCCGTAAGTTCGTTCTGGTTTTCTTTGATGACATTCTGATTTACAACCTATGAGGGAAACACACTTCGAGCATTGCCGGCTTGTCGTTGATTTGTTAAGCGCTAACCTATTATTTCTAAAGAAGTCTAAGTGTTTTTTTGGTCTGTCTCAGGTGACCTACTTGAGGTCATGTTATCCATTCCATAGGGGTCGTGATGGATCGCAACAAAATCTAAGCCATTAAAGAGTAGCCTAGAACCCAAACTTGCAAGGATCTCTGGGGATTTCTTGGACTAACGGGCTACTATCGCAAATTCATCTAGCATGGGCAGATCATAGCCCCTCTTACTAGTCTTCTCAAGAAGAATGCCTTCTAATGGTTCGAAAAGGCTGAAGGGGCGTTTGGATGATTGAAGAAGTCCCTATCAGAAACACCGGTGCTGAGTTTGCCTAATTTTACTAAAGAGTTTGTTGTGGAATTGGAGTAGTTCTCCAACAGCTAGGGAACCCCTTTGCTTTCTTCAGCCGTAAAATAGCATAACATCATCTTAAATTAGCTATGTATGAATGAGAACTCATTGGTCCGTCCAAATCCGTGATTCACGGGAGGTCATACTTGTGGGGTCGTCATTTTTTGATATAAACAGACCATGTTGTTTGAAGTATTTGCTGGTGCAGCGCATCACCATATCACCCCAACAACATTGGATTAGCAAGTTGATGGGCTTCAACTTTCGGGCGGAATTTAAGGCAGGCATCTTGAACCGTGCCGCTAACGCCCTCTCCTGCTGTCACGAGGAGGAACCTATTATCATGGCTCTCTCTATTCCGTGTGCGGAGATCTTTGAGATGAGACGAAGTGAAGTGAACTCTAATCCAGTGTTGTTCTGGTTCCTAGGCTGAGTTCAACGTTGAGAGGAGGGACCCGAATGAGAAACTTAGGACGGCTTGATCTTCTACCAGGGTCGGGTGTTCTGTTGCTCACCACCGTGCTCATGATTTTTCATGAGACAGGGCATGAGGGGACACAAAAGATATTACATCGCCTTCGTGTTGATTGCCTTCATGTTGATTTTTATTGGCCTGGTATGAAGCGTGATATCCTTGTGCAGCAATATGTCACCTACCAGCGCAACAAATGACAGAACTTGCGTCCGGCAAGTCTACTTCAACCTCTCTCCATTCTCGAACAAGTATGGGTAGACATCTCTATGGACTTCATCGAGGATCTTCTATAGGTGAAGGGTAAATCAGTCTTATTCGTAGTAGTGGATTAATTAGTCAAGTATGCCCACTTCGTTCCCCTAGCCCATCCGTATATGACTGTCTCAGTTGTTGCAGTCTTTTTTGCTAAGGTCTTATGCCTCCACGGAATGCTTGAGTCGCGACAAGATTTTCCTTAACTCTTTTTGGTTGGAGTTGTTCCGATTTTGTGGAACTAAGCTAACCTTCTCTTCAGCCAATCACCCACAGTCTGATGGACAAACGGAGGTGGTTAACCACACCATTGAAATGTATTTGCGGTGCCTTGTTGGGGACCAATTGCGGAAATGGCTTGAGTGACTTCCATTGACCGAGTATTGCTACAACAAGTTCTTCCATATCGCTTTGGATGCTAGAACATTTCAACTAGTGTATGGTTGTGAGCCCCCTCACCTTCTATCCTATTCTAGGGACTCTACTTGTGTTGCTGTAGTGGACTGTGCCTTGATGGAAAGAGATGAGATGTTTCAGGTGGTACAGATGCACTTACAATAATCCTAGCAGCGGTCCAAATTGGCTTTTGACTTTGCTTACTGTGATTTGAGCTTTGTAGTGTGGGACTGAGTTTGGCGGTACCTACAGCTGTATTGCCAACTCTCATTGGCTCGTCAGCGTCACCACAGGTTGCTTCCCAAGTACTTCGGTCCATTCTAGGTAGTGGCACACATCAGGTTTGTTGCTTACAGACTCGACTTACTGCCAGGTAGCCGCATTCATGATGTTTTTCACGTTTCTTTGCTAAAGCCATATAAGGACTACCCACCGCATAGTGTGAGAACCTTACCTCAAGTGTGTGACGGCTAGGCTTTACTTGTTTGAGGCCATTCTGCGCAGCCGTCTCAATAGGGGTGCAAGGGAGTTCTTAGTGCATTTGGACGGGTTCCTTCATTAAAGATGCTACTTGGGAATCGGCTGGGCAATTTCTCTCTGCTTACCTTGCTTTCAAGCTTGAGGACAAGCTCGATGATGTGGATGCCTTTGTTGAGCGCCACTATAGTCGGAAGCAAATTGCATGAATTTCTACTACCTAATTTAGCTATTGCTATAGTGAAAACAAATAATGGCCTAATTAGCCATTGCTATAGTGGAAACACATAATGGTCTAATTAGCTTTTTGTTTTTGATTCCTTGTTCCTTTTATGAGTTGGTCTTTTCTATTTATGAGTCGTTTCATGTTTGACTCTCGAGTATTATTATTAATAAAGAGGTGGAAGAGAAAAATTTAGTGGACGAGTCTCTTTTCCCCCTTGTGTGTGTTTGTATTACCAAGTCCGATACTAGATCTCGACCTATGACTCAATCCTGCACTAGGAACCATAACAGAGTAATGAATGCATGCCGAATATGTTCATCTAAATAGATCATTAGCAAGGGTTGACTCGCTTGGCTCTTCCAATACACCCCCCCTCGTCGCGGACATCACGTCGCTTGCATGGTGTGCATGTCGCCTGCATGGACCACACGAAGTTAGCAGAAAGAAAAAAAGAAGAGAAGGAAAAGGGAAGAGAAGATGAAGACAAATGAAAGAAGGATGCCTGACACCCAAAATGACAAAGAAATAAAAATCTCAAGGGAAGACACATGTGGGATACCTATGGGGTGATCTAACTCGGCCACCATGGGACTCAATCAGAAATGGTATAGCTATTGATTATTTAAAAGGGGGTAATATCGATTGCCCAACCGTGAATGATCTCAACAAATAGGGAGAAGGGGTAAGAGGCCCGAGTGGTCTTTACTCCATCTTGTGCATCATAACTTAAAATTCGAGTTTTCTATCATCTATACTTTCTCTCCTACTCATTTTATCTTTCGTACATAAAATATTAATTCTTTTCTTAATCATCATATCTACTACCTTCATTGTTTTACCAGTAAGCATTCCTATATTCTATATTCTAATTCTAATATGATCAGTATTCCTATAATATCAAACCCGTGATATCAAAATTCTTGTATATTTTACACTATATCCAAGTTTTTATGGAGATATAGCAGTTCTCGCTAAGACGTTGTAATTAGACCTTACAATGCATTCCTTTTAGGGAACAACTTAACATTAACATTCGCATGTGTTTGATGTTGGCTGATGTGATCATCAATCTTTTTTATCCGAGTTTAGGACTAGCATTGATGATTTTTTTTAATTAATATATTTTATATTTAAAAAAATATTGAAATTGTATTGGCACGACACTCTACGGTACCAAAACCGTATCGTTTTGGTCATAAACTGAAACTCCAACATATTAAACCTTATATGAATCTCTCAATGGAAATCAAACACCTTTGTAGAAATAGAAGGAAAGTTTGATTTACTCATACCATATTATAAGGGTTTGAGTGTGGTTAAGGTGTGGCCTAAAGGGGTCTATATGAAAATTATGTATTGATGATGTAAGTGAATTTCCATGTATTGACGTGTAGGGTATATGGTACATGCATTATGTTGAGTCCTCTAGTCTCTTCCACGCCTCTAGTCTCTTGGTGTTTGTCGAAAGGTTTGACCTCTTCCTAAAGTATGTTACATCATCCTTAGAGTTGCCTTGAGGTTCGAAGGCCAAGATTCTGTAAGGGTGATTTGATGTTGTGGCCTTTGCCATGACAATTGTAGCATTGAATGTTGGAGTTAGGGTTCTCTAGTCTCTTAGGGGCCTTTATTTTAGTCTTCACTTGTTGGATGACAATTTTAGGGCTAGTCAAGCCAATGAGTTTTTCTTGTTGTGGCACCCTATAAATTCTTGAAGAGCGATACTAGTTGAGGAGCTTGATGATCAAAGGTAGGTGGTTTTATAAATTTTTCAATCTCTTCAACCTTACAATAAGCCTCTTCTATTGAGGTAGGGGCAAACAACTTGTTAGATTTCAAGCTTAAGCCCATTAATGAAGTGTATTAGTTTCCTTGCGTCTAACTTGGGGATCCACCATATGTGTAGCTTATCAAATTTACTTAGGTATTAAACTACTCTCATATACAATTGTTTTAGGTAGATTTACATTGTCTATTATTGATTTTTGAAGTTTGTTCGAACATATCTACTAGTGTGATGGATTCACGATATATTTATCTTGAACACTTTGTCAAACATAGGTGTATGACAAGTGGTCCTCATCAAGAGGAGAGTAGGATAATTCTCTTGTTGCTAATGATGCTTAGGTGAACGGTTGTGCAACTAGATGGGATGTATGATCTACAAGCTTAGGACTCTTGTCCTCAATTTTGCTAGTAGCATAACCTTTAAATCGTTCTAGGAGGTCTAGGGGGTTTTAATCTCATCTTCTATTACTAGGTATGTACATCTCTAATGGTAGAATTTCTTATCATAGCCGTTGCAAGGTCTTGACCTGTAATGAAGATTATTAACTAACACAGAAATATAGAGAAAACTAAGTTAATTAAAATAATAATGGTACAAATAAAATAGATAATACCTGAGCAAACATACAATGCACACAAATTAACTAAAATCAATTAAATTAAACAAAAGAGAATTTTCAATCAAAGAACAATGATATTGAGTTAATACGAGCCTTCCACTTTGAAAATTGCACCAGGTGGTCCTTGAGCAATCTAGCTTCAAAGCTCCTTCGCGAGTCAAAATATTGCCCTTAGATAAGATCCAAGAAGGTAAAGATAAAGATATTTTTTAAAATTATTAGTTTGTATTGTAAAGAATTTTGATTTTTTAAAACCATACATTAATTAAATCAAATCCCAATTAGGGATTTGGTTTTGAGGAAAGTGACGAGGAACAAAAGGGTGGAGACGTTCACTCTTCTTAACCAGAACGTGTGGATGCATGATGTGCATGGCTGTGTGGGATGCGACAGTGATGTACCAGGAGTAGAGGCAGTGTGTAGGATGAAGCATATAAATGAGGTCGGTGCGTGAGGAGGTGGCTAGGACACTAAGCATCTATGATCCTTAATTAGTTCATAGGTGACGTTGTTGCTAGAGGGACTTACGACAAGTATTTAAGTGGCAAGTGGGATCATGATTGTTGGAACTCTTGTCCCATTGCAATTAGGAAATTAAGAGTTTTGATGAGTTGGACAAAGAATTTTAGTTATGTTCGGTGTGATGTATAACTTGTGTTTTAGTTGCGCAACATCTACCATCATCTATATAAGTTGGTGTGATCAAGGTATTTGTTGGCTCGATGGCTTAAGGTCTGTGGAGATTGGAGAAGGATGGAGTGAGCATCCTAGGGATTGCATGATGGATATCAAAGTATGGCAAGGTAAGGAGGTGAACTATGTAAGTAACGATGTAAAGGATGGCACGAGGAGACTAGTACTTGTGCATACAAGGGACTTAGCTTGATGGGTGAAGACTTCAATGCTTAAAAGAAACTCTACAAAAGATGTAAGTGGAGTGACTTGAACATAAAGGGCGTGGGTAGATGACAACTTAGGTGGACTTGACTATAGATGTGGTCGAAGTAAGAGGAACCAGTTAATTGATGATATGATCTAATCAACTGGTGGCTGAGTAAATATACCCCAAGTGTTTTGTGGTTTGATCAGTGGACTGATGGTTGTATATTAATTGACTGGTGATTGACAGAGTCAATGGCTCGAATATTTAATGTTTGTGGTTTACCTAATCGATTAGTAATTGGGTATTAATTGATTGGTGGTTTAATACCCCAAGTTGGTTATGTTTGGGGTATTGTGGAGTGATCAGTTGACGACTAGTGGTTATGCTTTAAATAATTGATGATTTCATAGCTTTGGCAAACTAACAAAATATGCTACTCGACTCACCCAATCGACTAAGGTTCATTTGATCGAGAACAAAAAGCTTTTTGGTAGACTGCTGTAGAGGTTCAGCTGATTATAGTAACTAATTTAAATGCAATCAAAGAGGAAAGCTTTAACAACAATATTTGGATAAGATACTATGGATCAATCAACTGATAGTTGCCATATTAGCATGATTCGAAGAGATTACAACAATAACAACAACCAAACATTATCCCACTAGGTAGGGTCGGTTATATGAATCTTTCTATGTCATTGAGCTCTATCCCTTACTATATATCATTATTTATATTTAAATAAATTTTATCTGTTTTTATTATTGCTAACCAAGTCTTTTTGGTCTTCCTCTTCCTTGTTTGTATGATATTTGTCATAGTTTCACATTGCCATGCTAGTCTAAGTTTACATCCACCTTAACATTCTTATCTTTGCAACTCTCATCTTCTGCTTGTGCTCGTTCATTACCCAACATAGCAGGTTTATATAATATAGTAGGTCTAACCGTCATTTTGTAAAACTTTCTTTTAAATTTTAAAGGTACTTTACGATCACAAAGAACACTTGACGCTCTCCTTCATTTCAACTATTCTGCTTGTATTTAATATAAGACATCTTTCTTAATCTCTCTATTCTTTTGCGAAAATGATCCTAAATACTTAAAAATCTCATTACTCATAATTTATCACCTCCTATCTTAACAATTATCTCATTACGTCTAATATTATTAAACTTAAATTTTATATATTTTATTTTTACTCTACTAATCCTCAAGGTTCTAAAATTCGCTAAGCGCTAGTCGAACGCTAGATCAGCGCCTAACGCCTAGGCTGCCTAGGCGGGGACTAGGCGCTACTAAGCGGATTTCACGGTATCAATATAAATTACATAATAAATCACATTCTATAACTCCAATACAATAAATCAAATTTAAAATGAGTTTAAAATTACACAGCTAATAAAATATTACAAATTTATTCCATTTTTTCTCCTGTATAATTTTCAACAACTTGTTGTTCATCGGACACAAATTTAATATTATTATCGGACACAAACTCAAGGTTACATTTCAGTTTTTTTTTAAAAAAATTGGGCTTTAAATTTAAAAGTCCAAACTAATAAAAAAATCATGAAAACCCTGCACTATTTCTGCGGCGCCTAGACGATTTGACCGATTAGTCGACGCCTAGGGCCGCCTAATCCCCCCTAAGCGCCAAAGCCGACTAGGCTGGCCGACTAGCATGTTTTCGGTGCGGCTGGCTAGTGCCTAACGCCTAGGCGGGGCCTAGGCGGTCGCCTAGGTCGATTTTTAGAATATTACTAATCCTAAAATCTTTCACTTTTAGCATTTCCCTCCTAGATTCGAGTATGATTCGAAGAGAAGGCTATCCAAAAACAGCTCGAGGGGCTACATGAAGAAAGGACGATCAAGTCAAAAAAATATTATTACTCTACCATATTGAGAGTTCCAATGTATTTATTTTTTCTTAGTTTTATACCATGTAATTATTAATCTATAAGAGGTTTCTCTACCTTTGGTGCTACTAAGAAAGATAAAATATAGCACTTGGTCACCGTGATTTACTTCCCTTTTAAATGCCTTGGGGTGGGCATGGAGGGGCTTTTGGGGTGAGCGCATCACCTTTTTGCCACAAGAAGGATAAAATATAGAGGTTTTTTTGGGGTGGTTAAGAGTTTAGAGGCTTCCGAACCATGTTAAATCACTGCATACTTTCTTTGATTTGAAATTATTTAGTGTTTTTTAATTTGTGATGTATATATTTGCCTTGTAGAGTACTAACATCATTGGAATTGGTATTGCCCACCCCCTCTACCACATCGATCACACTGGCATACGATCTAACAATGATCACAACTGACTGTCGTTTGCCCAAGAGGAACATTATTAGTGGCTCGCACAAGCTAATCAATGTTAGGTTGTTGCTTACTGTTGGCCTTGACACCAAAGGTATCATGTCAAGAAGGATGGAAGGTGCTTAGCAAAAAGGAACAATCCACTACCTAGTCAACTCATCTATGAACAAAATCATTCTATTAGTCGGCTTCTTGGACATAATTGCCTCAGTTGATTTCTCCACTAGTCGATTGAGATCCATCATTAGTCAACTGCAATTGATGGGGATTCTCAGCCACCATCCAATTGATCTCTAATGCTAGTCGACTGGTACCCAACTACGATCACTTTTAAGATAGAGTCTATCTATGTTGAGTTCCACTCTTCATCCCTTTGGATATAGGTCATTCAACACTTATGTGACTAGAGTCTTACCCTTTACGGTTTGACTTTATCCTATGACATTTCCAGTAGGTTACTCAATCCCTTGGGTGCGGATAAGCCTTTAGCTCCTCCACTCACCTCTTCACCTATGTAATCCACCTCTATTGGTTATTGTACTTGCTATCTCATTACTCATCTTACAGTCCCTCAGTCCACGCTAGGTCATTGCTTCTCATTCTGTGGTCCCTCGGATGCCCAATACCATCCTTCTCCGATCTCAATGGATCTCTAATCTATTGAGAGTGCCATCTTGACCATGCCAAGTGACGCAGCGCAAGCTATTGTTCGACTGCGAATATCGGAAATAATTTTCTACAACCCATTGATAGGAAAGCAAAACTTGTCGTTCCCGAAGGAGACAATGTTTAAATTATTATTGATTAAACAAACTGTCCTAAAACAACTAAACAAATAGTTTAAATAGTTTCCAAAACCCTAAAAACACAAAAGATGAAAACAACCCCAAAACAATGATTAAATTATTTGGAGCCTCCACAAAGACTTTAAATGATGTTTTTTGGGCTCAAAATTGAGCTATTACGGATTCCATCCCGTAACTAATAGTATATTTCTAAACGAGCTTCGATTTAACTAATTAAAGGTCACATGGTTTAACTCAAGTCAAAAGTTATGACCGGTCAATGTTTGCCTGTTCGTGACCACCGATCAAAATGATTCAAAAATTTCAGGCTTTGTTGCTCTGCATCACCAAGCCACAAGCTTTACAAGCTCTTTGTGTGTTCTGACAAGTCCTTGCACATTCAAACACATCAAGTACACTCAAATACATATATCAAATACACACTTCAACTTATACCCTTTTATCCAAACATTAAAACTCAAGCTTACATCGGATCACTTAGAGCACGATTGCATCAAAAAATAGTGTTTAGATTTATCGTTCACAAAAATATACTTGAAGAACTTACTGCCTTATCTTAGTTTTTTTTTTCTCTTTGGACTTCTCTTGTTATTATCATGCAAAGGTTTTGCACCATGATGAATATCCTCTAATAATTTAGCACTACCATCATTGCAAATGGACTTATCCTTTCCATTGATCTTTGTTTCCTTAAAATGACTCAAAATAGAAGTTAATTTACTTTTATTTGAGTCAAACTATCTAACTCAATTATTTGGAGTCGGACTATCTAATTCAGAAGGAATAGGATTATCAGATTGTGTTGCACTTCTATTGGAGTAGTTGATGTTGGGGGTTCAAGCTTTCCCCAGGCCCTTTTCACTAATGGAACTCCTGATATATGCGAAGGAGTGCTTCTTTTGATAAATGCCTACCTTTGTATTTATTTCTGAGATGTTTGGGGTTCTTAGCCAAAGTAGTTGATGTTGGAGGAGTGGACTGTAAATGATATAAAATAAGATTCCTGTATCCAATCATGTTTGAATTGTACTAAAATGGTCATGCTTCTCTTAGATTCCTGTTCTATATAAGAAACAGACTGTTTTTACATGTAAAACGTAACATTGTTTTATAGGAATTTGAATCTTATGACTCTAACAGCAAAGGCTAAGATTATTAACTCATTTAAAATCAAATCTAGTCGTTTGATTAATCTAGACAGGATGAGTTAGTTACTTCCAGTCTTTCTCTATCTGGTCAAAGTGATCAAACTACTCCCAAATCAATAATGTAATAGAAACAAGAATACAAAGATGAATTAATTGAGTTACTAGAAATGATAATTTTTTTAAAAAAATTACTAATATCCAAGAGTTGTATAGTGTAACTCCAACTGACTATAAATTGAGAGAAAATATATTAAGACGGTATGTATATGTCCAAGACCACTAGAACATACATGGATTAGGGTGTAAGGTGTAAGACATAACACAGAGTTCGAAGCAACATTAGTCATTGGAATAACATATGATTAATCAACTCAAATATTGCTAGTGTTCAATGGAGGATATTGACTTCATGTAGCCGACCCCAAATGATTAGGACAAACACAATAATGATAAATGTTTCAATATGGCCAATCATATATTTGACATTTTGACTGCATGTCATAAAATACCTGTTGACATTTTTTTGAGACTAACAAGAGTAATGAACATAAACAAAATTATTGTTAAACTGAAAATTTTAAATTGGGAGGAACTATTGTTGGATATGTTGCAAGTCAGATTGAATTTGATGTGGCAACAAAAGACGAAAGAGACAGATTAAGAGCTTCTTTGTTTAGGTAAGAGTTTGTTTATTTTTTTGCCTGATGGCAACAACTTGCAGGCCAGGTGGAAACAAGAAGAAAAGTTGAAGAATGAGGCAATTGCAATGGTTAATGCTGAAAGAAAAGAAAGAGAACAGCTGGAGATTTCAACCAAATCACAGGAAAATGCATTAAGATTTGAAGCTGAAAATGATCTGCAAAGGTCCAAAAATGAAATACGCAGGCTCGAGAGGCAGATTGCACAGTTGAGGCTTGTCAAAGACTCCACAAACCTCACTGCTCTACACTTGGGAACAGATAAAAGCTATGCTTCCCACCTCTCTGATGGAAGGAAAAAAGTTAATGCCCATATCTTTGCAAAGTTCATGGAGTCACAGGAAACAGAAATGGAAGAACTCCAGCGGGAGCGAGAATGTGTGATGTGCCTGTCAGAGGAAATGTCTGTTGTTTTCCTTCCTTGTGCTCACCAAGTTGTGTGTGTAAAATGCAATGAGCTTCATGAAAAGCAGGGAATGAAAGATTGTCCTTCTTGTAGGACACCAATTCAGCGAAGGGTACGGATACGCTTCTCTGCATGATTCAATATGTTTTGAGTTGAAGTTTGAGAATAATGACTGGCCTGGAAATGAATAAGGCATGATGAACATTTTATGTTGACTGCGTAGTGAAATTCACAATGAATTATGAAGTCACATATCAAACTACCGCTGATCTTCTTCTGTCTTCCCTTCTGTTTCAAAATTATCCTCTCTGATTTAATAGTGGAATGTTTTTTTGCTCTAATTATTCAAATTGTTGTGGATAATCTTTTTGGCCATTACGATCATCTAAAAAACAACAACAGTGTTTTTTTTAATTGATGTTAGGCATAGGAGAAAAAGAGAGACAATGATAGTAAAATCCTACATATTCTTAATGTTTGTTGTTATTTATAGAGTTCTTTTGATGTACTTATCCTTGAAGTTCCCTTTGGTTTTTATATTTATCAAGACATTTTGTAATTGTGTTACATGACAACCACCGGATGATGTCCCATTTCGTATCACTTTATCATCGTATCTCCTCGTATCTTACAATGGACCATTAGTGCTATAGCTTTTTGATTTTTTTTTTTTTTAACCTTCTGATTAGTTTATTCAGTTAACTTTGTAAATCGTCGGGTTGTAAATTCGCCGGAGTCGGACTTTCTTAATAACGCAAATTTGCTTACCGAGAAATTAAACAAGCTTAAATATGGATGATTCAATTAAGCTCAATTTTTTATTTTTTTATTATTTTTATTTATTTATTTATTTATTTATTTATTTTTTTGAAATTAGTTCATTAGAATGTTTATCAATAGGCCTAAACTTAGTTGGCTCCGAGGCAAAAACGAAAGCGAAAGAGCAGAAATCAATACGAGAGGGAATGATGTATGGACCTCACCTGCCCGGTTCACCGTTTTATCCTTTAAATAAATACAAGTTTGGAGAGAGAGGGGGCTATGTGATATATAAAATTTGTTTTTTTTTTATTTTTCCAAAGAAGTCTCAGTAGTAGAGAGAGACTATTGCCTAGGCATCAATCCTAACTGCCTCTTGCTTATTTCACCATCGATTGATTTCTTCTCAAGATGACCTTCCAATTGGTCTTAGAACTGCTGCTCATGACAAACTGTGAGAACGTTGAGATGAGTGTAATCGTTTTTTACTATAGTAAAACTACTCATCGAAGAGTCCAGACAAGAAACCCTCGGTGTAGAAGAGGAGGTTGAAGATTTCTTCGATATGGTTATATTTGCATCCATCTAACATCAATTGAGGACATGGCGAAGATATGGACGAGGAATCTGGTTTATAGGTGGAACTACAATGCAAATTTTTAAATGGTCACTGAATTTCACATATGAGGTGAAATCATCTGTAGTTCCAGTCTGAGTGCAATTACTAGACTTACCTATCCATACATGTAAGAAACTAGGGTGTTAAACATACGAAAGCGCAATGAAAAACATCTAGTTCCCCATAAGATCCATGCGAAAGGAAACTATATACTAAATCTTACATGAGAGAATTATACCTTTGATGCGTGCCCTTCGCAATCCCGAAAGCAACTTTTCTTTGGATGCAGATCTCAGCGCGATCAAGTGTTTGCGCCTCTACGGTATCCACACGAACATGTTCCGTTCGTCTCACGAACTCTCTATCTAGAGAAGAACCAACTTTGTGGTGCTAACCACACAAGGTTATTCGGCCATGAGGAAGGATCAGCTAAGAGGAAGAAGAGGAGGAAGGAGAAGAAGACAAAAAATGAACTTTCTTACAATCAATGGCCAAAATTCTTCCTTTTATACTCCTACGGAATACTAAAAGTTCATTTGGCTCTTGATCTCCCTTTTGCCTCTTGATCTTCTTCATGAATTGACTCTTAGTCATCTTTCATAAAGAGTATTTTTGGTCAAGTCAAAATTGACCTTTCCTCTTCCTTGGTGAATTCAAGTTCACCCAATGAGTCTAACTCATTGAACCTTATCAATCTCAATTGACTCCATGGACATCAATCCAAATTGACTCATGAATCTAATTTAAATTAGACTCAATTCAATAATTGGATCCAATTGAGTCAACTCAATGAGTCTAATTCGGATTAAACTTCTCTTTGTTTTCCTTTTAATAGGTTGGATTATTATATTGGATCAACCATTAACCCAATAACCCAATAAGCTTAATCATCTAATAATTGGGTCTTAGGGCTATCACTAACAATCTTCCACTAGTACTAGTGTCAATCATTACAAAGATGACACCAACACTTTAGATTAACCCATTAATCTAAGATCCTCAGTATTTTAGTCAAACTAAAATATCCATCTCCAAACCAACATGTTATTTGTGTGTGACCTAATAGGCTCTCGTAACATTGACAATGTATCCAAATCAACATTTTAGATACATAAATAATGAGTGACACTTAGCAATGCATCATTGCTACCCAAGTGACGAGAAAGTTGAGATCCGATCTAACCTGTCCGTGGCTATTATCTTGTATGACTCAGTTTCTCTATCTTTGATATCTAGATTGATCAATGAGACATAAACCGTGTCATCCTCTTATCAATCTTTGTGTTTCTTGATCTTCAAGTATACACACTCAAAACAAATAAATTCAATATTTCATATTGACTCATTTGAGCATGACTATGTATTTTTGTGTCCTACTAATCAAGGGACCTACAAATATTATTTCCGTCATTTGGAAGGGATAGATCTCATCTACATCACTCACATCTCTCCGCATAACTCATTGCATACCCATTGATCGACTTTGTAGTCCACCCTGTTGCAGGTGACGTTTGACGATACCAAAGTACACAACTCCTTATATAGGAAACCATAGTGACTTCAGGTCTAAGGACTATTCATACCAATAGTCACATGAGAATGTTTATGACACTCATATAACGATCTATGAAACATTCTCACGACGGGTCTCAGTACATATTCTCTAATATATACCTATGTGTCAACCTAATACCTCATATCCATGACTTGCGAGATTAAGTCATCCGTTGACCTACATGCTAGTCTCAGCGCATTAATATTATCCTTGTATATTAATGCTTGATTAGGAATAATTAAGAGTAACGTTCTATATATCTACAATATCTTACTATCAATTCAGCCAATTGATATGTTGTAGACTAGAACCTACTACCCTAGAACATTATTATATTTATTTATTTGGCATTGAACTGAAATAAATATAATAACCATAACCTTTGCCCTTTAATGAAAAATGAAATATGATACAAAATGTCATAAGTCAATCAACTCTTGATTGCCTTTTAGGGCTTACACTAACATTCTCCTTATGTCACTAGTGTCAATTACTAAACTATCTAATATCCATTGACCTAGTGTGACTATCATGCTTCCTTAGTGCCAAAGCCTTGGTCAAAGGATCCGTAATGTTAGCATTGTTCGGTTCTCTACATATCCTCACACCTCATATATCGATGATCCCTCAAATGAGATGGAATCATTGTAGTATCCAATACCCAAGACTACCATTTAAGTAAAATACATACCCTAACTATGATCTAGAATTGCCCTTGTTAATTTGGAAGCTTGCACCACTGTAACCCTTTACAACAACCACTGTAACCCTTTACAGCAAGCTCTTTATCGCCTCCAAAGATCAACAAATAATCTTGAGTTCTTCTCAAGTACTTAAGAATATTCTTGACTGTTGTCCAGTGACCTTCAACTGGATCTGACTGGTATCTGCTCATCATACTTAATACATACGAGACTTCTAAGCGAGTACAAAGCATGGCGTACATGATAAACCCTATAGTAGATGCATAAGGAATCTAATCCATGCGCTCCCTTACTTCCTTAGAAGAGGGGCATTGAGTCTTCGAAAGACTCGCACCATGTGACATTGGCAGGAATCCCTTCTTAGAATCCTGCATGGCAAAATGTTTAAGCACCTTGTCAATATATATACTCTGACTTAGACCAAGCGATCTATTAGATCTATCTTTATAGATCTTGATGCCTAACATGTAGGCTACTTCACCTAAATCCTTCATTGAGAAACAATTCCCAAGCCAAGTCTTCATTATCTGAAGGGTAGAGCTATCATTTTCAATGAGAAGTATGTCATCTACATACAATATGAGAAAGATGACTGTGCTCCCACTAACCTTCTTGTAGACACAAGGTTCATCTTCATTCTTGATGAAACCAAACGTTTTGATCGCATCATCAAATCGAAGATTCCAGCTTCTAGAAGCTTTCTTTAATCCATAAATGGACCTTTGCAACTTACAAACCTTTCCAGCATGCTTTAGATCTACAAAACCCTCAAGTTGTGTCATGTACACACCCTCGAGTAGATTTCCATTAAGCAATGTGGTTTTGATATCCATCTGCCAGATCTCATAATCATAATAAGCAGCAATAGCAAGCATGATTCAAATAGACTTTAGCATCGCAACTGGTGAAACAGTTTCATCATAGTCTATACAATGAATCTGCTTAAATCCTTTAGCTACCAATCTACCTTTATAGGTATGCATATGACCATCCATGTAAGTCTTCACCTTGAAGACCAGCTTACACCCAATGGGGTTGATCCCTTCAGGTGGATCAACCAAAGTCCATACTTGGTTAGTATACATGGATTCCATTTTGTATCTCATGGCCTCTAGCCATTTCTTAGAATCTAGGCCCTGTGCAACGTCCTGATAAGATGTAGGCTCGTTGAGACCAACTAGCACTACATCACCATTGTCAGACAAGAGAAAAGAATATCTCTCAGGTTGACGACGGGTCCTATCAGATCTGCGTAGAGCTTGTGCTACTTGAACAGGTTGTTGCTCCACAACTTCTTGTGGTGTAATAACATCATGATCCATAACATCTTGTGGTTCCTGTTCAGTTTCCATCAAGGTGTCACTGCTAGTTTGTACATCTTGAATTTCTTCAAGATTGACTTTACTCCCACTAGTTTTTCTAGAAATAAATTCCCTTTCTAGAAAGACATCATTTCTGTCAACAAACACTTTGCCTTATGTGGGATTATAAAAGTAGTATCCCTTTGTTTCCTTGGGGTATCCTACAAAATAACACTTGTCTTATTTGGGTCCTAGCTTATTTGAGACTTGTCGTCGAATGTAAGCCTCACAACCATAAATCTTCATGAAAGACATCTTGGGACTCTTCCCGGTCCATATCATATATGGTGTCTTTATGACAATCTTAGATGGAATGTCGTTAAGTGTGAAAGCGGTCGTCTCTAGAGCATGCCCCCAGAAGGAAGTAGGAAGATCTGTATGACTCATCATCGATCATACCATATCTAATAAATTACGATTTCTCCTTTATGATACACAATTCCATTGTAGTGTTCCAGGTGGAGTGAGTTAAGATATGATCTCACATTCAAGGAGATGACCATGAAATTCTTGGCTAAGGTATTCCCCACCTCGATCTGATCGAAGCATCTTAATAGTCTTTCCAAGTTGGTTTTGTACTTCATTCTTGAATTCTTTGAACTTTTTTAAAAGATTCTGACTTGTGTCTCATCGGATACACGTAGTCGTACCTACTGAAATCATCAGTAAAAGTAATAAAGTAATGGTAGCCTCCTCTAGATTCATACATTTGTATGTATGAGTCCTCACAAGTCATTTGCTCTTTCTCTATGTCCACTAAATGGAGTTTTTGTCATCTTACCTTGAAGACAAGATTCGCATGTCTCATATAATTCAAAATCAAATGAGTCCAAAAGTCCATCCTTATGGAATTGGGATATGCGACTCTCATTTATATGACCCAAGCGACAATGTCAGAGATATGTTTGGTATTCATGTTATAGATTGAGTTATCAAAGTCTAGAACGCAGAGTCCATTCACAAGATGTGCACTATAATAGAACATTTTATTAAAATAAATAGAACAACATTTGCCCTTTATTACAAAGGAAAAACTTTTCTTGTCTAAACAAGAAACAAATATAATGTTCATAGTTAAAGCAGACACATAACAACACTCTTCAAGTTCTAAAATAAATCCAGTGGACAAAGATAAGGAATATGTTCCTATAGCTATAGTAGCAACTCTTGTGTCATTGCCTACTTGTAAGTCAACTTCGCCCTTTGTCAATGATATACTATTTATTAGCCTCTACACATTAGTATAAATGTGAGATGCACATCCAGTATCTAATACCCATGAAGAAGAAATAGATAGATTGACTTCTATAACATATATACCTAAGGCAGAAGTCTCACTTCTCTTCCTTTTCAGTTCCTCTAGGTACACCTTGCAGTTCCTCTTCCAATGTCCGGCCTCACCATAGTGGAAGTAGGTTCATTCCTTAACAACTCAACCTTTGGGTTTCAATGCATGAGTCTTGCCCTTGCCTTTGGCTTGGGTCCTACCTTTATCTTTAAGCTTCCATTTGCCTTTGCCCTTTTGCATCATCAAAATGATACTAGACTTTGTCTTCTCAAGGTTGAGTTTAGTAGTTCTCAACATGCTCAACATCTTAGGCAATGGTTTGTCAATTTCATTCATATTGTAGTTCATTGCAAACTGACTGTAGCTCTCAGGCAATGACTGTAGAATAAGGTCAGTGGTCAATTCTTGACCTAGTAGGAATCCCAACCTTTGTAGATTCTCCACATACCCGATTATTTTGAGCACATAAGGCCCTACGAGACTTCCTTCTTGCATTCTACATTGAAACAGTGCCTTAGAGATCTCAAATCTCTCATGTCTTGCTTGTCCTTGATATAGTTATCTAAGATGTTCAACCATATCATAAACATCCATGTTCTCACGTTACTTCTGAAGCTCAGAGTTTATGGTGGCGAGCATAAGGCATGATACATCTAATGCATCATCTTGATGCTTCTTATAAGTATCCCTATCAACTCTAGTGGTAGTAGTTGGGGGGGGGGGGTGCTTCAAGAATGAGCTGCTCTAGGACGTACAATTTTCTTTCTTGCTTGAGAACTATTCTCAAGTTTCTATACCAGTTTAGGAAGTTAGCTCCATTGATCTTGTCCTTATTAAGGACATATCACAGAGAGAGTGTATTCAATGTACTAGATGACATGGTGGTCTACAACATCAAAATACAGAAAAAGTATCATACTCAGATCATTTAATTAGGCCTTTAATTAAATGATTCTCTCACTGAATTCTAAAGCTTGGTAGAAGCAAGCCTCTGCTTGCTCTAAATCCAATCGCGGTGATATTCATGTGGGACAAGATCTATATTATACCTCATCTTGAGTTAGCTTTGGCTAATTGCCCAATACTTGTATAAATCAGGTAGGCAATGTGTACCATTTGGACAAGATTCATATTATACCTCATCTTGAGTTAGCTTTGGCTAATCGCCCAAGACTAGTATAATTTGAATTACATCGCATGGGTTATGTCTCTAAGTTCTCAATCCAATTGAGGCAACTTAGTTAAGTCACAACCAAAGTCTAATAGTCGGACATCACAATTGTCCTATCACACTCTACCAAGATAAAATGAGTCACTTTGCTTTGGCAAACCTGACTATAAATAATCAAGGTAGTAGTGAGTACCAAACTTTGGTAGATATATAGTAAAAGGACCTAATTATGGTAAAACTACACTTAGCACACAATCATAGAACACATCGACATATATGCAAAATGAAACATGATATGGTTATGACCCCTTAATCTACGATCCTCTTAAGCCAATGAGAAGATCAAAAAGTCAACCTAGGGCTAAGCATCTTCTCCAAGTGCCTCCTTGGTTGTCGTGTGTTGTTGTCCTTCTTCCTTTTTCTCACCGTCGTCCAGTAGACTAATTATTCTCTAATTTGTACATTACAAAACCTAAAGAAATCTCGAGTTACATTCGAGGGTAGTCTAAATGTACAACAAGAGTGATATAAGATGAAGGCACGACACGCAGGTCATATTATGAATTACAATATATACACACATCCAATCACATTGGGGGTTAAAGGCTATAATCATGCACCATGTCATATAACATTCACAATATTTCTATGACATAAAATTTACTATGATTTCTACAAAGACTTATGAGTCACAATGCCACGGCGGTCTATGGAGTTGCATACTCGTTTTATGAGTTGCTGCCATACCCGAGACCTTGAGCCCTAAAATCGACTTTATTTTGTTCCCAACAAGACACCATTGGTCGAGACTTTACTGGTCACAGTACCAACTATGTTTCGTTCCCAAAAAAACAAGTTTGGCCGAGACTCATAATTTGGCCGAGATTCTCAATTATGACCAAAACTCATAATATGACCGAAACTCATAATATGACCGACACTCATAATTTGTAGATCATAGTAAATCTATCATGTAGTTTTATATCACATATAAAATTCTAACAACTTAGTATATCCCTTTGCAAGTGGCTCTGATACCACTGTAAGGAACTAGGAAGCTAAAGACGCGAAAGCGCAGTGGGAAACATCTAGTTCCTCCAGAAGATCCATGCGAAAGGAAACCATATACTAAGTCTTACATGAGAAGATTATACCTTTGATGCGTGCCCTTCGTAACCCCGGCAGCAACCTTTCTTTTGATGCAGATCTTAGCGCGATTAAGTGTCTGCGCCTCTACGGTATCCACACGAACTTGTTCCATTCATCTCACGAGCTCTCGATCTGGAGAAAATCAACTTTGCGGTGCTAGCCACACAAGGTGATTCGGCCATGAGGAAGGACCATCCAAGAGGAAGAAGAGGAGGAAGGAGAAGAAGACAAAAGATGAACTTTCTTACAATAAATGGCCAAAATTCCTCCTTTTGTACTCCCATGGAATACTAAAAGTTTATTTGGCTCTTGATCTCCCTTTTACCTCTTGATCTTCTTCATGAATTGACTCTTAGTCATCTTTCATGAAGAGTCTTTTGGTCAAGTCAAAATTGACCTTACCTCTTCCCTTTTGGTCAAGCCAAAATTGACCTTTCCTCTTCCTTGGTGAATTCAAGTTCACCCAATGAGTCTAACTCATTGAACCTTATCAATCTCAATTGACTCCATGGACATCAATCCAAATTGACTCATGAATCTAATTCAAATTAGACTCAATTCAATAATTGGATCCAATTGAGTCTAACTCAATAAGTCCAATTCGGATTAAACTTCTCTTTGTTTTCCTTTTAATAGGTTGGATTATTATATTAGATTAATCATTAACCCAATAACTCAATAAGCCTAATCATCTCATAATTGGCTCATAGGGCTATTACTAACAATATGTTATGTAAAAAAGGGCTATTTACGGCTACTAGCATTGTTGGGATACCACTTAAACTGGATGAAGCTATAGCATATGGCTCGCGATTGTCAATGGTGAGAATTTGTGTTGAAATTGATGTGTTGAAGCCAAGGGTAGAAGAATTTTGGATTGGTATTGGAACTGAAAGGAGATTGCAAAAGGTGTTGTATGAAAGATTACCTAAATATTGTTTACAATGTTTTCATCTGGGTCATTCGGACGATGAGTGTAGGCTCAATGAGAAACATATTAATTTTACGAGAAGACCCGTGTTGAAGGAGCTTAATAAGAGTGAGAAAACTGAGGGAGAACATTTAATTGATGAGCAAGCTATTGAACAAAGGATGAAGACTCTTGATGAAACTGTTTTGTTCAATGAAGGAATAGGATTGAAACATGTTTCAGTAAGGCAAGAATGGGTACAAAAAAAAAAGCTAAGAATGTTTCTTTTGAAGTAGGTTATTTGAAATATTTTGAGGTGGGAAATTCTTTTTAAGTGCTAGATGTTGGGGATTAGGGGCCGGCTAGAAGGGGGTTGAATAGGCTAGGTCACCCCAATTAGATTACTTCTCTACAAGAAGGTTAGTGCATAGTGGAATATTTTAAAACAATGAAAGCAATAAAGAAAGAATACAAATGCTAACAAGATTGATGTAACGTAGTTTGGAGATTGCTTGCTCCTACTCCACGACTGTCTATAAGGTGGACGATCCCTATCCATCGGATTATCATGGGCGCTGGAATTTCGTTCTGTTTAAATTTTCCCATACAAAAATTATACAAGTACAGAACTATTCCTAGCAATCCGCATGTTCGATCAGATATGTGTTTGATCAATCAAGCAAGTTTTTGAATGATCAAAGCACACCTTGATCGAAGTACAAGATCATTGACCTCTTGTGTTGGTATTCCAAAAAAAATGATACAAAGAAAACTAACTAATTACGCAGAGGGAATTAAAGAACTAGTTGTACTTTTTCTTTGTAAAGACCTCTTGATCTTCTGCCGTATTCCTCTCCTCTTCTTGGACGTCTTGTGGGCGACGATCTACCAAGACAACATCACCCTCCTTCTTTTCTCGATTTCCAAACCGCCGGCTACAAAAGGAGGCTCTAGGATGGGGCACCTTCTAATCTTCTTCCTTCTCTTCTTCTTCCTCTTCTTCAACTTCTTCCTCTTCTCCAAGCCACCGGCCACCAAGTGATCTAGCAATGAGGGGCACCGGCCCAAGTAAGGAGGGGCGCCGACCCTAGCAAGGAGGGGCGCTGACCCTCAAAGATGAGGGGAGGGGCGCCGACCCTAGCTTGGGAAGAATGGTGCTGAACCTAGGTGGAGGTGAAGGTGGCGCCGACCACCAAGGAGGAAGAGGGGAGGTGAGGGGCGCCGACCACAAGGAGAAGGATGTGTGCCGCCAGCCCTAGGAGGAGAGAAGAGAATTGTGGAATTAGGAAAATTAGGTTTTAGGAGCCACAACCTACTCCTTTTTATAGGCTTGCCGTCGATTACAAAGAAAGAAAAATAACAGAATTCTGTTTAGAAAAAGTCTCTCTTTCTATAACCGAATTCTGTTTAGAAAAAATCTCTCTTTCTATAACCAAGTTAACCAAACCAAGTTAAGTTAAACTCAAACCAAATTAAGCCAAACCAAGTTATGGATGGGTTGATGCGAGACTTTATATAAAGGTCACAATAGGGACCTAGAGGAGAAATTGCTTTAGGCCTCCTGATGGGCTTGGGCTTCCTATGTTCGGCCCGAACACCCAACTCAAGTCCATCAATAACCCATACCACTAAAGGGTTATTATTGAACTACCGCACCAATCCCATATTACAATATGTGCTCCTTCTTATCATGAGTGTGTTAATCTCCCTGTGTTTGAGATATCGTATGTCCGTTAATTAATTGAGTTACCGACAACCCAATTAATTAACATCTGATTCCAAGAGTAATATCACTCAACTTTATTATCATACCAGACTAAGTCCACCTACAGGGTTTACATGATAATCCTTATGAGCTCTTCAAGGGGGCATCATGAACCTAAATAATTAGGACACATATTCCTTCTATAATCAACAACACACCATATAAATAATACTATCTCCCAACTTATCGGGCTTATTGATTTAACGAATAAATCTCACCCATTGATAAGTTAAAGAAAATAAATACTAAGTATACGTGCTTGTTATTATATACGGATTAAGAGGACACACATCCATAATAGCAGAGGTTCTGTTCTTTTATGTAGTAAGTATAAATCAAACAACCTCAAATGGTCCTGCTCAATACACACATAGTGTACTAGTGTAATTTTATAGTCAATACAGACTAATACCAAATTACACTACAACCGTTCCAATGGTTTGTCCCAATCCATCTTGGTTGTGAGCTACTATTTATAATTTATAAGGAACAGATAACATGATCTTCTGTGTAACACCACACATCATGTTATCTACAATATAAATTAAATGGATAACTGCATTGACATATATATAAATATAAAATACAAACATTTTGACAAAAGTGATTCTCATTTCAAAAACATTTCAAAACATATATTCATACAAAAGCTAGGCTTATTGATCCTGTCCGAACTAGGAGTCAACGGACACTGGGCACGTGGCGCTCCCTGCTGGATCCTCGAGTGCTCCGGCAAACCTGCAGCAAAATCGAGCCGGGAGGGGTGTCCCGGCGACGGCCCTCCGACGCTCAAGTCAGGCGAGGAATAACAAAAAGGTGGCCTCAAGATGAAGACTTGCATACCTCCGGTGAAGAAATGGAGACCTTTATAGACCTCTCGAAGAAGCCTGGGCGCGCCAATCAAAGCAACCACCTGCTTTTGACCATGCCCAGGTATGGGTCTGTCAGAAGGACCATGCCCAGATATGGGTCTGTCAGAAAGACGTCCATGAGGCCATACTGCTACTGTATCAACCTTTCCACGATGTGACGGCAAGATCCTCCATCGTGCACTCTTGTGTATGGCGTAATCATCAGACATGCCGTTATTGACATCCCATATCCTGAGCCAAACGAATAGGCCGCTCGGCTAACCTTCGTACCCTCGCCCTTATCCTGGCCGAACGGACCACCCGCTCGACCCTTCGGTCCCAGCGCCCCGCTCGGCCATTCGGTTCTCCCGCCTTGGCGTCGGAAACCCCAGCCCATGACTGGGTTATCTTTGGTTCCGCTCGGACCTACTCAGCTGCTCGGCGCGGCCATTAACCGCTTAGTCAGCCCTCCATCTGTCCTCAAGATGAGACCCTTCAGGAAGTGGATCCCCCATTCTTACCGCCGGATCACTTGCCTTCCCTTCAAGTCTAGTCGAAGGAGGCAGTGAGTCCGACTGACTGGACTATGTGTCCGAGCGGGCGATCGCCGCCTTTCCGTAGCTTATAATATCCCTGGGGCCGTTCGGCCCTTCTGCCAAATTCAGCCGCTCGGCTCTTCATTTTGGTTGTCTTGTCGCTCAACGTGGATGTTTGCTTGTCTAAATCTTCTCGAAAATCATGCAAATCCTCTCCATTAAGCCGAAGCATGCGCGGTATGGGCGCCTTAATTGCACCTGGTCACAGAGCGCCACGTGGCTCCTCTTGCGTGGCGGTGATGATCCGTACGATGGGACGGCGACTGCTTTGAAATGGACGGTTAGATGATGACCTTGTCTCCCGTGACCTGCATCCGACGGCGGAGGCCGACCGACCTCAGCCGTATAAAGCCTCCGTCTCCTTCCTTCGCCGCATACTCGCTTGCGCGTTGTCCTTCTGCCTCTTCCTCTGCCGTGACCTCCGACGATCCAGTTCCTGTTTTTCGTCGGCTACCATCTCACCGGTGATCCTTTCCGTCTGTTTCCTTCTCAGTGAGTCTTCTCCCTTCGTTTACAAGGTCTTCCCAACTTGTTTTGCCTCTTTTGTTCCCATTCCTTCGATTTCTTGCTATCTTTTTGCTTCTTCGAGATGGCAAGCTCCTCCGAACCCGTGGTTGGTGTTCATGGCCCTTGGTACCTGACCATGGAGAGTCGATTTGATGAGGAGGGTGCTCGGCGCCTTGTTCGGGCGTATGGGATTCCTGATAACCATGAAATAGTTATAGCCGACCCGACTGACCGGCCCCATGACCCCCCGATCGGCACCATTTGTTTTTTTCTAGACCAATTCCAAGGCGGCCTTAGATTTCCTACTCATCCCTTTATTTTAGAGGTTTGTAATTATTTTCGCATCCCGCTCGGCCAACTTGTGCCGAATTCCTTTAGGCTGCTGAGCGGGGTGGTCGTCCTCTTTAAGCTGCACAGTATCCCACTCGACCCCAAGATATTCCACTATTTCTTCTATCCCAAACAATCCGAGTTGGGCACTTTTATTTTCCAAAGTAGAATAGGCTTCAAATTTTTTGATAATATGCCGACCTCCAACAAACACTGGAAGGAGTTCTTCTTCTACATACGACTTCCCGAGCGGCCAGCGTTTAGAACCAAATGGCAGACCGCTGTGCCGACCCAGCCAGAGCTCGGCAAATTCAGAAGCAGTCCAGCCTACCTTCATGCGGCAAACTGGTTGTCCGGTCAACGGTACAAAATCGACCAGTTGCTTCTCAAGGAGTGGATTATCTCCCGTTCGGGCCAACCTCCCCTACCGCATGGGTAAGGACTCTTTACTTCTTTCACCTTTTTTGTCTAACTGATTTTAATTTCTTCTGCTGCAGCTGAAGTCATGTGGCGCTCCAAGGCTACCGACCATCTGAAATTGAAGGTCGTGGAAATTGAGGCGGCCACCAAAAAAGAGCTCGCCGAGCGGGGTCTCATACCCAGCCGCCCGGCAGATGCAGGAGAGGGGGGGGGGGGGGCGCAGTCTGCCCCTGAAACAGAAGTTACCCCATCCGCTTCAACGGAGGTTGAGGCGGATCCTGTTTCCTCGGCCCCCGCCGAGCTGGGAGTCCCTCAGGTCGGGGATCCACCACTGGAAGTTCGGCGAAAACGTCGAAGAGACTCCAGCCTTCCGCCGACCCAGGAGGGCGAGCCACAGGCACCAATCGGGGTCGCTTCGCCAGATCACACGCCGTCGCGGATCGGGACCCCAGTGACCTCACCTACCGCACAGCCCTCTGGCTCTCCTCCACAGACTCGTCATCGCTTACGACGGTTGGGCGAAACTTCCACCATAGGGGAGTCCTCGTGTCAGGCGACCGCGGCTGAAGAAGCGCCGGCCGGCCACCCGACCATCAAGACCACCCTCCGATTCCCATCGGAGGAATATCTATTGTCCGCCGATCGGCCATCGAGCCCCGTTCACGAAGTAACCCTGACGGGTCCGCTTGCCAAGCTCTTCGAGGACGCCCAGATTCAGGTGGCCCTCATGACGCCCAAGCAGCTGGGCGATAACAACATGCAGCAGGCCACTCAGGTACGCTCATTTTTCTCCCCGTGCCATGTTACCGTTTGGCTCCTGATTTTATTATTTCCCTTATAGCGTTGGGCTGAGCAAATCGCCACTAGCCATCGGCTAGCCGAGTTGGAGGATCTCCTGGAAAAACTCCAAGTGTCGGGAGGTCCCACGGCTGAGCGGGAGAAACAAGCCCTCGAGGCCGAACAGAAGAAGGCCGCCGATCTGGCTTCAGAGGTAGCCCGACTCGAAGACTTGGTGAAGAAGCGTGACGGGGACGTGAAGCGCGCCAGTGGCCGGAAGAGGCGAGCGATTGCTGATCTGGATAAGATGAAAGTTGAAGTCCGGGCTCTAGATCAGCAATCTAAAAAGCTGGAGTCCCAACTGGCTGCCGAATGGGATGGGCGCTCTGCTGAATGCACCAAAGCGAAGGTGGACCAGAAAGTTCTTCAAGATTCACTGATTGCCTCCCGAGCGGCGCTCAGACAATATAAGGAGGGAGAGTCGAGTCGCCTAGCAGCAGCGCGCCAAGAATACCTCCGCTCGGAACGGTTCGGCGCAAAGTTCGGCGGCAACGTCAAGGTCACCATGGCGTACTTGAAGAAGGGTGGCCACCTTCCCGCGGGGATGCACATTCCTGCTTCCGACCTGGCGGCCATGATAGATGATATCCCGGACGCCTTTTTTAATTTTGAGGACCCGGAGTGAGGCGAGCTCTTCTAAGTACTTCCTGTATTTCATCCGCTTTGCGAATGTAAAACTTTTGTTCGTGCCGTTCGGCATAATTGTGTTCCTTTACTTGTATTTTTGTTTACCCTTCATTGCCCCTTTCTATTCTGTTTGATGCTCATTCGTAGAATCAATTAGGCTCCACGTGTTTCTCACTAGACGACCGATCAGGTTAATCAATTGGCTCATTTTCCTCAAAATCGTTTAGCGATTGGCTGTACTGTTTGCATTCAGTGAATGCGAAGTATTGGCAAACCGATGGCCGATCGGACCTAATTAATTTAGTACTTGCGAACGCTCGTTATTTGGCGTCCTTAGTTCCGTCCAAGTTCACAGTCGCGAGTTCGGCACTCGATCTTTGACGGAGCTCGTCGGCCTTCCGCTCGGACGTTTATAGACGCCGGCTCGTCTCTCGATCTTTAACGTCGGTGCTCGCCGGCGCAGATATTTATAGCCGATCGGCGCGGCTCTCGATCTTTAACGACGGGGCTCGTCGACCTTCCGCCCGGACATTTATAGACGCCGGCTCATCTCTCGATCTTTAACGTCGGAGCTCGACGGCGCGGATATTTATAGCCGATCGGCGCGGCTCTCGATCTTTAACGACGGGGCTCGTCGACGCGGATATTTATAGCCGATCGGCGCGGCTCTCGATCTTTAACGACGGCTATATTTATAGCCGATCGGGCTCGATCTTGACGACGGTGCTCGCCGGGCGGATATTTATAGCCGATCGGCGAGGCTCGATCTTTAACGTCGGAGCTCGTCGACGCGGATATTTATAGTCGATCGGCGCTCGATCTTTAACGACGGTGCTCGGCGGATATTTATAGCCGATCGGCGCGGCCCTCGGCTGCTCTCGATCTTTAACGACGATGCTCGTCGGCGCGGATCGTCTCTCGATCTTTAACGGCGGTGCTCGTCGGCGCGGATATTTATAGCCGATCGGCGGCTCGATCTTTGACGACGGTGCTCGTCGCGGATATTTATAGCCGATCGGCGCCTCGATCTTTAACGACGGTGCTCGTCCGCCTTTATAGCCAGACGGCTCGGCTCTCGATCTTTAACGCCGGAGCTCGACGCGCGGATATTTATAGCCGATCGGCTCGGCTCTCGATCTTTACGGCGCGGATTTTATAGCCGATCGGCGCGGCTCTCGATCTTTAACGACGGTGCTCGGCGCGGATATTTATAGCCGATCGGCGCGGTCTCGATCTTTAACGACGGTGCTCGTCGGCGCGGATATTTATAGCCGTTCGGCTCGATCTTTAACGACGGGCTCGTCGACGCGGATATTTATAGCCGATCGGCGCGGCTCTCGATTTTAACGACGGTGCTCGCGGCCTCCGCCGGACATTTATAGACGCCGTCTCGCCTCTCGATCTTTAACGAGCTCGACGGCGCGGATATTTATAGCCGATCGGCGCTCTCGATCTTTAACGACGGTGCTCGTCGGCGCAGATATTTATAGCCGATCGGCGGCTCTCGATCTTTAACGACGGTGCTTTTCGGCGCAGATATTTATAGCCGATCGGGCTCTCGATCTTTAACGACGGTGCTCGGCGCGGATATTTATAGCCGATCGGCGCTCTCGATCTTTAACGACGGTGCTCGTTGGCGCGGATATTATCGGCGCGGCGCTCGATCTTTAACGACGGTGCTCGTCGGCGCGGATATTTATAGCCGATCGGCGCTCTCGATCTTTAACGACGGGCCTCGTCGACGCGGATATTTATAGTCGATCGACGCGGCTCTCGATCTTTAACGACGGTGCTCGCCGGCCCGCCCGGACATTTATAGACGTCGGCTCGCCTCGATCTTTAACGCCGGAGCTCGACGCCGGATATTTATAGCCGATCGGGCGCTCGATCTTTAACGACGGGGCTCGTCGACGCGGATATTTATAGCTGATCGGCGCGGCTCTCGATCTTTAACGACGGTGCTCGTCGGCGCGATATTTATAGCCGATCGGCACGGCCTCGATCTTTAACTCGTCGGCCCGGATATTTATAGCCGATCGGCGCGGTCTCGATCTTTAACGACGGTGCTCGCCGGCCTTCCGCCCGACATTTATAGACGTCGGCTCGTCTCTCGATCTTTTACGTCGGTGCTCGACGGCGCGGATATTTATAGCCGATCGGTGCTGCTCTCGATCTTTAACGACGGTGCTCGTCGACGCGGATATTTATAGCCGATCGGCGCGGCTCTCGATCTTTAACGACGGTGCTTGTCGGCGCGGCTCTCGATCTTTAACGACAGTGCTCGTCGGCGCGGATATTTATAGCCGATCGGCGCGGCTCTCGATCTTTAACGACAGGGCTCGTTGACGCGGATATTTATAGCCGATCGGCGCGGCTCTCGATCTTTAACGACGGTGCTCGTCGGCGCGGATATTTATAGCCGATCGGCGCGGCTCTCGATCTTTAACGACGGTGCTCGTCGGCGCGGATATTTATAGCCGATCGGCGCGGCTCTACGGTTTAACGTCTGGGCTAGACGGCTCTGGCTAATTTTGACGCTTCCGTTCGGCGAAGCTTTTTGCCCTCCTTTTTATCACTTTTGGTTCCTTTCACCCAGCTTGGATAACGTACTCTTGGCCGAATGGCTCAGGGTCTGCTTCGTCGAGCATTTTGGCTAGGATAATATACCTCCGTCCGAATGGTACGGGGCCTTCAATTTTAGAGCGCTTGGCCCGACCCATTTACCTCCGGCCGAGCGGCTCGGGGCCTTCGTTCTTTTGTTGGCGATGCCTTATTTGTTCTCTTGATTTTTCGTTTCTGCATTTCAAGTATTCAGTCGAAAAAAGTACACAAGATGATTTACATAGGCACACCTTTCACCCTGCCCGGTAAGGCTGGAGGTGGTTCGCGCTCCACGGCCTATCTAGCTGCCGACCTTCCTCATCCTCCAAATAATACGCTCCCGAGCGGAGCTTCTCGATGATTTTGAAGGGACCTGCCCACGGAGCTTCAAGCTTGCCGACTTCACTGACCGGCTTGACTTTCTTCCAGACAAGATCGCCAACCTGGAATGATCTGGGAATGACGCGCCGGTTGTAGTTTTGCTTCATCCGCTGACGGTATGCCATCAGCCGGACGGACGCCTTTGCCCTCTCCTCTTCTACCAAATCCAGCTCCATGTTCCTCCGTTCGGCGTTGTCATCATCGTAGCTCTGGATCCGGGCGGACTCAACGCCGACTTCAACCGGAATGACGGCCTCGCCGCCATATACCAAATGGAACGGTGTGACTCCTGTCCCTTCTTTTGGCGTCGTTCGGATGGCCCACAAGACGCTCGGCACTTCATCCGGCCAACTTCCTCCCAAATGGTCGAGCCGAGCGCGCAGAATACGGAGAATTTCCCGGTTGGCCACTTCAGCTTGACCGTTGCTCTGAGGATAGGCCACGGACGTGAAATGTTGCTCAATGCCGTAGCTTTTGCACCAATCCTCTAACATCCTCCCTGTGAACTGCCGCCCGTTGTCGGACACTAGTCGGCGAGGGATGCCGAACCGACAAATGATGTGTTGCCAGATGAATTTTTTAACCATTTGTTCAGTGATCTTTGCTAGCGGCTCGGCCTCCACCCACTTGGAGAAATAGTCTACCGCCACTAGTAAGAATTTCCTCTGCCCTGCCGCCATCGGAAATGGACCGACAATATCCATTCCCCATTGGTCGAATGGGCATGAAACGCTTGACGCCTTCATTTCTTCGGCCGGTCGGTGGGAGAAGTTGTGATACTTCTGGCATGAAAGGCAGGTAGATACTGTCCGAGCGGCATCTGTTTGTAAAGTTGGCCAAAAGTATCCGGCCAAGAGAATCTTCTTGGCCAACGAGCGCCCGCCCGGATGACCCCCGCATGATCCTTGATGTACTTCCTGGAGGATGTGTCGAGTCCTCCGAGCTACACATTTCAAGAACCGCGAGAAAGCTTTAGAAGTCGATCTCCGATGAGTAAACCGACCGCTCTTCTTCCGAGGAGCCGCGCATATTCATCGGAGGGTGGTGCCCGAACGGAGAAATTCTATAATAGGTGTCCTCCAGTCGCTTGGAAACGTGAGGCCTTGCATCCGGTCGACGTGCGCCACCAACAGTACTTTTTCAATTGGTTGCTGAATGGCAACTGGCGTTATTGAACTCGCGAGTTTGGCTAACTCGTCTGCCGCCTGGTTCTCCGTTCGAGGGATCTTCTGAATAAGAACCTCTCGGAAAGTAGCTTTGAGCTTTTCAAAGGCCTCAACGTAGAGTTTAAGCCGAACACTGTTGATTTCAAAGGTGCCAGAAAGTTGTTGAGCGGCCAACTGTGAATCCGAATAGAGAGTCACCCGACTGGCACCCACATGTCGGGTTGCCTGCAATCCGGCTATGAGGGCCTCATACTCTGCTTCACTGTTGGTAGCTTTGTAATCCAGCCGGACGGATAGGTGCACCTTCTCTTCTTCAGGTGAGATCAGCAATATTCCCATCCCACTTCCGAGCCGAGCGGAGGACCCATCCACATATATTCTCCACATAGCTTCCGGCTCTGGCCTTTGCACTTCAGTCACAAAATCAGCCAAGGATTGTGCTTTGATCGCCGAGCGGGGCTGGTATTGGATGTCAAATTCACTTAATTCTGTCGTCCACTTGATGAGCCGTCCGGACGCTTCTGGGTTCAACAGTACTCTTCCGAGTGGACTGTTCGTCCGGACAATGATGGTGTGAGCCAAGAAATACGGTCGAAGGCGCCGAGCGGCTAGAATCAAAGCAAAGGCCAACTTCTCGAGCCCGGTGTAACGAGATTCAGCATCTTTTAAAATGTGGCTTAGAAAATACACCGGCTGCTCTTCGCCGCTTGCCCTCACAAGTGCTGAGCCTACAACATGCTCAGTTGACGACAGATTAATATAAAGTGACTCACCTCCGATCGGCTTGGCTAGCACTGGCAGAGAATTAAGGTATGTCTTCAATTCTCCGAACGCTCGGTCACATTCTTCATCCCACTGGAACTTAGTAGCCTTGCGCAGATCTTGAAGAATCCGGTCGGCGGTTTTGGAGATGAATCTGGACAAAACAGTTATCCGACCGGTCAACCTCTGCACTTCTCTTGTATTTCTTGGGGCGGCATGTCTTGCAGAGCTTTCACCTTGTTGGGATTTGCTTGATTCCCCGCTCGGTCACTATGTACCCCAAGAAACGCCCTCCTTTTGCTCGACAGGCACTTCGGGATTTAGCTTGACTCCATATTTGCGCACTCGGAAGGTTTCTTCCATGTCCTTGAAAAGATCGGCCGCTCGGACGGATTTGATAAGAATGTCGTCCACATAGACTTCCAGATTACGTCCGATCTGCTCCTTGAACACTTTGTTCATCAAGCGTTGATAGGTGGCCCCGACATTCTTCAATCCGAACGACATCACATTATAGCAATATGTGTCGTCGACCGTTACGAAGCTTACTTTTTCTTGATCTTCCCGGCGAGCGGCACTTGATGATATCCTTGATAGGTCAAGCATGCAAATTAATTCGCACCGGCCGTAGAGTCCACCAACTGATCTATCCAGGGCAGAGGATAGAAGTCCTTGGGGCATGCTTTGTTTAAGTCCCGAAAGTCGATGCAGATCTCCACTTGCCGGCTTGGAGACCAATACTACATTGGCCAGCCACTCGGGAACTGCACCTCGCGTATAGAAGTTTTTCTACTCCGCCCGGATGATGGCATTCTGCTTGACACTGAAATCCCTTTTTCTCCGCTTCATCGCCGAGTCCGGACATGCAATTCATGCCGCTAGGCTCAAATTCGGTAACTCATGTGTCGACTGCACGAAGACATCATGATTTCGTTGGAGGCATTGGATCAGTTCCTCCTTCCTCCTCCATATCGAGGCGATAAAAGTTGTAGCCTCCGATCGGGTCGGATTTCTTCTTTTTCTTCATAAATTAAAGAGGGCGGCTTTTCAGTGATGGCATTTACCTCGATTCGAGGCGCCTTCCGAGCAGAGTTGGATTCTGCTCGGACCATCTCGATATAGCATCGTCGAGCTGCTAACTGATCTCCCCGTACTTCTCCCACTTTGTCTTCGACGAGGAACTTCATCTTCTGGTGGAAGGTTGAGACGACCGCTCGAAATTCGCCGAGCGCCGGTCGTCCCAAAATGACGTTGTAGGACGAGGGAGAGTCGACCACCACGAAATTTATTGTCCTGGTCCTCCTGAGCGGCTCCTCTCCCAGCAAGGTAGCCAGCCGGATCTGTCCGACCGGCTGAACCTCGTTGCCCGTAAACCCGTAGAGGGGGGTCGTCATGGGCTGCAGCTCGGCTCGATCAATTTGCAGCTGATTGAACGCCTTCCTGAATATGATGTTGACCGAGCTCCCTGTGTCAACAAATACGTGGTGAATAGTGTAATTTGCTATTACCGCTTTAATGAGCAGAGCGTCGTCGTGGGGCACTTCAACTCCTTGTAAGTCCCCGGTGTTGGTGCAACCTTAGGTCAAGGTTGACCTGGTTGACCTGACTCGAGTTGACTTGACTCGAGTTGTATTTTGATGTTTGACTTAGGAAGATTGTTGGTGCAACCTTAGGTCAAGGTTGACCTAGTTGAGTTGTATTTTGATGTTTGACACTCGTGGAAGAGTTGTATTCTTGATATGGGAAAGAATAGATGTTGGGAGACTTCGCATTGGAAAAGTACAAGCAGGGAGGTTGACACGGAAAAAGTCCAAGTATGGAGACTTGGCAACGGAAAAGTCCAAGCAGGGAGCTTGGCACTGGAAAAGTCCAAGTATGGAGACTTGGCACTGGAAAAGTCCAAGCAAGGAACTTGGCACGCGAAAAGTCCAAGTATGGAGACTTGGCACTGGAAAAGTCCAAGTATGGAGACTTGGCACGGAAAAGTCCTAAGTGGGATGTTAGGCAGTGTGGAAAGTCCTGGTGAGTGAAGCCAGGCAGTGGGAAAGTCCTAACTGGGATGTTAGGCAGTTGGAAAGTCCTGGTGAGTGAAGCCAGGCAGTGAGAAAGTCCTAACTGGGATGTTAGGCAGTTGGGAAGTCCTGGTGAGTGAAGCCAGGCAGTGAGAAAGTCCTAACTGGGATGTTAGGCAGTGTGGAAAGTCCTGGTCAGTGAAGCCGGGCAAGGGAAAAATCCAGATGGATCAAGGGTGATCGGACTGTTAGAGTGTATACTAAAAGCCTAGCTTTTGGTATAAACATTTATCTAGAAATAAGAATCACATTGGTCAAATATCTACATTTATGATAAATGTAGTTGTTCAATTAATTTATATTGTAGATAACATGGTGTGTGATGTCACACACAGAGGATCATGTTATCAATACCTTATAAATTATAAACAGTAGCTCACGACCATAAATGGAAAGGAACAAACCATTGGAAGGTCGTAGTGTAATTATGTATTAGTTTATCTTAACTATATAATTACACTAGTACACTTAGAGTGTATTGAGTAGGACCATTAGAGGTCGTTTCTTTTATACTGACTTTATAAAGAAACAAAGACCTCAGTTATTATGGAAGTGTGTGCTCTTAATCCTAATATAATAACGAGCACATATATTTGATATTTATTTCTTTAATTTATCAATGGGTGAGATTTAGTTCGATGAATCAATAAGTCCGATAAGTTGGGAAATGATATCACTTATAGTGTGTGTTGTTGATTATAGAAGGAAACTGTGTCCTAGTGATCTAGGTTGAGAATGTCCCCAAGAGGAGCTCATAAGGATTGTCATGTTAAACCCTGCAGGTGGACTTAGTCCGACATGACAATGAAGTTGAGTGGTACTACTCTTGGAGCTAGATATTAATTAAGTGAGTTGTCAGTAACTTACTTAATTAGTGGACATTTGTTATCTTAAACACAGGGAGACTAACACACTCATAATAAGAAGGAGCCCAAAATGTAATTTGGGATTGGTGCGGTAGTTCAATAATAGTTCTTTAGTGGAATGAATTATTATTGATGAAATTAAGTTATGTGTTCGGGGCGAACACGGGATGCTTAATTTCATCGGGAGACCAAAACCAATTCCTCCTCTCGGTCCCTATCGTAGCCTCTAGTATATAGAGATTTATACCCACCGTATACCCACCTTCTTACCCATCCAATGGGGCCGGCCAAGCTAGCTTGGAACCCAAGCTAGGGCCGGCCAAGACCAAGTGGATGAGTCATGTAGGTGGCCGGCCAAAGCTTGGGTCCCAAGCTTAGGTGGTCGGCCACTAGAATATTAAAAAGGATTTTATTAAAATTATTTCTTATGTGGATATCATGATTTTAAAAGAGATCTAGTTAAAAATTAAAATTTCCTTTTATAACTTTCTACAAAGATTAAGAGAAGAGATTAATCTCTTTCCTTATTTGTAGTTTAAAAGGATGGTTTTAATTTTGGTAAAAACTTTCCTTATTTGTAAATCATCTACATGATTAAAGAGAGTTTAAAATTTGAAATCTTTCCTTATTTGTTGATTAAAGGAGGATTTTAAATTTTAAGAAAACTTTCCTTTTAAACATATTCATGATTTAAAGAGAGTTTAAAATTAAATATTCTCTTTATAAGTTTCTACAAAAGATTAAGAAAAGATTTGATATCTTTCCTTATTTGTAGATTGAAAGAGATTTTAATTTTAGAGATAACTTTCTTTTATCCACATGTTTAAAAGAAAGATTTTAATTTATTAAATTTCCTTTTTATAAACCAATCATGAAGGATAAAATTATTGGAGAAATTTTATAAATTTCTGGAAACAAATTAGGAAGTTTTAATTCTTGTTTAATTAAAACTCTCCTTGATTTGAGGAAATAAGTGGTCATCCATGTTTAAGTGAGAAGAAAATTATTTTAATTAAAATAAATTTTTCCTTTTCATGACAAAAGAATTAAGGAAGTTTTAATTAAATTTCCTTATTTGCCAAGACCAAGGATTATAAAAGAGGGGTAGAGAAGGCTTCATGGTGAACAACCTCTATTATTTTCTCCCTCTTTTCCTTGGTGTGGTGGCCTTCCCTTCTCTTCTCTCCATCTTGTGGCCGGACCTCTCTTCCTCATTGAAGATCAAGTGGTGGCCGGATTTTAGCTTGGAGAAGAAGGAGAGAAAGCTTACATCCCTTGGAGCTTGATTGGTGGGAAAAGATCTTCATCTCTTGGAAGCATAGTGCTTGGCCGAAACTTGAAGAAAGGAGAAGAAGGTGCTTTGGTGGTTTCTCATCTCGAAAGATCGTTGCCCACACAACGTCCGAGGTTAGAAGAGGAATACGGTAGAAGATCAAGAGGTCTTTCTAAAAGGTATAACTAGTAATTTTTCTTTCCGCATCATACTAGTTATTTTTGGAAATAATACCAAATACAAGAGGCATGCGATTCTAGTATTTCAAATATGTTTTTCGATGTTGTGTTCTTTTATTTTTTTTCCTTGTGATTTGATTGTTCTTTTCGGTTAACCTAAAGTTATTTTAGGAAATTAAATATTAGCTTTCCATAAAAGGTTTTGTCTAGTCGGTGGTGGTTGCTCCCATATCCAAGAAGGCCATGTGCCTCGCCACGTCAGTACTGGGAACCAATTATGGAAATTAATATTTAATAGAATTAATAACTTAAGGTGATTTGGGTCGAACGTGTTAAGTTCCGCAGGAGACCCAAGTCAAAACCTAAAAGAACGAATAGATTAAGTTTTGGATCAAACGTGTTAAGTTCCGCAGGCGATCCAAAATTTAATTTAAAAGAACACATGGTAGCTAGGAAAAGGTTCAGACCTTTGTACAAAATTTTTGTACAGTGGAACCTCTAGGTTTTCCGAGTAGCAACCAACAATTGGTATCAGAGCTAGGGTTTTGCATCTGTGTATTTGGTATTAGTTTAATTATGCACATGTCATACATAATTTAGGCAGGTTAATAGTAGGATGTGCTAACTTTGTGGATGCAGGATCCAACTATTATGACTTATAGTTATTATGTGTGTGATTGGACCCTTGGACATGTCAAGGGCATTTTATTGTGTGTGCATGATTGTATTATAAAATACAGCAGGAGCTGTATTTAGTTTTATTAGGATTTTATTTTTGATCTAGATACATGTACATTCCTTTTATGGAATATAGGATCAAAAATGTAAAATTCTATTTATGTCGCGGATCTAATCTTGCAAAGGACCAGAGGCGCAGCGGAACTAGGAGCAAGATGGATGCGACAGCTAGACCCGATAGCGGTGGCCAAATATGGCGATGACAACAGCTTGGGATGACAACACACGGAGGACAACTAGAGATAAAAGCCATAATAGTTGAAAATTAGATTTTCTATTTATTGCTTTTATATTGTGCTGTGTGTGCATGTTGGTTTACATATTTAGTAGGCTAGCATAGTTAAAATTCCTCATTTATAAATAACTAAGTGGGAGAGGGATTTTTAAGTAAATCCCATGGTCTCCATTACTGGTTTGTAAGTGATGCAAACAAGCTTGCGCATTGGCTCTGAGTGCATTCCTCCATAACGGATGAGCTTGTTTGTGGATCACTAGAACATACTTCCATTTTTGGATGACTATAGGAAGTTAATTAAGAGCGTGTGATCTTCCCCAACGGAAGGGGCATAATCTTATTAATGGACTTAGTGTCAAGTAATGGTATACACTTAGACACATCTAATAGTATCCTCCCCATCGGAGTCACTGCTATTATTTGTGTGACCAAATGAAACCAACTATTAATTTGTCATAAAACTAGGTTGACAAGATAATAAAATTAAAGGGTTAAAACCCCTCTTACAAATGATTGATTTTGTATACGTCCACACTAACGTGGCATACAAAATTAACGGTGTTTGAGATAATTTTATTTGTCATAAAGATACATTGACAAGATAGTTAATGGGTAAAACCCTCCTTTTACAAATGTTGAATTTGTATACGTCCACACTAACGTGGCATGCAAAATTCACGGTGTTTGAGGTGTTGGTAAATTTAAATAATATTGTTTGAGGAATCAATGTTATTTTAAATTCAAAGAGTTTTGACCAAATATTTGATCAAAGACAGATCAACTATTAATTTTATTCGTCATAAAGTAAAGTTGACGAGATAATAAAATTAATGAATAAAATCTCCTCTTCGATTTTGTATACACAAAATTCATGGAGATTTTAAGGAGTTGATCTTGACCAAATGTTTTTGTGATTCTTAGGATGTTTGTCAATCCCTAGTAGTCATACTATAGAAAAAGACTTAGTAGTCCCAATTGTAATGATTGGAAATAGGACTTGGACATTAAGGTAGACTGTCTTCTTAGAACTAAGAACAATTTAGGTGTATTTAATTCATTAGTTGAAACATGTCTAGTGGTGTTATCTACCAGAACCTGGAGTGTAGATACAAGATGCCATTAATTATGTCTGCAATTCATTGCAGGGTTCCAGGAAACCCGACAACTAAATGAAAGGTAAATCACCGTCCACATAGGCACTACTGTAATAGTGGTAACTGTTGCAGTGGGAGATGTTTATCCTTTGATAAGAATAAAATATGGATTTTAAGTAATTGTCTTTACGTACCAAGTTTAGAAAGAACCTGATTTCAGTTTCTAAACTATTATAGATATTATGTCTATTTTGATAACAAAGTTGTTATCAAGAAAAATAGGAAAGTTATCTATTCTGGTATGATGGTTGACAATTTATAATCCAATAAACTCCCACAATGCAACAAATGGAAATTAGTAACACATCTTCTAATTTTAAGAGAAAGCAACCTTCGAAAATGAACCAATTATATCTTTGGCATCTAAAGCTAGGTTATACTTGAGTAGGATTCATTGGTAGCTGATGAACTTTTGGGTTCATTGGTAGTGGAAATCTTTCCAACCTACGAGTCTTATTTGGAAGGAAAATAACCAAGAAGCTTTTAAGTCCAAGGGGTATGGAGTCAAAGATATGTTGAAAACGGTTCATTCTGATTTGTGTGATCCTATGACTATCCAGACAAGAGGTAGTATTGAATATTTTGTCCATTTAATAGACAACTATTCAAGATACAAATAAATTTACTTAATGTACCGCAAGACTAAGTACTTTGATTAGTTCAAAGAGTACAAAGTTGATGCGGAGAAATGTTAAAGTAAAAAGTCACTATGGAAGATCGTAGTGGCAAGTACCTCTTAAGAGATTTTAGGAGTCACTTATCAGAAGTTGGATTTCAATCCCAACTAACTGCATCTGGTACACCCCAACAGAATGATGTAGTAGAAAGAAGGTAAAGGACTCTTATGGAATAATTAGATAGATGATGAGTTATTCAGAAAATTACCAAATTTATTTTAAGGATAAACTCTGAAAACGAAAGTGAACATAGTACCTTCCAAGTTAGAACTCTGTACTCATATAGAATTGCTGAATAGGTGAAAACCTATTTTGAAGCATATTCGGGTAATCCAACACATATGTTAAAAAGAGACAATGATAAGTTGGATAGGAGTTCACTTGTTTGTTATCCTAGATAAACAAAAGTAGGTTTATAGTCTTAAAAATCAGAAGGTCATTGTTGGCATCAATGACTGATTTTTAGAAAAGGACTATATAATGAACCACGTGCTCATAAGTAAATTTGTTCTTAAGGAAATAATAAAGGACATGTCTAACCTAGTACCAACTGTACAAGATGAGATACCACAAGAAAACTGCAACACGTATCACAAATGATACACAATTGCATAAAGTGTCTTGTCACAGTGGGAGGGTAAATAGGTTCATGTTTTGGGAGAGTTTTTGGACTCGATCCCTGAAGGACATAAACCTGATCTCCGGACATATGACGAAGCACTCCAAGATAAATATGCAGCATCTTGGCAAAGAGTAATGAATAATAAAATTAGAATATATGTATTCTAATAAAATCTGGAAGCTTATAGAACCACCAAGTGGTGTAAAAGCCTTTGGGTGTAAAAGGTCTATAATAGGAAAAGAGGGATAGACAGGAAGGTTGAAACCTTCAAAGCAAGGCCTGATGAAAAAGGAAACTTTTTCACTGGTAGCCATGCTTAAGTCTATCCGGATTCTTTTATCTATTTGGCAAGTGGATGTCAAGACAGCATTCCTTAATGGAAGTCTTGAAGAAAGCATCCATATAAAGCAACCAGAAGGGTTCATTGCAAAGGGCTGAGAGCATCTTGTGTAAAGCTCAATCAGTCTATGGACTGAGGCAAAGCTTCAAGGTCTTGGAACATCCGGTTTATCAAAGTAATTCAGACCTATGGATTTATTTAGTAACCGGATAAGTCTTGTGTATACAAAAGGTGCGATGGAAGCGTGGTGGTATTTCTTGTACTATACGTAGATAACATTTTTGGTAGTTGGAAACAATATCAAAATGTTGTCAGAAGTAAGGGTATGGTTGTCTAAACAATTAGATATAAAGGACTTGGGAGAATGTATATATTCTTGAGATCAAAGTAATAAGGGATCGCAAGAAAAGAATATTTTACTTATCCCAAGCTTCATACATCGGAAAAATCCTTGCTCGTTTTAAAGCATGCAAAACTCCAAGAAAGTTTTCTTACCTTTTCAGGATGGAGTAACTTTATCTAAAGATATGTCTCTGTAGACATTAAAGGAGATAAAGGAAATAAAGGCAGTTCTTTATGCTTCGGCTGTCGGAAGCCTAATGAATGCTATGCACGAGATAAGAAATCTGTTTTGCCAAGGGCATAGTTGGCAGATATCAAAGTAACTCTGGACAAGGACAGTGGACTGCAGTAAAGCATATATTGAAGTACCTTAGATGCACTAGAGATTATATGCTAGTTTACAAGGCAGTTATTTTGGTCCTTGTGGGTTGCATGGATTTTGACTTCCAATCGGATAGGGACAATAATAAGTCAACCTCGGGGTTTTGTGTTTACTTTAGGAGGTAAAGTCATAACTATGGAAGAGTGATAAGCATAGGTGTTTTTCTGGACTCCACCATAGAAGCTTAGTATATGGCAAGCCTCTGAGGTAGCCATAAAAGCTGAATGACTTAATAACCTCAAGATAGACTTAGATATGATTTCTGGTTTGTCCAAAGATTATTACAATTTATTGTAATAATATTGGTGCAGTAGCAAACTCGAAGAAACCATAAGTCTATAAAGGCAAGTAAACACAATAGAGCGCAAGTACCACCCAATACGAGAAATCGTATAAACGAGGAGAAGTTGTTGCTGCCTAGAATGCATCAGATGATGACCTATAGATCTTTTCACTAAGGTCCTTAAGGCGAGAGCTTTTGATGGACATGTTGAAGGGTTGGGAATCAGATGTATGGCAGCAGATATGACAGCTTAGTCTTTTAGTATAAGTGGGAGATTGTTAGAGTGTATACTAAAAGCCTAGCTTTTGGTATAAACATTTATCTAGAAATAAGAATCACATTGGTCAAATATCTACATTTATGATAAATGTAGTTGTTCAATTAATTTATATTGTAGATAACATGGTGTGTGGTGTCACACACAGAGGATCATGTTATCAGTACCTTATAAATTATAAACAGTAGCTCACGACTAAGATGGAAAGGAACAAACCATTGGAAGGTCGTAGTGTAATTAGGTATTAGTTTATCTTAACTATATAATTACACTAGTACACTTAGAGTGTATTGAGTAGGACCATTAGAGGTCGTTTCTTTTTATACTGACTTTATAAAGGAACAAAGACCTCAGTTATTATGGAAGTGTGTGCTCTTAATCCTAATATAATAACAAGCACATATATTTGATATTTATTTCTTTAATTTATCAATGGGTGAGATTTAGTTCGATGAATCAATAAGTCCGATAAGTTGGGAAATGATATCACTTATAGTGTGTGTTGTTGATTATAGAAGGAAACTGTGTCCTAGTGATCTAGGTTGAGAATGTCCCCAAGAGGAGCTCATAAGGATTGTCATGTTAAACCCTGCAGGTGGACTTAGTCCGACATGACGATGAAGTTGAGTGGTACTACCCTTGGAGCTAGATATTAATTAAGTGAGTTGTCAGTAACTTACTTAATTAGTGGACATTTGTTATCTTAAACACAGGGAGACTAACACACTCATAATAAGAAGGAGCCCAAAATGTAATTTGGGATTGGTGCGGTAGTTCAATAATAGTTCTTTAGTGGAATGAATTATTATTGATGAAATTAAGTTGTGTGTTCGGGGCGAACACGGGATGCTTAATTTCATCGGGAGACCAAAACCAATTCCTCCTCTCGGTCCCTATCGTAGCCTCTAGTATATAGAGATTTATACCCACCGCATACCCACCTTCTTACCCATCCAATGGGGCCGGCCAAGCTAGCTTGGAACCCAAGCTAGGGCCGGCCAAGTCCAAGTGGATGAGCCATGTAGGTGGCCGGCCAAAGCTTGGGTCCCAAGCTTAGGTGGTCGGCCACTAGAATATTAAAAAGGATTTTTATTAAAATTATTTCTTATGTGGATATCATGATTTTAAAAGAGATTTAAAAAAATTAAAATTTCCTTTTATAACTTTCTACAAAAGATTAAGAGAAGAGATTAATCTCTTTCCTTATTTGTAGTTTAAAAGGATGGTTTTAATTTTTGGTAAAAACTTTCCTTATTTGTAAATCATCTACATGATTAAAAGAGAGTTTAAAATTTGAAATCTTTCCTTATTTGTTGATTAAAGGAGGATTTTAAATTTTAAGAAAACTTTCCTTTTTAAACATATTCATGATTTAAAAGAGAGTTTAAAAATTAAATATTCTCTTTTATAAGTTTCTACAAAAGATTAAGAAAAGATTTGATATCTTTCCTTATTTGTAGATTGAAAGAGATTTTAATTTTTAGAGATAACTTTCTTTTTATCCACATGTTTAAAAGAAAGATTTTAATTTATTAAATTTCCTTTTATAAATCAATCATGAAGGGATAAAATTATTGGAGAAATTTTTATAAATTTCTGGAAACAAATTAGGAAGTTTTAATTCTTGTTTAATTAAAACTCTCCTTGATTTGAGGAAATAAGTGGCCGGCCATGTTTTAGTGAGAAGGAAAATTATTTTAATTAAAATAAAATTTTCCTTTTCATGACAAAAGAATTAAGGAAGTTTTTAATTAAATTTCCTTATTTGCCAAGACCAAGGATTATAAAAGAGGGGGTAGAGAAGGCTTCATGGTGAACAACCTCTATTATTTCTCTCCCTCTTTTCTTCCTTGGTGTGGCCGGCCTCCTTCCTTTCTCTTCTCTCCATCTTGTGGCCGGACCTCTCTTCCTCATTGAAGATCAAGTGGTGGCCGGATTTTAGCTTGGAGAAGAAGGAGAGAAAGCTTACATCCCTTGGAGCTTGATTGGTGGGAAAAGATCTTCATCTCTTGGAAGCATAGTGCTTGGCCGAAACTTGAAGAAAGGAGAAGAAGGTGCTTTGGTGGTTTCTCATCTCGGAAGATCGTTGCCCACACAACGTCCGAGGTTAGAAGAGGGATACGGTAGAAGATCAAGAGGTCTTTCTAAAAGGTATAACTAGTAATTTTTCTTTCCGCATCATACTAGTTATTTTTGGAAATAATACCAAATACAAGAGGCATGCGATTCTAGTATTTCGAATATGTTTTTCGATGTTGTGTTCTTTTGTTTTCTTTTTCCTTGTGATTTGATTGTTCTTTTCGGTTAACCTAAAGTTATTTTAGGAAATTAAATATTAGCTTTCCATAAAAGGTTTTGTCTAGTCGGTGGTGGTTGCTCCCATATCCAAGAAGGCCATGTGCCTCGCCACGTCAGTACTGGGAACCAATTATGGAAATTAATATTTAATAGAATTAATAACTTAAGGTGATTTGGGTCGAACGTGTTAAGTTCCGCAGGAGACCCAAGTCAAAACCTAAAAGAACGAATAGATTAAGTTTTGGATCAAACGTGTTAAGTTCCGCAGGCGATCCAAAATTTAATTTAAAAGAACACATGGTAGCTAGGAAAAGGTTCAGACCTTTGTACAAAATTTTTGTACAGTGGAACCTCTAGGCTTTCCGAGTAGCAACCAACACGGACATCTGGTGTGGAGAAGTGCTAGCAGGTCAAGGGAGTGACCGGATGCTAGGAATGATGTACCAACAGGTTAAGGTTGACCGAATGTTGGTGTGGAAGCCTTAGGTCTAGGGCTGAGAAGTTTGGATCGGTCTGGTGACCGATCCAGTGATACTGTGTTTGCCGACGGCCCGGTGACCGATCGTAATCGATCGCTGGCTCATCGATAATCTGATCGGTCCGAGACCGATCGAGGCAACGCAACCTCGCGAGAAGAAGCCGTGGATCGGTCACGACCGATCCATTTATGGCCTCGACGGCCAGCATCGACGCATAGATCGCTGGTCGAGCAAGCCCGATCGGCTATGGACCGATCAGAGGTTCTGATCGGTCCACGCACCGTCGTGAGACGCCGATCGACGAGGATTAAAGCCTGATCGGTCTGTGGACCGATCAGGAGGTTCCCTGATCGGTCCATGGACCGATCAGGAATCTAGCCGTTGCGACGCAACGGCTAGTTCTCTGCTCTTCTTCTTCGCAGGTATAAAAGAGGGCTACGGGACTTCGGTGATTCTCCTTCCTCTTCTTCCTACTGAGCTGCTGCTGTGCTCTTGAGCTTTGTTTGAGTTCCGAAGCTTCGTGTGAGCTTCTTCGACTGGGTTCCTGCTGTTGTAGGCATCTCGTGAAGTTGCTGCTTCAACCAGTCGACGAGAAGGCAAGCGTGTTTGTTTTTACATTCATATTGTCTCGTGCTTCTTTGTATTTTGTGTACTTCTATCTTGCTGTTGCAAGAGTTATTGTGGTGAGGTTTCTCCACCCACAAGGAGTATATATTAGCCGGTTCTCCGGGGACTCATCCACCGACGGATTGATAGGCTTCGTCCACCTTACGGACACGCCGAGGAGTAGGAGTTTCATCTCCGAACCTCGTTACATCGCTGCGTCTAAGGTTTGATTTCTCCATTTACGTTTCTGTTGTTATTTTTCCGCTGCGCTAACCTGATTTGTAGAAAGAAACGAGCGATTTGGGGCGGCTATTCACACCCCCCCTCTCTAGCCGAGTACGTAGGATCCTAACACCCGGGCCCGAAAGTGATTTCCGGTCCACTTGCCCGCTCTTGGCTACAACCGACCGCGTGGATCTGGAGCTGCCGGACGCCCGCCTTTCTGGCTCGGTTGGAGTCTCCTCCGGTCGGCCCACCAGCAATAACGTTGATCTCGCCTCGGGAAGTATTGCTTCTATTTTCCTCTTCCCGCGCGGACGGCCGGGATCGTTCTCTTGACGCTCGGCGATTCTCCTGCCTTGGAGATCGGTGCCGATCGGGCGTCTGTTGATGTCGCCTCTCGGTACGAGTCCGGTCGGCTTCATGGGTCCTTTGTCTCCTGTCGCTGGGAGGAGACCGTCGTTCGGCATTCCTAGGAACGGGGTTAGCCACGAAGGGAAGACTTCGACAATCCCTCGTGTTGTGCGTATCTGTCCGGTGAAAGGAGCAGAACATAGGGGTCCACCTCTTCTTCGGCTTGGGACGAGCAGCAGCTACCTCTTGTACTTGGGACCTCACCCGAGGGGAGCGGATTGCTTCGGCCCTTGGTCCTCTCGGCGGTTGATGAGTGGCGTGCTGTTTCCGTTCGGCATGAATAGGTGCCCGCTCGGTCGGAGTTTCCTTTTTCCGGGCGGCTTGCGCTTCTTCCACGTTTATGTATTCATTGGCTCGATGTAGCATGTGATCATAATCTCGGGGCGGCTTTCGGATGAGCGCCCGGAAGAAGTCCCCATCCACAAGGCCTTGTGTGAAGGCATTCATCATCGTCTCCGCTGTGGCCGTTGGAATATCCATCGCCACTTGATTGAATCGCTGGATGTAAGCTCACAGCGACTCTCTCGGCTCTTGCTTGATGGCAAACAAGCTAACACTTGTCTTCTGATAACGTCGACTGCTGGCGAAGTGGTGGAGGAAGGCCGTTCGGAAGTCCTTGAAGCTAGTGATAGATCCGTCCGGCAGCCTCCGAAACCACCGTTGAGCCGATCCCGAGAGAGTTGTAAGGAAGACGCGACACTTTACTCCATCTGTATATTGATGGAGTGTAGCTGTGTTATCAAACTTACCCAGATGATCATCCGGGTCCGTTGTTCCGTTGTACTCGCCGATCGTCGGAGGCACGTAGTGCTTGGGTAGAGGGTCTCGTAGAATAGCCTCCAAGAATTGGCGATTGATCCGCTCGGGAGATGAGTCTGCCCGGGGAGCTTTCCCTTTTCTATCATCCCGCCTTGGCATTTCGTCTGAAGAAGATCCTCTATATCTTCGAGCTGGTGCGGCTTCAGGGGTGCGAAATAAGGCCCGATGGAATGCGACGGTGGCCTGAGGTGCTTCCGCTCGGCCACCCGACGCAGATGTTGCTTGTTGCTCCGGCCGCTCGGCCGCTGTTGCTCCACAAGTTTGGCGGCCCTCATCTCGACCAGAGCGTCGAGTTCTTCTATTGAAAGCGCCACCGTGTGTTGTCGTCCAGCCTCGTCCATCGTTCCCGTTCGGATGCAAGAGCGTTCCCACAGACGGCGCCAATTTGATCCTGTCCGAACCAAGAGTCAACGGACACTGGGCACGTGGCGCTCCCTGCTAGATCCTCGAGTGCTCCGGCGAACCTGCAGCAAAACCGAGCCGGGAGGGGTGTCCCGGCGACGGCCCTTCGACGCTCAAGTCAGGCGAGGAATAACAAAAAGGTGGCCTCAAGATGAAGACTTGCATACCTCCGGTGAAGAAATGGAGACCTTATATAGACCTCTCGAAGAAGCCTGGGCGCGCCAATCAAAGCAACCACCTGCTTTTGACCATGCCCAGGTATGGGTCTGTCAGAAGGACCATGCCCAGATATGGGTCTGTCAGAAAGACGTCCATGAGGCCATACTGCTACTGTATCAACCTTTCCATGATGTGACGGCAAGATCCTCCATCGTGCACTCTTGTGTATGGCGTAATCATCAGACATGCCGTTATTGACATCCCATATCCTGAGCCAAACGAATAGGCCGCTCGGCTAACCTTCGTACCCTCGCCCTTATCCTGGCCGAACGGACCACCCGCTCGACCCTTCGGTCCCAGCCGGGCAGACTCCCGCCTTGGCGTCGGAAACCCCAGCCCATGACTGGGTTATCTTTGGTTCCGCTCGGACCTACTCAGCTGCTCGGCGCGGCCATTAACCGCTTAGTCAGCCCTCCATCTGTCCTCAAGATGAGACCCTTCAGGAAGTGGATCCCCCATTCTTACCGCCGGATCATTATCTACAATATAAATTAAATAGATAACTGCATTGACATATATATAAATATAAAATACAGACATTTTGACCAAAGTGATTCTCATTTCAAAAACATTTCAAAACATATATTCATACAAAAGCTAGGCTTATAGTATACATCCCAACAATCTCCCACTTATACTAAAAGACTATACTGCCGTAAATGCTACCATACATCTGATTCTCATCCTCTCAACATGCCTATCAAAAGCTCTCACCGGAAGGGCCTTAATGAAAGGATCTGCCAGGTTATCTACTGATGTAATCTTGGCGACAACAACTTCTCCTCATTTTACGATGTCTCGTATCAGGTAGTACTTGTGCTCAATGTGTTTACTTGCCTTATGGGCTCGTGGTTCCTTCGAGTTTGCTATTGCACCACTATTATCACAATAAATTATGATAATTTTGGACAAACTAGGAATCACATCTAAGTCCATCAAGAAGTTTCTAAACCATATAGGTTCTTTGGCTGTCTCAGAGGCTGGCACATACTCAGCTTCCATGGTGGAATCTAAAACGTATTTTTCCTTAACACTCCTCCATGCTATGGCTCCACCTCCCAAAGTAAACTCATACCCCGAGGTTGATTTACTCCTGTCCCTATCTGATTGGAAGTTCGAATCCATGTAACCCACAAGGAGCAAATCATCTGCCTGGTAAACCAGCATATAATCTCTAATCCTTTTTAGGTACTTTAATATATGCTTTACGACAATCTAATGTCCCGGTCCTGGGTTACTTTGATATCTGCTAACCATGGCCATGACAAAACAGATATCCGGTCTCGTACATAACATCGCATACATTAGGCTTCCTACAACCGAAGTATCACGAATTGCCTTCATCTCCTCTATCTCCTTTGATGTTTTAGGACACATTTCTTTAGATAAAAGTACTCCATGCCGAAAAGGTAGAAAACCTTTCTTGGAGTCTTGCATGCTAAAACGAGCTAGGATAGTATCGATGTAGGAAACTTGGGATAAGCACAACATCCTTTTCTTGCGATCCCTTATTACTTTGATCCCAAGAATATGTCCACATTCTCCCAATTCCTTCATATCAAACTGCTTGGACAATCATACCCTTACGTCTGACAACACTTTGACATTATTGCCAATGAACAAAATATCATCTACATATAGTACAAGAAATACCACCACGTTTTCGTAACTTTTCTTGTATACACAAGACTCATCCGGACACTGAATGAATCTATAAGACTGGATCACTTCATCAAACTGGATGTTCCAAGATCTCGAAGCTTGCTTCAGTTCATAAATGGACTGATTGAGCTTACATACAAGATGCTCTTTGCCCTTCGCAATGAATCCCTCTGGTTGCTTCATATAGATATTTTCTTCAAGACTTCTGTTAAGGAAAGCTATCTTGACATCCATTTGCCAAACCTCATAATCCATATGAGCAGCAATAAATAAAAGAATCCGGATAGACTTAAGCATGACTACCGGCGAAAAGGTTTCCTCATAATCGATTCCCTCTTTCTGAGTATACCCATTCGCAACAAGCCTCACTTAAAAGGTTTCCACCTTGCTGTCTGTTCCTCTTTTCCTTTTGTAGACCCATTTGCATCCAATGACTTTTACACCATTTGGTCGTTCTACAAGCTCCCAGACCTAATTAGAATGCATAGATTCTATTTCAGAGTTCATTGCACTTTGCCAAGATGCTACATCTTTATCTTAGAGTGCTTCATCATATGTCCAGGGATCAACTTCATGTTCACCAGGGATCAAGTCCGAAGACTCTCCCAAAAATATGAATCTTTCAGGTTGCCTAACAACTCTCCTACTGCGACGAGACACTACCTATAATTGTGCATAATTTGTGACACGTGTTGCAGTAACTTGTGGTATCCCATCTTGTACTGTTGATACTAAAGTAGAAGTGCTTTCTCTTATTTTCTCAATAATAATTTTACTCATGTGCTTGTGGTTCATTACATAGTCCTCTTCTAAAAATTGGGCATTGGTGCTAACAATGACCTTCTGATCTTTAGGACTATAAAACAAACCACCTTTCGTTCCTCTAGGATATCCCACGAACAAGCGAACTTTTGTACGTGATTCCAACTTTTCATCGTCTCCCTTCAACATATGTGTTGGACTACTCCAAATCCGAATGTGTTTCAAACTAGGCTTACGCCCATTCCACAATTCTATGGGAGTAGAAGGTACTGACTTAGAAGGTACCAAGTTCAGAATGTACGCCACCGTTTCCAAAGCATATCCCCAAAATGAATTTGGTAATTCTGAATAACTCATCATTGATCTAACCATTTCCATAAGAGTCATATTCCTTCGTTCTGCCACATCATTCTGTTGGGGTGTACCAGGTGCGGACAATTGGGATTGAATCTCGACCTCTGATAAATAACTCCTAAACTCTCCTAAGAGGTACTCTCCACCATGATCAGACCGTAGTATCTTGATACTTTTACCATGACGTTTCTCCACATCTGCCTTTGAACTTATCAAAGCACTCAGACTTGCTGCACATCAAGTAAATGTACCCATATCTTGAATAGTCGTCTATGAAAGACACAAAATATTCAAAACCACATCTTTCCTGGATAGTCATAGGCCCACACAAATCGGAATGAACCAATTCCAACACTTCTTTGGCTCTATACCCCTTTGCCTTAAAAGGTCTTTTGGTCATTTTTCCTTCCAAGCAAGACTCGCAGGTCGGAAAGTTTTCCACTACCAATGAATCCAAAGGTCCATTGGCTATTAACCTTTGAATCCTACTCAAGTTAATATGACTCATCCTTAGAAGCCAAAGATATGTTTGGTTCATTTTCGAAGGTTGCTTTCTCTTATTAGAATTAGAAGATGTGTTATTAATTTCCATTTGTTGCATCGTGGGAGTTATTGGATTAAGAGTATACAAATTGTCAACCAACGTACAAGAACAGATAACCACCCTATTTTTATTGACAAGAACTTTATCATAAAAAGAAACAGAATATTCTTCCATAAATAATTTAGAAACTGAAATCAAGTTCTTTTTAACACATGGTACATAAAGTCAATTTCTCAAAATCAAAGTTTTATTCCTATCAAAAGATAAATAAACATCTCCCACTGCAACATCCGTCACTCTCGTAGCATTGCCCATGTAGACGGTGATCTCCTCTTCATGTAGTCGTCAGGTTTCCTGAACCCCTGCAATGAATTACAGACATGATCAGTGGCACTCGTATCTACACACCAGGTACCGGTAGATAACACCGCTAAACATGTTTCAACAACTAATGAATAAGATGTACCTTTATTGTTCTCCTTTCTGCAAGGACAGTCCACCTTCCAATGTCCAGACTGCTTGCATGTGAAGCACTTACCTTTCGGCTTCTTCACACCTGACTACGACCCAGTCCCTTGAGGTCGATTCACTTTCTTTGCCAAACCAACTAGTTTCTTCTTTTTCTTTCCTCCTTTCGTCTTAGAGGCAGAAACGCTTTTAGCAATGTGAACTTGAGAACTTTGATGAAATAGCCCTTCTGTCGCTTGGAGTTCTGTCAGAATTTTCGCCAACGAATAAACCCTTTTGTTCATGTTGTAGTTCAGGCGGAACTGCTCAAAACTCTTTGGCAACGTTTGGAGAATGATATCGACCTGGGTTTCCCCATCGATTTCAGCTCCTAGGACTTTCATCTCATTCAAATGAGCCATCATCTTGAGGATATGATCCCTCACGGGTGTCCTCTCAGTTATGGTGGTCGTCATTAAGTTTCTCATGGCCTCCTGCCTGACAGCCCGATTCTGGTGCCTGAAGAGTTCCTTGAGATTGAGCATCATGTCATAAGCAGTGGATAGGGCTAGATGCTGATGTTGCAGCACATTTGACATAGAAGCCAAAATGTAACACCGTGCCATCTCATCTGCCTTGACCCATTTCCTATGTCTCTCTATCTCCTCTTCACTAGAATCCTTATTAGGCACGCTAGGACAAACCTCAAGAAGTACAAACTTGTATTCTTCAGCAGTTAAGACAATGTCCCAGTTTCGTTTCTAATCAATATAATTTGGACCAGTAAGTTTGTTTTCTTTTAAAATAACAGCAAGAGGATTGAAAGTCATTTTGAAATCCTGAGAATCACAAAATAAAATATTTGGTCAAAACTTTAGAATTTAAAATAATATTAATTCCTCAAACAATATAATTTAAATTCACCAGCACCTCAAAATATCGTAAATTTTGTATGTCAAAATAGTGTGGACGTATACTAATTCAAACATTTGTAAGAGGAGGTTTTATCCATTAATTTTATTATCTTGTCAACCTAACTTTATGACAAATAAAATTAATAGTTGGTTCATCTTCGATCACACAAATAATAGCAGTGACTCCGATGGAGAGGATACTATTAAATACACCTAAGTATATACCATTACTTGATACTTAGTCCATTAATTAGGATTGTGCCCCTTCAGATGGAGAAAATCACACAAACCTAAATAATTTCCTATAATCATCCATAAAGGAAGTTTGATCTAGTGACCCGCAAACAAACTCATCCGATATGGAGGAAGGCACTTAAAGCCAACACGCAAGTTTGAATACATCACTTACAAACCAGTAATGAAGACCATGTAATTTATTTAAATAATCCCTCTCCTACTTAGTTATTTAAATTGAGGAATTTTAACATGCACACACATCATAGCACACATCACAATACAAAACAACATATAAAGGCAATAAATATGAAAATAAAATTTTCAACTATTATGACATCATCCAACACTGCCCTCCAATATGCCGCCAATGGATCGCTGCCCTCCAATATGCCGCCAATGGATCAAGCCATCGCGTCTATCTCACTTCCTTCTCCGCCGCACCTCCGGTCCTCAAAATAGCGAGGATACAAGCCGCAACAAAAAATAATATTTACATTTATCGATCCTATATTCCACAAAGGAATTTACATGTAATCTAGATCGAATAAAATGTAAAAAAATAATAATACGGCAACCGACCGTATTTAATTATTACAATCATGCACTCACAACAACCTCGACATGCCCGAGGGTTCAAATCACAGACAAACACAAAATCCATAATAGTTGGACTTAGGATGCCTATTATCCAACCTAAACTTATGTATGAGCAGTGCATAATTTAACTGAAAACCAATCACACAGAACCAGAAAACTCGCTCTGATACTACTTGAAGGGCACTGAAATTCCGTTCTATTTAAATTTCCCCATACAAAAATTGTATAAGTACAAAACTATTCCTAGCAACCCGCATGTTCGATCAGACATGTGTTTGATAAATCAAGAAAGTTCTTGAATGATCAAAGCACACCTTGATTGAAGTACAAGATCGCTGGCCTCTTGCGTTGGTATTCCAAAAAAAATGATACAAAGAAAATTAACTAATTACGCAGCAGAATTAAAGAACTAGTTGTACCTTTTCTTTGTAGCTAAAGACCTCTTGATCTTCTGTCATATTCCTCTCCTCTTATTGGATGTCGTGTGGGCGACAATCTACCAAGACAACACCACCCTCCTTCTCTTCTCGGTTTCCAAACCACCGGCTACAAAAGGAGGCTCTAGGATGGGACACCTTCTAATCTTCTTCCTTCTCTTCTTCTTCCTCTTCTTTAACTTCTTCCTCTTCTCCAAGCCACCGGCCATCAAGTGATCTAGCAAGGAGGGGTGCCGGCCCTAGCAAGGAGGGGCACCGACCCTAGCAAGGAGGGGCGCCGACCCTCAAGGATGAGGGGAGGGGCGTCGACCCTAGCTTGGGAAGAATGGCGCCAACCCTAGGTGGAGGTGAAGGTGGCACCGACCACCAAGGAGGAAGAGGGGAGGTGAGGGGCGCCGACCACAAGAAGGATGTGTGCCGTCGGCCCTAGGAGGAGAGAAGAGAATTGTGGAATTAGGAAAATTAGGTTTTAGGAGCCACCACCTACTCCTTTTTTATAGGCTTGCTGTCGGTTACAAAGAAAGAAAAATAACAGAATTCTATTTAGAAAAAATCTCTCTTTCTATAAACGGATTCTATTTATAAAAAATCTCTCTTTCTATAACTAAGTTAAACCAAACCAAGTTAAGTTAAACCAAACCAAGTTAAGTTAAACTAAACCAAGTTAAACCAAACCAAGTTATGGATGAGTGGATGTGAGTCTTTATATAGAGGCTACAATAGGGACCTAGAGGAGGAATTGGTTTAGGCCTCCTGATGAGCTTGGGCTTCCTATGTTCGACCCGAACACCCAACCCAAGTCCATCACTAATAACCCATACCACTAAAGAGTTATTATTGAACTACCGCACCAATCCCATATTACAATATGGGCTCCTTCTTATCATGAGTGCGTTAATCTCCCCGTGTTTAAGATATCATATGTCCATTAATTAATTGAGTTACCGACAACCCAATTAATTAACATCTGATTCCAAGAGTAATACCACTCAACTTTATTATCATGCCGGACTAAGTCCACCTGCAGGGTTTATATGATAATCCTTATGAGCTCCTCAAGGGGACATCATCAACCTAAATAATTAGGACACAGATACTTTCTATTATCAATAACACACCATATAAATAATACTATCTCCCAACTTATCGGGCCTATTGATTTAACGAATAAATCTCACCCATTGATAAGTTAAAGAAATAAATACTAAGTATACGTGCTTGTTATTATATAGGGATTAAGAGAACGCACATCCATAATAACAGAAGTTCTGTTCTTTTATGTAGTCAGTATAAATCGAACAACCTCAAATGGTCCTGCCCAATACACACATAGTGTACTAGTGTAATTTTATAGTTAAGATAGACTAATACCAAATTACACTACAATCGCTCCAATGGTTTGTCCCAATCCATCTTGGTTGTGAGCTACTATTTATAATTTATAAGGAACCGATACATGATCTTCTGTGTGACACCACACATAATGTTATCTACAATATCAATTAAATGGACAACTGCATTGACATATATATAAATATAAAATACAAACATTTGACGAAAGTGATTCTCATTTCAAAAATATTTCAAAACAGATGTTCATACAAAAGCTAGGCTTATAGTATGCATCCCAACAGATTAGCCCCCGGCAAACTCCGGCTACTCAAGCAACTCCTTATGGGTGGAGAAACCTCACTACAATATCAACCAAGAACACTTGGACACAAAGGAAACCTTGAGCACTTGTTGACTACTAATTAAGCTTTACCTAAGTCTAATTTTGTCAACTTTTGTCAGTCATCCCAAGGTCCATTATATAGAGCTTGGAAGAAACAACAAGGCTATTTTTTCGTTACCAGTCGACTGGTCCTTGCACCAATTGACTGGTGCTTGGCCAACGACTCTTTACTAGTCAACTGGTGTCAACACTAGTCGACTGGTCCCTATTGTTCGGGCACAGAAACTCTCTGTGCTCTGCCCCAGTTGGTCTCAATACCAGTCGATTGGTACAACCCTAAACTTAGGGTTTCTCTTCCCGAGTACATTTCTCTCGCACTCGGACCCTTACAACTCGTTTGACTATTCTTCACATCTTTTATCTCTTGCCTTCAGACCTACTTCCTTTGGCTCTCATCCCTCGGATGCATTCAAGCCTACGGCTAGTCCTAAATGCTATCCTTCGCGTATTCCTTAAAGTCACTTCCCTCGGTCCTTGTCTTTGTTGTCTTATCCACGGTCCCTCGGATGCTCCATCCTTCACCGGATCCAAAGCCATCAAGCTGAGTCATATGTGTATCCTGCAAACTTGCACACTCATATACACTTATGAAATACAAGGGTGAACCTAACTTAAACCCTTTGCCCAAACATCAAAACACATGATCGCACGAACCATTAGGATTGCTCCAACAATAGATAGTTTGGAGGAGGATAGTGTGGAGTAGCAGATGGATAATATGTGTTTGGTTGGCAAAGAGGGGGATTAGAGGCGGCTTCAAGAGAAGGATATGTTGGGGGAGTTTCAAGGGGACAAACTAATTAAAGTTGATCATGCAGTGGGTATTTTAAAGAGGTCAAAGGCTGCTAAAAAAGTTACTTACAAAGATACATGCAGGCAGGGGAGAGCTCAAGGGAAGAAGGATGTGGTGGATGCAACTTAGGGGGAATCTTTGGCATAGGATTTTGGTAATCTGATACTGGATGATATAGGGCAGGGTGATAGTGAAGTTTTAGTTGATATGGAGGAAGAGTTGAGTATTTCCAAGTCATTTGTGGAATTGGAGGAGATGGAGAGCTTAAATCTAGGTTATATACAAAGAAGTTCTTCATAAAAATCTGGGGACAATGAAAGAGTTATTAGTAAGGTTTTGGATGATGTTAAAGGAATGGATCAAAGGATGACTAGAAGTAAAGTAAAGGTTTTGAGAGCTTCCACATCTACGAAATTTTGATATATGGCTAGTCTAATATGGAATATTAGAGGAACTGAAAATGAGGCATCTATTAGGAGAGTGCACTTTCTTAGGAGGTATCACCATTTGAATTTTATAGGAATTATTGAACCATTTATTTCCTTGGACAAGATTACGATTACTAGAAGATTGATCCTCCATTCAGCTATTTCAAATTGTTTAGGTTAGATTTGGTTCCTTCATGATGTTAGCATTGATTACAACATTGTGATCGATCATGAATAGTTTTTTCATATAAAAGTTAACTTCACATGTTCTTCCTAGTGTTTTGTTTGTAACGGTGGTGTATGCTAAATGTAGTTGTGTGGAAAGAAGGGTTTTGTTGGAAAAGTTACTAGAAATTAAACCTACTTCGAATGATGCTTGGTTGGTGGGAGGAGATTTTAATGTGATAAAGGATGCAACTGAAAGATATGATGGGTTAAAATAGGAGCAGTGAATGATTTCAACAATTTCATAATGTTATCAGGTCTGTTGGATATTGGTTTTGTGGGAGATAAGTACACTTGGACTAATAATGAGATTTGGAAGAGATTAGATAGAGTTTTGATCACTTCCTCTTGGAGTAATAAGGAGGTTGTGGTAAAGGTGGAGCATCTCACTAGAGCCTCATTTTACCATTGTCCTCTATTGATTAAGCTTTCAAGTTCTTCTCCTTTATTGTCTTCATTTAGATTCCAGGGAATGTGGACAAAACATCACAATTTCCTTTTGACTGTTCGGTTGAATTGGATGATGCCAGCTTCAGGAGGTGGTAATCTTATTCTGAAGTTGGATATGGCGAAAGCTTATGACAGAATACAATGGGCCTTTTGGTACAAAGTGATAAAATTATTTGGTTTTTCCATGGCTTTTATAGGCATCATCAAAAGATGTATTGAAGATCGCTGGTTTTCTGTTAAGATTAATGGTTGCTTATCTGGTTTTTTTCATTCTAAGAGAGGCCTTAGACAAGGAGATCCGTTATCACCTCTATTATTTGCTATCGTGGCAGAGGTTTTATCAAGGGGGCTAGATATTCTATTTTCCAAATTCCCTCACTTGTATTTTGTATCTGGTTATGACCTTAAAGTTTCTCATTTGGCTTATGCAGATGATATCATGATTTTGGTGAATGGATCCCTTAAATGAATCAAGAAAGTTAAGAGTTTTATAGTTGGTTACATGAAGAACTCATAACAAGTAATAAATGTAGGAAAGAGCTATTTTTTCCCCTCAAAAAGTATCAATGCATCAAGAAGAAATTAGATTAGATGTACCACTAGTTTTTCTGAATGGATCCCTTAATTGCATCAAGAAAGTTAAGAGTTTTCTAGTCGGTTACATGAAGAACTCAGGACAAGTAATAAATATAGGAAAGAGCTATTTTTTTCCCTCAAAAAGTATCAATCCGTCAAGAAGAAATCGAATTAGATGTACCACTGGTTTTTCTGAAAGTTCTACTCACCTAATTTATTTGGGGGTTTCGATTATTGCTGGACACAGAAAGTCAGTGTTTTTTCAACCCTTGATAGAAAAGGTAAGGAAGAAACTTTGTGGTTGGAACATAGCTAGACTTTCTTATGGGGGTCGGTTGGTACTTATTCAAAGTGTATTGAGTTCTTTACCAATTTATATGCTTCAAGTTTTATTACCACCTATTTGTGTGCTCCATCAATTGGAAATGGTTTTTGCTAATTTTTATGGGGGTCATCTAATTCTAAAAGAAGAACTCATTGGATTGCTTGGGATGATGTGTGCACACCAAAGCTGGAAGGGTGCTTGGGAGTAAGGAAGCTTATTGATGTAGCTATGGCTGTCTCATTGAGATTGTGGACAAGATTCAGAGAGCTAAATACTCCTTGGGCTTTTTATCTAGACAAAATGTTGTAGGTCAAGTAGCCCAGTGAATGTGTCCATCAAGAGGAATGCCTCTCCTTGGTGGAAAAGGTTAATGAAAATCTGTATGGTGGCTGAACAATAGATTGGGTGGAGATTGAGATAGGGTTGTATAAATTTTTGGCATGATTCTTGGCTGGATAAGGGTCCTCTGTTCATAGAGAATGATATTGTTGGCTCTCCTAACATCTTGGTTTCTGATTTTATGGATGACAGGGGATGAAAAAGAAGCTGTTTGAAATTATTCTAGCCGAGGTGGTAGTGAAGTGGTTGAGATGGCTATACAATCAGATGTTGTTAATACATTAGTATGGAAACCTGCTGTAGATTGGTGTTTTTCACTTAAATCATCTTGGAATCTGGTTAGACAAGTGCAAAGTCAGAATAGGGTTTGGGTGGCAGCTTGGAGCAGATTACTGTCTTCAAATATCTCAATTTTAATGTGGTGTTTCTAGAAGAAGAGGCTGCCTGTAGATGAGGTGCTACAAAGGAGGGGGTGTGGCTTGCTTCAAAATGTCAATGTTGTGAGGCAATAGAATCATGAGATCATGTCTTCTTTGATAGTGCAGTGGCTATGGAGGTATGGTGTTTCTTTGCAAAACTTTTTACTGTGAGCGGATGGAGGATTTTTGAGAGGTGGAAAATTGGCATGGAGTTGTCTCGGGATGGTCATGTGAGGGAGGCGATTCCCTTTCTTGTGATTTGGTTTCTATGGGTGGCTAGAAATGAGGCTAAGAATCAAGGGATAAAGTTGTCTACTCAAAGAATTATTAGAAATGTAACTAGATATCTGATGTTGGGATTGACTGCAGGGAACATCAGGAATAAACATTGGAGGGGCTTTAGATTAACAGCAAGTATGTTGGGAATTCAGGTGAAAGTGGCAATCATTAATACTTATGAAGTGGTGTATTGGAGAAAGCCAAAAGTATATTTTAAATTGAATACTGATGGGTGTGCCAAAGGGAATCTAGGGTCCTCATCTTATGGAATCATTGTTCGAGATCAAGAAGGAAAGGTGTTGGTGGCGAAATAAGACAGCATTGTGGAGGGCTTGAATTTGAGAGCTGAATTGTTTGGCATATGGAAAGGATTAGAGGTCTGTATTGAAAAGAAATATTTTCCTTGGTGGTTGGAATCAGATTCAGGAGTTGCTTTGAAGACTATTGAAGCATCAGGTTTTGGTTGGGAGATTAGAAATATGGTTCTTAAAATAAAGGAAGTTATTAAGAGTTTTCAAGTTTGGATTTTTTCATGTGTTTTGAGAGGCCAATGTTGCGACAGATTACCTTGCTAACCAAGCATTTGTCTCTATCTGATTCAGAGATAGATAGGATGCTCTTTGGTATTTGTAGAGTGGACAGAATTGGGTTGCCTTACTTGAGAATGTCATGTAAGTTTGGATAGGCAAGGGTGGATCAATAGAGGAGGCCAAAGGCTTCTATGAAGTAGCAATCTTAAAAAAGAGAAACTCTGAGAGGGGTTTTCGAGTTTAATGTACTTGTGTTTGGTGATATTGGCAATTTTGTTTAGAGTTTGTTTGTTATTAGGTACTTTTGTAAATTTGGTGAGGAGTCTTCTTTTTTTAGGTACTTTTGTAAATTGCAGTAGGAGGTCAGGTCTGGCCCTCCTCGTACTGTGATTCTCTCTTTTCTAAAAAATAAATAATTATTATTGGATCATAAAAAAAAAAAATCCCTCGGTGCTTGGCCTCATTGGTTTTCATCAGGACTCGATCATTACTAGTTTTATTTAGCTGAAGGGAGATAGGAGGTGTAACAACCCTAAATCTATCTTTAAATAAATAATGCCGAAATTTATGTATAGGTATATTTGAGAAAAGAAACTTAAATATTCTTTCATGTTTATACCGGTAATAAATCGGCTCCTTGTTTTGTGTCCGCTTCATGATCTTGATAAATCTACAATTTAGAGCTCAATAACTTTGTTAATAACTACTCTCTTAAGTGCATAAGAGTACACAACAAATAATAATGCATTATTAGTAAGTTACTACTTAAGAAAGCACCGTGATTATAAAAGTACGATCTTGATTAATCCATGTATTTCTTATGTGCTTCCTCCTATTATAAGCAATTTACATTAGGAATCTAGAACACCTTACAGTTCTTAAAAATGCAATTGCTTCACATCAGATAAGAAAAGCTCTTAATACATACATCTCAAATTTATGAACTAGTTACTTAACAAGATTAACTACTTAGTATGCTAAAAGTTAACAGTATATATAGAATTTTTCTTTTTGACAACATAAGTGTCAATTTTTTTTATATATAACCAATTTACTCACCTATATTTCAAAATATATGACTTATTATATATTGGACATCTCGAAACACTTAAAGCCCGTACCTAAATTTTTGGAAGAAAACTAGTTAAGAATAACACAACCAAATTTTTTTTTAACATAATTAATCAAAAGAAACCGAGCAATAACTCGAGACCCATAAAGTAAATACACTAATCTTTATAGATAATGGATTAAAATTAAAGGTAATAAACTAGTTCAAAAATCTTGAAAATATTTTACAGAAAAAGATATAAAGTATACTTGGTCAAGCAACCTAATTAATTCTCCAATCATACAGCAACTAGAAATTCTCAAATACTTAACACAGATTCTAGGATTAATTTTTTTTTTTGTAAAACTAACTAAATAAATGCGGAAATATAAATTGAAAGGACTTCGAATTGTACAATCAACATTCCAAGCTTGCTCAATTATCAAGACCTCCAATCTCATCTGTCTCATCTCCTGCATTAATCAGATCTAATGAGTCTTAAGACTAAACACGCTCCAATCATGATAACGAAAAATAAATATAAGAACCCATGCACTCAAAGCAAATCATACCAAAAAAAATGAGTTTAACGTAAACACTTGCATAACATAAACATAAACACCCCTAGTAGAGTATAGTTTCCTGAAAGTGACACCATAACATAATCGTTCGATTAAAAATTCACCATAGTGCTAGGCTGGTAGGGATCCGAACCTTGAAACGAAACCACTATCCATACATAATTTGGCAAACTCTCCAGACATATATCCTCAATTCATAACTCCACCCATACATAAATATAAATTGGTCATAATCTAGATCACATTCCTTAAAAATATTTTCTCAACCTCATACATATATGCGTACAATATAAACTTAAATGACATAAAAAGATCGAGACATAGAGCATTTTTTTCACACATAAACATGCTATCCACACAACATATGATCTGATTAATGCATCAAGAAAAGGTATAAAACGTGCCTTTGCATATAAACGTCCATAGAATCAACTATCAAAGCAAGAGAGCGAGGGGTACGATCTGCCATGACTTCGCCTTTGATTTCTCACTAGAAAACTCACAATTTCCCTCCCATTTTTTTTTAATCCCCTCCATGATGAGAATCCTAGGTTTTATTTATTTGTTGCTCCAAGTCTAGGCCTAATAATTAAGTAATTTATTACTAAATAAATTAAATTTTATATGTATCATTATTAGCCATAATATAAGCCTATTTAATAGCCATAATTTCAAAATCTAGGTAATTTATTAGCTAAATTTTATAACTTGGCTAAATCTTTAGGCTAGAAGTTACCTTAATTAGTATTTAAATTATATACTAATCCTATCCAAATCCGCTAATTAAATAAAATCATATAAGTATCATTTAATAGGCATAGTTTCAAGATTTAGTTAATTTATTAGCTAAATTTTAAATCTTGACTAAATTTTTAGGCGAGAAGTTACCTTAATTAGTATTTAAATTAAATACTAATTGATCTGGTGGTAAAGTGGAACTCGGATGGTAGAGCAGCCAATGACACGTGGGAATCAGAGTCAACATGGTCAACATCCAGTACCCGGCCGGGCAGTCGGCGTACCTGCCCGAGCGGCAGTGAGACAGCCGAGCTCAACGCTGGGTTTCCGACGCTCAGAGGCCGAGCGGAATTTTCGCTCGGCCAGACGATAGACATTGCTCGACCATGCGCAGCAGAGCGGAAGCAGGATGAAGCACTAGGGGGCGAGCAGGCCTCCCACTCGGATCGGTCACTCCAACAGCAGTACGGGGGCTCGGCCGAGCAAACTCCCCACTCAGCCTCACAGACGACAAGAAGAGCAGGAGGGAATATCTTCTTCAGGGAAAGTGTCACCGACAAACGGCATGGTTGACAGCATGGTCAAGTAGAGAATCGTACGGTGGAAGTTTCCACTGTCACATCAGGGATATGCCTGGTCTGTTAAGGTATGGCGTCAGCCGTGCTTTTCTGACACACTTATTGTAGGTATGCTTTGATAAGCGTGCACATCTTGGTAAGCGTGCACGCGCCTTCAGGGAGCTCTATATAAGGACCCCTAGACTTCGATGAAGGTATGCGCGATTCATCACTGTAGCTACAGTTCTCGTCATTCTACTTCGATTTCTTGCTACCGGAGGCTGACTCGTCGGAGGGCCGTCGCCGGGGACCCCTTCCCTATCGGTTTTGTGCTTGCAGGTTCTCGCCGAAGGTCTACTTCACTCACCGGGCTGCACGGAGTCAACGAGAGCACCACGTCCCCAGCGACCGTCGACTCAGCACTCGGACAGGATCAAATTGGCGCAGCCTGTGGAAACGCACCTGAATACGAGCCGAGAAGATGGAGGAAGCTGGACGTTCACACACCGTGACACTCTCTCCAGAAGAACTCGACGCGCTCATCCAGGCGCGAGTGACAAAAATAGTGGAGCAGCAGCAGAAGGCACAAGCCGAGCGACTTGCGCAGCAAGCCACCTCGACATCCGGTGGCCGAGCGGCGTTGGAAGATTGACCGGAGCAGTTTTCTACCTGGGCGCAGAATAAGGGGTAGATCGGCACGCCAGGAGAGGCGCCGCCCGCCCCGATCCCATTCCATCGGGCTCTGTTCCAGACTCCCTCTGAGCTCGCCCAGGCCAACCAAGGATCATCCGATGAAGCTCCCGCTCGGGACATCAAGAAGGGCAAAGCGCCTCGGACTAAGTCATCTCCTGAGCGAATCAATCGACAGTTCTTCGAGGTGATCCTGCAAGACCCACTCCCGAAGCACTACGCCCCTCTGGCGATCGGAGAGTATAGCGGTATGACTGACCCGGACGACCACCTCGGTAAGTTCGATAACGCTGCTACTCTCCATCAATACACTAACGGGGTTAAGTGCCGGGTCTTCCTCACTACCCTGTCCGGCTCAGCGCAACGATGGTTCCGGAGGTTGCCGGACGGATCGATTCAGAGTTTTAAGGACTTCCGGACGGCGTTCCTCCACCACTTCGCAAGCAGCAGACACTACCAGAAGACTAGCATCAGCCTGTTCTCCATGAAGCAGGGGCCCAGAGAAACTCTCCGAACCTACATCCAACGATTCAACCAGGCAGCCATGGACATCCCGACAGTTTCATCCGAGACCATGATGCACGCCTTCACCCAAGGGCTGGTCGATGGGGATTTCTTCTGTTCGCTCATCCGAAAGTCACCCCGCGATTACGACTATATGCTGAAGAAGGCGAGCGAATACATCAACGTGGAGGAAGCACAAGCGGCCAGAAGGAAGGAGGTGTCGTCAGAACCATCCGCACCGACTAAAAGGAGGCCACCTATCAGCCACCAGCCCCCTAGAGGGTCCCGAGCTGAGGGGGCCCAACAACATTACGAGGCCAAACCGCATGTCGTCCAACATGTGGCTGTCGAACGGCCGAGGCCGAAGGGAAAGGTATGGACTCCCATGTTTTGTTCCCTACATCAGTCGGCTAGCCACAACACCCGCGATTGTCGAGGGTTCACCCCAGATGTCTCACCGACACTAAGAAACTATCGCCGCTGATCGCCCTCGCCCAACCAGCGGCATCGGCACCGGGACGCCGGGCGACGAGAAGCTAGGCGATCATCCGAGAGGGCACATCACGGTGATCAACCCCGGACCTCTCATAAGCAAGCTAGACCATCCGCATGGGAGGAAGAAAACAGAAGCAACGCCGCTCAGGGGGAGATCAATATCATAGCAGGAGGGCCCATCGGCGGGGATTCTAACCGGCCCCGGAAGTCGCATGCTCGGCAGCTAAGGATCCACGCTGTGGGCTGCAGCGAAGAGAAGGCGAACGGGCCTGAGATTAGCTTTGGTCCAAGGAACCTCAAGGGAGTCGAAGTATCGCATGACAACGCTCTCATCATCAAAGCGGTAATAGGCAATTACACTATTCATCGCATATTTATTGACACAGGCAGCTCGGTCAACATCATCTTCAAGAAGACATTCGACCAACTCCAGATTGACAGAGCCGAGTTGTTGCCCATGACCCCACTGTACGGGTTCACAAGAAATGAAGTTCTACTGGTCGGACAGACCAGACTAGCCATATCGCTGGGAGAGGAGCCGCTCCGGAGGACGCGGGCCACTAACTTTATTGTGGTAGATGCCCCCTCCGCCTACAACGTGATCTTGGGGCGCCCCACCCTCAACGAGTTTCGGGTGGTCATCTCGACTTTTTGCCAGAAAATAAAATTCCCCGTCGAGGACCAGGTAGGAGAGGTCCAAGGAGACCAGCTAGCAGCTCGGCGCTGCTACGTGGAAATGGTCCGCTCTGAAGCCAGATCCGCACGAAAGACATCCCGGATCGAGGTAAACGCTATAACCGAGAAACCTCCTACTTTAGTTTATGAGGAAAAGGAGGAAGTGCAGATTCATCCTTGCCGACCCGAGGCCACCACCTTCATAGCATCTGACCTGGAGGGAGAACAAAGGAAAGAGCTCATCAAATGCCTCCAACAAAACCACGATGTCTTCGCATGGTCGACGAATGAACTGCCCGACATTTCCCCAAGCGTAGCTCAGCACGAGCTCCACGTCCGACCGGACGCCCGGCCAGTAAAGCAATGGAAGAGAGACTTTAATGCCGAACAGAATCAAATAATCCGAGTGGAGGTTGAGAAGCTCCTGGAGGCCGGCCACATACGCGAGGTGCAATTCTCGAGCTGGCTCACGAACGTAGTGCTCGTCTCCAAGCCAAACAACAAATGGAGAGTCTGCATTGACTTTCAGGACCTGAACAAAGCATGCCCGAAGAACTTGTATCCTCTGCCCAGCATCGATCAGATGGTAGATTCAACCACCGGGTGCGAGCTAATATGTATGCTGGATGCATACCAAGGATACCACCAGGTGCCGCTCGCCCATGAGGACCAGGAGAAGGTTAGCTTCATCACGGCGGATGACATCTACTGCTACAACGTGATGTCGTTCGGCTTAAAGAACGCTGGGGCCACTTACCAGCGTCTTATGAACAAAGTATTCAGGCGGCAGATCGGGCGCAATATGGAGGTATATGTAGATGATATATTGATTAAATTGCTCCAGGCTGCCGATCTCTATGCAAATATAAAGGAGACCTGTCATACGCTACGGACGTATGGAATCAAGCTCAACCCCCAAAAATGTCTGTTCGGCTCCAAGAGCGGACGTTTCCTGGGATAGATTGTGACCGAGCGGGGCATTGAGGCTAATCCCAGCAAGGTTAAAGCGTTACAAGATATGCTACCACCGAGAAACCTAAGGGAAGCGCAACGTCTTACCGGCCGGATAACAGCTTTATCAAGGTTCATTTCAAAGTCTGCTGACCGGAGCCTACCGTTTTTCAAGATCCTGCGCCTAGCCACAAAGTTCTAGTGGGACGAGGAGTGCGATCAGGCGTTCGAGGAGCTCAAAGTCTATCTCAACTCCCTACCAGTGCTAGCCAAGCTGATAGCTGGTGAACCCCTCAAGATTTACATATCCTCGACCAATCACGCGGTCGGCTCAGTCCTTGTAAGGTTGGACGGTGAGGAACAACTTGTATACTTCTTGAGCCATATATTAAAAGACGTTGAATTCCGCTACACCGGTCTTGAGAAACTCGCCTTTGCACTGGTCCTCGCCGCTCGAAGGCTCCGTCCGTACTTTCTCACACATACCATCATAGTAATGACTAACTGCCTGTTGAGCAGGGTCCTACTCAATCCAGAAGCATCAGGGCAGCTGATCAAGTGGATCACAGAGCTCAGTGAGTTTGATATTCAGTATCATCCCTGGACAGCCATAAAGGCACAATCTCTGGCAGACTTCGTCACCGAGGTGCAAGACCACGAGCTCGAAGTCACCTGGAAGGTGTATGTGGATGGGTCTTCCACCCGGCAAGGGTGTGGGGGTGGGAATACTACTGATCTCCCCCAAAGAAGAGCGGATGCAGCTATCTGTTCGGCTGGACTACCTAGCAACCAACAATGAGGTCGAGTACGAGGCTCTCATAGTCGGGCTATAAGCCGCTCGGCACGTGGGCGCCATCAGAGTTCTGATTCATTCAGACTCGCAGTTAACCGCCCAGCAGCTCTCCGAAACGTTCGAGATCAACAACGCTCGGCTCAGGCTCTACACCGAGGCCTTCAAAAAGTTGAAAGCCAATTTCCAGGAGGTGGTTATAAGGAAGGTACCCCGAACGGAGAATCAAGCGGCGGACAAACTGGCGAAACTAGCCAGCTCCATATCATCGCTCGTCATGCAGCAGCCGATCGAGCAAATGTCCCTCGTGGCCCATATCGACCGGATGGAGGGACTCACCTTTCCCAGCGACTGGAGAACGGCGCTGATAGAGTTTCTGCGAGCAGGAGCTGCGCCTTCTGATCAGGAAGAGGCTCACCTGCTGAGAAGGCGAGCGGGTAGATTCACATTAATCGGAGACCAGCTGTACAAGAAAGCTTTCTCCCGACCACTTCTCAAATGCGTTAGGCCAGAAGACATCGACTACATACTGTAGGAGGTACACCAAGGCTCCTGTGGTGGACATCCGGGCGACCGTTCGCTAGCAAGAAAGATTTTGCTGGCCACCTACTTTTGGCCGACCCTTCAGGAGGACGCCGCTTGGACCGTATCCACTTGCCTGTCCTGCCAAAAGTACCATAATCTCTCACACCGCCTGACGGAAGAAATGAAGACGTCCGTGGTATCCTGCCCGTTCGACCAGTGGGGCCTGGACATAGTGGGGCCCTTCCCCATGGCAACTGGTCAACGAAAATTTTTACTCGTTGTCGTTGATTACTTCTCCAAGTGGGTAGAGGTCGAGCCGCTGGCCAGGATCACCGAACAAATGGTCAAGAAGTTCATCTGGCAACACCTTATTTGTCGGTTCGGTATCCCGCGTCGGTTCATCTCAGACAACGGAAGGCATTTTGTTGGTCAACAACTCAGAGAGTGGTGCGAAGGATACGACATCCAGCAGGCCTTCACTTCAGTGGCTTACCCCCAGAGCAATGGGTAAGCCGAAGTAGCCAATCGGGAGATCCTGCGGATTCTCCGAGTTCGACTCGACCACGTCAGGGGCAGCTGGGTGGACGCACTTCCAGGCGTATTGTGGGCAATCTGAACGACACCAAAGGAGGGGACGGGTGTCATGCCTTTCCACTTGGTGTATGGGGGCAAGACAGTCGTTCCCGTCGAAGTCGGAATAGAATCTGACCGGGTGCAGCAGTACGACGTGGGCAATACCGAGCGAAGATAACTGGAGCTTGATTTGGTGGATGAGACATGCGCCAAGGCGGCCGCTCAGCAGGCCTTCACTTCAGTGGCTTACCCCCAGAGTAATGGGCAAGCCGAAGTAGCCAATCGGGAGATCCTGCGGATTCTCCGAGTTCGACTCGACCACGTCGGGGGCAGCTGGGTGGATGCGCTTCCAGGCGTATTGTGGGCAATCCGAACGACGCCAAAGGAAGGGACGGGTGTCATGCCTTTCCACTTGGTGTATAGGGGCAAGACAGTCGTTCCCGTCGAAGTCAGAATAGAATCTGACCGGGTGCAGCAGTACGACGCGGACAATGCCGAGCGAAGACAACTGGAGCTTGATTTGGTGGATGAGACATGCGCCAAGGCGGCCGCTCAGCTGACAGCCTATCGGCAAAGAATAAGGCAAAGATACAACCGGCGGGTGATCCCTTGATCCTTTCAGGTCAGCGACCTAGTATGGAGAAAGGTGAAATCGGTCGGCGACGTCAGCAAGCTAGAGGCTCCGTGGGCTGGACCGTTCAAGATCGTGGAGAAGCTCCGCTCGGGAGCTTACTATTTAGAAGATGAAGATGGGCGATGACTAGAACGTCCATGGAGTGCGAACCATCTCCAGCCGTACCGAGTTGGGTGAAAGGTGCGTCGATGTATTTAGTGTCGTGTATCTCTTCTTTGCCCTACGCCTTTTGACTGCAGGGTTAAAATCGAAAAGCAAAGGATTGCAAGATCATCGCTGAACGACTGGGCAATTCGGAAGACCGTTGAGCGGCGACGTTAAACGCCAGAGCCGAACCAGCGGCTATAAATACCCGGCCTGAAGACCGTCGAGAGGCAACGTTAAATGCCAGAGCCGAACCGGCGGCTATAAATACCCGGCCTGAAGACCATCGAGCGGCCACGTTAAACTCCAGAGCCAAACCAGCGGCTATAAATACCCGGTCTGGAGACCGTCGAGCGGCGACGTTAAACACCAGAGCCGAATCGAAGGCTATAAATACCCGGCCTGAAGACCGTCAAACGGCGATGTTAAACGCCAGAGCCGAACCGGCGGCTATAAATACCCGGCCTGAAGACCGTTGACCGTCCTCCAGGGAGAAGAAAGTGCTCAGGTACTTGTGCTTTCTTCAGCCTTTCTATAAGATGAGGGGATTAAGTTGCAAGATATGGAGCTCGTCCTCGTCGCCTAGGAAGAGCGACGATACCATCTCCGGGTCACACCGGAGCAACATGACAGTGGCTGATGTGGGCACCGAGATGGCAATTCACGAAGCAATCCTCCATTGCAAGAACTCTCTTGGCAAGTTGTAAAGCAAGGAAGAACAAGTACACACACAAAGCTTCCATTCCTATTAATCATATATAAGAAATAATATGCTTGCTCAATAATATTTATAACTATATCTGATCCGGTTTGAAGATAGTGCACTAGATAGATGGTTCTGATGTTGACTGTGAGAAAACTATGATATGAAATAGGAAGGCACGCCGAGTGATTCTACATGTCAAAAATAGATTCAACAACTGAGTCAGAAAGATTGTGTCCCAGACACAGGGATTATGACGCTCAAATTAAACAAGTGGTCAAGAGAAAATACAACGAACAATAAAATAAACAATGGAATTCGAATGTCTTACGTTGAATAGTGTTGTATGGTGTAGCGTTGCGTCCCTGATCTTGTAGATGGAAACTCTCTTATATAGTGCTACTTTTCTTTTCTGTACGAATCTCAATGTATTACTAACATATAATCGGACCTTTTAACATTCTGACATTTTTCTGTAAAGGGACCTAGCATTTCTGTGATTTATAGAGTAGAAGCTTCCCTTATAAAAATAGCACAAACAATATTCCTTTATTTCTCTTATAATCGTTACGCGAGATGGTAAAAGAAAACATTAATCTGTTGGTTGCTACTCGGAAAGCCTAACGGTTCCACTGTACAAAAATTTTGTACAAAGGTCTGAACCATTTCCTAGCTATCATATGTTCTTTTAAATTAAACTTGGATCGTCTGCGGAACTTAACACGTTTGATCCTAATTTTAACTTATTTGTTCTTTTAGGTTTAGACTTGGATCTCCTGCAGAACTTAACACGTTCGATCCAAATCACCTAGGTCACGAAGACAATTAAATATCTATTTCCAAAATTGGCTTCCAGTACTGCATGGCGAGGCACTTGACCTTCTTGGATATGGGAGCAACCACCACCGACTAGACAAAGCCTTTTAAGGAAATTAAATATTTAACCTTCCCATAGTAACCCTAGGTTAACCACTAAGAACAATTGAATCACAAGGAAAAAATAAAAGAACACAACTACGAAAACTAATTCGAAAAACTAGAATCGCATGCCTCTTGTATTTGGTATTTTTACAAAGAAACAAAACTAACATGATGCGAAAAATAATTATTAGTTATACCTTTCTTTGTAGATAATGATCTCTTGATCTTCTACCATATTCCTCTTCTAATCTTGGACGTTGTGTGGGCAACGATCATCCGAGACGAGAACCACCTAGCACCTTCTTCTTCTTCCTTCAAGTTTCGGCCAAGCACAAAAACTCCTAAGGATGAAGAACCCTTTTCACCAACCAAGCTCCAAGGGATGCAAGCTTCCTCTTCTTCTTCTCCAAGCTAGGATCCGGCCACCACTTGATCTCCAAGAGGAAGAGGAGGTTCGGCCACAAAGATGGAGAGAAGAGAAAAGGAAGAGGTTGGCCACACCAAGGAAGAAAAGAGGGAGAAATAGAATAGAGGTTGTTCCATGAGGGCACCCAAACTCCCTCTTTTATAATCCTTAGCCTTGGCCAATAATGAAAATTTAATAAAACCTTCCTTAATTCTTTTGCCATTGAAAAGGAAAATTTTAATTAATTAAAATTTAAATCCTTTTCTTAATGCATATGGTCGGCACATCTAAACAAGCAAATAAGGAGATTTTTCGCTAGAAAAATTAAAGCTTCCTAATTTGCTTCCGGAAATTTTTTTTAAAAAAAATTCTCTTTAATAATCCCTTCATGGTTGATGTAATAAAAGGAAATTTCTATAATTTTAAAATTTATCTTTTCAACATGTGGATGATTTATAAATAAGGAAACTTTTTATCAAAATTAAAATCAACCTTTGAATCTACAAATAAGGAAAGAGATTTAACTCTTCTCTTAATCTTTTGTAGAATCTTATAAAAGGAAATATTTTAATTTTTAAACTCTCTTTTAAATCATGTATTCCACATAAGAAAAAATTTAAAATTAAAATTCCTTTTCTATTTTTAATGGTCGGCCACACCTAGATTGAACCCATGCTTGGGCCAGCCACAATCATTCCCATCTAAACATGGTTTGGCTGGCCCCTTGCTTGGGCTCCAAGCAAGGCTTGGTCGACCCCTTTTAGATGGGTGCGAAGGTGGGTATAGGTGGGTATAGTACTCTATAATTAAGAGGCTACGATAGGGACCGAGCGGAGGAATTGGTTTTGGTCTCCCGATAAAATTAAGCATCCCGTGTTCGCCCCGAACACACAACTTAATTTTATCAATAATAATTCATTCCACTAGAGAACTATTATTGAACTACCGCACCAATCCCAAATTACATTTTTGGGCTCCTTCTTATTATGAGTATGTTAGTCTCCCTGTGTTTAAGATAATGAATGTCCACTAATTAAATGAGTTATTGACAACTCATTTAATTAATATCTTAGTCCAAGAGTAGTACCACTCAACCTTATCATCATGTCGGACTATGTCCACCTGCAGGGTTTAACATGACAATCCTTATGAGCTCCTCTTGGGGACATTCTCAACCTAGATTTTTAGGACACAGTTTCCTTTTATAATCAACAACACACACTATAAGTGATATCATTTCCCAACTTATCGGGCTTATTGATTTATCAAACTAAACCTCACCCATTGATAAATTAAAGAACTAAATATCAAATATATATGCTTGTTATTATATTAGGATTAAGAGCACACACTTCCATAATAACTGAGGTCTTTGTTCCTTTATAAAGTCAGTATAAAAGAAACGACCTCTAATGGTCCTACTCAATACACTCTAAGTGTACTAGTGTAATTATATAGTTAAGATAAACTAATACCCAATTACACTACGACCTTCCAATGGTTTGTTCCTTTCCATCTTGGTCGTGAGCTACTGTTTATAATTTATAAGGTACTGATAACATTATCTTCTGTATGTGACAACACATACTATGTTATCTACAATATAAATTAATTGAACAACTACAAATAAATGTAGATAATTTGACCAAATGTGATTCTTTATTCAAAATAAATGTTTACAAAAGCTTAGGCTTTCAGTATACACTCTAACAATCTCCCACTTATACTAATGACTAAGCTGTCATATCTGATGCCATACATCTGATTCTCATCCCCTCCACATGCCGATCAAAAGCTTTCACTGGAAGGGCCTTATTGAAAGGATCTGCCAGGTTATCTGCTGATGCAATCTTGGTGATGACAACTTCTCCTCGCTTCACGATATCTCGTATCAGGTGGACTTGCGCTCTATGTTTACTTGCCTTATGAGCTCGTGGTTCCTTCGAGTTTGCAACTGCACCGCTATTATCACAATAAATTGTGATGATTCTGGGCAAACCAGGAATCACATCTAAGTCCATTAGAAAGTTCCTGAGCCATACTGCTTCTTTAGCTGCCTCAGAGGCTGCCACATACTCAACTTCCATGGTTGAGTCCAAAACGTATTTCTTCTTAACACTCCTCCATGCAATGGCTCCACCTCCTAAAGTAAACACATAGCCTGATGTAGACTTACTGTTGTCCTTATCCGATTAGAAATCTGAATCTGTATAACCCTCAGGGAGCAAATCATCTGCTTAGTAAACTAGCATATAATCCTAGTCCTTCTTAGGTACTTTAATATATACTTTACCGCAATCCAATGTCCTTGTCCAGGGTTACTATGATATCTGCTAACCATGCCCACGGTAAAACAGATATCAGGTTTCGTACACAGCATTGCATACATAAGGCTTCCTACAGCCGAAGCATAAGGAACTGCTTTCATGTCCTCTATCTCCTTTGATGTCTTCGGAGACATCTCTTTAGATAGAGCTACTCCATGCCTAAAAGGTAAGAAACCTTTCTTGGAATTCTGCATGCTAAAACGAGCAAGGATTGTATCTATATATGAAGCTTGGGACAGGCACAACATTCTTTTCTTGCGATCCCTTATAACTTTGATCCCAAAAATGTGTGCACAATCTCCTAAGTCCTTCATATCAAATTGTTTGGACAACCATACCCTTACGTCCGATAATACCTTGACATTATTGCCAATTAACAAAATATCATCTATGTATAGTACAAGAAATACCACCACATTTCCGTTACACTTCTTGTATACACAAGACTCATCCGGACACTGAATAAATCCATATGACTGGATTACTTCATTAAACCGGATGTTCCAAGACCTTGAAGCTTGCTTCAGTCCATAAATGGACCGATTGAGCTTGCACACTAGATGCTCTTTGCCCTTTTCAATGAACCCTTCTGGTTGCTTCATATGGATGTTTTCTTCAAGACTTCCATTAAGGAAAGCTGTCTTGACATCCATTTGCCAAATCTCATAATCCATATGAGCGGCAATGGATAAGAGTATCCGGATAGACTTAAGCATGGCTACCGGTGAAAAGGTCTCCTCATAATCGTTTCCCTCTTTCTGAGTGTACCCTTTCACAACAAGCCTTGCTTTGAAGGTTTCTACCTTCCCGTCTGTCCCTCTTTTCCTTTTGTAGATCCACTTGCATCTAACGGCTTTTACACCATCAGGTGGTTCTACAAGCTCCCAAACCTTATTAGAGTACATAGACTCTATTTCAGAATTCATTGCCTTTTGCCAAGTTACTGCATTTATATCTTGGAGTGTTTCATCATATGTTCGGGGATCAGGTTCATGTTTACCCGGGATCAAGTCCGAAGACTCTCCCAAAAACATGAATCTCTCAGGTTCCCTCACAACTCTCCCACTACGACGAGGCACCGTCTGTGGTTGCGTATCATGTGTGACACGTGTTGCAGTCTCTTGTGGTACTTCATCTTGTACTGTTGGTACTAAAGTAGATGTGTCCTCTCTAAGTTCTTCTAGAACAATTTTGCTACTGGGCTTGTGATCCATTATATAGTCTTCTTCTAAAAACTGGGCATTGGTGCTAACAATGACCTTCTGGTCTTTAGGACTATAAAATAAACCACCTTTCGTTCCTCTGGGATAACCCACAAACACGCGAACTTCTGTACGAGATTCTAACTTATCAGCATCTGGTTTCAGCACATGTACTGGACTACCCCAAATCTGAATATGTCTTAGACTGGGCTTTCGCTCATTCCATAATTCTGTGGGAGTAGAAGATACTGATTTAGAAGGTACTAAGTCAGTTTCCAGAGCGTCTCCCCAAAATGAATTTGGTAATTCTGAATAACTCATCATCGATCTAATCATCTCCATAAGAGTCCTATTCCTTCATTCTGCCACACCATTCTGTTGGGGTGTACCAGGTGCGGATAATTGGGATTGAATCCCGACCTCTAATAAGTAATTCCTAAATTCTCCTAAGAGGTATTCGCCACCACGATCAGACCATAGTGTCTTGATACTTTTACCTAGTCGTTTCTCCACATCAGCCTTGTACTCTTTGAACTTATCAAAGCACTCGGACTTACGACGCATTAGGTAAATGTATCCGTATCTTGAATAATCGTTTATAAAAGAGACAAAATATTCAAAACCACCTCTCGCCTGGATAGACATAGGACCACACAAATCAGAATGAACCAATTCTAACATTTCTTTGGCTCTATACCCCTTGACCTTAAAAGACCTCTTGGTCATTTTACCTTCCAAACAAGATTCACAAGTTGGAAAATTTTCCAACTCTAATGAACCCAAGAGTCCATCGGCTATAAGCCTTTGAATCCTACTTAAGTTAATATGACCAAGCCTTAGATGTCAAAGATACACTTGGTTCATCTCCGAAGGTTGTTTTCTCTTATTAGAGTTAGAAAATGTGTTATTAATTTCCATATTTTGCTTTGTGGGAGAAATTGGATTTAAAATATATAAACTGCCAATTAATGCACCAGAACAGATAATCACTTTATTTCTCTTTATAATTACATTGTTATTAAAGGAAACAGAATATCCATCCAAATACAGTTTAGAAACTGAAATTAAATTCTTTCTAAAACTGGGTACATAAAAATAATTTCTTAAAACCAATTTTCTATTCCTATCAAAAGATAAGTAGACGTCTCCCACTGCAACAGCCGCCACCTTAGTAGCATTGCCCATGTAGACGGTTATCTCTCCTTCAAATAGTCGTCGGGTTTCCTGGAACCCCTGCAAAGAATTGCAGACATGATCAGTGGCTCCCGTATCTACACACGAGGTGCTGGTAGATAACACCGCTAAACATGTTTCAACAACTAGAGCATGAGATATACCTTTGTTGTTTTGATTCCTACGAGGATAGTTCGCCTTCCAATGCCCTGACTGCTTGCAGATGAAGCACTTTCCCTTCGGCTTCTTCACTCCAGCTTTAGGTCCTGTACTCTGAGATTTATTCACCTTCTTTGCTGAGCCAACTTATTTCTTCTTCTTCTTTCCTTTCAGTTTAGAAGTAGAACCATTTTCAACATAGTGAATCTGAGAATTATGACGAAACAACCCTTCTGCTGCCTGAAGTTCTGTCAGTAGTTCCGCCAGTGAATATATCCTTTTATTCATATTATAATTCAGGCGGAATTGCTCAAAACTTCTAGGTAGCGTTTGGAGGATCATATCGATTTGGGGTTCCCCATCAATTTCTCCTCCAAGGATTTGTATTTCATTTAGATAAGTCATCATCTTTAGGATATGATCCCTCACAGGAGTACCCTCTTGCATGGTGGTCGTCATTAACTTTCTCATGGCTTCTTGCCTAGAGGCCCGATCCTGGTGACCAAAAAGTTCCTTGAGATTGTTCATAATATCATAAGTTGTTGGTAAATCTTGATGCTGATGTTGTAATACATTTGACATCGAAGCCAATATGTAACACCGCGCCATCTCATCTGCTTTTACCCATTTCTTATGATACTCAATCTCCTCTTGGGTAGATTCACCATTGGGTGCATCAGGGCAAGGCTCAGTCAGTACAAACTTATAGCTTTCAGCAGTAAGAATAATGTCCAGGTTCCTTTTCCAATCTATGTAGTTAGGATCAGTAAGTCTGTTCTCTTTTAATATGATGGTCAGTGGGTTGAAAGTCATCCTAAGAATCACAAATAACTTTGGTCAGGACTCTAAATTTAGAATAATATTGATTCCTCAAACAATACTATTTTAAATTAACCAACACCTAAAAACACCGTGAATTTTGTATGTCACGATAGTGTGGACGTATACAAATTCAACATTTGTAAAAGGAGGGTGTAGCCCATTAATTTTATTATCTTGTCAACCTAACTTTTTGACAAATAAAATTAATAGTTGGTTTCCTTTGGTCACACGAATAATAGCAGTGACTCCGATGAGGAGGATACTATTAGACATGCCTAAGTATATATCATTACTTGACACTAAATCCATTAATAAGATTGTGCCTCTTCCGATGGGGAAGATCACACACTCTTAATTAATTTCCTATAGTTATCCAAATGGAAGTTTGATCTAGTGATCCACAAACAAACTCATCCGATATGGAGAAAGACACTCAGAGCCAACGCGCAAGTTTGTTTGCATCACTTACAAACCAATAATGGAGACCGTGGAATTTATTTAAAATCCCTCTCCCACTTAGTTATTTAAAGTGAGGAATTTTGACTATGCTAGCCTACTTAACATGCATACTAACAAGCAAACACAGCACAGCATAAAAGCAATAAATAGAAAAACTAATTTTCAACTATTATGACTTTTATCTATTATTGCCCTCCTTGTGTTGTCATCCCTAGCTGCTGCCATTTTTGGCCACCGCCACCGGGTCTAGTTGTCGCATCCATCTTGCTCCTTGTTCCGCTGCGCCTCTGGTCCTCAAAAGGTTTCACGCCTTGCAAGATTCGATCCGCGACATAAATAGAATTTTACATTTTTCGATCCTATATTCCTCGAAGGAATGTACATGTATCTAGATCAAAATTAAAATCCTAATAAAACTAAATACAGCTCCTGCTGTATTTTATAATACAATCATGCACACACAATAAAATGCCCTTGACATGTCCAAGGGTCTAATCACACACACAATATCTATAAGCCATAATAGTTGGATCATGCATCCACAAAGTTAGCACATCCTATTATTATTCTACCTAAATTATGTATGACATGTGCATAATTAAACTAATACCAAATACACAGAGGCAAAACCCTAGCTCTGATACCAATTGTTGGTTGCTACTCGGAAAGTCTAACGGTTCCACTGTACAAAAATTTTGTACAAAGGTCTGAACCTTTTCCTAGCTACCATATGTTCTTTTAAATTAAACTTGGATCGCCTGCGGAACTTAACACGTTCGATCCTAAGTTTAACATATTTGTTCTTTTAGGTTTAGACTTGGATCTCCTGCAGAACTTAACACGTTCGATCCAAATCACCTAGGTCACGAAGACAATTAAATATCTATTTCTAAAATTGGCTTCCAGTACTGCATGGTGAGGCACTTGGCCTTCTTGGATATGGGAGCAACCACCACCGACTAGACAAAGCCTTTTAAGGAAATTAAATATTTAACCTTCCCATAGTAACCCTAGGTTAACCACTAAGAACAATTGAATCACAAGGAAAAAATAAAAGAACACAACTATGAAAACTAATTTGAAAAACTAGAATCGCATGCCTCTTGTATTTGATATTTTTACAAAGAAACAAAACTAATATGATGCGAAAAATAATTATTAGTTATACCTTTCTTTGTGCATAATGACATCTTGATCTTCTACCGTATTCCTCTTCTAATCTCGGACGTTGTGTGGGCAACGATCTTCCGAGACGAGAACCACCTAACACCTTCTTCTTCCTTCAAGTTTCGGCCAAGCACAAAAACTCCTAAGGATGAAGAACCTTTTTCACCAACCAAGCTCCAAGAGATGCAAGCTTCCTCTTCTTCTTCTCCAAGTTAGGATCCGACCACCACTTGATCTCCAAGAGGAAGAGGAGGTTCAGCCACAAAGATGGAGAGAAGAGAAAATGAAGAGGCCGGACACACCAAGGAAGAAAAGAGGGAGAAATATAATAGAGGTTGTTCCATGAAGGCACCCAAACCCCTCTTTTATAATCCTTAGCCTTGGCTAATAAGGAAAATTTAATAAAACATTCCTTAATTCTTTTGCCATTGAAAAGGAAAATTTTAATTAATTAAAATTTAAATCCTTTTCTTAATGCATATGGCCGGCCACACCAAAACAAGCAAATAAAGAAATTTTTAGCTAGAAAAATTAAAGCTTCCTAATTTGCTTCCGGAAATTTTTTTTAAAAAAAATTCTCTTTAATAATCCCTTCATGGTTGATGTAATAAAAGGAAATTTCTATAATTTTAAAATTTATCTTTTCAACATGTGGATGATTTATAAATAAGGAAAGTTTTTACCAAAATTAAAATCAACCTTTTAATCTACAAATAAGGAAAGAGATTTAACTCTTCTCTTAATCTTTTGTAGAATCTTATAAAATGAAATATTTTAATTTTTAAACTCTCTTTTAAATCATGTATTCCACATAAGAAAAAATTTAAAATTAAAATTCCTTTTCTATTTTTAATGGCCAGCCACACCTAGATTGAACCCATGCTTGGGCCAGCCACAATCATTCCCATCTAAACATGGTTTGGCCGGCCCCTTGCTTGGGCTCCAAGCAAGGCTTGGTCGGCCCCTTTTAGATGGGTGCGAAGGTGGGTATAGGTGGGTATAGTACTCTATAATTAAGAGGCTACGATAGGGACCGAGAGGAGGAATTGGTTTTGGTCTCCCGATAAAATTAAGCATCCCGTGTTCACCCCGAACACACAACTTAATTTTATCAATAATAATTCATTCCACTAGAGAACTATTATTGAACTACCGCACCAATCCCAAATTACATTTTTGGGCTCCTTCTTATTATGAGTATGTTAGTCCCCCTGTGTTTAAGATAATGAATGTCCACTAATTAAATGAGTTACTGACAACTCATTTAATTAATATCTTAGTCCAAGAGTAGTACCACTCAACCTTATCATCATGTCGGACTATGTCCACCTGCAGGGTTTAACATGACAATCCTTATGAGCTCCTCTTGGGGACATTCTCAACCTAGATTTTTAGGACACAGTTTCCTTTTATAATCAACAACACACACTATAAGTGATATCATTTCCCAACTTATCGGGCTTATTGATTTATCAAACTAAATCTCACCCATTGATAAATTAAAGAATTAAATATCAAATATATATGCTTGTTATTATATTAGGATTAAGAGCACACACTTCCATAATAACTGAGGTCTTTGTTCCTTTATAAAGTCAGTATAAAAGAAACGACCTCTAATGGTCCTACTCAATACACTCTAAGTGTACTAGTGTAATTATATAGTTAAGATAAACTAATACCCAATTACACTACGACCTTCCAATGGTTTGTTCCTTTCCATCTTGGTCGTGAGCTACTGTTTATAATTTATAAGGTACTGATAACATTATCTTCTGTATGTGACAACACATACTATGTTATCTACAATATAAATTAATTGAACAACTACAAATAAATGTAGATAATTTGACCAAATGTGATTTTTTATTCAAAATAAATGTTTACAAAAGCTTAGGCTTTCAGTATACACTCTAACATAATCCATTGGGTTGATGGATCATTAATATGTTTTGCTAGTAAGACAATCGAGTCCCCTTTATAGCCCGATCAGCTCTCGTTTGTACTTGCGATCGGGTCAGATTGAGGAATGCTATCACTCTCAAGGACTCAGCCTTCTCTCGGTCTCTTCACTTGGCCAAAGAGTCCAATCAAGCTATAGGCGTAGCAATTAGTCTGATCGGCCATGTCACTCGGTAGAAATTTATGACTCGACTTTAAATTGCAACAATACAACTCATGGTTCCATCGATCCTGCGGGATTTAGGATTCGATCGACTAGAACAAGTGACTGTGCTAGCCCCAAATATTGATCCTTCTTTGACTTTGATTACCACATCATCTGACTTTCTTGAATACGACTCGATTCTTGATTCTCGATTATAAGGGTCTCATCTTATTCGAACTTGGGTAAACTCTCCTATGCAACCAACGCGGGGGTTGTGCTAGGCTTTAGTTAGAATCCCTATACGAGTATAAGCATGGAATTAGGTAAATGAATCATGCATAGAGGCATTAACTAGCATTGTAATGAAACCAAAATCCTAGAATATATCACACGCCACTCACTTACGCTCCATCTCTCTATTCTCTCTTTCCTCCTCTTTATCTAATCCTTCTCTTCCTTCTTTTCAATCTCTCTTCTAGCGTTAGTGAACCAAACTTTGATTTTTTTAGATAATTCATCATGCGAAGTTAAGTAATACTTAATCAACAGCCCCTGTGGGATCGATATTTTTATTACTAACGATGTAGTCGTACACTTGTGGTTCGTAACACAGCTCTCGAGCGCCTGGACCAGATATGAGCACTATGGTCGCCTCAATCCCCTTCGAAATGGCTCTTCATCGATGAGTTATCGATTCCCAAGTGCAAGTGCCTGGATTCATGTTGATGTGGGCTCCAATATGATCCTCGCTGCAACGGTTCTGTGACTTGGCTCGTACTGCTCCGGGCACCTGGAACTGGTTCAGGTTACAAGAATGGTATTCTAAATCACCAACCGCAAACCTCGAATATCTCGACCTAACAGAAACAAAGCCAACCACTAAAGAACTAGCTCACAATATAGCAGTAATTTACGACAGGATAAACTTGTCTAGCAGAATTAATCTAAAGAACTTCAAACAAACCCAGGAGGAGTTAGAAAGCCTTAAATTTGAAAACAAGAGGTTGCTTTAGGCAGTAAAAGACCTAACCCAAGAAGTTCTTACAAATAGACCCTTAACAGAGAGACAAATTATTAGTCTAGTGGCTAAAATCATAGAGCAACCCAAGGCAATTGAAGAAAGAGTTGTTAAGTTAACAGAAGACTTAAGCAAAAAGCTTGAAAGAGTTGAAAAACTCCTTTTTAAGCTAGAGGCCTAGACCTCTTCATGAGATATATAAATACCCAGGCAACAAACAACTATAAAGAAGCCTTGAAAGCCACAGAAAACATTGAAGCACCAAGTTTAGGGTTTGTTCGCCCAGTTGATTATAAAGGTCCCACATCCAGAACAGTAGCCACAATTAAGCAAGCCAATACACAAATCCAGCTCCTAGTAACAATCCTTGAAAAACTAGAAACACTTGACGAACGCATCAGAAAGCTTGAGGCAAAGGAGTCAATCACTAGCACCAGTCTTCCTGACGAAGTAATCAGAAATCTATCTGAAAAAATTAAAAGCTTATCTATTCAGGAAAAACCAAGGGAAGGAAAAGGCAAGTTTCACGTCTTCAAATTAAAGACCCATACGACCTCTTCAAAGAACAAGCAAAGAAGTAATGGCGACAAGAACATCTACAGATCCTCCAGTAACTACAATTGCAAGGAGAATAGGAACAAAAGCAAATCCTGTTTTTGAAGATCAAGGAAGAAATTATCGCCAGCATCAAAGAAGGTGATATATTACACAAAGAAGGTTACAAAGGGTGTCCCAGAGAATAACTGGAAGAAGGTACGACCGGTCCCTTGAACAGCAGCTAGACCCTCAAGTGCAACTAAGACTTTCTATGCAAGAAAGGGCTTCAATTGTTCCAGCAAAAGTTTTATATCACTCCCGACAAGATGATGTGCACCACCATGTATACACCCACCGTTCTGAAGTAGCTCTACTGGTAACTACCAATCAAGTGGATAGACCTTTCATACAACCAGAAAGCTTCAACCAATTACAACGCAGTGGGATGCGATTCATCTATATGGGGGTCATTCAGGTCCGCATTCAAATCTTACACCGACAAGAAGAGGGAACATTAGCTCTTGTGGTATTCAGAGATAATAGGTGGCAGGGAGATCAGGCTATCTTTGCAACAATGGAGATGGACCTAACACAAGGAAGTCAATTGGTATATGTAATACCTGATACCATGCTAACAATCTTTGATTTTTATAGAAATATTCAAATATTTGTCCTTGCTCGAGGATATGAAGCATGGCAGCATGGGGAAGCTAACCTGCTACTTACAAGAGGGTTAGTTGGAAGACTTTCAAATACACCAAATGTAGGCTTCGCCTATGAAGTTCAAAACGCCGTTGACTACTTAGCAAGTAACGGAATAAGGGCACTTCCAGGATGGCAATATAGTACAAGAGACATTCTTGGACAAAACTGGATTATTAGACAATCCACAGTCAATATTCCTATGCAGCCTACTGAGGTAAATACAAGAAATCTCCTAGATGGTAGTGTTTCGCTTCATTTTGAGAATTATCAAGTTGCATCAGCTCAAAACCATGAAATTCTTAATGATGACGACGAAGAGAGAATGCATAGAATCACAGTCTTATTTGAAGAAGAAGAAGACATCTTATATATCAAATGTCTCACAAGCACAGCAGTCCTACTGCAAAGGATGACTGAAGGGGCCGCTGGGTATGACCTCGCTGTCAATCAAAGCTATCATATTCCACCATATGGGCAGGCCATGTTAAACACGGGTATTAGCATCAAAGTACCCAAAGGGACTTATGCTCGAATAACACCAAGGTCTAGTTATGCCATGAGAGACATGATAATCGGAGGAAGAGTGGTTGACCTTGATTATAGAGGTGAAATTAAAATCCTTGTTTATAATTATTCTAATGATGATATGGATTTTGCAGAAGGAGAAAGAATTGCACAATTCATTCTAGAGTGCTACAGGACTCCTCCAATCATTCAAGTCCATGGCCTTGACAAAACAAAACGCCAAGACAAAAGTTTTGGCTCAACAAGCCAACAGTACCCATGTACTATTAACATAGCAAACCCACTTTGTGATGGGTGCCCTAATTGTGATGATGGTACAGAAAGCGCAGCCCCATATGAATATTATGTGGCACCTCACCCTGATTATATTGATGATCATGAATATATTGAATACCAACCACCCAAGTTAGGAGTTGCAATCCAGCACACAATTGATGAAGACTGCCAGGCTCACATCCAAGCTCGAAAGGCGCTTATACATGATGAGACATTGGATGAACCAGAGTGGTATTCTTACGGAGAAAGTTTTGAGGGCACTTATCGGATACTCAGAGATTCTAGTGTTGGGTTTTTCGGGCCGCGAAAATCGCTTTTCGCGTCGCGGAAACCCCGAATCACCCAAAGCCGTAGGATCCGTGCAAAGAAAAATTTCGAAAACACGAGTACGAGTTATAAACAATGATCTACAGTAGATCTACAAGGAAAACATTTTGCCTTCGATGCGTGCCCTCGCAAATCCCGCTCGTCCAACGGTACGCCGGATCTCGAGAGTGTCAACGTAGACACTCCTCTAATGATATCCACACGAACAAGGAGTGTCTCTCACACTCAAAGGATGGAGAAGAGAGCCCCAAGTGTGCTAGCATTTTCTAGAGCTCTCGAATGGGATTGGAAAGGAAGAAAAGAAGAAGGTACAAAAAGAAATCTTATACACTCACTAGTAGTATCCTTCCTTTGTGACCTTCACTCTTCCTTTGCTCTTGAATTCACTCAACCACCTTCTCCTCACCATGAAGTCATGGCAACAGCAGCAAGAAGGAGGAAGAAAACTTAGAAGAAGATGATCAAATTACCACACATCAATACACACTAAATGAAAACCATTTTCTCTTTAGTGTGGCCGGCCACACACATAACTCCCTCATTTAATGTGGCCGGCCACATTAAATGGAATGGGAAGTGTTGTAACCTCCATGAGGTGGCATGTGATGTGGCAAGGATGAGTCATCCTTATGATGTGGCAACACATCAAGTCAAACTTGATGTTTCAACTTCTACTTGGTCAAGTCAAACTTGACCAATTGTCTTCCTTGTTGAGTTAAATCCAACCTTTGATTCAAGTCAATTTCAATTTAATGAATCTCAATTCATTAATATAAATTGACTCAATGAATCAAATTTAAATTAGACTCATTCAACAATTGAATCTAATTGAGTCTAACTCAATAAGTCTAATTTGAATCCAATCTTTGGTGCATCATATGAACCTAATCCAATTGGTTCATCATATGAACCTAATCTCCATCCACTTGTTCTTTGTGTGTGACCCAATAGGTTCTTGTAACGTTGGCAATGTTTCTAAACTCCTTTAGAAACATAAGCAATGAGCGGCATCTAGCAATACATCATTGCTACCCAAGTTACAAGAAATGTCGAGATCCAACATCACCTTGTGACTACTAATTGTGACTCCTCACAATATATGACAAGTGTCCTTCTATCCTAGACATCTAGATTGATCAATGTGAGGCATAGACCGTGTCATCCTCTGATCAATCTAAATCTTGAACTCCAAGTAGACTCACTCAATCAAATGAGCTCAATATCTCATATTGACTCATTGGGTATGGCCATACACTTCGTGGTCTTACTCTATCAAGAATATCGATGTCACTCCCGTCATATAGGAGGGATAGATCACATCTACATCACTCACATCCCTCTACATAATTCGTTACATACCCAGTAATCGCCTTTATAGTCCACCCAGTTACGGGTGACGTTTGACGAAACCAAAGTACATAACTCCTTATGTAGGGATCCATGGTGACGTCAGGTCTAAGGACTAATAGTCATACTAATAGCCACATGAGAAAGTATATGACACTCATATAATGATCCATGATACTTTCTCATGGCGGGTCATTCAGTATACATTCTCTAATGCATACTCATGTGTCAGCTTGATATCTCTATATCCATGACTTGTGAGATCAAGTCATCGATCTGACCTACATGCTAGTCTTATTGTATTAACATTGTCCCTGAATGTTAATACTCGACTAGGAATGAATTAGAGTAGTGTTCCCTATATCATCTCACTATCGATTCAACCAATCGATTGATATAGGTAAGAACCTTCTACTCAAGGACGTTACTATACTTATTTTATCTGGCACTAATACAAATAAGCATAATAACCAAAAACCAAATGCCTTCATATATATACAAGAATATGATATACATGAGTCCATACAATCATCAAATGATTGGCTCTAGGGCTCTAACTAACAATCTCCCACTAGCACTAGTGCCAATCAGTATAGGCTCTAAGGCCTAATGACCTAGTGTGACCATCATGCTTCCTCTGTGCCAAAGTCTTGGTCAAGGGATCTGCGATGTTAGCCTCTGTAGGTACTCTGCAAATCTTCACATCTCCTCTATCGATAATCTCTCGAATGAGATGGAAGCGTTGTAGTATGTGCTTGGTCCGCTGGTGTGAGCGAGGTTCCTTCGTCTGGTTATAGCTCCATTGTTGTCACAATAGAGCTCAACTGGTCAATGCTAGGAACCATCCCAAGTTCGATGATGAACTTGCGGATCCAAATCGCCTCCTTTCTTGCCTCGATGCGAATATACTCGCCTCTGTAGAATCACCATCGTGTCCCGCTTCAAACTCTTCCACCACAAGACCACCATTTAAGCAAAACATGAACCCTGCGATCGGTAATCATCCCGATCGGTTAGAAGCTAGCATCACTGTAACCCTTTACGCTAGCTCATCATTGCCTCCATATATCAAGAAATATTCTTTAGTCCTTCGTAAGTACTTAAGAATATTCTTGACCGCTATCCGATGACTTTCACCTAGAGACTGGTATCCGCTCGTAATGCTCAAAGCATACGAGACATCAGTCGAGTACATAGCATGGCGTACATGATCGATCCTATGGCCGAGGCATAAGGGATCTGATCCATGCGGTCTCTCTCTCTAGAAGAGGGACCTTGAGTCTTCGAAAGACTCACGCCATGTGACATCGGCAGAAATCCCTTCTTGGAGTTCTGCATGGCAAACCGAAGGAGTACCTTGTCAATGTATGTACTCTGACTTAGGCCAAGCAATCTCTTAGATCTATCCCTATAGATCTGTATCCCTAGAATGCGGGATGCCTCACCTAAGTCCTTCATTGAGAAACAACTCCCTAGCCAGGTCTTGACAGGCTAAAGCATAGGGATGTCCTTCCCAATGAGTAGTATGTCATCCACATACAATATGAGGAAGACAACTATATCTCCTACAACCTTCTTGTAGACACAAGGCTCATCTTCATTCTTGATGAAACCAAACTGTTTGATTGCATCATCGAAACGAAGATTCCAGCTCCGAGAAGCTTGCTTTAGTCCATAAATGGACCTATGCAGCTTGCATACTCTGCTAGTATCTACAAAACCCTCAGGTTGTGTCATGTACACATCCTCGAGCAGGTTTCCATTCAGAAACGCGGTTTTGACATCCATCTGTCATATCTCATAGTCATGGTAGGCTGCAATAGCAAGCATGATCCGAATGGACTTAAACATCGCTACTAGAGAAAAGGTTTCATCATAGTCAATACTATGAATCTGCTTGAAACCTTTAGCTACCAAGCGACCCTTATAGATAAGTCCATCCATGTCAGTCTTTCTCTTAAAGACCCACTTGCACCCAATGGGTTTTACCCTTTCAGGTGGATCAACCAAAGTCCATACTTGGTTGGTGTACATGGATTCCATTTCGGATCTCATGGCCTCTAGCCATTTCTCAGAATCTGGTCTCATCACAGCTTCCTGATAGGTGGTAGGCTCATCCTCTATGAGCATAACGTCATCATGGTCAGACAAGAGAAATGAGTATCTCTCAGGCTGACGACGTACCCTATCAGACCTGCGAAGAGGTATGTCTACTTGAACCGGTTGTTGTTCCTCAACTCCTTGTGGAACATCATCCACAACACTTTGTGGCTCCAGTTCAACTTCCATTAAGGCTTCAGTGCTAGTATTCGCATCTTGAACTTCTTCAAGATTGAACGTGTTCCCACTAGTCTTTCTAGAAACAAAGTCCCTTTCTAGAAAGACCCCAGTCTTTGCACCTTGTGCTGACCGGGAATGTAGAAGTAATATCCTTAGTTTCCTTGGGATATCCAATGAAAAACTTGTCGGATTTGGGTCCTAATTTGTCCGAGACTTGACGCCGAACGAAGCCTCACACCCCAAATCCTCATGAAAGACACCGGCATCTCCCCATCCATATCCTATATGGTGTCTTTATCACGGCCTTTGATGGAACTCGGTTGAGTATGAAAGTTGTCGTGTCTAGAGCATATCCCCATAGATATGTCGGAAGATCTGTGTGACTCATCATAGATCGTACCATATCTAATAAGGTACGATTCCTCCGTTCGGATACACCATTCCACCGTGGTGTTCCAGAGGAGTGAGTTGGGATAGAATCCCACACTCAGATAGTCACGGAACTCATGGCTAAGGTATTCTCCACCTCGATCGGATCGAAGTATCTTAATACTCTTGCCAAGCTGGTTCTGTACTTCATTCTTGAATTCTTTGAACTTTTCAAAGGATTCAGACTTATGTGTCATCAAGTACACATAACCGTATCTACTGAAGTCATCAGTAAATGTGATGAAGTACCTATAACCGCCTCTAGCAGCGACATTGAAAGGGCCACATACATCACTATGTATGAGTCCTAACAAATCAGTCGCTCTCTCGCTGTGCCCACTAAAGGGAGTCTTGGTCATCTTGCCTCGTAGGCATGACTCGCATACCTCATATGATTCAAAATCAAATGAGTCCAGCATACCATCCTTATGGAGCTGGGATAAGCGCTTGTCATTTATATGACCTAAGCGACAGTGCCAGAGGTAGGTTTGGTTCATATCGTTCGATTTGAACCTCTTGGTACTAACGTTATAGATAGGGCTCTCAAGGTCTAGAATATAGAGTCCGTTCATCAGAGGTGCACTACAATAGAACATATCGTTTAAATAGACAGAACAACATTTGTTCTTTATTATAAACGAGAATCATTTCTTGTCCAAACAAGAAACTGATATAATGTTCTTAGTTAATGCAGGCACATAACAACAATCGTCTAACTCTAGTATAAGCCCAGAGGGCAGAGATAGATGATAAGTTCCTACAGCAATGGCAGCAACCCGTGCTCCATTGCCTACTCGTAGGTCTATCTCGCCCTTTGTCAATGCTCTGCTATTTCTCAGTGCTTGTACATTAGTACAAATGTGCGAAGCACATCCGGTATCTAATACCCACGACGAAGAAATAGAGAGGTTGACTTCTATAACATTTATACCTGAAGTAGAAATCTTATTTCTCTTCTTGTTAAGATCTTCCAGGTATCCTGTGAAGTTCCTCTTCCAGTGCCTTGCTTGTCCTTGATATAGTTGACGAAGATGTTCAACCATATCGTAAGCGCTCATCAACTCATGTTGCTTCTGAAGCTCAGAGTTCATGGTTGCGAGCATTAGACAGGACACATCTAATGCGTCATCTTGATGCTTCTTGTAAGCATCCGGCTGGCGGGTGAGGAGGAGCCTCGAATGGGCGCCCAACGCATGCACGCCCCGAGTGAGAACTATTCTTGTTCTGCATCACGAAATTTGCTTGAGCTTGTCCTTCTTAGCGACGATGATCGCAGAGAAAGTGTTCGATTTGACGTCATGGTTATCTACAACATAAAATTTGCAGAAATAAATATCATATTCTTTAAAAATCATTTAATTAGGCCTTTAATTAAATGATGCTCCCACTGAATTCTATAATTCTTGTGGGACAAGATTCACATCATACTAACCCTTGAGTTAGCTTTGGCTAATACGCCCAAGGCTTAGTATGATCGGTAGGTAACGATTACCAATTACATCTCTATGCAACTCTTGTTTATAGAATCAATATCCGCACTTATATTAAAACTCGAGTTAGCTTTGGCTAATACGCCCGAGAGTTAATATAAACGTGATTTTGTCCTACCTTTCCAACTATTGGAAGAATGCCTATAGTTGACTCGATCTAACCGAGTGACTAGGAATACTCAATCTAATTGAGTTTGTATTCACCCATGCGTTGATAGGCGGGACCAAGATTGTCCCTCCGTACCCTACCAAGATAATATGTATTGCTCTGCTTTGGCAGATTCAACAATACATGTGATCGAGGTAGTGATAGGTATCACGGCACGGTTAGGCATTTAGAGTTGGTTCAATCGAGATCTAATCTAATCGAAAAGGATGCATCTTGTGCACGACTTAGATCTAATCTAATCGCAAGGGTGCATCATGTGCACGACTTAGATCTAATCTAATCGTAAGGCACTAATTAATTAATTACTTATTAAACATGCATCATATACATAAGCAATTAACTAATTAATATATATTTGTGATTTAGTCATGGCCCTACTACGATCTTCTCAAGCCAATGAGAAGATCGAATGGTCAACCTAGGGTCAACAGCTTCTCCAAGCTCTTCCCTTTGACCACCTTGTGTTGCTCGTGCCCGCCTCGGAACTCCGTCTCGTGTGGACCCTCCACCGCTCCAATTTGTACATTACAATTTGAAACTCGAGTTACATTCGAGTCTAAATCTAATTTACAACAAGAATATAAGAGAAAGGCACGACGCGCAGGTCGCGGAAAAATAAAACATACAACACGCGCAAGCACATAACGACACGCATGCCGTATTATGAATTACAACACAATCCAATCATATTGGGTTTTTGGGTCATGACTATCACAAAATTAATATATAATTCAAAATTATATATTTTCATAATTTTCTATAATTTTAAAAATAATTTTTTACAATTTTTACAAGTAAAATTTCCCAGTGGTCCCGTTTAGCGGTTTCGGGCGCAATCGCGGAACGGATCCCCTTGCGGGGCCCAGGGGCAGCACCCTCGCGAGGCTTCGTTTGCGATCCAACAGCACCTAAACCCGCTGTCCCAAAACAATTTGGGCCGAGACATTGCCGTTTCGGAAAAATCTTCCCGGCGGGTTCGTTTTTAGCGATTTTGGGTGCAATCGCGGAGCAAATCCCCTTGCGGGGTTAGGGGCAGTACCCCTACCCACGATCTAACCATCGTGAGTTGCTCCTTTGCGATCTAATGGCACCCAAGCCCGCTGTCCCAAACGGATTTGGGGCAAAACGAAGCCGTTTTGGGAAAATCTTTCCGGTAGCCGAAGCCTACAAGTGCCGAGACACTTGTGCTTCGCTTCTACGGAAAAATTACCCATAAAAACTATAAAATCATAATTTTACAGAAAATTACAGAAACTTTACTTTTCATAAAACCAAAAATCAAACTCGTACAAGCCTTGCACGTGGCTCTGATACCACTGTTGGGTTTTTCGGGCCGCGAAAACCACTTTTCGCGTCGCGGAAACCCCGAATCACCCAAAGCCGTAGGATCCGTGCAAAGAAAAATTTCGAAAACACGAGTACGAGTTATAAACAATGATCTACAGTAGATCTACAAGGAAAACATTTTACCTTCGATGCGTGCCCTCGCAAATCCCGCTCGTCCAACGGTACGCCGGATCTCGAGAGTGTCAACGTAGACACTCCTCTAATGATATCCACACGAACAAGGAGTGTCTCTCACACTCAAAGGATGGAGAAGAGAGCCCCAAGTGTGCTAGCACTTTCTAGAGCTCTCGAATGGGATTGGAAAGGAAGAAAAGAAGAAGGTACAAAAAGAAATCTTATACACTCACTAGTAGTATCCTTCCTTTGTGACCTTCACTCTTCCTTTGCTCTTGGATTCACTCAACCACCTTCTCCTCACCATGAAGTCATGGCAACAGCAGCAAGAAGGAGGAAGAAAACTTAGAAGAAGATGATCAAATTACCACACATCAATACACACTAAATGAAAACCATTTTCTCTTTAGTGTGGCCGGCCACACACATAACTCCCTCATTTAATGTGGCCGGCCACATTAAATGGAATGGGAAGTGTTGTAACCTCCATGAGGTGGCATGTGATGTGGCAAGGATGAGTCATCCTTATGATGTGGCAACACATCAAGTCAAACTTGATGTTTCAACTTCTACTTGGTCAAGTCAAACTTGACCAATTGTCTTCCTTGTTGAGTTAAATCCAACCTTTGATTCAAGTCAATTTCAATTTAATGAATCTCAATTCATTAATATAAATTGACTCAATGAATCAAATTTAAATTAGACTCATTCAACAATTGAATCTAATTGAGTCTAACTCAATAAGTCTAATTTGAATCCAATCTTTGGTGCATCATATGAACCTAATCCAATTGGTTCATCATATGAACCTAATCTCCATCCACTTGTTCTTTGTGTGTGACCCAATAGGTTCTTGTAACGTTGGCAATGTTTCTAAACTCCTTTAGAAACATAAGCAATGAGCGGCATCTAGCAATACATCATTGCTACCCAAGTTACAAGAAATGTCGAGATCCAACATCACCTTGTGACTACTAATTGTGACTCCTCACAATATATGACAAGTGTCCTTCTATCCTAGACATCTAGATTGATCAATGTGAGGCATAGACCGTGTCATCCTCTGACCAATCTAAATCTTGAACTCCAAGTAGACTCACTCAATCAAATGAGCTCAATATCTCATATTGACTCATTTGGGTATGGCCATACACTTCGTGGTCTTACTCTATCAAGAATATCGATGTCACTCCCGTCATATAGGAGGGATAGATCACATCTACATCACTCACATCCCTCTGCATAATTCGTTACATACCCAGTAATCGCCTTTATAGTCCACCCAGTTATGGGTGACGTTTGACGAAACCAAAATACATAACTCCTTATGTAGGGATCCATGGTGACTTCAGGTCTAAGGACTAATAGTCATACTAATAGCCACATGAGAAAGTATATGACACTCATATAACGATCCATGATACTTTCTCATGGCGGGTCATTCAGTATACATTCTCTAATGCATACCCATGTGTCAGCTTGATATCTCTATATCCATGACTTGTGAGATCAAGTCATCGATCTGACCTACATGCTAGTCTTATTGTATTAACATTGTCCCTGAATGTTAATACTCGACTAGGAATGAATTAGAGTAGTGTTCCCTATATCATCTCACTATCGATTCAACCAATCGATTGATATAGGTAAGAACCTTCTACTCAAGGACGTTACTATACTTATTTTATCTGGCACTAATACAAATAAGCATAATAACCAAAAACCAAATGCCTTAATATATATACAAGAATATGATATACATGAGTCCATACAATCATCAAATGATTGGCTCTAGGGCTCTAACTAACATCTAGAACATATCGTGCTGAATTACAAAAGTAATTGGACTCCCTACCAACAACATCCTCCAGCAAATATTTATGCATGGCTCTTTCAGAAACAACAACACAGGAGTCTGAGTCCGATGATAATGATTACATTCAATATTTATAATATTTAGCTTCACGACCCTTTGAACATCTTTCCACAGGATACTCTTCTGAAGAGTTAATTAATCCCTTCGCAATGGAAGCTGGTGGGAGAGATGTTGCTCCAACTGATGTCGATGCTTATGCTCCGAATATTATTGCCGTCAGGACAACAGAACTTGAACCCGAATGGCTAATGGAATACCCGCAACTAAAGCAACTATCTAAACAAATCTATTCTCAAGAAGCGGTTTCCCAATATCGTCCTCCAGCAGATGCTACTATGAACCCGATCGGTTATCCCCCAACAGAAAGGAGTCCCACACCTGAACCTATAAGCACAGCAGCTAAGCCAGGAATTCATATAAAAGGACGAGGAAATTTCAGGAAAGATAACACATCTGAATGGTGGAATTTACCATCTGCTAAGCAGTAAACCGGAGCAATCTTAACATTACCAACGCAACTAGGGAAGATAGAAGATGTTTTCCTACGATGGGAAGCAATCACAAAGAACGTAGTCGCCCTACAAAATTTTGCGGATACTCAAGACAAGGCTGATTTCATTGAAAACCTGTTGGGAGAAGTCGAAAGGTTAACCTGGATTCAATGGTGAATGGCCTTCCCAAATGAATACCAAGAGTTAGTAAAATCAGCAGAAGGCCGCAACGGTACACAAAATATAATCTCCCAAATTAGAAGGGTATTTATTCTTGGAGACCCCTTTCAAGGGTCTACTGATATGCAGGATAGAGCTTATAGGGATTTAGAACCTCTAACATGCCCACAAATAAAAGATATTATATCCTTCATAAATGAATATATGAATCTTGCTGCCAAGACAGGGCAACTATTCACAAGGCCGGAGTTATCTGAAAAATTTTGGCTAAAGCTTCCTGGAGATCTCGACAGAAGAATAAAGACAGTCTGTGAGGAAATATATCCAGGAAATACAATGGTGTGCATCCTCGAGTAGTATTTACTTACAAATACCTTGAGGAAGAGTGCAAGAAGGCAAATTTTAATTTTAACATAATTTTATTTTATTATTACTTTTCTTTATTATTTCCAAACTAATCGTAGCATATATGTTGCATGCTATTGATAATAAATAAAAGTATTTGCAGCATGCCTAAATAAATATTTATAGTATTAATGGCATGCTTTTAATGTGTGTCGTTAATATTTAGACATAAATCTTTTTTCTTATTCAAGTTTATACTATTAACGGCGCGCATCTGTTGGTGCGGGTAGCACTAACGGTCTAACCTAAGTTTTGAGGAGTGACAAATATGTTAAGTTAGTTTTGTTGTTGCTCCTTTTTCTCCTGGTGAAAATGTTAAGTTAGTTAGTTTTGAGGAGTAACTTAACCTCCTTTTTTCTCTGATACCACTTGTAGGACCGTTGGGTCGGCTAGAAGGGGGGTTGAATAGCCCTGCAGAAATCAAAACACAAACCAACCCTTCTCGAACTCTTAAATTGACACTTGTAAAATAATTAAAGCAATAAACTAAGATCAGAACAGAAAACGAGGCACCAGGTTTTGACTTGGTTACAACCGGGGAGGTTGTTAATCCAAGAAAGATGATCGCACTAGAATTTCTCCTTCAGGCGGAGAAGCCTCTTACAAAGTTGAAGCGCACAATAGAAGCTAACTACAGAAAGCGTACAAGTGTTTGAAAGAAAAGCGTGAGTTCTGAATTGATGAAAAGCTTCTGGACCAAGGGTCGGGGCGCCTGGAAGGGTTCCGGGCGCCCTGGGGGGGATAAATTTTATCCCCCAACGGTCGAATCGAGTCAAAACTCGATCCTGTTGAAAAGTCGATTCCGGGCGCCCCGATCGGTTCCGGGCGCCCGGAATGGTTCCGAGCGCCCGAAGCCCTAAGGTCAACCTAAGTTGACTTTTCGACTCCGGTTCAACTCGTCTCGGTCCGGGTCTTCTGCTCTCCGGCTCCGCTAGCTTGGGTGATTTCGCCTTCGGAATAGGGCTCACCCAACCCATCTTCCGGTCTTCTCGAGCGTGCTTCCTCCCGCCTCGCCCCTGCGTGTTCCTTCTCGCCCACTGTGGTACTCATCCGCAGATGCCCCTGGCCGCACTCTGCCGACCTTCGCTAGCTGCCTCTTGCTCCCCGAGCAATCTTCCGCTCCGGCCAGACTTCTAACCACCGCAGCACTTCCTTCTCGTCCACGGTACTCTTCAAAGACTCGCCCCTGAGCACAACAGGCCGTCCCTTCTCGCTAGCTGCGTCTTCCGCTCGAGTACCTGTGCTCCTAAGCTCCTGCACACTTAGACACAAGGTTAGAAACAACGCAGGACCTAACTCAACTTGTTGATCACACCAAAACAACCTTGGGGTTCCAACAATCTCCCCCATTTTGGTGTGATCAACCCAAGTTAAGATAGGGTAAAATAGACTTTAAATAAAATTAAGTAACTTAACTTAAGTTGCAATTTAAGTACAAAAAGATAGAAAAAAAATTAAATCTATCTACCTCCCCCCCCCCTCTATCGAATCTAACGGTCCTACAGCATCAACATGCACGCCATTAATAATACTATTAACAGCGTGCTTTTAATGTGTGTTGTTAATAGCAAGCTGCGAAAAGATATTTTTGTTGTAGTGACTTATCATTCTGTAGCCAAATACCAATCCCAGGTTATTATCAGAATACAAGAAGAAAGTATGGAGTTAGAAGATCTACCACTTACAAAGGAAAGCCGCATCAGTCACATGCAAGAATAGAAAAGAAAAAGCATCTTATCAGAAATAAAAAATACAAATGCTTTCTTTGGTGCGAAGAAGGGCATTTTGCCCGAGATTGTCCCCGAGAGTATAAAAATGTAAAAAGAGTTGCAATATTTGAAGGACTAGAACTCCCAGAAGAATATGAGATAATGTCTGTCCAAGAAGGAGAAGACCAATCAGATGCAATCTATAGTATCTCAGAGGGAGAGGACCAGCAAGTACTTACTGTTGCAACGGAATCCTTATTTGTTTTTATAGAACAACAAAATTGCTATATGATAGGAAAAACCGGTGGATGGCAACCAATGGTACGAATATCAAAAGAACAACATGATTGCAATCATGTGTGGATGATAAATGATGAGATACCACCACCCTATGAACGATGTCATTGCTGCAAACGAGAAACAATGAAGAAGCACCGCATTCATTGCAGCATATGCAAGATTACATCATGCGGTATGTGCACAAGTAATTATTTTGATATAACGATACCTGTAAAGCATGCAGCACCTACACCATACAATCCTATCGATCTCATGCAAGAGCAGCAGACCTATATAGCTTGGGCAGAAGCAGAAATTACCAGACTTCAACAAGAAGTAGAAATTGCCAAAACCCTAGCCAACCTCCAAATTGAGCAACTAAAGAAGGAGTTCTCATCAAAAGAAGAAGAGCTCTGGTGAAATTTCTCAACAGAAAAATTAGAAGTAGATACTGAAAACGAGGAGCTAAGATTAAAGGTTGACGCCTTGGAATTGGAAAATCTTGATTTAAAAAGATTGCTACAGAAAGAGCAACCGGAATTTCAATAAGAATTCCTAGAAATTGAAGAGGAAATAAATGCATTGATCACAGAAGGGAATGAGAAAGTTTTTTGGGCAGAAGAAGTAACTAATCCAAAGAAAAAGACAAATGGCCTATTCAACCTTGATGTTTATATATCAATCCCTGGTATAAAAGAATTTAGAGTAAATGTCATCCTTGATACAGGAGCCACTACATGTTGTATTGACCAGACATCAATCCCAGAGGAAGCAGTTGAAGATAACACATTCATAGTCAATTTCAGTGGTATCAATTCAAAGACAACAGCCAAAAAGAAATTAAAGAATGGCAATATGAAAGTCGGTGAACATTTCTTCAGGATACCATATACATATGCTTTCCCTTTATCAATTGGAGGCAACATCACTATGATAATCGGGTGTAATTTCATCCGATCTCTTTATAGTGGCATCAAAATTGAAGGAGATGAGGTAACTTTCTACAAAAATATTACTACCATTAAAACTCATCAAGATGTTTCTGCAGCTACCGCCATTGAAGAACTTGATCTTGAGGAAGAAGAATATTATCAAATAAAGGAACAAGTCTGCACCTGGCAGACAGGAACTAGGATAGAAGGCATTATAAGGGAATTATCAGAAGCAGGGTACATCGGAAATGACCCTATGCGGTACTGGGAGAAGAACCAAGTCAAATGTAAGATTGCTATCAAGAATCCAGATTTAACCATAGAAGACAGGCCGCTAAAACATATAACCCCCCAAATGCAAGATGCCTTCAAAAGACATGTTCAAACCCTCCTGGATCTCAAAGTAATACGGCCAAGCCAGAGTCGACACCGAATGACAGCAAACATCGTCCATTCTGGCACCACTATTGATCCCACAACCAAGCGTGAAATTAAAGGCAAAGAGCATATGGTATTCAATTACAAAAGGCTGAATGACAATACACATAAAGATCAATACAGCCTTCTTGGAATCAACACAATCATCAAGCAGGTAGGAGGCAACAATATTTATTCTAAATTTGACCTAAAATCAGGCTTTCACCAAGTTGCAATGGAGCCAAATTCAATTGAATGGACAGCATTCTGGGTGCCTGATGGCTTATATGAATGGCTGGTGATGCCATTTGGCTTAAAAAATGCCCCGCTATATTCCAACGCAAGATGGATGAATGCTTCAAAGGTACAAAAAATTTTATTGCGGTATACATTGATGACATACTTGTGTTTTCTAAAACAGAGGAAGAACACAAAAAGCATTTGAGGAAGTTGTTGTCTATTTGCAAAAAGAATGGGCTCATTCTCAACCCAACAAAGATGAAAATCGGCAGCCCTACAATCGAATTCTTAGGCGCGGTTATTGGCCATCAACAATAAAGCTGCAAGCCCACATTATCTCAAAAGTTGCCAATTTTGAAGATCAAGAGTTAACAACTACAAAGGGCGCCTGGACCTGGTCTGGCGGCCTGGAGTCTAGACACCTAGACTTAGTTTGGGCACTTGGAGTGTAAGCACCTGGAATAGTCAACTCAATGTTGATTTTGTAAGGGGATCGGTGGTCGGCTTGAAGGGGGGTTGGATAGACGGCATCCCTAAATCCTTGCTTCCTACACTTGTTAGTTTGCGCAGCGGAAATACAAACAACAAACAAGCTAAAGACTAAAACTAAGAAAGAAAATGCAAACCGCTAACACGTTCGTTTAAAGTGGTTCGTAGATTGTGGCTCCTACTCCACGGCATGTCCTTGAGGTGGACGATCCCGATCCGTTGGTGGATTAACCCCCGGCAAACTCTGGCTATCTCAAGTCGCTCCTTGTGGGTGGAGAAACCTCACCACAACACCAACCAAGACTCTTGAGACTAGTAGAATACTAATTAGGGTTTACCACCACTAATTTTGTCAGTCATAACCAAGCTCCCAAGTTTTGGTTATATAGCCCGCGGATTGAAAACTCCGCCTACCAGTCGATTGCCAAAACATGCAGTCGACTGCCCTCTGTGGAAATTTGGGCGTTACATCCCAACGGCTCGATACCAGTCGACTGCTAAAACTAGCAGTCGACTACTCTACACTAACCGAACGAACAGAAGCATTCTGTTCGCTCCCAGTCGACTGCACGGTCGACTGCACCAGTCGACTGCTATAGGAACGCTACAGTACGACTACAGTGACACTACAATGCAACTATAGTAATGCTACAGTAAAACCCTAAAACTAGGATTTTACTCCGAGTACAATCTCTCATGCACTCGTACTCTCTCCCTTATGACTCACTTGACGCTTCTTTGCAGCCTTGACCTCTTGCCTTCAAGCCTACTTTCTTTGTCTCTCGTCCCTCAGATTCATTCAAGCTCACGGCTCGCCCCCAATGTCATCCTTCGCGCATGCCTTGAAGTCGCTTCCCTCGGCCCTTGTCTTCGCTGCCTTGTCCACGGTCCCTCGGATGCTCCATCCTTCACCAGACCCGAAGCTATCAACCTGAGTCACATGTGTATCCTGCATACCTGCACACTCACATACACATATCAAATAACAAGGGTGAACCTAACTTAAACCTTTTACCCAAACACCAAAACACATGGTCCCACGAACCATTGGGATTGCTCCAACAGATTTGTCCAGTCGCTTGGGTGATCCTACAACCCTCCAAATTTAAGGTCACTCAAACCCGATGTAGGATCAATGACGTGATAGAGGGGGTGAAGCAAAACACACAGAATACGTAGCGGAATAAAGAATGAAAAGACAAGCAATGCTAACAAGTTTTCTTTTACTTGGTTCGGAGCCTGTGGCGACTCTTACTCCAAGGCACATGATCGTTGATCACTTACGTTGGGCAATCACTATAGATCCAAAAATAGGTACAAATATTAAGTAAAATTGCAATACAATAAAGTTACTGATAATAATAGAAATATAAGTCTTTCGTCAATTGTCGGAGTAGCGTCGGAGAGAGCAGCAGTTGTTCGTTCTTGATCTTGGAATTGTGTTTCATCAGTGTTATCGAAGCAACTGGTCAAGCCCTCCTTTTATAGCCAACCCAGACTTGATCCAGATCCACTAATCTTAAGATCAGGTTTAACTCATCGTTGATCGATCGACCGATCCCGCCTGGATCAGGCCCACTTCCCGTCCAAATCTTATTGCTCTGGATAAGCATTCGTTCGGTCGACCGATCCCATCGTTCGATTAATCGATCATCCAATGATCTCTGTCTCGATCAACCTGGCCTGATCTAGTCCTTTGTTCGATCGACTGAACCCGAGGTTCAGTTGACCGATCCCCTGGTCGAACCCGATCCACTCGCTGGAACTCTGATCTTGCTGCTTGGAGGTTCGGTCGACTGAACCGTGTTGGTTGGTCCTAGGAATATCATACCGGTTCCCCTGTTCAAAAATTTTGTACAAATCCTGAACCTTTCCTAACAACCTATTGTGTTCTTTAGAAATTAAATTCGGAATCGCAAACAGAACTTAACATTATTGATTCCAAATTTAACTTATCTGTTCTTAGAGATTTAGACTTGGATCGCAAACGACACTTAACATTATAGATCCAAATCCACCTATGTTACAAATTCAATTATATATTTATTTCTAAAATCGGCTCCCAAGTCAAACATGGAGAGACACTTGGCCTTCTTGGGTATGGGAACATCCACCACTGCCTCGACAAAGCCTCTTAACGAAATTCAATATTTAATTTCCTTATATAACTCTAGGTTTAACCAAAAAGAACAATCGAATCACAAGATCGAAAAAATAAAAGAAACACAAATTCGAAACAAATCCGAACATCTAGAATCTCTAGCCTCTTGTGTTTGGAATTCATACAAAGAAAAACTAATATGATGCGGAAAATAATTACTAGTTATACCTTTCTTTGTATGCAACAACCTCTTGATCTTCTACCGTATTCCTCTTCTTATCTCGGACGTCGTGTGGGCGACGATCTTTCAAGATGAGAACCACTCAAGCCCTTCTTCTTCCTTCTTCCAAGTTTCAGCCAAGCAAATTTCTCCAAGAGATAGCAAGTCTCGGCCACCACCACCAAGCACCAAGGGATGCTAGAAACAAAGCCTTCTTTTCCTCCTTCTCCTAGCAAGATCCGACCACCTTCCAAGCTCCAAGAGATGATGATGTTTAGCCAAGGAGAAGAAAGGAAAAGGAAAAGGGAGAATAAGAGGGTCGGCCACACAAAGGAAGAGAGGATAGGAATAGAAGAGAGTTCTCATTGTGAAGGCACCCCCTCCCTCTCTTTTATAATCTTTGGTCTTGGAAAATAAGGAAAGTTTTAATAAAAACTTCCTTATTTTCTTTGCCATGAAAAGGAAAATTTAATTGATAAAAAACAATTTCCTTTTCTTTTATTAAAGTGGTCGGCCACCTCTAATTCTCCAAGCAAGGAAAATTGTAATAACAAGAATTAAAACTTCCTAATTTGTTTCTGAAAATTTTTAAAATAAAAATTTCTCTATTAATTTTTCCCTTCATGGTTGGTTATAAAACGAAATTTTATAAATTAAAATCTCTCTATTAAAACATGTGGATGATTTCCAAAAAGAAAAGTCATCTTTAAAATTAAAATCTTCCTCTCAATCTACAAATAAGGAAAGATATCAAATCTTTTAATCTTTTGTAGAAACTATAATATGAAAAATTTAATTTTAAAACTCTCTTTTAAAATCATGAACATGGTTTCATAAAAGGAAAGTTTTATCAAAAATTAAAATCTTCCTTTCAATCTACAAATAAGGAAAGATATCAAATCTTTTCTTAATCTTTTGTAGAAACTATAAAAGGAAAGATTTAATTTTAAAACTCTCTTTTAAAATCATGAGGATGGTTTCATAAAAGGAAAGTTTTATCAAAAATTAAAATCTTCCTTTTAACTACAAATAAGGAAAGATATCAAACCTTTCACTTAATCTTTTGTAAAAAACTATAAAAGGAAATTTTTAAATTTTAAACTCTCTTTTAAAACCATGGTATCCACATTAGAAAGATTTAAAAAATAAAATTCTTTTTAATTTAATGTGGTCAGCCACACCAAGCTTGGATTCAAGCTAGGGTCGACCACACAACTTGGCTCATCCTATTTGCTTGGTCGGCCCAAGCTTGGGTTCCAAGCTTGCATGGCCGGCCACCTTAGGATGGGTATAAAGGTGGGTATAGATGGGTATAATACTTTATTAATAAGAGGCTACGATAGAGATCGAGAGGAGGAATTGGTTTTGGTCTCCCGATGAAATTAAGCTTCCCGTGTTCGCCCCAAACACCCAACTTAATTTCATCAATAATAATTCATTCCACTAAAGAATTATTATTGAACTACCCTATCAATCCCAAATTACATTTTGGGCTCCTTCTTATCATGAGTGTGTTAATCTCCCTGTGTTTAAGATGTCGGATGCCCACTAATTAATTAAGTTACTGATAACTCACTTTAATTAATATCTTAGTCCAAGAGTAGTACCACTCAACCTTATTGTCGTGTCAGACTAAGTCCACCTGCAGGATTTAACATGGCAATCCTTATGAGCTCCTCTTGGGGACATTATCAACCTAGATTACTAGGACATAGTTTCCTTCTATAATCAACAACACACACTATAAGTAATATCATTTCCCAACTTATCGGGCCTATTGATTTATCAAGCTAAATCTCACCCTTTGATAAGTCAAAGAAATAAATACTAAATATATGTGTTTGTTATTATATTAGGATTAAGAGCACACACTTTCATAATAACTAAGGTCTTGTTCTTTTATTAAGTCAGTATAAAAAGAACTTACCTTAAATGGTCCTGCTCAATACACTAAGAGTATACTAGTATAATTTATCAGTCAAGATAAACTAATACCTAATTAAACTACGACTATTTCAATAGTTTGTTCCTTTCCATCTCAGTCGTGAGCTACTGTTTATAATTTATAAAGAATTGATAATATGATCTTTTGTGTGTGACACCACACACCATGTTATCTACAATATAAATTAATCGAACAACTACACTTAACTTATAAATGCAGATATTTGACCAATATGATTCTTATTTCTAAGTAAATGTTTATACAAAAAGCTAGGCTTTTAGTATACATTTCAACAAACCGAACATTCGGTCAACCAATCCCGGTCGAATCTAACCCTGTACAAAGTGTTAGTTTCCTGCAAAACAGAGTTAGCACATAGCAGATAATATATAAATCATTAACCTGACAGTCTTCAAAATGTCCGGTTCTGTCTTCGAATTCTCTCCAAAAACCCTAGGTCGAACCAACGTCTACTATTCTTTCATTGGGGAACGCGTCCTCACCTACTCCTCTCAAGAGAAGTTACCTGTTGTTGGATCGGTCCTCCAGATCGACTGAACTTTTCGCCTAGGGTTATCATCCCCTAGGACATAGGATTACCTCCATCTAGGGTTTTCCATAACCTAGGGTTCCCATCCCCTAGGACCTAGGATTACCTCCCCCTAGGGTTTTCCAAAACCTGGGGTTACCACCCCCTAGGACCTAGGATTACCTCCCCCTAGGATTTTTCACCTATCTAACCACAGCTAGGACTTTTCATCACCTAGGGTTATCGCCCCCTAGGACCTAGGGTTACCTCCCCCTAGGATTTTCCACCTGCCTAGAATCTAGTAGGACTTTTTCCTAAGACAACTTAGGACTTTCCTGCAAGCTCAATTAATCTTGTTAGATTACAAGACAACTTAAGTTTGGACTCTTTAACATAATCAAAACTCAGGTTCAATCGTCTGATGCTTCCCGCACCAACACGCAACTCCAGTCTTCTCCTAGAGCAGTCTTCATCTCCGGCTTCTTGTCCTTTGAAAGCATCACGCGCGTCCTTCTCATCTATCAATGTACTCTTCCATAGTATCTTATCCCTTTGATGTACCGAGCCTATCGACTCGTTTCCCGTGCCATACTTCTCGGTAGTTATATTTTTCACTTGACTTCTTGTATTCTTAAGTCCCTGCACACTTAGATACAAGGCATCAAAAACGTCGAGCATAACTTAACCCGGTTGATCATATCAAAACTCACTTTGGGTACTTACACTCTATGGATTTTCCAATATTCTATTTAAATGACATGTTTATGTCTTGTATCTATTCGATTAAATATTTGTGTGGTATTTTTATTCTTGAATATTATGTTTGATGGAATGGATGTATTAATTGCCCCCCCCCCCCCCAACCGCTATGTAGAGGAGATACCCTAGATCGTATAATCATGGGAGCCCCATGACAGGGAGGTATCCCTTTACATAAATGTTTGTTGACTTGAAGAGAGGGTAACTCTCCATTGAAAGTGTCTAATTAGGCTTATGAGTTATCTCTAATCCTGTGTTAATAAGTGTCATGTGTAATCTAGCGACTGTATAACCGGGGAGCCTAAGTGACATAGGGTATCCCATTAACCAAGCTTCCTAGATTACCTTAACTACTTAGTGGCATCGGATAGCAATTGGGAAAATACTCCGATACGACCTTCGTAAGGGAGTGTCAGTATTTAATTAGACTTCCTACTTGTGCATAAGGATAGAGGATATAGGATAGGAGATGTGCAATCCATAGGGCATTAATTAGCATTATAATGAAACTGAACCCCTAGAACATCTCCCTTGACCAATTTCCTTACAACAATTCTCAACTCTCTCTTCTACTTCTCTTTCTCTTTCTTTAGTGCAAGCATTTACAAACATTTCGATCCTTTAGATAGCTCATTGTGGGAACTCGCTAGTGTTTAATCCAATCCCTGTGGGATCGATAACTTTTTATTACTGACGACGTAACCGTTCACTTGCGGTAGTGTAATACACGTAGAGGGAATAATCGGGATTGTATGACCAGGGGGCCCTTGGTGACAGAGGGTATCCCTTTAACCAAACATCTCGAGCATGGAGGCCAAATCTATACAAGGAAGACTCTAATTAGCACTTGATTGATTTTTCCCAAGTCCGTACTAGGAAGTGATATGTGTAATTTAGATCATATGACCAGGAGGTCCTTGATGACAAAGGGTGTCCCTTTAACTAGCCCTTATACGTTACCTTTTCTACTTAGTAGCATTGAATGTCAATGGAGAGAACACTCTAGTGTGATCGTCAGGAAATATTCCATTCATTCTTTCTAGTAATTGAAGTCGTTGTCATTGAAGAGAAGATGACAAACTGTGTTATAGCCTTTTTGATGAGTCATTTCTAGCAAAAAAAAAAGGTCTTCAATAAGTAGTGTGATTGGAAATGAAAAAAATAAAAAATAACGAAAAATCTTGATCGAGTAGTGATTGCACCAATTCAGAACGTCTCTATTCATATACCAATTATAGGATCTAAAAAATACTAGAGATGGGTGAATAGCATGTGTAAAATCTTTCATTTTAAATCTTCTTTTCTTTTACGATTTAGAGTAAGAACAAAGCGGAAAACACAATCACGGTTGAACACAAGACACCTTAGATTTTTAGCCCATATATTGTAATTAATGATTTATTGATGATAAATTAGTGTTAAATAAAAGATGCATTTGATTGCTCTATAGTGTAATTAATAACTTTAAGAATTTAATGTCCATTTCCTGTAATTGATGGCAACAATAAATTACATCATGTCAAGTCAGTAAATTACTAATAAAATTGTCACTTAGATTTGTTAATGTTTATAAATCAAAACCTTAACAAATTCAAATTCATTTAACCCTTACCTTAACAAATTCAAAGCCATGGTAGGTTTATGGTTTAAATTTGAGTTTAGGAGTTAACAAGTCATCCAACAATTACATCAGCCATTGTTCACTTGGTACCATGCCAAGCCATTAACATTTCATCATTTTAACAAATGGACAAAAAAATATATTTAATGCTAATTTATAATTGATAAAAGTAAAAGACTGCTATATTTTTTAAAAATATATATAAATATAAATATTATGCATTGTCAGCTATAAATACAATCACCAACATACCTTAGAGCCTTCGAAGATCAATTAATGCAACTCCAAGAAAGAGGACATTTTATTTAAAAATGGATAAAGTGGCATGGGCAAATGCGATGGGTACCCATATGGGGGGATGCCACATCAGTCTCGTTGCTTCCTACGGAAAAATGTAAAAAGATCATACGGCATTCTTGATAAGCATTTGTTTTGCAATCCAAACTTCAAAAGAAAATTTAAAAAAAAAATGTCATGGGGGTCTCTATAGAAATGTACAATAAGCCTAAATATTACTTGCAGGCTCTGAAATCTGCAATAAATTATTGAGTAGAATTTGTTTAACGAGATATACACGGTATAGTGAGATAAAGTAAAGAGAGCAGTGATACCTTCGCCTCCCTAGCGCCTCATTCACAATTGTCGTACGTAAAATCTTATAACTCAATGCAAATAGCAGGTGTAAGGTCGAAACTTAATCACATAACTCTCTCTCTAGCTCATATATCTAGAAAGCATTTCTGTAGTACATTTCTTGTACTTGATAAAAGGGAGGGGCTCTCCCAAGTTTTTAAAAGTTAGCAATTTCCAAACATTTGTTAGCAAGAACAAAAAAAGTCTTACGAGTGAGCCTCTAGACAAGATATTAACCATACATGGCTTCTACGACCCAAGCTGCCCTTTGTTAAGATAGTGGTAACACGTGTGGGCAAAGTGTACGACACCGACACTAGCCACTAGGATTACAGTAAGAATTTACAATAGGTTTATAAGTTTCTACAGCTCATAATCATCTTTTCATTTTAGCCTCATGAATCAAAGCACACAATCAAAGTCTACATGCCCAAAATACGATAATTACATTAACAATTACCTAGATTACTTGCAGGTGAAACATGCAAATTACATGTAATTTCTGTAGAATACTTGAACAAAACCAACATTTGACGGAAAATGTCTTTTGAACATCAATCTTCATACATCTACAGCTAGTTAAAAGTTAGACAAGTTTTCAAACCTATTCCATAACCATTAAATTAGAGAATTCAACAACAGGCATTACATATAGTACAGTAGCTTAGTAGGAGTATACATTTTTCAGTAAACTATTAAATAGCCTAGAGACTAGGAATTCATGAAGAAGTATTCTTGACCTATTGCATGCAAACTTGAACTAGTGGTGTTACGATGGATATAGAGTTAGCCATGGATAGTAGTCTTTTTTTTCAACATGACAAAGTCCTTTCATTGTAGCCATAATGTTTAGGTAGGACCTTAGGCCTTTGGAGAGCCTACTATCTGTACGTTAGCCACGTGGGCTTTCGAATTGGCTACGATTTCACCATCAGATGCGCTCTTTGTATTTGCAGAATCAACTGTCAAAGCCATTAACTTCTTAATCTAAAAGAAAAGAAACGTGATAAATCACAAACTGTGGTCAGAACATGCATGCATCAAAAGAAAAGCATCAAAGCACTATAATTAAAACTGTGGAAACGTAACAAAAGATAACATGTCTAGCTTATGCCAGTCTCTGTATTTACACTGGTACAAAAGATAAAATAGATAGAATACTTATTTTAGTCTATCCAATTAAAATGTATTGCATAAATACAAATCTTGACAGAAAAAAGAACAAACACGTCCTGTTTCACTTAGATCAGTCTACAGCCACCAACACAACTTCTATATGATATATGATAAACCAAGACCAACGGAGCACAACTTTTAAAGCTCTAATAAAATTAGAGGAAAGGATGAAAATTATAGTATTGCATTGGTCATTCTTGATAACCACCTACCAGACTGCGTAGACAGTCCAAAACAAACTCTTAAATCCAAAATATCATGGACTAAGCTTGTAGCACTAGTAACCCTACAAACCTACTAACCCTATTAAGATAATGACACATAATATGGTTATCGCATCCTAAAGCTCAAGCATAAAGACTATCTTTATCTCGTTATTTATGCAGAGTAGTTTTCACAAAACTTTTATGCAAGCAACAGCAACAGCAACAGCAACAACAACAAATAAGTCTTATCCAACTAGGTGCGATCGGCTATCACTACATCACTACAAGAAATATGACTTTCCGCAACACGTCATCAACAACGCACGGTTAGGGTGTGCCGTTAATAATAGTTTTTACGGCACGCCCAATTAAGTGCGTTGCAGATAGTATTATGTTTATGCAAATGACGGCGTGTATAAAAAGTACGCTGTCAATAAACTGTTCTTACAATTTACCAAAGAGTTGGTCTGAACATCTTATTAGGAGTTGATTAACAGCATCTAGACTTTTAGTCAAACTCATTAGCAACATATAACAACACCTTTGCTAGATCATGATTTTACATTTTCCCAGCTTGGTTGAATTATATTGTTCTTAATAGCATTCTAATAATCTTTAGTATGACAATAGGACTAGATATTACTGATGTCATTCATGCCCATCCTTTCAAATGAACAGAGCCATTGAAACCTAGTGTTCTAGATATTACTGATGTCGTTCATGCCAACCAATATTAGAAAATGACTTATTCCAACATGTCGAGCTTTGTCAAAGATTGGATTGGCTTGCATTGGGGAGTATCAGATAGGAAAAGTAAGATTGGCAAAACACTGGAGTTTAAAGTGTCATTTCTCGAATTGATATTGCTTGTGGCTTCTAGGTTGCAACAACCCATCAGGAGATTGATGTAATTGTCCATTCCAGGATACTGAGATTGTCTATCCACCTTCTGTTTCATGAACAAGACAATGTTGAATTGTTTTTGTAACGTCTCTCCTAAACATGTGTTTTCTCAAAATATCTAATTTCCTGGCATACAAGCACATTAGCAAGTTTGAGAAGCTTACGTGCAACCTTGATCAATACTTTTCAGAATTTTGTTACTGGATAACCCAAATTTTGCAGATACTCAAGATGATGGAGATGAACAGGAAAAAGTTGATGCATTAAGGATTGGCCTTTATAAGAACGGTGAGATTCCAACAGACAGCAAAGAAGGATATTTTACACTGTTTATATGGGATCTGAAAACAGGTATTCTTTTAAAAATCACAACCCCTCTTATTTAGTGCAAAGAATTCTGAATTCTTTGTTGATAAATAATTGTACTATTAGTTCTTATCTTGCCTTTAATTTCTCGAGTTGAATAACTGTCAAAATGAACTTGGACTTTCAGTTTTGATTTTATGATGATGAGTTTATCTTTTGATGTTGTGACTTATTGTAGTTGCTGGAATTTTGTTTTGAACCACTTTGCAGTTCTGAAGTAACCAGGTCTCGTGCTAAGATGCTGGCATATGAGATTGGCTCTTGGAATCTAAATGTAGATATCAATGGTGTTATTTCTGCATTACTCTCTTTGTTCCAAACTCTGGCAGGGAAGTGCCTCTGGTACAAGGTAATTGTTAACAAGTTAATTCTCCAACTATTCACTTATTTATATTATTGTTTTGTTTACCATTGTCAAATTGGAGTAATCTGCATATGGCGACTCTTATGATGTACTATTTACTTCAGAGAACTTGGAATTAACAATGACTACAAACTTTGTACTTTTTTGGTGTGTAGGTTGATGGAGGATCCAATACTAAGAACCTAACGCTGCACAATATTCAAGCTTGAGTTAGAATGGTGCTTGCATTTATGCTAGCCTCTCTTATGCCATGGGTTCATAGTAAATTTGGGTTTTTTCTTGTATTAGGCAGCTCAAATGTGGATGAAGGATTACGTGGCTATTTGGCCAAGGTAAAAAGCTTTACTTGTTAAAGGCAAGTTGTTCTTGTCTCAGTAAACTTGGTGGAAGACAACTTAAGTAATGAGAGGCCATACTAATAGTTGAATAAGTTCAAAATCTGGAGGACCCTATGTTGTAAATTTTATGAAAATTTAATGCAACATGATAAACATTCAACAAATTGTCCGAATGTGAAAAGAAGTAATACTCTAGCTATTTGGGTTTGTTCGCATGTCAGGAGATTGAGATATCATGAATTTCCTGTAAGACTTATTTGCTTCTCCTTTAATTTGCTAATTAGGCTTGTTGAGCTCATGATTTTTTATTGAAGAATAGTATGATTAATACTTGCAATCATTTTTAGTATGATTGAAGTTCTGCACTACTTAGCTCAGGTAATTATTTTAAAATTGTGTGCTTTCTAAATTACAAATTTGTTATAAAAATAGATATGGTAGAATTAATAACATTGTATTGTTATTCAGTTAAAAGTGAAGGATGTGAGTCATGGAAATATCGATAATAATACTAAATGTAAGCTATTTTATTAATGCGTTGATAGAGTTATTATAAAAGGTTGAATTGTATCCACAGATTCAAAAGCAAAAGTGCATCACATTCTTCTTAGTAGTTCTTGTTGGAAAGTTTGTGTTGATAGAGTTTTTGTAGAGAAGGTTGACCTAATTTGACTAGATGAAATATTTTTTCTCGAAGACACAATAGCAAGCACAATCGCTTGGTTATCTAAGTTTATAGTTTTGTATGACTAATATAGGTTTTACTTATTTTAAAATCATATACTCTTTTGTAGGAAAAAATTATGTTACTGAATGAATTTTTTATTACTAGTTTGGATTATTTTACTTAAGTATGGTGTTTATGGTTGTATGTGATATTATAATTGTTTAAATTTTGTTTTTATAATTGTATGTATGTGGTATATATGTGGTATTATAATTTGTATGTGGTATCTATATATGATATTTGAATGTCGTCGGCTATCGATTGCTCTTAACCATAGGCACAACGCGCGCTGCGAATGTTCTTAACCGCAGCGCGCGGCGTGAGTTACGAATGTTGTCAATTGCTCTTAACCACAGCATGCGCCATGCGCTGTCAATTTCTCTTAGCCACAGCGTACGGCGGGCGCTACGAATACTCTTAATGGCAGCACACGGCAAGCACTGTGAATGCCCATAACTACAGCACGCAGCGTGCACTGTCAATGTCTTATGACTTTCAACAGCTTGCAGTTGTGCAACGTGTGATGCGTGCTGCGAATAGCATAATTGTGCACTGCGAAAATTTATATTTTTTGTAGTGTATATAGATCCCCTATAATATTAAGTTATATCCCTATTTATCATGTATATTTAAATATATTTTATATTATTTTATCATTGCTAATCAAGTTTTTTTTTCTCCCTCTTCCTCATTTAATATTAGAATTTGTCATAATTTTATATTGCTTAACTGAAGCGGATATTTAAATGGACATGTAGAAATAAGAAATGAAGAATACAATAGAATGCATGGGATTATGGTTTTGGAATAAAAAATGAAGAAGAAAAAGTTATCTTAAATTTTGCGATAGCATAAGAATTTATAATAGCTAATATGTTTTCTTTTTTAAAGAACACTTAGTTACATTTAAAAGTGAAAATAATGTCGCAAATTGACTTTCTTATAGTAAGTAAGAAGAATAAGAAGATTTATATAGATTGTAAAGTCATACTTAACCACCCACATAGATTATTAGTGTTGGATATGTGCCTCAAACATAGTATCAATAGAAAAAAACACGCATGATTCCTAAAATCAAATGGTAAAAGTTAAAGAATGGAAGACAATATATATCAAGGAGGGTAAGAGTACAAATATTGAGAGAAATACATGACGACTCGACTACGGCATGTGATAAGATGAAGGTGAAAATAGTATCCATGAGTGTACTCAATGAGTCAAAAGGGTGTGTGCATCACTAAGTAAAGAATCTTAGTGGTGAAATGATAAAATACAAAAGAAAATGAAGAAAAAATAAACAACCTATACTTTATATACTCTTTGAGAACGAGTAAAATTTAAAAAAATATACAGAAGTAAAAAAAGTGATGAGTGAAGTCAACAATAAAAATTTTTAACACTTACATCGATAGTTGGATACAAAAGAAAATGAAAGGGGCATCTATAAAATAGCTAAAATAAGAGAGAGAAAGACAAGATTTTATTCAAATAAGGTGCATTAAAAATGAATGTAATAAGTTACTAGTGGATGATGAGGAAATAAAAGAACGATGAAAAAAATATTTTTATTAACTTTTTTAACGAATGTTTGGATGATCAACTTAATTTAAATAATTTAAGTAGATTAAAGGAGTATAAAAATTTAAACTTTTATCGTAGAATTAACATTTCTTTTGAATTCAACGATCGCTAATAACCTAACACAAAAAAATAGAGGAATTGAGAGAAATATCTTATATATAATACAATCAAAATTGTTGAAATAAAGAAGAGCATCAAGTGTTCTTTATAATTATAAAGTACTTCTAAAACTTAAAGAGAAGTTCTACAAAAAGAAAATTAGACATGCTATGTTATACAGAACTGAATGTTAGACTATAACTCGAGCATATGAGCAAAAGATGAGTTAGAGATGAGGATATTAAAATGTATGGCGGACATATGAGGATAGACAGCATAAAAATAAAAATATTAAAAAAAATATCGGAGTTGCACCTATTAAGTAAAAACTTCAAAAAATATACTTAGACAATAAATAAATGCTCTAATTAGACGATATAAAATTATGATAAATATGCATAGGGCTGTAAACAAGCCGAGCCGAGCCGAGCCGAGCCGAGCCGAGCCGAGCTTTGGGGTGTTCAAGCTTATTTGATAAGATAACCGAACCGAGCTTAAAATGAACCAAGCTTTTGAAATGAGTGTTCAAGGTTGGCTTGGTTTATTTTTTATGTGGTTCGAGCTTGGTTTGAGCTTGGTTCGTTTAGATGTTATCAAGCTCTCAAGATGTTATCAAGCTTGGCTTGAGCTTGGTTCGAGCTTGATTTGTTTAGATGTTATCAAGCTCTCAATTCAAGCTTGTTTGATTGTTTGAAACTTTTAATTGTTTAATTGGTTATTAAGATTGATAATTTAAATTTATTTATTTATTTTATTTTATTTTATTTTATTTTATTGTTTGTTTAGCATATTGAAAAAAGTTTTATTAATAAATATAGTTCACAAACATTGTTAACGAGCTGAACACATATGTGTTCAAGCTTGTTTGTTTAGCTTAACGAGCTGTTCAAGCTTGTTTGTTTAATCAATCTTATGTATATTGAACGAACATAAACAAACTCTTACCAAGCCGAACACCAAACTTGTTCACGAACGCTTAGTTCATTTACAGCCCTAAATATGCATATCGAACGAGGAAAATGTTGAAAAAAAAGACTTAGTTAAATGAAACAAGATAAAATTTATTTTAATATAGATAATGATATAGTAGGAGATAGAACCTAATGGTGTAAAAATATCCATATATCCGACCTCACCTAATAGAATAAGGATTAGTTATTGTTGTATCATAGAATTCAAACTTTAGAAGTAGTATAAGCTTTAAACAAGATGCATAATAAAAAATAGTTGAATCAAATGATATTTTGATAAAGATATGAAAGTGCATAAGGTATTAAATGACTTAATAAGTTATTCAATCTGATATTCAAAACAAAAAAAATACCTGATTAATATAGGATAAATACTCTAGTCTCCTTATGTAAAAAGGAAAGAGATATATAAAATTATATGAATTATAGAGATATTAAGCTAATGAGTCATACCATAAAAATTTGAAAAAGAGTATTATAAAAAAGATTAATAAGAGACTATAGTTACCAATAATTAATTTGGATTCATGCTTGGAATGTTGATAATAGAAGTAATACATCTAGCAACTAATTGAAAAATAATGGGAAAAGAAACCTGACTTAACCTAAAAAAAGTTTATGATAGAGTTGTGAGAAAAAATTATATAGAGATTTTTAGAAATGAAAGGTGTTAGCATAGTGTATATTGAAATAATTAGAGATATATATGATGTAATGATAAAAGTGAAAACTCTAAGCGGACTAACCAAAGTGTTTTGTATAAAGATAGTTATATTAAAGATCAACTTTAAGTCACTATCTTTTTACACTAATCATTGATGCACTCATTAGATAGATTCAAGATACGTTACCATAGTGTATGTTATTTATCAATGATATTATTTTGATAGATGAGATAAGTGAATGAGTAAATGTTAAAACTTTCTTTTTGGTGAAAAATACAAATAAAAAGATTTTGGCTGAGTAGAGTAAAGATAATATATAAAATTTACATTTAACAATATTAAACGCAATAAGGCAATTATTAAGATAAGAGATGGCGATTGAACTTTAAGTATGTAGGATCATTTTTGCTTACATAGAAAATAAACAAGATGGTTGAAATGGAGAGTGTCAAATGTTTTTTGTGATCATAAAGTACTTTTAAAACTTAAAAGTTATACAAAATAACGGTTAAACTTGTTATGTTATATAAAACTGAATGTTAGGCTATGAGTCAAGCATACGAACCAAAGATGAGAGTTACAGAGATGAGAATATTAAAGTAGATGAAGGGACATACAAGAATGGACAAGATAAAAAATGAGAATATTAGTCAAGTTGCATCTATGGACAAGATAAAAAATGAGAATATTAGTCAAGTTGTATCTATTGAGAGAAAATTCTAAGAGACACGTTTAAGATAGTATTTAAATGATCAATAAATGCTCGAGTCAAACGATGTAAAATTATGACAAATAAACAAATTAAACAAGGAAACGAAAGACCTAAAAAGATTTGCTTAGCAATGATAAAATTTATTTAAATAATGAAGATGATATAGTAAAAGATAGAACCAAATGTCATAAAAGGATTCATATAATCTACCCCACCTAATGGGATAAGATTTAATTATTGTTGGTGGTGTTATTCTTATTTTAGAGGAGGCAGGATCTCCTGGACCACTTTTTGTTGTCCGGAGGATGTGTCACTCGTATTTGCGGTCGAATCGTGGCCGCGATCCGACCGCAAATGATTGCGATCCCTTCCTGGGTTCACCGTCCCCACCAGATTATAGTTTTTGTTCGGAGCGAGCGACCAAAGGCCGCCCGGAGAACACTCTCGTTCGACGTCCAGTAACCTGGCCACTTATCCACCACCGGAGGCCTCCGAGCGGCCTCCGGCCACCTGCTCCGAACAAAAACTATAACCTGATGGGGTCGGTGAACCCAAGAAGGAATCGCAACCATTTGCGGCCGGATCACGGCCACGATCCGGCCGCAAATACGAGTGGCACATCCCCTGGACCACAAAAAAATGGTCCAGGAGATCTATGCTCATTTTAGAGATGCATAGATAACTCTTACAAAACTTAGCCCCTTAGGTAAAATACTTGAAAAAGTATAAATAATAAAGAACATATTAAATTATAATACACGAAACAAAAGAAAAAGAAAAAGTAAAATGAGAAATAGAGTAGATATTGTTATAAAAAGTTTGTTAAAAGACGTAGTAAGAGTAGTTAGGAAAGGCAATAGGATTATAGCTCTCAAGATCGTTGTAGCAAAAGAAACTATTAATGTAATTAGCATATATGTACATCAAGTAGAATTAGATGAGCACACTAAATATAGATTTTGGAAAGACCTTAATGAGATAGTATAAAAAATTCTGACAAATGAATAATTTTAATACAAGGATATCTAATTAGGCATGTAGAGTAAGAAATAAAATTTTATATATATATATATATATATATAGGGTGCATAAGGACTATGATTTAGGAATAAAAAAAAGTTATATAAATTTCGTAATAGCATATGAACTTATAATAGCTAATACGTTAAAAAAAAAAGAATAACACCTGATTACGTTTAAAGTGGAAACAATAAATTGCAACTTAACTTTCTTATAACCAGAAAGTGCGACAAAAATATTTGTAAAATTTCTAAGGTGATCCCCGGAGAAAACTTATCCACCTAACATAGCTTATTAGTGTTAGATAAGCGCCTTAAGCATAGTAACAGTAGAACGAAAATGTGTATGGCTCCTATGATCAAGTGGTGAAAGTTATAAGATAAGAAGCAAAATATCTTCAAGGAACGGATAGGAACACAAGTATTGAAACCAAGGACAATATGAGCTCGGACTCTGATACCAACATGATAGCAATCTAGTGATCTGAAATGGTATGATTGTAACGAATCCACCATCTTGAGGATAAGCAACACCACCTCAAAGCTAAAAATAACGATTTGGCTACCCCAAGGATGACTCAATTGGTAAGTACATGGGATAATGACTGTAGTGGTCAGGGGTTAAAACTCGACAAAGGATTTCATCACCTCTGCAAACATCCGCCCATGCACTTGCCAATTTGGGATCCCTCTCAATGGCTTGCGGTAGTCATGAGGGGGTCGCTAACGTGGCGATACCACATTTTAAGAATAATGGTTAAGCTCACCACTCAAAGAATCTTCCTAGGAGATAAGAAACCAAGAGATAAACAAAAAAAAAAATTACATTCTTATTTTAAAGACGGATAGATAACCCTTACAAAAGTTAACCCCTAGGTCTAATACTTGAAAAACGTAAAAATGATAGAGAACATTTTATGTTATGATACACAGAAAAGTAAATAAGAAATGGAGTTCGTATTGTTATAAATAGTTTGTTAGATGAAGTAATAGTTGGGAAAAGGAGATAAGATTATATCTCTCAACATAGTGGTAGCAATAGAAATTAGTAATATAATTAACATATATACACTTCAAGTAAGATTAAATGAAGACACTAAATATAAATTTTGAGAAAACTTAAATGAGATAATATAAATAATTTTGATAAACGAGGTGATTTTAATATAAGGATATTTAATTGGGCATGTAGAGTAAGAAATATGGAATAAGGGGCTATGGCTTAAGAACAAAAAATGAAAAAAGAAGTTATATTCGATTTCACGATAGCATATGGACTTATAATAGCTAATATGTGTTGAATATAAAAAGAACACCTTATTTCGATCAAAAGTGGGAACGATGCAACTCGACTTTCTTATGGCCATCAAAAGCGATAAAAATATTTGTAAAAATTTGAAGGTTATCTCTAGAGAAAACTTATCCATCTAACATAGGTTAGTAGTGTTAGATAAGCGTCTCAAATATAGTATCAATAAGATGAAATGTGCATATCTACTAGGATCAAGTGATGGAAGCTATTGAATGAGAAACAAAATATCTTTTTGAGAGTAGGAACACAAGTATTAAGAGAAATACATGATACTTCAAATATAACATAGGATAAGATGACGTCAAATTTGACAACAATGATTATAACTATAATCAGTGAGTAAAGAGGACGACATTAGCTTATAAAGAATTTTAGTAGTAGAATGACGAAGAATAAGAAATTAAAGGAAAAAAATAGCCTAAAATTACACATGTAAGAACAAAGAAAACTTTAAAAATAGCTAAGAAAGTCGTGAATAAAACCAAAAAAAGAAATATTTGAACGCTTATATCCGCAACTTAATAGAAAATGAGAAAGAGATATTTATACAATAGCTACCGTGAGAGAGAGAAATAAGCAATTTTATCCAAATAAGGTGCATTAAAGATAAATTTAATACATACTAGTGAAAGATGAGAAAATAAAGAAGTGAAAGAGATAATTTCATAACTTTTTAATAAAGCTTTAGTGACCAACCTAGTTAAAAAAAATTTAAGTAGATGAGTATATAGAAATTTAAATTTTTAACAAAGAATTTAAATTTCAAAAGTAGAATAAGGGTTAAATGAGATGAAAAATGAAAAATGAAAAAAAAATGACTTGACCGAATGATATTCTAATAGGAAAGAAAGTGCATAGGGAAATAAAGTATTGGATAACTTACGAAATTATTCAATCTAATATTGAAATAGAAAAAAATTTAGTGAATGCTAAGCATCTTAGTCCCCTTTATAAAAACAAAAGAGATATACAAAATTTTAGGAATTATAAGGGATTAAAGCTAATAAGTCAGAAAAAGAGTTATTAAAAAAAAAATATGGTGATCGAAACCAATTTAGATTCATACGTGAAAGGTCGACGATAGAAGCTATACATCTTCTCAGCAATTGATTGAAAAGTATAAAGAAAAGTAAGAGTTACATATAATATTTATTTACCTAGAAAAAACTTATGACATGGGATAAGATGAAGTCAAATTTGAAAACAATGATCAAAAGTATACTCGATGTGTAAAGAGGACGGTATTAGCTTGTAAAGAATTTTTGTAGTAGAATAACAAAGAATAAGAAATTGAAGGGAAAAAAGAATAGTCTATAAATTATACATGTAGGAACAAAGAAAATTTTAAAAATAGCTAAAAAAGCAGTGAATAAGACCAAAAAAAAGAAACATTTGAACACTTATATCAACAACTTAATACAAAAGGAGAAAGAGATATTTATACAATAGCTAACGCGAGAGAGAGAAATAAGCAATATTACCAAAATAAGGTGCATTAAAGATGAATCTAATATGTATGGGTAAAAGATGAGAAAATAAAGTGGTGAAAGAGATAATTTCATAACTTTTTAATAAAGCTTTAGTGACCAACCTAGTTAAAAAAAATTTAAGTAGATAAGTATATAGAAATTTAAATTTCTATTAAAGAATTTAAATTTCAAAAGTAGAATAAGGGTTAAATGAGATGAAAAATGAAAAAAAAATGGCTAGACCGAATGATATTCTAATAGGAAAGAAAGTGCATAGGGAAGTAGAGTATTGGATAGCATACAAAATTATTCAATCTAATATTGAAATTGAAAAAAAAAATGTAGTGAAGGATAAGCATCTTAGTCCCCTTTATAAAAACGAAAGAGATATACAAAATTTTAGGAATTATAGGCGATTAAAGCTAATGAGTCAAACAAAGAGTGATTAAAAAAAATAAGGTGATCAGGGTGATCGAGACCAATTTAGATTCATACGTGAAAGGTCAACAATAAAAGCTATACATTTTCTCAGCAATTGATTGAAAAGTATAAAGAAAAGTAAGAGTTATATATAATATTTATTTATCTAGAAAAAACTTATGGCAGAGTCCAAGATTAATTTTGTGAAAATTTCTAAAGAAGAAAGGCCATACCATAGCATATATTGTTAAGAATAAAATAATAAAAGTGAAGAACCCGAGTGGATTAATTAAAGTGTTTTCTATAAATATAAAATTACATAGAAGAACAACATTAAATCCATATCATTTTACACTAGTTATGAATGAACTCACAAGATATATCCAAGACACATTACCAAACTATACGTTTATACATGGCATTATTTTAATCTATAAAGCAAATGAAGGAGTAAGTTTTAAGCTTAATCTTGGAAGTTAAGTTTTAGACTTAATAGAGAAAAAATAAAATATATGGAATTTAAGTTTAGTAATAGTAGACATAGGAAGACAATTGTTAAGATAATAGATAATGAGTTCCTGTAATTGAAAGTTTTAAATATCTAGGATCATTTTTACAAGAGGATGAGAAGTTGATAGAGATGTTTTATATAGAATAGTTGAAATGGACAACGATGCTATTGTGATTATAAAGTACTTCTAAAATTTAAAGGAAAATTTATAAAATGACGATTAGATTGTTATATTATATGGAGTTAAATGTTGGGCTATGAAGCAAGAACACGAGCGGATAATGAGTTTCAAAATGAGATTGTTAAGGTGGATATGCAAACATATAAGGATGGGCAGATAAGAGATAAGAGATAAGAGATAAGAATATTAGGGAGAAAGTAAAGGTTGCATAGAGGAAAAACTATAAGATACGTTTAAGATGATATGGATAATAAATATCACAATTAGGCAATGTGGGACCTTGATAAATATGCACATTAATCTAGAAAGAAGGCCAGGGAGACTTAGTTGGCAATAATAAAATAAAATAAAATTCATTTAAATATAGATAAGGATTTACTAAAGGATCGAGCCCAATGGCGTAAAAAAATCTATATAGTCATCGCCACTTGGTGGAATAAAAAGCTTGATTGTTATTATTATTGGTGTAGATCTAATACTTAAAACATCCCTCCTACAATAGAAAATCATACGGCAAAATAAAGTTCTAAACAATACAACCCTCAATACACATTAACACAAAGCACAACCATCAACGCATACTGACATGTCATACTTAAGACTTTAGTTTGACTACTAAATAAAGCTTCTAATTAACTTAATGGATAATTGAAACATTAAAGTAATAGTAGATTGGTCAATAACTAAGTTTTGGATTCTGAGTACTTCATGAACCATTATCCTAAAATTAGACTCCATTTGGCTCGTGTTGGCTAAAATTTCGCTAGGCTTGGACTGCATCAATGGATCAAAGTTATTGAGGGTTAAATAAATTAAATTTTTTTATATTCACTTGTAAATTTCATACAGGAATTAACACAAAAGGGCTTTTTTTTAAATGAAAATGTATTCTCTAATTTATTCTTGAATTGATACCTATCATTAGAATTGCTTTATTTTTCATGATATTTGTTGACTTAGATATTATTTGTATCTTTATATTGTATATACCATACTTGTAAACCACAAACTAATATATAATAAATTAGTGTAACTCATATTAAAAAAATTGATTTAGATTAGTAGTTTAAATTAACTTATAAAATGTAAATTCTAATTATTCATTTTTTTAATAGATTCATTGATGATTAATTTATTAGAGATATATTATTAGTGACATCTATTAGTAAAGATTTAAAAGAAATAAATAATTAAAATTTATCTTATTTTTTATAAAAGATGATGAAATATTGTCACTCTAAATGTTAATAAATAATTGGAAAGAAAATAATAATTGATTATATATATATATATATATATATAAAGAATATAAAGGGCAGTCCGGTGCATGAAGCTCCCGCCATGCGAGGTCCCGGTGAAGGATCCATTATACGCAGCCTTACCCTGTTTTTTGCAAGAGGTTGTTTCCAGGATTCGAACCCGTGACCTTTTGGTCAACAACTTACCATTGCGCCAAGTCTCCCCTTCTAAAAAAAATGATAAATATGTATATATAAAAATGTATACCTCCTACCAAGTGGAAATGGATGTGACAATCTACAACCTTTCTGAAATAATTCTACTTCGTCTTTGTTTATGGTAAGGGTTTTAAAAAGCATCCACAAATAATATGGAGTAAGCATTCTCCATAGCCCATATGTGGTATGCAGGAGGGGCATTTCTAATTAAATAGTGAAATAATATTTTATATATATATAACATAAATTTATCAGCCTTCAAGTCTATCCTTTCATATTAAAATAATGTCAATTCTTTCATTAAAACACCTAAAATATATCAAACCAACTTAATTACTTCAACAACAATAACAACCACTAAATCCTTATCCCATTAGGTGGGGTCATTGGCTATATGGATTTTTTTACGTCATTAGGCTTTATCTCGTATATCATCATCCATATTTAAATAAATTTTATCTTATTTTATTGTTGCTAGCCAAGTTTTTTTTTAGTCTTCTTCTTCCTTGTTTGATGTGCATACATAGTTTCGCATCGCTTAACTTGAGTATTTATTGGACGTTTAAATATATGTTTGTCTCATCTTAAGCGTATCTCTTTAAGTTTTCACTCAATATATGCAACTCTGACTCTCTCTCTCTAATGCTCTCATTTTTTATTCTGTCCATTCTCGCATGTCCACACATCCACCTTAGCATCCTCATCTCTGCAACTGTCATCCTCTACTCATATGTTTAATTCGTAACCCAACATTAAGTGTCATATAACATAGCAAGTCTAGCGTCGTTCTGTAGAACTTCCCTTTAAGTTTCAGAGATACTCTACAATTACATAAAACATCCAACGCTCTCCATTTCAATTATCCTACTTGAATTCTAAGTAAGAAATCTCTCTCAATCCCTCCATTTTGTAAAAATGATTCTAAATACTTAAAGCTTTCATTTTCGGATAATTCGTCATCTTCTATCTTAACAATTGTCTCATTACATCTAATATTACTAAACTTAAATTTCATATATTCTGTCTTTACTCTACTAAGTCTAAAACCTTTCACTGCTAGTGTTTCCAGCTAAAATTCTAATTTAGCATTTACTCCGTCTCTATCTTTATTGGAAATGCTTTAGTTAATCCGTCTAAAGTCTTCACTTTAGTCGTTACATCCTCATGCATATCTTTAATTAGTTCAATATATGTTACGCTAACACCTCTTTTCTAAAATTTTCCATATAATTTCTTTTGAAACTCTAACATAAACTTTTCCTAAGTAATACTATGTGTAGATCTTGTTTTTACTCCAAATACTTTTCAATTTGATGCTTGAGAAGATATATATCTTCTATTATTGACCTTTTAGGTATGAGCCAAATTGATTTTCAATCACTGTGATCTTTTTAATCTTTTTTTCTAATACTCTTTCCCAAAGTTTCATTGTATGACTCATTAGTTTAATACCCTATAGTTTGCACAATTTTGTATGTCTCCTTTGTTGTTATACAAGGGATTTATAGTACTTACCTGCCATTAATCAGGCATTTTTTTCATTTTCAATATCATATTAAATAATTTTGTATCATACCTTTATCGAAATATTATCTGTCAAACGACTTTTTTATTGTGCATCTCATTTAAAACATGTTCTACTTCTGAAATTTAAATACTACGATAAAAATTTAAATTTCTATACTCATTTAACCTACTTAAATTACCTAAGTTAAGTTGGTCACCTAAACCTTCATTAAAAAGTTGATGAAAATATCTTTCTCACTCTTTTATTTCTCTATCATTTACTAGTACCTATTGCATTCATCTTTAATATATTTTATTTGGCTAAGATCTTTTGTCTTCCTTTCTCATACTTTAGTTATCCTATGTCTCTTTCCCCTTCTTTTGTATCCAATTTTCAATATAACCGTTAAAAAGCTTTATTCTTTGCTTCATTCACTACTTTCTTAGCCTCTTTCTTAACTATTATATATTTTTTTAAGTTTTTCTCATTCTTACAAATATAATTCCTTATAAGTTGTTTCTTTTTTCCTTCATTTTCTCTTACTTTGTGATTCCACCACCAAGATTCCTTACTTGATGGTGCATGTCCCTTTGACTCATCGAGTGCACTCTTAGCTATTATTTTCAACTTTAATATCATCTTATCTCATGTCATATTATAATCACCGTATATTTCACTTAATACTTGTACTCCTACCTTATTCTTAAATATATTTTGTTTTACATCATTTAACTTCCACCACTTAATTTTAAGAGTCGTATATATTTTTCTTGACATGCATATCAAACGAGAAAGAGGAAGATCAAAAAAGACTTGGTTAGCAACAATAAAACAAGATAAAATTTATTTAAATATAGATGATGATATAATAGGAGATAGAGCTAAATAGCGTAAAAGGATTCATACAGTCGACCCCACCACCTAGTAGGAAAAGGCTTTATTATTGTTGTTTATATTTTTCTTGATATTATACTTGAAACATATACAACTTAATTAACACTTTTAAAAATAGCTTATATAGTGACAGTGCATATCATTTATAAAACAAGTGTTTGAGTTAGCACTTTTATTTTATAAAATTATAAGCTATCAAATAAGATATTAATTTGCTTCATTTTGGATTGGTTCAAGTGAACCAAATAAGATTTTTTTTTTCCTCTTTTAATTGTATATCTAGATAACATATGCTTTATATGGTTATGTGGCAACAATGTAGACATTTTTAAAATTATTTTATCTTACTAGCAATCTTATCATGAACATAATCAGTTCTAAACATTGAATATAATTGATATGGAAATTAAGTTTCCATCTTGTAATTACTCATAGCATTTTCTTATTCATGGGAAAGGCATAAAGAAGAAGATGATTAAGCTAATGCTCAATTCATGAAAGACTAAAAAGAAAGGCAAGCAATGTAACTTTTGCTCATTTGTTGGAAGAGGCTATCAAAAAAGATGGAGACAATTCGTCAAGAGTTAAATTCTTCTTGAAGGAGAAGAATAATAATGTAAACAAAATCAACTGTTCGAAATTTATAATTTTTTAATAAATTTTTAAAAAATTATTATTGTTTTTATTTTATGCATTGTAGAGATTCGTTCATGTATGGTTTACAAAAGAGATTATATTCATCCAACCATCAATAATACTTTACAATATTAATCTTTTGGATGTTCTCTTGAAGAACACTAACAAAGGCATGCAATTCCATTAAGATCATCCACGGAGGAAAAGGATTTATCCATTTTTTTCATTTGCATTGTGATGAAAAGACAACTCAAACAGGCTAAAGTTGATTTGAAATTATTTCAATAAGGAAACAACCATCCAATGATGTGGGATTGTAGTTGTGTAAAATTCAAAAGTAGAATAAAGATGGAGGATCGTAAAGGAACAAGGGAGAAGAATTTGAAAAAAAAAAATCCATTTTCATTCTATTTTCTGGTCATTTTATGTTCTTTATTTAAAACTATTGTTAACCAAATAATCCAATTAGCCACATGGAAGGATTAGCTGATATTAGTTGAATCGTGGTAGCCAAGTCTGGTTCGCTTGCAATCTATAATATTTTACTCACTCAAAATCATGAAGACTATCAAGAAAGATGAGCAATATACTTCGACAGTAAAACAAAAATTTGCAAGAAATGGAACATACTTAATAAGCAACATGCTGATGCACTATTTGATGCAGTATTGATGAATTGGTACTAAAGGCATCACATGTAATTGGTGTTGCTCGTAAGAAATTTGTACCTTTCTGTTCTATATTGTACTATGTAGAGAATAAATAATATCTAGGTATGGGGGGAAAAGTCCTCAAATTATCTAGGAACTTTAAGAATCATTGAGTGTAACAATGTGATAATATTTAGGAGAATATAAGGTTTAACAAGAAAATATGCATAGAAAGAATGCATACCACAGCAAGCCTCTCCTTGTGAATATCATTAGTGATCTGAAATCAAAATCAAATATTTGGGATAAGCTTCTTAAGTGTAAAAGATAAACAATAAAGTGTAATACAAAAATGAAATAGAAAGGCTAATGTTCCAGGACCATCAAGTCCATATGTCCTAGTGGGTGAGGAGAGAAGAGGGAGAGCTGTGACCAATAGTTGTCTATGTGAAGGGGAGGAGAGGAAATTAAAATTTTCATCTCCAGCCTTTTTATTCAACCTTTCTCCCACTCCATTTAGAAAGGAGATAGCAGTAGTTGACATCTGACCATGATCCGACAAAAGCCCAAATACCTGTCATGGTTTGACCATGGGGTGGTGTTGGTCCAGTGGTGATCCATCCATGGTTTGGGAATGGTAAACAATAGTCCAACCATGGTCCAACAGTGGGGGACAGTTGTTCACCAACCAGATCCTGCAACCATCATGAGCTGGCCTTGTCTTAATGATGACCAACAGCAATTTCAAATCCTCCACTGGTTAACAATAGTCCGTCAATGATTGGTGGCAACGGGTGATGATCTTGCGGTAGTCAGATGTTGGGCAGTAATGGTGATCCACAACTAGAGATAAACAAAAGAAATATTGTCCATTTATTGTGTCCCTCTAGCTCTCCATGTAATCCATCGGACAGATCATTGTTGGAGTAAAAGATAGGCTAGGGGACCCACCTTAGTTCCATTATTTTGTTATTTTCATCCAAGTAGATGAATAATCCTCATCCCTTCATCTCCAGTTAGGCTCTCTTTCCTCCACATATACACTGCCTCAATGCTCTAATCATACTAAAAATTCACATATGAACCTGAGTCCCTGGTGAAAGGAACTCTTGAACTCTTGCAGTAGACACTGTTTTGTCAACCAATGAATGACTTGTTAGATTGATTAAACAAAGTTCTTTTTATTATCACAATATTTCTCCATCCTCCTAGGCACATGTCTTTTTGCAACACCATAGTAATGCAAACAAGAAAATGGATCTATTTGAATTTTGAATTGGTTTAGGTATTGTCATATTTTAGGTGTTAAAGATTCGGTAATTTTTTAATTTGGTAGTAAAGTAATGTGTATCATTTGTTGTGGTAAGAGTTTGTTAAGATTATTGTGTTCCCAATTAATGGTATTTCTTTCTTAATTTAGTTGATATTAAGTCTACAAAAGTATTGTATATGTATTATTCAGTTTTTAGTTAATAAAACTTCACATTGAATAATCTCTTTGAAAGAAATATTCTTTTCTCTGTGTTGAAGTAGTTATCCTTTGGTTGATTAATTTTGTCCTAATATTTTGTGTGAATTAAGAGTTTAATTTGGTATTATATCAATTTAGTATTAGAACATTCTCGTGCTGCATCAATTTGGTAACATAGCTACTTATGCTACACTATGTGGTATTAGAGTGATTACTTTCTTTATATTTGAGCGTCTTCATGCTGCATCGTCCAAATTTTTATGTAATTTGAGGGTTCAATGTATTGTTGTATCAAGTAGTCATTACCTTCTCTCACATTAATTTCTCACAAGGCAGTCATGTATGTCAAAATAGTCATTGCCTTCTCTCACATCTATTTCTCTCATAAGGGGCAGTCAAGTATCTAGAAATGGATTGTTGCAAAGAAGTAAAAGAAAGACTAACAGATTGGAGTGTAGGATATATGTTAATGGATCTATCTCACATCCCTAAGCAAGTCTTTGAATATGACATAACATTTATGAAAACAAACTAAGAGGGCATGCCGAAGAAAGTATGAGTACATTCAGGCACATATTCCTTACTTGAAAATAATATGACAAAATGTTAGTTATTTCAATCTCCTAACTATTTTTCGGGAATATAATATCATGACATTTACTATATAGAGAATTCTATAAAAGAGAGGTGTTAGCGTAATATATATTGAACTAATTAAAGATATGTACGAAAATATAACTACTAGAATAAAGACTACAGGCGGAGTAACTGAAGCATTTCCAATAAAAATAGGATTACATCAAGAATCAGCTTTAAGTCCCTATCTTTTTTAGTATGGACAAATTCATTGCACACGTTTAAGATATAGTACTGTGGTGCACATTGTTTGCAGCTGATATTATTTTGGTATATGAAACACTTGAAGGAATAAATGCTAAACTAGAATCTTGACGAAAAACACTATAAGGAAAAGGTTTTAGACTTAGTAGAATAAAAACAAAATATATGAAATTTAAATTTAGCAATATTAAACATAATGAGACAATTGTTAAGATAAGAGACGACAAGTTACCGGACCCGAGAGTTTTAGATATTTAGGATCATTTTTACAAAATGATAGAGGGATTGAGAAAGATATCTTACAAAAATACAAGCAGAATGGTTGAAAGGAAGGAAAACATAGGGTATTTTATCTGATTGTAAAGTATACTAAAACTTATTTGGAAAATTCTACAAAATCATAGTTAGACCTGATATATTATATGAAGTTGAATGTTGGACTATGACTCGTGCACATAAGCAAAAGATAGATGTGTGGACATACGAGAATGGACAGGATAAAAAATGAGAGCATTAGAGAGAAGGTTAGAGTTGTATTTATTAAGGAAAAACTCAGAGATACATTTAAGATGGTACGAAAATGTACTTAGACAACTAATAAATGCTCTAGTTAGATGATGTGAAACTATGACAAGCACGCATATCAAACGAGGAAGAGGAAGACCAAAAAAGACTTAGTTAGTAACAATAAAACAAGATAAATTTATTTAAGTATAAATGATGATATAGTAGAAGATATAGCTCAATGGTGTAAAATGATTCATATAGCCAACCTTACCTAGTGGGATAAGACTTGTTGGTTGTTGTTGTATAATATCATGACATTTGAATAGTTGAGCATGACAAAATGAGCATATCAAACTTGGTATTCATTTAAAGATTCATATTACAGTTTCAAAGACAAAATGTCCGCTATTTTTTCATTTTCACTAAGCAAGATTTTGCAAATTTATCATATTTGAGATATGTGAAGATGACACAAATATAAGAACATCACCCTTAATCTCATAAATATGTTATTGGCATACCTGTTTTTTATAACACTTAACCTCATCTCCACCAAAACCCGGCAGTGTAATGTTCCAATTTCTTTCTACACAAGAAAATGTGCATTTGAGAAAGGCTGGAGGAGGAAACTTGTGGAATTCAAAGTAACAAGCTAAATATAAATTCCCTAGGTTGCTCACCTACATGGAGGAGTATGTCTTTTGCTTCCAATGTAGAAGATTTTCGATGTTTAGCCAAAGAGCAAGCAAAGGTGGTTATCTGCTTAAGAAAACAAATCACAAACCAATATATATATATATATAATGAAGAAAGAAAGACAGTTCAGAAAGATAGATGTTTATTTGATTTATTCACAATTTAATCCATACACAAATCTGCAATGGCCAGTGATGAGCATTGGGTATTGACGAATCTATGAAGTAGCAAGCCAACTTGCTAAACAACATACACCCATTCTGATGGATGTGTTCACTTAAAAAAGGATAGAATAAACACATCAAGTCTGTGTTGTCATGCTTACCAATTAGGCTAGTACACGAGGTTCCACCATTCTTTCTGTGCAGATGCAAGTAGAGGGATTTTTTTTGGTGGCCCAAATTCTGATGTAGGTCTAAACTATCAAGATTTAATGTTTTGCTAAGTGTCGATTCTTTTTAGAGTCATCAGTCATGACCAACAAAATTTGCATTTTTTTTTCTTAAACCACTCAGTTACTTATAGAGCATCTTCTTTCATCAAGGTGGGGTCTACACTTTAATAATGATTTTGCAGAACAGCTAGCGTTTGATGAGCCATGAAGGGGCAAAAAATAGTCCTATCATACTAGAATCAAGGAATAGAGTTTCAACATTAAGTTCAGATCTCACGTAAATAATACAAATAAACATCAAAAGAAATCAACCTGGCATATTTTTCAAATATTCTCATGTCATACCTCATCTTTTGTATGTTCCAACAAAAAAAGAGATGGCAAAAGAAGTATTGTGTATGAACCTTAATAAATAATCCACAAAATTGATTCTGTATTCTCATAGGCAACCGGATAAAAATAAAGCATTTAGGAATTCAAATTGAAGCACAAAGTATATTGCTAAGAAAGAAAGTAGAATTGCTATTTTTTGAATTTTTTATAGCCATATTTACATAACTAAAAAAATTAGTCTCAAGGTCAAAGTAGTAACTCACAGACTCTATGAAATCTTCACCAATGTCAACAAGAATGTCTTCAACTTCAGAATCCAACTTTTCTGATGGATCAATCTGAAGAAAGGTTATTACAAAGTCAGCAGACGTGAATCATGAATAAGTCACAGCTATCGCAAACTAAAGGCTTTTGCAGCAGATAAGAGTTCCCCATGGCTCTACTAAGGAGGCCCCTGTCAACAAATACTACAAGAGTCCAGAATACAACTGATGCAAAGGAAGATATTCATTATGAGGGATGAAGGAAAAAGGAAGAGGAGAGGGGGGGATCTCCAATAGTAAAAGCCATTGACCTAATGTTGTCAGAATACCTGGTTAACCAACTCACGGATGCTTCTCTTGCTGAGAACTTGATTTCCAGATTCTGCAGCATCTGTATCAATAGCTGCACTGATAGCTCCTGACTGCACAGGATTAGTTTGCACCAATGTTGGCAGATTTGCCTTACTAGAGGCTGGTCTAAGTGGCCTTGCAGCTTGTTGCAGTTGCTGTTGATTCCTCAACTGTAGGTTTTGCTGACTATATTGCTCTTGTGGTTGGCGTGATGAAGCATGATGTTGGAGGAATTGTTGTGGCTGCTGATGTGGCTGTTGCATTTGCTGTGGCATTTGTTGATGCTGTTTGTGTTGTTGAAGTTGTTGTTGTTGCTGCTGCTGCTGTGGTGCTACCATTTGCTGAGAAGTTATGGAGTTAGGCAAGTTTGGTCTCTGCTGAATTGTTTGTTGTTTCATCTGGGGCCTGAATGATGATGAAGGTGCCAAGGTAGCTGGCATTTGTTTTCCTTGTGAGGATAATGGCTGTTGAGATAGCGAGGGCATGGAACTCGAGGAAATGACAGAAGGACCCCTCATCAAATTAGAACTTTGGAATTTCTGTACCAGAGTAAAAATCTTAGGAAAAGGGACCAGATAGTCGATGGAACATAGTAGAGTAAATACTTTCAACTAAGGAGAAAATTTTACATAAGATGGAATCAAATGATAATCAAAAATCAGGGTGTATGATAATTATCCCACATCTGATGTCACATATTTCTTCGTTGTAAATCGTCATAAGCAATATGGCGATTTGGCCAAACATTTTTCACTCCCCTGCTCATATGGAGTTCAATCTAAAGCATTTAGCCACAAAGTCTGCCTAGGAGAAGTCAAGTACCTATGAAGCAAAGGGCTATCCTTGGCGAACAAACCCAACATAGGAACCGCATAGGTGCTATGCACTCGGCGCATGAGGTTTGTAAGCAATTGTGTGTCACTCAATAACAAATCACAAAAGAAATTCTGACAATGTGGCAACAACAACAACCCAACAAAACATTCCAACTCAAACAAAGGAATCTCTTGATTAAGAACAAATGGTACACAAAGGATTATTGCGAAAGGGATACCCAATGGATTCATTTGTTTGACTAAGTAAATTTTCCACCTACTTGATTAACTGAAAAGGCTGGCCCTCTAGATGTTGGCTGAATAAATCTCTGCTGTGGAGGGCCAGAAGCTCCAAGTGATCGAATCTGCGAACTCGTACTAAGAGAACCAATCATTCCAATATTCTGAATCCCTTGAATTGGTTGCCTAACCTGAAAAGGCAATTGGGGTGAAAATCAGTATCCAGACAAAAATAGATATTTTTCTTGTACATAAAATAAGCTAATTTAGATCAGAATAATAAAATCTTCTCAGTAACCATCAATACATCCAAAGGCACACAACTGGTCGAAACTGATAGCTGAATGTCATTGCAGAATAAAGTGGAAGGCAAAACCCTAGAATAAAGTAGAAGACAAAATGGAAGGTGTACCTGGGCATTAGCAGTTGGGGGCTGCTCGGGCATGCGTGGCAAAGCACTGAACGGCTGAGTGAATGACGAAGAGGCACCGAACGTGGGATAGGATGCTGCGGAAGACTCCTGGGCCCTTATGTGAGGGCTATGAGCTGGGACCCCAATGGCGAGCCCAGCCCTTTGCGATGAAGATGTGGGCGCTGATGGCGAAGCAGAAACAGCTGGACCAGCGGAGGAGGTGGAGGAGGAAATGGACGGAGTAGCAGGAGAAGGGAGCTGGTGGTCGAAGTGAGGGAAAGAGGATTGGGGGCGATTCCGGAGGACAGGCGGCCTCAGATGCTGCTGAATAGGCTGGTGTGATTGGGACGGAGGAATCGACTGAGATTGCGGCTGGGGAGGGTTTTGGGAGGTGGAAGGGGCGGCGATCGATGGAGAAGAGGCCGTAGAGGGTGGTGGCTGGGCAGGATTCGGGGAAGACGACGGGTTGGAGTGCGAAGCTTCACTAGGAGCAGATGCTGTTGCAACTGGTGCCGGCTCCGATGATGCGGCGGACGGCGGTGGATCCTCCATCGCGGCGGGCAAGTGGAACCTCGAGGTTTCGGACGCGGAAAGGTCATCGCTCTGCAGGGGAGAAATTCCTTTTAACCCCTCAATTACTTCGGATATTTGCTGTATTTATTAAATGTCCTTTTTTTTTTTAATTCACGTATTCAATTTGTGCCAACGATGATCGATATCGTCCACGAAGTTTTTTTATTAATAACTAAGTAAATTCGATAATCTATCAAAAGAATTCACTCCGATATATGAATTAATCAAATTAATTTATTATTTTTTTATTTTAACATTTAATTATTGTTCTCTTCTCTTTTCTCTATCATTCATATACAAGTTCTCTTTTTTTTCCTCTCTCTTTTAAATGAATGCATATATGCATGTTGGACTTAGGGATTGATATTTTTCATATTAGACCTATGAGAGTTAGGGTTTAGTTGATTATTTTATAATATTTTAACATTTTCGAAGAAGTCAAAATATGCAATGGACGACACAATTAGACTCCTTACATCCTCACCATTAGTCAATTAATAGATTTTTACGAAAACACACTGATGAACCTAAAAATTTTAAATTGTAATCATTTCATATCTTATAGATTTTTTGAGACTGCAAGGAGTCCAATTGTGTCGTCCATTACATATTTCGGCTTCTCCGAAGATATTAAAATTTTATTAAAAAAATAATTAAAGTATAAATTCATTCATATCAGGCCCACGTTGGGCCTGATATGGAAAAATATCAGATCTAACATGGGTTTGATATAGATGGATTTATACTTTAGCCAAATAGATTACTTGGTTAAATGCATCAGATGAGTCAATCGACTTAATCATGTTGGAATGGTTGACCGCCATCTATAAAATAGGTTAGTAAGGTTGCACAAATTAATCAAGTTGGGCGAGCCTAGTGGACTAAATAATAGGGGTTGGTTGGGTTAACCGATTGGCTGAGCCAAAGGACCAAACAAGTTAAATTTGTCAGGGGAAGAAGGAGGTTAACTAGGTTTGTTAGACCCACCAAATTGGACTAGTTAATCAATTGGACCAATAGTAAAAGCAAATTGGGGAAGTAAATGCATCGGTTAGGTTATGAGTGTTGGTTAGTCCTAGAAAAATCGTACCGGTTCCACTGTATAAAAATTTTGTACAAGTGTCGAACCTTTCCTAAATAACCTATTGTGTTCTTTAAAAGTTAAATTAGGAATCGCAAACGGAACTTAAAATTCCAAATTTAACTTATCTGTTCTTAATTGTTTAGACTTGGATCGCAAGCGGAACTTAACACTATTGATCCAAATCCACCTATGTTATAAATTCAATTAAATATTAATTTCCAAAATTGGTTTCCAGGTTAAACATGACGAGACACTAGGCTTTCTTGGATATGGGAGCAACCACCACTTCCTAGACAAAGCCTTTTAAGGAAAGCTAATATTTAATTTCCTTATATAATTCTAGGTTTAACCAAAAGGAACAATCGAATCACAAATTCAAAAAATAAAAAACACAAACTTGAATAACAAATTCGAAAAACTATAATCTAATGTCTCTTGTGTTTAGAATTCATACAAAGAAAAATAACTAGCATGATGCGGAAGAAAATAACTAGTTATATCTTCTCTTTGTATGCTAATGACCTCGAGATCTTCTACCATATTCCTCGCCTCACCTTGGACGTCGTGTGGGCCACGAACCTCCAATATGAACACCACCCAAAGAGCTTCTCCTTCTTCTCTATGTTTCGGCCACCACCACCACCAAGGAGCAAAAGAGAGTAAAGGGAAAAGAAAGGGAGAGAGGGTCGGCCACAAGAGGATCACCAACAAGAGAATAAGAATTGTTATCTCATGAGGTCTCTCCTCCCCTTATTTTATATTACTTGCCCAAGGCAAATAAGGAAAGACTTTTTACAAAAATTAAAATCTTCCTCTTATTTTTCCTTTTCCCTTTTTATTTTTCCTTTTCTTTCCTCTTGGTTGAATCAATCACCAAATCAATGATTGGATGATTTATTAATTGGCCGGCCCCTTGCTTGGGCACCAAACAAGGGTGGCCGGCCACTTAAAAGGAAGGAAATATTTTTGTAAAATTTTATAAACAAAGAAGAAAATCTCTTATAAAATTTTACAAGCTATCTTTTTAATTTCCCAATGTGGATGTTAAAAAAGGGAAGTTTTAAATTTTAAAACTTCTCTTCTAAAATTTTCTTTTTTAACATGGTTACAAAAATAGAAAATTTTAATTTTTAAATCTTCTCTTCCTTTTTTCTTAAAACCATGAGGATGGTTAAAAAAGGAAAGTTTTAAAACTTTTAAACTTTCTATTAAACCATGTGACCTAATTCAAATAAGGAAAATTTTATATTTTAAAAACTCTCTTTTAAAACTTGTAGTTTTCTACAAAGAGAAGATTTTAAAAATTCAAAACACCCCTCCTTATTTAACATATTATGGCCGACCCCTCTTTGCTTGGACACCAAGCAAAGGGCCGACCCCTTTGTGAAGGAGATTGGCCGGCCCCTTTGGCTTGGTAACCAAGCCATGGGTCGGCTTCTTCTTGGACACCAAGAAGGGCTTTATATGGGTGGACTTGAGGCTTTAATGAGGTTACGACAGGGACCTAGAGGAGAAATTGGTTTTGGCCTTCCGATGAGCTTGAGTATCCTGTGTTCGCCCGAACACACAACTCAAGTTCATCAATAATAACTCATTCCACTAGAGAGTTATTATTGCACTACCGCACCAACTCCAAATTACATTATGGGTTCCTTCATATATGAGTGTGTTAGTCTCCCTGTGTTTAAGATAACGAATGTCCACTAATTAAATAAGTTACTAATAACTTCACTTAATTAATATCTAGCTCCAAGAGTAGTACCACTCAACTTCATTGTCATGTTGGACTAAGTCCACCTGCAGGGTTTAACATGACAATCCTTATGAGCTCCTCTTGGGGGCATTCTCAACCTAAATAACTAGGACACAGTTTCCTTTTATAATCAACAACACACACTATAAGTAATATCATTTCCCAACTTATCCATATGAGCAACAATGGATAAGAGTATCCAAATAGACTTTAGCATAGCTACCAGTGAAAAAGTCTCCTCATAATCGATTCCCTCTTTCTGAGTATACCCTTTCGCAACAAGCCTTGCCTTGAAGGTTTCTACCTTCCCGTCTATTCCTCTTTTCCTTTTGTAGATCCACTTGCATCCAACGGCTTTTACACCATCTGGTGGTTCTACAAGCTCCTCGACCTTATTAGAATACATAAACTCTATTTCAGAATTCATTATTTTTTGCCAAGATACTGCATTTTTATCTTGGAGTGTTTCGTCATATGTCCGGGGATCAGGTTCATGTTTACCCGGGATCAAGTCCAAAGACTCTCCCAAAAACATGAATCTTTTAGGTTGCCTTACAACCCTCCCACTACGACGAGGCACTACCTCTGGTTGTGTATCATGTGTGACACGTGTTGCAGTCTCTTGTGGTACTTCATCTTGTACTGTTGGTACTAAAGTAGACGTGTCCTCTCTTATTTCTTCTAGAACAATTTTACTCATGGGCTTATGGTTCATTACATAATCATCTTCTAAAAATCGAGCATTGGTGCTAACAATGATCTTCTGATTTTTAGGATTATAAAATAAACCACCTTTCGTTCCCTTAGGATATCCCACAAACAGACAAACTTTTGTACGTGATTCCAACTTGTCAGTATCTCCCTTCAGCACATGTGTTGGACTACCCCATATCCGGATATGATTCAGACTAGGCTTATACCCATTCCATAATTCCATGGGAGTAGAAGGAACTGTTTTAGAAGGTACCATATTCAGAATGTACACTGCTGTTTCTAAAGCATATCCCCAAAATGAATTTGGTAATTCTGAATAACTCATCATGAATCTAACCATTTCCATAAGAGTCATATTCCTTCGTTCTGCCACACCATTCTGTTGGAGTGTACCGGGTGCAGACAATTGAGATTGAATCCCGGCTTCTGATAAGTAATTCCTAAACTCTCCAAAGAGGTATTCGCCACAACGGTCAGACCGTAGTGTCTTGATACTTTTACCAAGATGTTTCTCCACATCAACCCTATATTCTTTGAACTTATCAAAGCATTCAGACTTGCGGCGCATCAAGTAAATGTATCCGTATCTTGAATAATCGTCTATAAAGGAGACGAAATATTCATAACCACCTCTTGCCTGGATAGACATAGGACCACACAAATCAGAATGAACTAGTTCTAACACATCTTTGGCTCTATACCCCTTGGCCTTAAAAGGTCTCTTGGTCATTTTACCTTCCAAGTAAGATTTACAGGTTGAAAAGTTTTCCAACTCTAATGAACCCAAGAGTCCATCGGCTACAAGCCTTTGAATCCTACTTACGTTAATATGACCAAGCCTTAGATGTCAAAGATATGTTTGGTTCATTTCTGAAGGTTATTTTCTCTTATTAGAATTAGAAGATGTGTTATTAATTTTCATATTTTACATTGTGGGAGAAATTATATTTAGAGTATATAAATTGCCAATCAATGCACCAGAACAGATAATAACTTTGTTTCTCTTTATAACCACATTGTTACTAAAAGAAACAGAATATCCATCCAAATATAGTTTAGAAATTGAAATTAAATTCTTTCTAAAACTATGTACATAAAGACAATTTCTTAAAATCAAACTTATATTTCTATCAAAAGATAAGTAGACGTCTCTCACTGCAACAACCGCCACCTTAGCAGCATTGCTCATGTAGATAGTTATCTCTCCTTCAAATAGTCGTCGGATTTCCTGGAACCCCTGCAAAGAGTTGTAGACATGATCAGTGGCTCCTGTATCTACACACCAGGTGCTGGTAGATAACACCGCTAAACATATTTCAACTACTAGAGTATGAGATATACCTTTATTGTTCTGATTCCTACTAGGACAGTCCGCCTTCCAATGTCTTGACTGCTTGCAGATGAAGCACTTGCCCTTTGGCTTCTTCATTCCAGCTTTCTGTCCTGTACCCTGAGGTTTATTCACCTTCTTTGCTGAAAAGACTTGTTTCTTCTTCTTCTTGCCTTTCGACTTAGAAATAGAACTATTTTCAGCATAGTGAATCTGAGAACTGTGACGAAATATTCCTTCTGCTGCCTGTAGTTCTGTCAGAAGTTTCACCAACGTATACTCCCTTTTATTCATGTTATAGTTCAGGCGGAACTGCTCAAAACTTCTGGGTAGCGTTTGGAGAATTATATCGACCTAGGTTTCCCCATCGATTTCTCCTCCAAGGACTTGTATTTCGTTCAAATAAGCCATCATTTTGAGGATATGATCCCTTACGGGTGTCCCCTCCGACATGGTGGCTGTCATTAACTTTCTCATTACCTCTTGCCTAGCAGTCTGACTCTGGTGCCCAAAGAGTTCTTTGAGATTGTTCATTATATCATAAGCAGTTGGTAAATCTTGATGCTGATGTTGCAATACATTTGACATTGAAGCCAAAATGTAACACCGCATCATCTCATCTGCTTTTACCCATTTCTTATGATACTCAATCTCCTTTGGGGTAGAATCACCATTAGGTGTATCTGGGTATACCTTTGACAGTACAAACTTATAGCTTTCAGCAGTTAAGACAATATCCATGTTTCTTTTCTAATCTATATAATTAGGACCAGTAAGTTTATTCTCTTTCAGTATAATAGCCAATGGGTTGAAAGACATCCTGAGAATCACAAAATAAACTTTGGTCAGGACTCTAAATTTAAAATAATATTGATTCCTCAAACAATACTATTTAAATTTACCAACACCTCAAAACACCGTGAATATTGCATGCCACGTTAGTGTGGACGTATACAAATTCAACATTTGTAAGAGGAGAGTGTAACCCATTAATTTTATTATCTTGTCATCCTAACTTTATGACAAATAAAATTAATAGTTGGTTTTACTTTGGTCACGCAAAACAATAGCAGTGACTCCGTTGGGGAGGATACTATTGAATGCGTCTAAGTGTATACCATTACTTGATACTTAGTCCATTAAATAGGATTGTGCCCCTTCAGTTGGAGAAGATCACACATTCCTAAATAATTTCCTATAATCATCCATAAAGGAAGTTTGATCTAGTGATTCACAACAAACTCATCCGTTATGGAGGGAGGCACTCAGAGCCAACACGCAAGCTTGTTGCATCACTTACAAATCAGTAATGGAGACCGTGGAATTTATTTAAAAATCCCTCTCCCACTTAGTTATTTAAGGTGAGAAATTTTAACCTATGCTAGCATACATCCCATGCACACATACATCACAGTAAATAAAAGCAATAAATATGGAAATTAATTTTCCAACTATTATGGCCTTTTCTGTCATTGTTCTCCGTGTGCTCCAACCCTAGCTACTACCATCTTTAGCCACCGCCATCGGGTCGAGTTGTCACATCTATCTTGCTTCTTATTCCGCTGTGCCTCTCGTCCTCCAATAGCACCACGCCTCGCAAAGATACGATCTGCGACAAAAATAGAATTTTACATATATCGATTCTATATTCCATAAAGGAATGTACATATATTCTAGATCGAACAAAAAAGTAAAATTCTAAAACTAATACAGCTTCTGCTGTATTTAATACATACAATCATGCACACACAAAATAATGCCCTTGACATGTCCAAGGGTCCAATCACACACAATATCTATATGGAATAATAGTTGGAGTCTGCAACCACAAAGTTAGCACATCCTACTATTATCCTGCCTAAATTATGTATGACATGTGCATAATTAATTTGAAAACCAAATCACACAGAGGCAAACCCTATCTCTGATACCAATTGTTGGTTAGTCCTAGGAAGATCGTACCGGTTCCACTGTATAAAAATTTTATACAAGTGTCGAACCTTTCCTAAATAGCCTATTGTGTTCTTTAGAAGTTAAATTAGGAATTGCAAATGGAACTTAACATTATTGATTCCAAATTTAACTTATCTGTTCTTAATGGTTTAAACTTGGATCGCAAGCGGAACTTAATACTATTGATCCAAATCCACCTATGTTATAAATTCAATTAAATATTAATTTCCAAAATTGGCTTCCAGGTTAAACATGGCGAGGCACTAGGCCTTGTTGGATATGGGAGCAATCACCACTTCCTAGACAAAGCCTTTTAAAGAAAGCTAATATTTAATTTCCTTATATAACTCTGGGTTTAACCAAAAGGAATAATCGAATCACAAATTCAAAAAACAAAAAACGCAAACTCGAATAACAAATTCAAAAAACTAGAATCTAATGCCTCTTGTGTTTGGAATTCATACAAAGAAAAATAACTAGCATGATGCGGAAGAAAATTACTAGTTATACCTTCTCTTTGTATGCTAATGACCTCGAGATCTTCTGCCATATTCCTCACCTCGCCTTGGACGTCGTATGGGCGACGAACCTCCAATATGAACACCACCCAAAGAGCTTCTCCTTCTTCTCTATGTTTCTGCCACCACCACCACCAAGGAGCAAAAGAGAGCAAAGGGAAAAGAAAGGGAGAGAGGGTCGGCCACAAGAGGATCACCAACAAGAGAATAAGAATTGTTATCTCATGAGGCCTCTCTTCCCCTTCTTTTATATTACTTACCCAAGGCAAATAAGGAAAGACTTTTTACAAAAATTAAAATCTTCCTCTTATTTTTCCTTTTCCCTTTTTATTTTTCCTTTTCTTTCCTCTGGATTGAATCAATCACCAAATTAATGATTGGATGATTTATTGATTGGCCGGCCCCTTGCTTGGGCACCAAGCAAGGGTGGCCGACCACTTAAAATGAAGGAAATATTTTTGTAAAAATTTTATAAGCAATGAAGAAAATCTCTTATAAAATTTTATAAGCTCTCTTTTTAATTTCCCAATGTGGATGTTAAAAAAGGAAAGTTTTAAAAATTAAAACCAAGTTTTAAAATTTAAAACTTCTCTTCTAAAATTTTCTTTTTTAACATGGTTACAAAAATAGAAATTTTTAATTTTTAAATCTTCTCTTCCTTTTTTTTTAAAACTATGAGGATGGTTAAAAAGGGAAAGTTTTAAAACTTTTAAACTTTCTACTAAACTATGTGGCCTAATTCAAATAAGGAAAGTTTTATATTTTAAAAACTCTCTTTTAAAAATTATAGTTTTCTACAAAGAGAAGATTTTAAAAATTCAAAACACCCCTCCTTATTTAACATATTATGGCCAGCCCCTCTTTTCTTGGACACCAAGCAAAGGGTCGGCCCCTTTGTGAAGGAGATTGGTCGGCCCCTTTGGCTTGGTCACCAAGCCATGGGTCAGTTTCTCTTGGACACCAAGAAGGGCTTTATATGGGTGGACTTGAGGCTTTAATGAGGCTATGACAGAGACCTAGAAGAGAAATTAGTTTTGGCCTTCCGATGAACTTGAGTATCCCGTGTTCGCCCGAACACACAACTCAAGTTCATCAATAATAACTCATTCCACTAGAGAGTTATTATTGCACTATCGCAACAATCCCAAATTACATTATAGGCTCCTTCATATATGAGTGTGTTAGTCTCCCTGTGTTTAAGATAACGAATGCCCACTAATTAAGTAAGTTACTGACAACTTCACTTAATTAATATCTAGCTCCAAGAGTAGTACCAGTCAACTTCATTGTCATGTTGGACTAAGTCCACCTGCAGGGTTTAACATGACAATCCTTATGAGCTCCTCTTGGGGGCATTCTCAACCTAGATAACTAGGACACAGTTTCCTTCTATAATTAATAACACACACTATAAGTAATATTATTCCCAATTTATCGGGCCTATTGATTTATCAAGCTAAATCTCACCCTTTGATAAGTTAAAGAAATAAATACTAAATATATGCGCTTATTATTATATTAGGATTAAGAGCACATACTTCCATAATAACTAAGGTCTAGTTCTTTTATTAAGTCAGTATAAAAAGAACTTACATAAAATGGTCATACTCAATACACTTAGAGTGTACTAGTGTAATTTATTAGTCAAGATAAACTAATACCTAATTACACTACGACTATTCTAATGGTTTGTTCCTTTCCATCTTTATCATGAGCAACTGTTTATAATTTATAAAGAATTGATAACATGATCTTCTGTGAGTGACACCACACACCATGTTATCTACAATATAAATTAATTGAACAACTACACTTAATAAATAAAATGTAGACATTTGACCAATGTGATTCCTTTATTTCAAAAATAAATGTTTACAAAAGCTAGGCTTTTAGTATATACTCTAACAAAGAGGGTAGTCAAGCTAGATGGCTTGGCCTTATTGGGAGTGTGGACCAATTGGTGGATTAGGCATATTGGCCAAGTTAGATAAGTTAGACCCATTGATTGAGTAGATTATGTGAGCTATATGAATTACAAATATCTCATGTGATACGATGATAAAGATGGACCCTAAAAAAAGTGGGTCAAGATAGGAAGGACCAATTAACGTGGAGATCAATGCCAAGTAGTCAAAGTCACATGGTCAGACGGACCTAGAATCGTTGACTAGGCTGTGATGATCGAGCGGAACTTGCATTGCCAGTCGAACGTGGAGTGCTTATCAGACCTCCAGAGTGGTCATCCTTTATAACTTGCAGACAAGATTTGAAGTTAAATTACCCGACCCACTGTGCTACCTGGTTGGACCTAAGTGCTGATCAAACATATTGTCTCTTCAGTAAAACGAAGGGTCAAGCAAAGATAAAGTTGTTGATTGCATTCTGTAAGGCCAAACTCGCTATCTCCCGGCTGAGTCACGATCGGTTGGCCTACAATAGAACCTAAACACCTTATTAGGATTGTTGGGATGTATACTATAAGGCTAGCTTTTTGTATGAACATCTATTTTGAAATGAGAATCACTTTGGTCAAATGTCTGTATTTTATATTTATATATATGTCAATGCAGTTGTCTATTTAATTTATATTGTAGATAACATGGTGTGTGGTGTCACACAGAAGATCATGTTATCGGTTCCTTATAAATTATAAATAGTAGCTCACAACCAAGATAGATAGGGACAAACCATTAGAACGGTTGTAGTGTAATTTAGTATTAGTTTGTCTTGACTATAAAATTACACTAGTACACTATATGTGTATTGAACAGGACTATTTAAGGTTGTTCTATTTATACTGACTATATAAAAGAACAGAACCTCTGTTATTATGGACGTGCGCCTTCTTAATCCTTATATAATAACAAGCACGTATACTTAGTATTTATTTCTTTAACTTATCAATGGGTGATATTTATCCGTTAAATCAATAGGCCCGATAAGTAGGGAAATAGTACTCTTTATATGGTCTGTTGTTGATTATAGAAGGAAACTGTGTCATAATTATTTAGGTTGATGATGTCCCCTTGAGGAGCTCATAAGGATTATCATATAAACCCTGTAGGTGGACTTAGTCTGGCATGATAATAAAGTTGAGTGGTACTACTCTTGGACTCAGATGTTAATTAACTGAGTTGTCAGTAACTCATTTAATTAACGGACATACGATATCTTAAACACAGAGAGATTAACACACTCATAATAAGAAAGAGTCCATATTGTAATATGGGATTGCTGCGGTAGTTCAATAATAACCCTTTAGTTGTATGAGTTATTATTGATGGACTTGAGTTGGGTGTTCGGGGTGAATACGGGAAACCCAAGCCCATCGGGAGATCTAAACCAATTCCTCCTCTAGGTCCCTGTTGTAGCCTCTATATATAAAGCTCGCATCCACCCTTCCATAACCGGGTTTGGTTTAACTTGGTTTGGTTTAACTTAACTTGGTTTGGTTTAACTTAACTTGTTTTGGTTTAACTTAACTTGTTTTGGTTTAACTTAACTTGGTTTGATCTAACTTAACTTGGTTTGGTTTAACTTAACTTGGTTTGTTTTAACATAGTTTGTTTAGATTTTTTCTTAACAAAATTTTGTTAACTTTTCTTTCCTTGTAACCGACGGTAAGTCTATAAAAAGAAGTAGGATGTGGCCCCTAAAACCTAACTTTCTAATTCTCCACAACTCCCTTCTCTCCTTGTGTTTGTCGCCCCCTCTCCTCCTCTTAGGGTCGGCGGCACAACCCCCTCTCCTCCTCTTTGTGGCCGGTGCCCTTTCCCTCTCCTAGCTTAGGGTCGGCGCCCTTTCCCCCTCCTCCTCCTTGCTTAGGGTCGGCACCCTCATCCCCTCCTCCTCCTTGGTGGCCGGCGCCACTTCTTCATCTTGGTGGCCAGCGGCTCGAAGAAAGGGAAGAAGAGGAAGAAAAGCAAGAAGAGGAAGAAGAGGAAGAAGAAGAGAAGGAAGAAGATTAGAAGGTGCCCCATCCTAGAGACTCCTTTTGTGATCGGTGTTTTGGAAGAGAAGAAAAGAAGGGTGGTGTCGTCTTGGTAGATCGTCGCCCACACGACGTCCAAGAAGAGGAGAGGAATACGAGAGAAGATCAAGAGGTCTTTAGCTACAAAGAAAAGGTACAACTAGTTCTTTAATTCCGCTGCGTATCTAGTTTCATTTTTCTTTGTATCGATTTTGCATATCGATTTTGAATACCAACATAAAAAGCCAGCGATCTTGTAATTCGGTCAAGATGTGATTTGATCATTCAAGAACTTGCTTGATTAATCAAACACATGTTCGATCGAATATGCGGATTGCTAGGAAAAGTTCTGTTCTTGGACAATTTTTTTTTGTACAGGGAAATTTAAACAGAATGAAATTCTAGCGCCCTTCAAGGATATGCTCGATGTAATGTGTGCTAAAAATATATTTCGTAAACATGTGCAGTGGAAGAGTTAATGATAAATAAACTAATTTATTACATCACATACACCACACGCATGCAAGATATAATCACGCAGACAAGATCATAAAACAAAACAAAATTGAATAATAATTATTCTAGGTATACCTTACAGATAACCTATAACGAGAGGGCATCAACCTTTTACGACGTTATCGAACCTCGCCTCTATTTATAGCCACGCCAAGCTCTTAAAGACAACTCAAAGAGAATAAGTTTCGCCATCGGAAGGTACTAACCATTAGTGAAGGAGAATGATCAATAAGAGGAAGACGAAGTAAAAGGAAGATTTTCTTCCCTTGGGTAGCTCACGACAACAAGAGGAGACCCTCTTGTTATAGTCGACGGTAAGAGAGAGGGAGAGGGAGAGAAAGGTATTGGGTTTTGATTTTCAAAACATAATCAAGCCAATAATGTACTGTGTATTAATTTTCTCTTAACTATATCAATATATAGTCATTTTTAATGAGTTTAATTAAAAAGCCCAAATTCAATCCATTATGCCTTAACCAAAAATTAGTCCATTAATCCCTTGATTTGGTTCATAGCTAAATCAAGTTGGTTCATGGATAAATCAAGTTGATTCATGACTAAACCAAATAGGGTTTGACTCTTTGATAAGAGATATGACTCATAAGTACTTCTGTTCTGATAAATATTTTCATATTTGTCTTATGTATAGTCCAACAAAATATTTATCTCTTGATATGAGAATCTTATTCTCTAACTTATTTTATGTCTTTTAAAGACTTGTAATGTGTGTAACTCAATATGTTCTCGATTTATCTTGGTTGTCCATAATTAACTACTTAATTATCGAATGATCATGAGTGACACCTAGTAGTATATTTGATCCCCAATTAACCGAAAAATCATAGTTGATCTCAGAACTAATTTTAAACCTTCAGCAACTACAGTGAGTCGTGCCTCATTCCTTTCACTTGTCTTATACCTACTTAATTCAGGACATGGTCTATGTATCTACCCCTATTAGGTTGACTACGTCACACCTAACCCAAGTAATACTTCCTCATTTTGTGGATTCAAATTATTTGTATATGTGTACAAGAGTTTCATACTCTTGACATGTGGAACTTTGGCTAAAGATTTTGAGTAATAATCCTAACGAGTGGTTGTAGGGTATAAGTCTCCTTATAAGGAGTGATAAATCCTCTATGGGCTATCCAAACACCTTCAAACACTTCGACTTATACCCAATCATCTTGGGTCCACACCTCCAAGAAATGTTTACTTAAGAAGTCAAACTATAAGTCTCCATGGCTAATATGACTTGTATACCTCAAGTCAAATGAAATTTGCACTTGAGGTGCAGTAAGAACTTTACAGACATATCTATATATGTAGACAATCATATGAAGTCTTATAGTAACTCACTCTAATGAACTAGTTACTATTACTAGCATCCATGTTTAACTCTTGACATCATAATGTCTCCAGCTAGTGAGAAATAGCTACTTGGCTGAATCAAGAAGTATAATGTGTGCTAGTCTTACAGAATTGATGATGCTAGAATGCATCAATTAGACGACTAGGGAAATTCCAATACTTTCATAATTACATATGTAGAGATAATCATAAGTTGTGATCTAATCACAAATTCTCGCATGTTATGAATTATATTGCGAACATTTAGTAGATGAATTTAAGACTATTCAAACATATAATATGCATTCAAATAGTAAATTTATATTTATTAAATAAATAGTAAAACTATAAGGCAATTATCTTAGGACATCTCTCAAAACCTAACACTCCTACTTGGCCTAATGTTAATCGCCATGGTGTCATATAGCATAAGCATGGATGTGACTCTCAAACTTACTTTGTGGTAGAGCCTTTGTCAAAGGATCCGAGGTTCCCTTCAGTGAGAAATTTCTTGAGTTATATTTATTTCTTACTAATGATCTCTCTGATCAGATGATAGCGGCGAAGCACGTGTTTGGATTGCTGATGAGAGCTAGGTTCCTTTGCTTGCGAAATGGCTCTGGTGTTGTTGCAGTAAATAGGTAATGCTTCAATAGTGGATGGAACTACACCAAGTTCGCTAACGAACTTCTTGATCTAAACTACTTTCTCTGTTGCTTCCAAAGTTGTAATGTATTCCACCTCACAGGTAGAATCTGTAGTAGTGTCTTACTTAGAACTCTTCTAACTAACTGTGCCTCCATTTAATATAAATATGAATCCAGATTGGGTCTTGAAGTTATCCTTGTCCGTTTGGAAACTAGCATCTGTATACCCATATATGATCATATCACCGTCTCCATATACCAAGTACATATCCTTAGTTCTTCTCAAGTACTTAAGGATTGTCTTGATAGCCATCTAATGATCCATTCCTTTATCTTACTGGTATCTACTTTAACACTCAGAGCATACGATACATCGAGCCTTGTACATAGCATAACATATATGATAGATCCTATTATGGACGCATAAGGTATCTTATCCATACAAATCCTCTCATCTTTTATGTGTGGGCACATAGATTTCAAAAGATAAATTCCATACCTCATAGGTATGAAACATTTCTTGAATTTAAACATGCTAAACTGTTTTAGCACTCTATCTATATATGCTAATTGTGAAAGATTAAGCAACCTTTTCGGTCTATCTCTATAAATCTTCATCCCTAGGATGTAAGTTGCTTCTCCTATGTCTTTCATGGAGAATATTATGGACAACTAAACTTTCACTTACTGTAGAACTGGCACATCGTTGAAGTTTGCGTACTTTATTCTTATTAATAGATGTGAAACCTTTGGGTTGTATCATATACATGCCCTTGAGTAGATTTCCATTAAGGAAAGCTATTTTCATATCAATTTTCTATATTTCATAATCATGATGAGCTGATATGGCCAGGAGTATCTGAATGAATTTAAGTATGACTATAGGTGAGAAGGTTTTGTCATAGTCAATGTCTTACCTTTGACGATAGTTTTTCGCCACCAACCTTACCTTGTAGGCAATTACATTACCATCCATGTCAATTTTCTTCTTAAAAATCTAGTTGCACCCTATAGGCGTAATACCTTTACGTGGGCCCACTAAATTTCAAAATTAGTTTTCATACATGGAATCCATTTCTGACTTCATGGCTATAAGCCACTTATCCTTCTCTGAACTATTCAAAACTTCTTCATAATCAGTAGGTTCCTCATCCTCAATGAGTAATATGTCATTTGATTCTCTTACAAGAGATCCATATCTCTCAGGAATATTACATATCCTATCTGATCTATAAGGAGGTTGTGTCATAATCGATTGCGGTTATTAACTAGGAATCTTATTAGTGTCTATTGGAGTCTCTTGAACTTTATCAAGTTCAACTATACTCCCACTTATGTCCTGTAAGAGAAACTCTTTCTCTAGGAATGCAACATGCCTTGAAATAAATATCTCTTATTCCAAGGGATGATAGAATTGGTAACCCTTAGTTTCCTTAGGGTATTCAATAAATAAACATATATTAGATTTAGCATCCAATTTGTCTGATACAGTCCTCTTCACATAAGCAAGACATCCCCATATTTTCAAATAAGATGTGAGGGATTTCTTACTAGTCCATACCTTATATGAAGTAGATAAGTTTATCTTTGTATGCACTCTATTTAGCAAGTAAACAGCTGTCATGAGTACATAACCCAAAATATTTTAGGAAGATTTACACGATCCATCATTGATCTAACCATATCCAACAAAGTTCAGTTATACCTTTCTGATACACCATTATGTTATGGCATATAAGACGGAGTCCATTGAGACAATATACCTTAATCTTTAGATAATCTTGAAACTCTTGTCTTAAATACTCACCACTTCGATCGGATTGAAGTATTTTAATACTTTTACCAAGTTATTTCTCTACTTCATTTCTGAATTCTCTAAACTTTTCAAAGGTTTTAGACTTGTGTTTCATTAGATACACATACCCATAATGAGAGTAATCATCAATTAAAGTAATGAAGTATCTATAACCTCCTAGTGGGTGAGTTGGCGTTGGTCAACATACATCGGTATATATGAGTCCAAGTAACACATCAACTTGTTCACCCTTTCCAGAAAAAGATAACTTTGTCATCTTGCCTTTTAAACATGAATCATATGTATTAAATGTATCTAATTCAAATGATTCAAGAATTGTAATATTTTTTAATTCAGACATGCATTTCATGCTTATATAGCAAGGTGACAATACCACGAATAAGAGGTTAATTGATTATCTATTCGAGTGTATTTATTACTCATTTCAATATTAAATACGTTATCAGATATATCTAACGCATAGATATTATTGCATAATGTTCCAGTGCCATAAAGAACGCATTCAAAGTTATATAACAATAATTGTTACTAAAAGTCAAATGCAAACTTTTTTTATTTAAGCAAAAAATAAAAATAATATTTTTATTAATGTAGAAACAAAATAACAATTATCTAGTTCTAAGACAAGTCTAGTAAGAACCTTTAACAAATATATTACAATGATAACTGCACCAACCTTTACTTTATTCTCAACTCACAGACTTGATTCTCCTTAACGAGTATTTTACTATTCCTTAGTTCTTGTATGTCATTACATATATGTGAGTCATACCTAGTATCTAATATCCAAGTGTCTGAGAAAATAGCATGACAATCAATAATAAAAATACTTGAAGATGATGGGGCATCAGATGCTTTATTCTCTTCACGGACTCTAGATAAATCTTGTAGTTTTTTCGCCAATGTCCCATCTTGCCACAATAATGTCATGATCCTTTTTTATGCTGGTTCTACTATCTTGACCTTTTTGTTCTTCCCCTTAGTCCGATGTTTTGGCTTCCTCTTAGAACCTTTCTTGAAGGAGTCTATTAACATCATAGTTTTCTGTTCACCTCTAATAGAAGGCTCCACAGTTTTAAGCATATTAATCATCTCGGGGATGATCGATTCTAAATTGTTCATCTGATAGTTTATCGCAAATTATGAATGACTTTTCAGCAAACTATGTAGAATTAAGTCAATACTTAACTCATGATCCATCGTAAAATCGAGTGATGTTAAATGCTTTATGTAGTCATTCATTTTTAGTACAAATTGTACTACAGATAGACCCTCCTGTATCTTTGAGCAAAAGAGAAACTTGGAGATGTCGAATCTTTCAGATCTAGCTTACTTATCAAATAGCTCACGAAGATGATAGACAATATCATAAGAATCCAAATGCTCATACTATTTCTATAGTTTAGGAGTCATAGCGACTAGCATGATGCAACTTGTAAGTATAAAATCATCCTTATATTTTTGATGGACCAACAATTGGTCCGCAATTGCATCAGCATCAAGACTTATGGAAAGAGGCTCATCAAAAACATAAGTTGTTGGTGCAGGGTGCACCAGAATCAAACCTTTATTTTGATGTTGTCAAATATTCAAGTTAAGTTGTAAACATAGTCCTACATTGAAAACACATGGGGAAGATCATGGGGTTATGAAAAAAAGATATCTCTATTGATATGAGGCCTTTTGGGTAGACCCCAAGAGCAAAGTCATGAGAGCTTAGGCCCAAAGTGGACAATATTATGTCATTGTAAAGATATTTTAATTCTTTTGGTCCTAACAGACTCTAACTATTCTGATTTTAACAGAATAGCTCTTCGTTGTTTATTATAAGCTCATGCTTCCTCTGTCTAATCTGATCCACTATTGGAGTTCTCTTTCCAACACTTGATTTCACTAGAGATAAAGTGTCATTTTTCGTCAAAATGGTCAAAGCATTTTTCTCAAAGATGATGAAGGGGTTGCCTAATTACCACTTTACAAGGGGCTATCAAATAGCCCTCAACAAGGGCCTACACCTTCCAAAATTCTACAAGATGGTGGGTGGCAATAATGCTTCACAAAGAGGAGAAGCAACAACAAGAAGATGAGTACTTTTCGATAGAAGAGAGGGAAAAATATCTCTATCTTCTTCTTTAGGAGGGGCTGCCAAAATTTTCAAGGAGAAGAGAGGAAGTGGATGCTAAATCTCCAAGGAGAGGAAGAAGATGTGGCTGTCGAAATTTTCCAAATAGAGGAAGAAAAAACTTGTTGACCGAATTCAGCAAGCTCTCAAAAGCATACATGGTTGTCGTATTTTTCATGAAGGAAGAAGAGAGATTTGTTCCTTATTTTAGAGAGCAAGGAAAAAACAAAAAATGTGGGTGGGTGGGGAAAATGGAGAACTTGGTGGGGATGGTGGAAAAAGAAAATATTTTTTTTTCTTTTTCATGTCACATTAAACCAAAATCCTCTTTTTTTTTCTCCTTTTTTTTATTTCATGATGCAATCCATATTGTGATTGTACCTCTTGGCATTGAGCTTACAAGGTTCATTGTCTCTTCCATCTTCGTCTATTTGGTTTTTAGAACCTTTCTAAAATCCAATAACACGAGTCCATTATAATTATATCAACGATACAATATTGTTGATACAGCAAACATGCTTGCTAGCTATTTCAATAACATAAATCTAATTTATAGACTTTGTGTGGAACTCTTCCACTCTTTTTGTTTCCATTGATTGGAAATCACTCTAACATTTGATCATACAAACTTTATTTGTCAATACACTATTTGATCACATCAAACTTTATTTGCCAAATTAAACTACTTGAATTTGACTTTCTCGACGCGAAATAGGGAAACTAATACTTGTGTGACTCTTGATGGTTCAGGGATATAACTAGCAATGGGTTCACAACTCTTTGTGATTCAAGATTATACTTCTCCTTTTTTTCGGGCATACCCTTAATATCCCCATCCTATGATCAACTCATTAATTATAGGATGTTAAAACTAATTTTGATTAATACCCAACGAATCATGGTAAGAACGTCTAGCAGCACCGCCTAATGATTCCCTAGGTATCACTGAATAGTGCCTACAAGAATCATTCAATTATGGTTAACGTACAGTTCAGTCCCTTCATCTCATATATCCCGGTTGAATCTACAACCATTGATACATCGAGGGTTGTATATTGTCTCAATAACCATGTGATATATCTTATAGTGATATCATGTGTGGAATTAGGAAACTCATTTCCTAAAACACATCTATCAGCTCTGATCAAAGACTTTATACATATAAAATAATATATTACATAGGATATCCACATCCGTGGGTGTGTAATGAATCCCCGACTATAATACACTGACTCTTATATATTTCATTACTACACTCAATCTCACTACCTGATGACTCTAATCGAGTCGATAAATGAGTCAAAGTGTAGCCCCAGCATATAGAGTCTCAATGTTGTCACAAGTCATAAGGACTACTAATGTACAAGCATAACCAAAGACTTATCCACTTGATAAATGATAACTACTTAGAAAGTTTGTTTGAGAGATGTTCAATGAGCTCATCTTATGATCACCCATCTATATGTTTGAACTTCTCTATGTCCTTACTAATGAAACATGATACACAACATCACAGATGCTAGTTTCTAGCTCAAGCAACCTTTTATCCTTATTTATTAGGTGATTCAATTGACTAGGAATAAATTTAGAATATATAGTGAATATTATTGTATTTCATGCTAACCATCATATGTATAACCACATCTCACTATAGTATATTCGGGGACTTTATCTAGGAATATAGCATGAGTATAAATATAAAATAAATGCCAAACTAAATTGAACTATATTAAAATAAAAGTTATTTATTTATAAGAGTCAATAAAGTCCTAGCCAACCATTGTCTTTGTAGGGCACCTTCTCTAACAAACTCTCACTTGCCCTAATACTAACTACTTACTAGTTTTAAACCCATTAGTTCGCGATATTTTTCAAAAGATAGTCCTGGCAAGGGCATTGTAAGTGGATCAACAATGCTATCTATGGAGAAAACTTTCTCAACTGTAATGTTACCTCTTCCCACAATCTCTCGGATGATGTGGAACTTTCTTAATATATGTTTGGACTAATGATAAGATATTGGTTCTTTTACTTGTACAATAGCATCAGTGTTGTCATAATGAACCAAGATTGGATTAACTCCATTTGAAATAACACTTAGCTCTTAGATGAAATTTCTAATCCAAATGGCCTCCTTTGCTGCTTCTGAAGCCATAATGTATTCTACCTTAGTGGTGGAATCCGTAATTATATATTGTTTGGAACTCTTCCAAGAGACAGCGCCACCATTCAATGTGAATATATATCCAGAGGTTGATTTTGAATCATCCATATTTGATTAGAAGCTAGAGTCAGTGTAGTCTTCTAATTTTAATTCTCTAACCCCCATATGCCATAAACAAATTCTTAGTCCTTCATAAGTACTTAAGAATATCTTTCACAGCTTTCTAGTGCAATGGATCAGGATTTGATTGATATCGGCTTGTGATACTCAAAGCGTATACTATATCATATCTTGTAGATATCATATTATACATGATATTACCAACAACAGACGCATAGGGAATACGTGTCATCATCTTGATCTCTTCATTTGTCTTAGGGATCATAGATTTAGATAAAGTTATACCATGACACATTGGTAAGTATCCTCTCTTAGATTTTTCCATTGAGAATCTTATAAGTATGGTATCTATATATGTGGATTGTGTCAACCCCAACATCCTTTTTGATCTATCTCTACATATCTATATTCCTATTATATAAGATGCTTCACCCAAATCCTTCATGGAGAATCTATTGGCTAACTATACTTTTGTTAACTGAAGCATTCCTACATCATTTCCAATGAGTAGAATGTCATCAACATATAGTATCACGAATATCACAGCACTCCCACCAACCTTCTTGTACACACATGGTTCTTCAAAATTTTTAATAAAATTAAACTGTCTAATTGTATCATCAAATATGAGGTTTTAACTTCTTGACACTTGTTTGACACTATAAATTTATCTTTAAAGTTTGTATACCTTATGCTTACTTCCCACAGATGTGAAGTCTATAGGCTGAGACATATAAATGTCTTCCTTAATATCACTATTAAGGAATGTCATCTTTACATCCATATGTCATATCTCATAGTCATACCATGCAGCTATGACAAGCAATATCCGAATAGACTTAAGCTTTGCGATAGGAAAAAAAGTTTCATCATAGTCAATTCCTTGTCTTTGATTATATCCTTTTGCCACTAGTCTAGCATTAAAGGTCAATACCTTTCCATCAACTCCAAGTTTCCTATTATAGATCCATTTGCATCCGATAGTAATAATTCCTTCAAGTGGATCCACTATTGACCAAACTTGGTTTGAGTGCATGAAGTCCATTTCATAATTTTTTACTTCTAGCCATTGCATCGAGTCAATATTAGATATCATCTCCTTAAAGGATCTTGGATCACATCCATGATTAAGATTATTCTGATTTTCTTCAAGGAGTAAATCATACCTCATAGGTAGTCTTGAGACCCTATCTAATCTCCTTAAAGTATATACTTATTCTATTAGCTATTGGGGTGTGAGCTCTATTATCTCAGTTGTGGAATTGTCTCGACTTCTTTGAGTTCTATCATCCCACCTTTTCTATTTAATAGAAACTCCTTCTCTAAGAAGGTGACATTTCTTGAAACAAATACTTCTATTTTCTTGAGATTATAAAAATAATATCTAACAGAATTCTTTGGATATCCCATAAAATAGCACAAAGTGGATCTATTATTCGGTATGTCTCACACTGTCTGCTTCACATAATGAGGACATCCCCATATCTTCAAGTATGAATACCATTCATATCTCATATGGTGTCTTTTCTACTACTTTTGTATGAACTTTATTCAATAATATTCTCGTAGTTTCTAGCGTATAGCCCCAAAATAATAGTGGTAAATTAGTGAATCCCATCATAGATCGAACCATCTCCATCAGTGTTCAATTACAACATTCTGCTACACCATTAAGCTGTGGTGTTACAGAAGGAGTCCACTGTGAGAGAATCCCATTCTCTTTTAAATAGTCCTTAAACTCTGTACTCAAGTATTCTCCACCTCGATTTAATCGAAGCTTGCTAATACTTTTTCCTAGTTATTTTTTTACTTTATTTATGAACTCTTTAAACTTTTCAAAAGATTCAGACTAATATTTCATCAAATATATATATTCATACCATGAATAGTCATCAGTAAAAATAATTAAATAGTAATGGTCATATTGTTGGTTGCTACTCGGAATACCATCCTAGTTCCCCTGTACAAAAATTTGTACAAACATAGAACTATCCTAGCTACCCATGTACTCTACTAAAGTTAAATTTGGATTGCAAACGATGCTTAACATTATTAATCCAAAATTTTCCTTTAGAAGTTAAACTTGGATTGGGAACGAAACTTAATATTCTTACTCCAAGTTTAGCCGATGAGATCTTCTTAAGTTAAACCATATTACAGAAGTTATCAAATATCTATTTCTAAGATCGACTTCCAGTTTAAACATGACGAGACACTAGATCTTCTTGGGTATGGGATCATCCACCACTTCCTAAACAAAACCTCACAGAGAAATTGGATATTTAACTTCTTACAGTAAACTAGGTTTAACTATAAAGATCTCGATAGAAACACAATATCGAAATATGAAATCGAACAATAAAATCGATAAAAAAAAATGATAACTTAAAACTGTTAACCTCTTGTGTTTGGTTTTACAAGATCTATATAAAAGGATGAACTAGTCATGATGCGAAAACTAATAACTAGTTATACCTTTCGTAGCTTATAGACCTCTTGATCTTCTATTGTATTCCTCTCCTTCTCTTGAACGTCGTGTGGGCGACGATCTTCCAAGAGGTATGCTAGTAATTAGCCCTAAGAGTCAATCATGAGATGATTAGGCTTTTTGGATTAATCATTGAGTTAGACTCGAATGAACCCACTCATTGGATTAAGTATAATCCGAATTAGACTCATTGAGTTAGACTCAAATAGATCCAATTATTGGATTGAGTCGAATTGCATGACAATCAATGAGTTAGACTCATTGGGTGAACTTGAGTTCACCAAGGAAGTTGAATGGTCAAAATTCAACCATTGGATTGAATGGTTGATTTTGAGCCATTGGATTAGAAGATGAAAGGGTGGAGACTCTTGGTATTCCCTGAGATGACTATAAATATCATTTGGATGATATTTTTCATAAGATTTTCATCACTTGAGAAGGTGAAAGGTCTCTTTGCTTCTTCTTCTTCCTCCTTTCCTTGCTTGGCCGAACACACCCTTGAAGGTTACTAGTACAACCTTGTGTGTTCTTCTCTATCTTGTTGAGTTTGTGAGACAAACGAAAGCAAGGCTTGTTCGTGTGGATACCGTAGAGGCGCGAATGTTTGATCGTGTTGTGATCCTAGTTGTCAGGAGATCGTGATCACGCTTCAAAGGTATAACTCTATCATGTCTTTAGATCTTACTTAGTATAAGATTATGTTTCTCTTCGCATGGATCTTCTGGAGGAAATAGGTTTTTCCACTGCGCGTTTACGTGTTTAGCAACCTATTCCCTTACAGTGGTATCAGAGCCACTTGCGAAGGGATATGCTAAGTTATTAGAATTTTTATATATGATATAGAAATTGCATGATAGGGTTTTCTATGATTGGCAAAATTGTGAGTTTCAGCCACACTTGACTCTCAGCCAGAATATGGGTCTCGGCTAGACTATGAGTCTTGGCTAGATTCGGAGTTTCGGCCAAATCTTGAGTCATGATCGAAAGTTGGTGTGTGACCAACAAGGTCTCGGATAGAGTTGTTTTGTTTGGAACAAAACGAAGTTGGTGTATGACCAACAAGGTCTCGGCTAGAGATGTTTTGTTTAGAACGAAACATAGTTGGTATTGTGGGTAGTGTCTCGGGCATGGCAGCAACTCCTAAACGAGCATGCAAAATTAATTTTACTTCGAGGGCGCTGCCCCCTGAAACCCCTGCAAGGGCCGCTGCCCCTTGACCTCGCCCGCTAACTGGCTAGCAGGACCGCTGTGGCGTTGCGGCTCATAATTAGTCGCTCCAATCATAGTAAAATTTTATGTCATTAGTATATTGTGAATATAAATGACATGGTGCATGGTTATGACCCTTTGACCCCAATGTGATTGGATTTGTGTAATGTTGTAATTCATAATACGGCATGCGTGTCGTGCCTTCATCCCCTTTTATTCTTGTTGTATTAGATTACACTCAAATGTAACTTGAGTTTCTTAAGATTTTGTAATATACAAAATTAGAAAGAGTTAGTCTTCTAGAAGATGGGTGAAAAAGGAAGGAAGGATAACAACACACGGCAACCAAGGAAGCGCTTGGAGAAGCTGCTTGGACCTAGGTTGACTTATCGCTCTTCTCATTGGCATGAGAAGATCGTAGTTTATGGGGGCCATAACCATGTCACGTTTAAACTTGTGTATATGTTGATATATGCCATGATATGCCATGATGTATATGATGTATGTGTAGCTATCGTAATTAGGTCATTTACATATGTCTACCAAAGTTTGGTGCTCACTACTACCTCGATCATCTGTAGTCAGGTTTGTCAAAGCAAAGTGGTTCGTTTTATCTTGGTAGAGTGCGACAGGACAATTGTGATATCCGACTATTGACCTTTGGGTATGATTTAATTTTATCTCAATTGGATTGAGAACTTAAAAGCATATCTCATAAGATGTAAATCATATTATACTAGTCTTGGGCGATTAGCCAAAACTAACTCAAGATTAATTATAATATGGATTTCATAAGATGGGAAAACGAACAAACAGTGTTGTTCATCTAAGGATACAAGAGTTACATAGGATGTAATTGGTGAACGTTGTCTACCTAAGTTATACATATCTTGGGCGATTAGCCAAAGCTAACTCAAGAAAAATATAATATGGATTTTGTCCAATTGGTACACGTTGCCTACCTATTTATACAAGTCTTGGGCGATTAGCCAAAGCTAATTCAAGATGAGGTATAATGTGGATCTTGTCCCACTAGAATGTCTTTGCTTATGGGTATAGAACTAGTAGTGACTTGCTTCTATCAAGCTTTAAAATTTAGTGGGAGAATCATTTAATTAAAGGTCTAATTAAATGATAGATATATGATACTAAGACCTGCATTTCACTGTTGTAGATTACCATGTCGTCAAGTACAATAAAGACCCTCTCTTTGCGATCTGTCCTTGATAAGGACAAGCTCAATGGAGCTAATTTCCTGGACTGGTACAGAAACTTGAGAATATTCCTCAAACAAGAACGAAAACTGTATGTCCTAGAGCAGCCTATCCCTGAAGCACCCCTTGCTAATGCCACAAGAGCTGATAGGGATGCTTACAAGAAGCATCAAGATGACGCAGTAGATGTGTTATGCCTCATGCTCGCCACCATGAACTCTGAGCTTCAGAAGCAACATGAGAACATGGATGCTTATGATATGGTTGAACATCTTAAACAACTGTATCAAGGATAAGCAAGGCATGAGAGATTTGAGATCTCTAAAGTACTGTTTCAATGCAGAATGCAAGAAGGAACTCCCGTAGGGCCTTATGTGCTCAAAATGATCAGGTATGTGGAGAATTTGCAAAGGTTGGGATTCCCACTAGGCCAAGAATTTACCACTGACCTTATCTTGCAGTCGTTACCTGACAATTATAGTCAGTTTGTCATGAACTACAACATGAATGAAATTGACAAACCACTGCCTGAGATGTTAAGCATGTTGAGAACTACTAAAATCAACCTTAGAAGGCAAAGCCAAGTTCCATTCTGATGGTATCTAAGGGCAAAGGCAATTGGAAGCCTAAAGGTAAGGGTAAGACCCAAGCCAAAGGCAAGGGCAAGACTCATGCACTGAAACCCAAAGGAGGGGTTACTAAGGAAGGGACCTGCTTCCACTGCGGTGAGACCGGACACTGGAAGAGGAACTGCAAAAGGTACCTAGAGGAAATGAAATGGAAGAGAAGTGAGACTTTTACCTCAGGTATATATGTTATAGAAGTCAATCTATCTATTTCTTCAGCCTAAAGGTAAGGGTAAGACCCAAGTCAAAGGCAAGGACAAGGCTCATGCACTGAAACCCAAAGGAGGGGTTACTAAAGAAGGGACCTGCTTTCACTGCGGTGAGACTAGACACTGGAAGAGGAACTGCAAAAGGTACCTAGAGGAAATGAAATGGAAGAGAAGTGAGACTTCTGCCTCAGGTATATATGTTATAGAAGTCAATCTATCTATTTCTTCTTCATGGATATTAGATACTAGATGTGCATCTCACATTTGTACTAATGTGCAGGCGCTGAGAAATAGAAGATTATTGACAAAGGGAGAAGTGGACCTACGAGTAGGCAATGGTGCAAGAGTTGCTGCTATCGCCGTAGAAACTTGATATGGGTTAGGTTTCATGGATCCCCGGTGAGGAAGGGAAAGAAGATAGCCGAGTTGAGAAGATAAATCAATATGGGCCGGGATATACCTTGAGAGAGGAAGGCCAATCCCGGCCAGATAATACCTTGATGAAGGAAGATCAATATCGATCGAGATATACCTTGGAGAAGGCAAGCCAATATTGGCTAGGATATACCCTGAGAAGGAAAGGCTAATATCGACCAAGATATACCTTAAAGGAGGCAGGTCAATATCGACTGATATATACCTTAATGTGAAGAAGTTAATATCGACCGGGACATACCCTAAGAAGGAAAGACTAATATCGGCTGAGATATACCTCAAGGGAGGTAGATCAATATCGACCGAGATATACCTCCAGGGAGGAAGGCCAGTATCGACCGAGATATACTTCCAAGTAGGCAGGCTACTATCGACCAAGATATATCTCAAAAGAGGTAGGCCAATATCGAGCGGGATATACTACCAGGGAGGTAAGCCAATATCGGCCGAGATATACCTCAAAGGAGGTAGACCAATATCGATCGGGATATACCTCCAGAGAGGTAGGCCAATATCGACCGAGATATACCTCAAAGGAGGTAGGCCAATATCGATCGGGATATACCCCCAGGGAGGTAGGTCAATATTGGTCGAGATATACCTCAAAGGAGGTAGGCCAATATCGATCGGGATATACCTCCAGAGAGGTAGACCAATATCGACCGAGATATACCTCAAAGGAGGTAGGCCAATATCGATCGGGATATACTTCCAGGGAGGTAGGCCAATATCGGCCGAGATATACCTCAAAGGAGGTAGGTCAATATCGATCGGGATATACTTCCAGGGAGGCAGTCCAATACCGACCGAGGCATACCTTGAGAGAAGTAGGCCAGTCTTGGCTGGATAATACCTTGAAAAGGATATGCCAATATTGGTCGAGATTACATACTTAATAAAATACAATCCAATACCAGCTAGGATAATAAACTTAGAGGGGTGCAGACCAGTATCGCCCAAGAAACATCATGAGAGATAATAATAATTAACCGGACCTAGTCTGAGTTCGATTTTGACCGATACAATGAGCAATGTTATATTAAGCTGTCTATGATATAGCAAAGACAAGAAGGGCAAGCAGGAATGATAGATGCACTCTGAAATAACTTATGAAACATGACAGAAGTAAATATTTCAAATAAAGTAGTTTAATGAAGATATTTGTAGTGTGTGATTGTATAATAGGTTTGCTAATATAGCGGGAGGAAGGCTTCTAGATTTTTCTGCAGGTACTAGACGACAAAGAAGGTACATCTGGGATACAAAAAAGATTCCTTAAAAGCCATTTTCCACAAGTACACAGCTTAGGTCATCTCATAACAAACTCTAATGAACCGGAGTCCACTTCATGACTACTCCCACAAGTTCCCAAATTGCTACCACCCACCACCCGTCATCCGTGATGTCGAATATCATCGAAGGAAGCTCTTTTCAAAGGAAAGGGAAAGAGCTATTGGTTGTCTCAAACGAGGGAAATGCACGCCTCAAAGGTATATCTAACAACTTCGGCATTACTTTCTCTAGTGATGAACAATTGCATCATTATTATTCTTTATCTAAACTTTCTATTTTGAACACTAGGTTTATGGACCAAGAAACCTTGGAAGTGTTAGGATTTAGGAATGATGTTGATTGGTTGCTTGATAGAATAGGCTGGACTAACTTAATGACTACGAAGTACCCAACTTATCCTCGTATCGTCTTAGAAATTTTAAGCTCAATCGCTGTTGATAATGTTCGAGGAGGAAAATTAAAATTATGTTTGTTTAATGATGACTATGAATGGAGTCTTGAGGATTTTAATGCATGTTATGCTTTGCCTAGGGATGGAGTTTATACAATTCTACGTGCTTTTGAAAATTCAAATTTATGGCAACAAATTGCTGGACAGTCTCACTTTAATCCACATGTCTCACTTTAATAATATTGTTAATCCAATTTTTCAATATATCCATTTGATGATGAGAAACACGATATTTGGAAGGGGTGGTAAAGAAGGAATTGTAAGACTTTCTGACTTGTATTGTCTATGGGCAATGATAGAAAATGTGTCTATTAATTCTGGATACTTCTTTTTAAAACACTTGGTAACATTAGGGAAGGCTTCTTTCTCTACCCCCATTGTTTTAGAATGATTGCTTACTCATATTGTTATAGTGCTAGGTTATGATCTTAGTGGTCTTGAAATGATTGAAGGTGTTTATCGAATGGATCTAAATTTTTGTTTAACCACTCATTTATTTCATCATAAGGAATATGGGTATATTCTTGTGGTTAAGGATTATTTTCCCCTTAGATTGCCCAACCCGGCTTTGACCATGATCTATGTTAAGGAGAATTGGCATTTGACTTTAGCGAAGTAACAGTTTAACCCACCTCCATCCTCCGTTCCTAGAGATATGCCTTCGGTTAGTCGAGATATTTTGTGATTCAATTTTCAAGAATTTCGTCCAATTATTAACTCTCTTCATCTTGACTTGGAACAAACTAATAGATTGTTTACCAGAAACATTTGCATGAAGGACGAGCAATTTAAGCACTTGCAAGACTGTTTTAAGAGTGAGAGAGATTCATGTACACGAATGCTTGAATTCATGGATGCTCATAGGAAGAGAATGGTTTGGAACGAGGATTTTATGTGGTTTATGAGAAACTTTCAGAGTAGTATTGATGAACTGTTCTCATATCATAAACATGTAAGGGACATGAGATGGGTCGTTGAGGCTTATCCTGGCCTCCCCGATCTCCTCGAACTTTAGCCTTATCGGCTGTTTTGATTTCATTGGGATGTTGAAAAGTCTAAGTCTGGGGGGTATTGTGTTTGCACAACCTGAGTCGAGTTGAGTCTTTTTCCTTGTCCTTCTGCATATTTATTTATTTTGCTTTATCTATTTGCATTTCATTTTATTTTTAAGTTTCATATTGCACTTTCTTTTCCCACTTATAGTTTTTCATCGTGTTTATTTTGAATAGTTTTGAGGCATATTTGAGAGCATTGAACCTTCTACTTCTTCTACTGACTTATCCAATAGCAAAATGACTAGCACGTGTATTTTCTTAGTTTATGTGTCGTAGAGATAGTGTTAGTATGTTTGGTGTACCTCCTTTCTCTATCTTTAGTAGCATGAAATAAGCTAAGTATTGTACGGAGTTTAGTATAAGTTTTGACCTAACCTTAAGGATCTTACTTTCACTTCACTTAAGCTTGAATAGTAGAAATATTTTGAAATAGTTATGATTCATCCAATTTGTTTAGTACTTGTATTCCCATGGGGATTCCTTAGTTACATTTTGGTTACTGGATGACCTCGGATCATGAAAGCTCATTTGAAAAAATCTAAATCCCAACATTTGCATCTTGCATTTGTGATTAGTGCTACACTTCTATAGCACCCAAAAAAAATATGAAGAAAAAAAGTTAAATAAGGGATAAAAAACAGTTGTCATGAGTGGAAACTAACAATTTACCCCTTTGAGACTGAGTTAGGTTACTGGGGAAATAAATGTTATGTTTCTCTTGATTCCGAGTAGTATCCTTTGAGACCTTGTGTAATTTAAGGGAAACAAACCAAGTGTGTGGCAGGTAAGTGCCTATCACCGGGAACATTAGGAACTCAATTGTATGACGACTTGACTAGGATAGAAAATTGAAACTTAAAGAGCTTGAGTCACTTATTACACCGAGCACAAAGAACTTATGCTTAGGTCATACTTAGGTTACTCCACAAACATGCTTATCAATGAAACTAGTTGATAAAGTTAGGCGAATGCACTAGGGATTATGATACACTATAGAAACTCATGAACATAGATTGCAGCATTTTGCTTGAGGAAAAGCAAAAGTTCAAGTCTGGGGGTGTGATATGCGTAGATATTATGATCGTTTATGCATGTTTTAACGCACATTCACTTGCTTTATTTGTATATATTCTTCGCATGATCATCTCTCCCAGTGTTTATTCAGTATTAATTACTCTTTTGTCGAGCATCTGCTCTTTGTTTGGTTTTGTATTAACAGGGATAACTTTTGGAGCGAAAACAGCGATTGTCGACGCATTAGAGCAAAAGTAGAAAACCACTTAACACCGACCGTGCAACCCTGCATAGCCGTGTGGCCATTCCCGAGAGAGAGCAGCACACGGCCGTGCGACCTTACACGGCTGTGCCTCACGACCATTATCGAAGGAAGGCATGGTCGTGCGGATCTCGCACGGCCATGGCACGGGTCGTGCGGCGCCCGTGCCCTAGCCTATAAAAGGGCTCTTAACCCTTCCCCTTGAGGGGGGAGAGCCGAAAAAGAGAGATACACCTTGGTGTCGTTCCACGCCGTCCCGGACCTCTATTCGACGATCAGAGATCACCTCTATTACTGTATCAACTCCAGAAGCAAAGGATTGGATCCGAAGATCAATCGACGTCATTGAATAAACATCTCTATTCCCTCTCTCTTCTTGTCTGGGGATTGAATGTTTAATTATACTATGTCTTTGGGATTTTTCCCTTGCGTCTATGGAGTAGATTCTTTGTTCTAGGATCAGGGAGTAGTTGTGGATAGGTTATAATGTAAGATTCATGCTTATGCCTTCACTCATTGAATGATTTCGCTTGTCTTGTTTCAATTTGATATGCATGAGACTTGTTTGCCATGTCGTATTAATTGATTGTGTTGGGATTGCTAATTTCATAAAGAGAGGATCTTAGATCGTATACCCAAGGGGCCCTAGTAACAGGGGTAACCCGTTCATGGACATCTAGGATACTCCCTCAAAAGGAGAGATAATTCCTCTACAAGGAAGTAAGAAACCAAACCAAAAACCCTATCTCTATCCTTGATGATACCGATCAAGTTTACATTCTTGTGATCTACCGAGGCGCCCTAGTGATAGGGGTTAATTGTAATAAGATTTCACTAGGATCTTCTCTGTTTAGTGCTTAAGGGTAGTAGTCATAACTTCCGACGAGTACATGTTGATTGACAATGAGGAAAGGATAGAACATGATGCATTAGTTACCACCACAACTAAACCGAACTCCTAGAGCTTTTCCCAAATCAAGTAAAACTCTCTCTCTTGCTAGTTCTCACATCTACTTCCCAAGTTCTTTTCTTCTCAAGAAATAGTTCACTTACAACCATCGGTAGTTTAGCTAATTCTATGTAAACAATCACTAGTGCTTATAACCAGTTTTTGTGGGATCGATAATCTTTTATTACTGACGATGTATCCGTGCATTTGCTGAAATGTAACAGTACACAACTCCTTATGTAGGGAACCGTAGTGACTTCAGGTCTAAGAACTGTTCATACTAATAGTCACATAAGAATGTTTATGACACTCATATAATGATCTATGAAACATTCTCATGATAGGTCATTCAATACATATTCTCTAATATATACTCATGTGCCAACCTGATATCTCATATTCATGACTTGTGAGATTAAGTCATCCGTTAACATACATGCTAGTGTTAACACATTAATATTGTTCTTGTATATTAATGTTGTTGGTTGCTACTGGGAATATCGTACCGGTTCCCCTGTACAAAAATTTTGTACAAGTCCTGAACCATTCCTAACAGCCTATTGTGTTCTTTAGAAATTAAATTTGGAATCGCAAATAAAACTTAACATTATTGATTCCAAATTCAACTTATCTATTCTTAGTGGTTTAGACTTGAATCGCAAACGATACTTAACATTATTAATCCAAATCCACTTATGTTACAAATTTAATTAAATATTAATGTCAGAGATTAGCTTCCAGGTTAAACATGGCGAGACACTAGGCCTTCTTGGGTATGGGAGCATCCACCACTTCTTAGACAAAGTTTTTCAACGAAATTTAATATTTAATTTCCTTATAGTAACCCTAGGTTTAACTAAAAAGAACAATCGAATCACAAGTTCGAAAAACAAAAGAAACACAAAATCGAAAAACATAAATTTGATTACCTAGATTCATTAGCCTCTTGTGTTTGGTATTTCAAGATCTAAATAAAAGGATGAACTAGTTATGATGCAGAAACTAATAACTAGTTATACCTTTTATAGCTTATAGACCTCACGATCTTCTGCCGTATTCCTCTTCTTATCTCGGGTGTCGTGTGGGAGACGATCTACCGAGACGAGAATCCACCCAAGCCTCCTTCTTCTCCAAGCAAGTTTTGGCCAACAACAAACTCCTTGAGTTGAAGAACTTCAGCCACCAACTAAGCTCCAAGGGATGCAAAGAAACAAAGCCTCCTTTCTCTACTTCTTCTCCAAGCAAAATCCGGCCACCAAGGATCTCCTAGAGAGTTGATGTCGTCGGCCAAGGAAGAAGAAAAGGGGAAGAGGAAGAAGAGAGGGAGGGTCGGCCACCACAAGGAATAAAAGAGAGGAATACTAGATGTATTGTCTTATGAGGTGAGGCACCTCTACCCTCTCTTTTATATTCCTTGGTCTTGGCAAATAAGGAAAGTTTTAATAAAAACTTCCTTATTTTCTTTATCATAGAAAGGAAAATTTAATTGATTAAAACAAATTTCCTTTTCTCTATCAATGTGGTCGGCCACCTCAATTCCTCCAAACAAGGAAAGTTTTAAACACAAAATTAAAATTTCCAAATTTGTTTCCTGAAATTTTTAAAATAAAAATTTCTCTTTAAAAATTCCCTTCATGGTTGGTTATAAAAGGAAACTTTTATAAATTAAAATCTCTCTATTAAAACATATGGATGATTTACAAAAAGGAAAGTTTTAATAAAAATTAAAATCTTCCTTTTAACTACAAATAAGGAAAAATATCAAACATTTCTTTTAATCTTTTGTAGAAAACTATAAAAGGAAAGATTTAAATTTTAAACTCTCTTTTAAAACCATGGATTCTACATAAGAAAAGATTTTAGAAAATAAAATCCTTTTATTTTAATGTGGCCGACCAATTAAGCTTGGGTTCAAGCTAGGGCCGACCACCATCTCACCTTGATTTGGTCGGCCTTAGCTTGGGCTCCAAGCTAGGCTTGGTCGGTCACCTTAAGGTGGGTAAGAAGATGGGTAAGGGTGGGTATAACACTTTATAAATAAGAGGCTACGACAAGGACCGAGAGGAGGAATTAGTTTTAGTCTCCCGATGAACTTGAGCTTCCCGTGTTCGCCCCAAACACCCAACTCGAGTTCATCAATAACATCTCATTCCACTAAAGAGTTATTATTGAACTACCACACCAATCCTATATTATTATATGGGCTCCTTCTTATCATGAGTGTGTTAGTCTCCCCGTGTTTAAGATATAGAATGTCCACTAATTAAATGAGTTACTGACAACTCACTTAATTAATATCTAGCTCCAAGAGCAGTACCACTCAACCTTATCGTCATGTCGGACTAAGTCCACCTGCAGGGTTTAACATGACAATCCTTATGAGCTCCTCTTGGAGACATTATCAACCTAGATTACTAGGACACAGTTTTATTCTATAATCAACAACACACCATATAAATAATATCATTTCCCAACTTATCGGGCCTATTGATTTATCGAACTAAATCACACTCTTTGATAAATTAAAGAAATGAATATTGAGTATATGTGTTTGTTATTATATCATGATTAAGAGCACACACTTCCATAATAACAAAGGTCTTGTTCTTTTATGCAGTCAGTATAAAAAGAACTTTCCTTAAATGGTCCTGCTCAATACACTCAGAGTGTACTAGTGTAATTTTATAGTTAAGATAAACTAATACCAAATTATACTATGACTATTCGAATGGTTTGTTCCTTTCCATCTTAGTCGTGAGCTACTATTTATAATTTATAAGGAATTGATAACATGATCTTCTGTATGTGACACCACACACCATGTTATCTACAATATAAATTAATTGAACAACTACACTTAGCATATAAATGTAGACATTTGACCAATGTGATTCTTTATTTCAAAATAAATGTTTATAAAAAACTAGGCTTTTAGTATACACTCTAACAAATGCTTGACTAGGAATAGTTAAGAGTAGTGTTTATATATATATCTACAGGCTCCCACTATCAATTCAACCAATTGATATGTTGTAGACTAGAACTTACTACCCTAGGACATTATTATACTTATTCATTCGGCACTAAACTGAAATAAACATAATAACCAACTTTACCTTTAATTAATTAATATAATATGATACAAAAATGACCTATCAATCATCTCATAATTGGTACTAGGGCTAACACTAAAACAAATCATCTCCTCAATCCAATAAGTAAAATCAAACTGATTCATTACTATTGAGAATAAGTTTGGTTCAAAATCAAACCATCTTGGTTTATAATTAAACCAAATATATTTTATTTATTATTAAACTAAGTTATTTTATAACTAAACCAAACTCCTTTTGGTTTATTATCAAACCATTAGAAACCATATCTTCTACAATAGTCATGGCTCATTTGCACTTCCATTTCGATAAATATCTTTTCATATTTATCTTTTGTTTGGTCAAATCAAATATCTTATCTCTTGATTTAAAAATTAAATTGTCAAACTTGTTTTACATCTTTCAGATATTCATAGTGTGTGTGACCCAATAGGTTTTCAGTTTATCTTGGTCATCTATAATTAACTATTTAATTATGGATTGATCATGAGTGACATTTAGTAGTATATCATGATCCCCAATTAGCTAGAAAATCATAGTTGATTCCAGAATAAGTTATAAACCCTTTAGCAACTACAGTGAGTCGTGCCTCGTTCCTTTCACTATTCTTATACCCACTTATTTTAGGACATGGTCTATGTGTATATCCCCACTAGACTGACTACATCACACCTAGTCCAAGTAATACTTTCTCATCCTGTAGATTCAAATTACCCCTACATGTGTCTAAGAGTCTCATATTTTTAACATGTGATGCTTTGTAAAGACTTTGAGTAATAATCCTGACGAGTGACCATAGGGTATACATCTTTTTGCAAGGAGCGATGAATCCTCTATAAGCTATCCAAACACCTTCAGGCACTTAAATTTATACTTAATCATCTCAGGTACACATCATCTCCAAGGAGATACTTTGCTTAAGATGTCAAAGTATAAGTCTCCTTGACCAAGGTAACTTAAATATCTCAAGTCGAACGAAACTTGCATTTGAGCTACAATACATACTTCACAGACATACCTATATATGTAGAGACATATATGAAGCCTTATAGCATATCACTCCAATAAACTAGTTATCATAACTAGCATCTACATTTAACTCAACATCTCAATGTCTCCAGCTATTGAGTAACAACTGCTTGGTTAGACCAAAGAGTATAGCCTGTGCTAGTCTCATAGAATTGATGATGTCTGAATATATCTATTCATTGACTATGAAATGCTTCAATACTTTTATAATTACACATGCAGAGACTCTCACTATTTGTGACCCAATCACAAGTTCTCTGATGTTATAAATCATACTACTAATATTTAGTAAATGAGTTTAAAACCATTCAAATACATAAGTAAAGTACACTCAAATAGTATATTTATTGAAATAAACGGTATAAATCATAAGACGATTGCCTTAGGATACCTCTCAAACATAACAATTGCAAAGATGAGAACCACAGTCAGTATCCAATACCTAAGAAGTAGAGTTAATAGAGACATTTGCTTCTATATAGAGCATACCTTTGCCAGAATGCTTCTAGGCAAGATACTCCTTACAATTACACCTCCAATGTCTAGGCTTGTTGCAGTAGAAACAAACATGTTCTAACTGATTAAGCTTTATGGGTCTTGACTTCTTATTAGGTTTGATGTTCTTTTTTCATAGGGGAAGAATACTTCTTTCCCTTTTTCTTGAGTCCTTTCTTGGATCTAGAAGATGAACCCATAAAAAAATAGATTTTTCCTTTTTTTATAGTCGTTTCATAATTTACAAGCATGTTAACTAGCTCTTTAAGGGTAGCCTCTAGCTTATTCATATTGAAGTTGACCACAAAATTGTCAAACGAGGAGGGGAGAGACAATAATATGATGTCTATCTATAGCTCATGTGGAATAACCAAGTTCAGGTTCACTAACCTTTCAATAAGTCCAATCATCTTAACCCCATGCTGGACTGAAGACCCATCACGCACACGAGCCGTCATGAGCTCCTTGACAGTTGTGTGCCTGACTGAACGAGTCTGTGTATTATACAACTCTTGTAGGTGTTTGTGAATATTAGTAGCATCCACAGTCTCCTTAAACTACCTTTGCAATTCATTTGACATTGACCCCAACATATAACATCTTGCTTGAAAATTATGGTCACACCATTTCTCAAGCTTTGTCAACTCATCAGGGGTGGCATAATATATTTTATGTATGTTTGTCTGATTCATGGAACTATATATATATATATATATATATATATACACTACCAAATATTTTATATCAATTAATTAATAATTTATTTATTTATACTTCTTGTTAATTTTTTAATTTGGACCACAAGAATATCAAATAAATTAATAAATTAATTATATATAATCAATTTTGGTAAAACAATTATTATAGGTAAAATCATATTTCACCATAATATATTATCAAATATTTTATGTGGTCAAACCAATTAACAAGAATATATATACTTTTATTTTTAAATCCATATGATAAACAATTAACCTAGCTCTGATACAACTATTGGAACTGAATTCTAAATTGAGATATCGTGTTTCTAAACCCTTATGTGCTGTAGAAATTTAAAATTTTATTTAATGATTTAACAATTAAATCAAAGAAGTGTTCCAATGGATTTTTGAAACAAACATAAAGATAATCTTTAACTAAGCATGCATTACAATCTAACCGTTTAAGTAATATCCTAAAAGCATAACAAAGATAAACTATCATGTGATTGATTTATATAATGCTAATTTAATCATTTTATTTAGACAAACTAAACTATCTAAAATAAACATATCAGATCATTTAAGCTTAACCAAAATAAAACTATTAACATATGCATCTATATACATATAAATTCAGTATAAGCAAAAACATACCTTCCAAACAACCTCTGTTTGGGGATGACTCTAATTATTTCAGTTTTAGCGGAAAAGCTCTTCGTTGTTTATCACTAGCTCGTGCTTCCTTCCTCTAATCTGGTTCATGATTGGAGTTCTCTTTCCAACACTTGATCGTACTAGAGATCAAGTGTCATTTTTCATCGAGATGGTCAAAATATTTTCTTCAAAGATAAGGAAGGGGCTGCCCAATTACCCCTTCACAAGGGGTTGTCTAATAGCCCTCAACAAGGGGCTGCACCTTCTAAAATTCTACAAGAGGGTGGATGGCAACAATGCTTCTCAAAGAGGAGAAGCAACAATAAGGAGATGAGTCCTTTTCGATAGAAGAGAGGGAAGAAGATCTCTACCTTCTTCTTTTAGGAGGGGCTGCCAAAATTCTCAAGGAGAAGAGAGGATGTTACTAAGGATCATAGGCCGGCTAGAAGGGGGATTGAATAGACGTCTACCCCAATCATTCGCTTCCAATGTATTCGTTAGTACATAGTGGAAAACAAACAAACAAATATGAATATGAAAGCTAAACAACAAAGACAAGAAGAGCAAACCACTACATGTTCATTTATGTGGTTCAGAGACTAGGGCTCCTACTCCATGGCTATCCGTAAGGTGAACAATCTCTATCCATCGGTGGATTAGTCCCCGAAACCTCTGGCTAGCTCAAGTCTCCTTGTCGATAGAGAAACCTCACCATAACTCGATCAAGACGCTTAGATCACAAGGGAACTTGGAGACTCTAATTAGGCTTTAACCAAGCCTAATTTCATCACCCAAACCATACACCCCAAGTTCCATTATATAGAACTTGGAAAAAAACACATAGGCTAATTTTTCCTATTACCAGTTGACTGGTGTCTCCATTAGTCGACTAGTGTATCGTTGGACACACCTAACAATGTAAGGAACTATAGCGCTAAACACGCTGAAAAGCGCAGCAGAAAAATAAGTTCCTATCCAGAAGATCCATGCAAAGGAAACCATATACTAAGTTTTGTTAAAAGATATATACCTTTGTTGTGTGCCCTTCGCAATCTCGACAATAACGTTTCTTTAGGATGTAGATCTCAGTGCGATCAACATGTCCACGCCTCTATGGTATCCACACGAACACGGTCTCCATCCGTCTCATGAACTCATGAAATGGAGAAAGAAACAACCAAAGGTTGTGCTAGCAACCTCTTGTAGAAGTTTTGGCCAAGAGTGGAAGAAGGAAGAAGAGCAAAAACTAAGAAGAGCACATCACCCAAAAAGTCACTTCATCTATATAAGATGACTTCACAAAAGGGTTACTTTACCAAATAGGTTACTTCACCAAAAGGTTACTTTACCAAAAGGTTACTTTACCAAAAAGGTTACTTCACCTAAAGTTTACTTTTACAAATGGTTTTTGTATTCATCCAATGAATACAAAAAATGTTTTTGTCTCTTGATTTTCCTTTTGATTAATGATAATATATTAATCTCTATTAATATTCATTAATCGTAATGGGTTGGATTTAGAATATTGGATTAACCATTAACCCAATAAGCCATTAACTCAATAAGCCATTAACCCAATAAACCAATGAGTCTAACTCATTACTCAATAAGTCTAATCCGAATTCATTCGAGTCTTATAACTCAATGTGTATAATTCAGATTAAACTTAACCTCATAATCCATCTCCAAATCAACATGTTCTTTTTATGTGACCCAATAGGCTCTCGTAACATTGGCAATGTATCTAAAACCATTTTAGATACATAAGCAATAAGTGACATCTAGCAATTAATGCATCATTGCTACCCAAGTGACGAGAATGTCAAGATCCGACCAAACATTTCCATGTCTATTATCTTGTATGACTCAATCCTTCTATCCTTGATATCTAGATTGATTAATGAGGCATAGAATGTGTCATCTTCTTATAAATCTTTGTGTTTCATGATCTCTAAGTAGACACACTCAATCAAATAAGCTCAATATCGCATATTGACTCATTTGAGCATGGTCATACATTCTTGTGTCCTACTAATCAAGGGGCCCATAGATATCACTTCCGTTATATGGAAGAGATAGATCTCATCTACATTACTCACATCCCTCCGCATAACTTATTGCATACCCAGTGATCGACTTTATAGTCCACCTTGTTACAGGTGACGTTTGATGATATCAAAGTACACAACTCCTTATGTAGGGAACTGTAGTGACTTTAGGTCTAAGGACTATTCATACCAATAGTCACATGAGAATGTTTATGACACTCATATAATGATACATGAAACATTCTCATGGTGGGTCATTTAGTATATATTCTCTAATATATACTCATGTGTCAACCTGATATCTCATATCCATGACTTGTGAGATTAAGTCATCCATTGACCTACATGCTAGTCTTAACGCATTAATATTGTCCTTGCATATTAATGCTTGACTAGGAATAGTTAAGAGTAGTGTTCTATGTATATCTACAATATCTCGCTATCAATTCAACCAATTGATATGTTGTAGATTAGAACCTCCTACTCTATGACATTATTATACTTATTCATTCGGCACTGAATTGAAATAAATATAATAACCAACTTTACCTTTTATTAATAATAAAATATGATACAAAAGGAGCCCTTTACAATCATTTCATAATTGGTACTAGGGCTAATACTAACAATCTCCCACTAGCACTAGTGCCAATCACTGAAATATCTAATATCCATTGACCTAGTATGACCATCGTGCTTCCTCTATACCAAAGTCTTGGTAAAGGGATCCGCAATATTAGCATCAATCGGTACTCTGCATAACCTCACATCTCCTCTATCGATAATCTCTCGAATGAGATGGAATCGCCGTAGTATATGTTTGGATCTCTGATGAGAGCGAGGTTCCTTAGCATATGCAATAGCCCCATTGTTATTACAATAGAGGTCTATTGGGTTCGCTATACTAGGAGCAATGCCAATCTCGACAATAAACTTTCTAATCCAAACTGCCTCCTTTGCTGCAGTTAAAGTTGCAATATACTTGGCCTCGGTTGTAGAATCAGCGGCTGTGTCCTTCTTTGAACTCTTCTAGCTCACAACACCACCATTTTTGTAAAATGCATACCCTGACAAAAATCTATAATCATCCTTATCTATTTGTAAGCTAGCATTGGTATAAACCCTTTACAGCAAGCTCTTCATCACCTCCAAAGATCAAGAAATAATCTTGAGTTCTTCTCAAGTACTTAAGAATATTCTTGACTGTTGTCTAGTGACCTTCACCTGGATCTGACTGGTATATGCTCATCATGGTTAATGCATACGAGACATTTGGGTGAGTATAAAGCATGGCGTACATGATAAACCTTATAGCAGATGCATAAGGAATCTGATCCATGCGGTCCCTTTCTTCCTTAGAAGAAGGGCATTGAGTCTTCAAAAGACTCACACCATGTGACATCGGCAGGTATTCCTTCTTGGAATGCTACATGATAAAACGTTTAAGTATCTTGTCAATATACGTACTCTGACTTAGACCAAACAATCTCTTAGATCTATCTCTATAGATCTTGGTGCCTAAAATGTAGGTTGCTTCACCTAAGTCCTTCATTGAGAAATAATTCCCAAGCTAAGTCTTCACTGACTGAAGAGTAGGGGTATTATTTCCAATGAGAAGTATGTTATCTACATACAATATGAGAAAGATGATTGGGCTCCCATTAATCCTCTTATAGACACAAGGTTCATCTTCATTCTTGATGAAACCAAACACTTTGATTGCATCATTGAATCAAAGATTCCAGCTTCTAGAAGCTTTCTTCAATCCATAAATGGATCATTGTAACTTACACACCTTTCTAGCATGGTTAGGATTTACAAAACCCTCAGGTTGTGTCAAGTACACATCCTTGAGTAGATTTTCGTTAAGAAATACAGTTTTGACATCCATCTGCCAGATCTCGTAATCATAGTAAGCTGCAATAGCGATCATGATCCGAATGGACTTGAGCATCACAACTTGTGAAAAGGTTTCATCATAGTCTATACCATGAATCTGCTTGAATCCTTTAGCTACCAATCGCCCTTTATAGGTATGCAGATGACCATCCATGTCAGTCTTCCTTTTAAAGACCCACTTACACCCAATGGGTTTGATCCCTTCAGGTGGATCAACCAAAGTCCATACTTGGTTAGTGTACATGGATTCCATTTCAGATCTCATGGCTTCTAACCATTTCTCAGAATCTGGGCCCTGTATAGCTTCTTGATAAGATATAGGCTCATTGAGACCAACAAGCACTACATTATCGTGGTCAGATAAAAGAAAAAAATATCTCTCAGGTTAATGACGGGTCCTATCAGATCTATGTAGAGCTTTTGCTACTTGAATATGTTGTTGCTCTATAATTTCTTATAGTGTAACAAAATCATGATCCACAATATCTTGTGGTACATGTTCAGTTTCCATTAAGGCTTCGGTGCTAATTTGTGTATCTTGAATTTCTTCAAGATCGACTTGACTCCCACTAGTTTTTCTAGAAATAAATTCCTTTTCTAGAAAAACATCAATTCTGCCAATAAACAATTTGTCTTGTGTGGCATTATAGAAGTAATATCCCTTTATTTCCTTGGGATATCCTACAAAGTAGCACTTGTCTGATTTAGGTCCTAGTTTATCTGAGACTTGTCGTCAAACATAAGCCTCACAATCCTAAATCTTCATGAAAGATAACTTGGGGCTCTTCCTAATCCATATCATATATGGTGTCTTTATGACAGCCTTAAATGGAATGCGGTTAAGTATGAAAGCGGTCGTTTCTTGAGCATGCCCCCAGAATGAAGTAGGAAGATCTGTATGACTCATCATTGATCGTACCATATCTAATAAAGTATGATTTCTCCTTTCTAATACACCATTTCATTGTGGTGTTCCAGGTGGAGTGAGTTGAGATATGATCCCACACTCAAGGAGATGGTCATGAAACTCTTGGCTAAGGTATTTCCCACCTCGATCTGATCGAAGCATCTTAATACTCTTTTCAAGTTAGTTTTGTACTTCATTCTTGAATTATTTGAACTTTTTAAAGGATTCTGACTTATGTCTCATCAGATACACGTAGCCATACCTACTGAAATCATCAATAAAGGTAATGTAATAATGATAGTCTCCTCTGGCTGTTATTCTGAAAGGGCCACATACATCAGTATGTATAAGTTCTAACAAGTCATTAGCCCTTTTGCTATGCACACTAAATGGAGTTTTTTTTATCTTGCCTTGAAGTCAAGATTTGCATACCTCATATGATTCAAAATCAAATGAGTCCAAAAGTTCATCCTTGTGGAGTTGGGATATGCGACTCTCATTTATGTGACCCAAGCGACAATGCCAGAGATATGTTTGGTTCAAATTGTTAGACTTGAACCGTTTGATATTTATGTTATAGATTGAGTTTTTAAAGTCTAGAACATAGAGTCCATTTATTAGAGGTGCACTATAGTAAAACATATCATTCAAATACATGGAACAACATTTGTCCTTTATTATAAATGAAAAACCCTTCTTGTCTAAACAAGAAATAGATATAATGTTTTTAGTTAAATCAGACATATAACAACACTCTTTTAGTTCTAAAACAAGCCCAATGGGCAAAGATAAGGAATACATTTCTACAGCGATAGTAGCAACTCTTGCACCATTGCCTACTTGTATGTCCATTTCGCACTTTGTCAATGCTCTACTATTTCTCAGCCCCTGCACATTAGTACAAATGTGATATGCACATCCGGTATCTAATACCCATGAAGAAGAAATAGATAGATTGACTTCTATAACATATATATCTGAGGCAGAAGTCTCACTTCTCTTCCTTTTCAGTTCCTCTAGGTACACCTTGTAGTTCCTCTTCCAGTGTCCGGTCTCACCGCAATGGAAGCAGGTTCTTTCCTTAGCAATCTCACCTTTGAGTTTCAATGCATGAGTCTTGCCCTTGCGTTTGACTTGGGTCTTACCCTTACCTTTAGGTTTCCACTTGCCTTTTCCCTTTGGCACCATCAAAATGATACTAGGTTTTGCCTTCTTAAGGTTGAGTTCAGCAGTTCTCAACATGCTTAACATCTCAGGTAATAACTTGTCAATTTCATTCATATTATAATTCATGACAAATTGACTGTAGCTTTTAGGCAATGATTGTAAAATAAGGTCAGTGGCCAATTCTTGGCCTAGTGGAAATCCCAATCGTTGTAGGTTCTCCACACACCCGATCATTTTGAGCATATAAGGCCCTACACCTTCTTGTATTCTGCATTAAAATAGAGTCTTAGAGATCTCAAATCTCTCATGTCTTGCTTGTCTTTGATAAAGTTGTCTAAGATGTTCAACCATATCATAAGCATCCATGTTCTCATATTACTTCTGAAGCTCAGAGTTCATGGTGGCGAACATAAGGTATGATACATCTAATGCATCATCTTGATGCTTCTTATAGGCATCCTTATCAGCTCTAGTGGCAGTCATGGGGGGTGCTTCAGGAATGGACTGCTCTAGGACATACAGTTTTCTTTCTTGCTTGAGAACTATTCTCAAATTGGTGTACCAGTCCAGGAAGTTAGCTTCATTGAGCTTGTCCTTATCAAGGACAGATCGTAGAGAGAGAGTATTCAATGTATTTGACGACATGGTGATCTACAACAATAAAATACAAAAATAATTATCATATTTAGGTCATTTAATTAGGTATTTAATTAAATGATTCTCCCACTGAATTGTAAAGCTTTGGTAGGAGCAAGTCATGGATGTGGTGTTGTCCACACTACTAGCTCCAAGTCTAATCGTGTTGGCATTCATGTGGGACAAGATTCATATTATACCTCATCTTGAGTTAGCTTTAGCTAATTGCCCAAGACTTAGTATAACATAGGTAGACAACGTTTGCCAATTACATCATATGTAACTTTTGTATCATTAGGTGAACAAGACTATTTGTTCATTTGGCCATCTTATGAAATCCATATTATAACTCATCTTAAGTTAGCTTTAGCTAATCACCCAAGACTAGTACAATTTGAATTTCATCATATCGGATATGCCTCTAAGTTCTCAACTTAGTTAAGTCACACCCAAAGTTTAATAGTCGGATATCACAATTGTTCTATCACACTCTAGCAAGATAAATCGAGTCACCTTGCTTTGGTAAAACCTAACTACAATTGATCGAGCTCAAAGTGAGTACCAAACTTTGGTAGGCATGTATAAAAGAGACATAATCATGATTAAACTACACATGCATCGCATAGCATATCATGGCATACATCACATATATGCATCAAATAAATGTGACATGGTTATGACCCTATTTTCTATGATCCTCTCAAGCCAATGAGAAGATCATAAGGTTAACCTAGGTCAGAGCATCTTCTCCAAGTGCTTCCACGATCATCGTGTGTTGTTGTCCTTATCCCTTTTCACCGTCGTCTAGTAGACTTGTTCTTCTCTAATTTGTACATTACAAAATCTAAAGAAACCTCTAGTTACATTCGATGGTAGTCTAAATTTACAACAAGAAAGAAAAGGGAGAGGCATGACATGCAGGCCGTATTATGAATTACAATATACATCTAATCACATCGGAGTTAAGGGTCATAACCATGCACTATGTCACATAACATTCACAATATTTTATGACATAAAATCTACTATGGTTTAAACAAAGACTTATGAGACGCAATGCCACGGTGGTCCCTTTAGTCGGTTAGCGGGCGGGGGTCAAGGAGGCAGCTCCTCTTGCGGGGTGAGGGGGCAACGCCCCATAAGTTGTATACTCATTTTATGAGTTGCTGCCATGCCCGAAAACCCACTACCCATAAAACTTTAGTCGAGACCGTTGGCCTAAATCTTACTCATAATCATATAAATCATAGTAAAATCTTATGCATTTCTATATCGCATATCAAAATCTACTACAACTTAGTATATGCCTTTTCAAGTGGCTCTGATACCACTGTATGAAACTATAATGCTAAACATGTCAAAAAGCGTAGTGGAAAAATAAGTTCCTATCTAGAAGATCCCTGCAAAGGAAACCATATACTAAGTTTTGTTAAAAGATATATACCTTTACTGTGTGCCCTTCGCAATCTCAACAGCAACTCCTGACTTATCTTGGTCATCCATAATTAACTACTTAATTATGGAATGATCATGAGTGGCACCTAGTAGTACATCATGATATCTAATTAACCGAAAAATCATAGTTGATCTCAGAACTAATTTTGAACCCTTTAGCAGCATAGTGAGTCATGCCTCGTTCCTTTCACTCATCTTATACCCACTTGGTTTAAGGCATGGTCTATGTGTCTGCCCCCACTAGGATGACTATATCACACCTAGCCCAAGTAATACTTTCTTGTCCTTCAGATTAAAATTACTCATACATGTATATAAGAGTCTCATACTCTTAACATGTGATGTTTTGGCCAAAGACTTGAGTAATAATCCTAATGAGTGGTTATAGGGTATACGTCTCCTCGTAAGGAGTGGTGAATCCTCTATGAGCAATCCAAACACCTTCGGGCACTTCAACTTATATAAAATCATCTTGAGTCCACACCTCTAAGAGATATTTACTTAAGATGTCAAAGTATAAGTCTCTACGACCAAGATGACTTGTATACCTCAAGTCGAAGGAAACTTACACTCGAACTGCAATAAGAACTTCACAAACATATCCATATATGTAGAGAACCATATGAAGTCTACAACAAGTCACTCCAATGAACTAGTTATCATAACTAGCATCCACATTTAACTCTCAATATCCCAATATCTCTAACTAGTAAGAAACTACTGGTTAGTCGAACCAAGGAGTATAATCTGTGCTAGTCTTATAGAATTGATGATATCTAAATGTACCAATTCGACAACTAGAAAAATTCTAATACGTTCATAATTGCACATGTAGAGATAATCATAAGTTATGATCTAATCATAAATTCTCTAATGCTATGAATTGTATTATGAATATTTAGTAAATGAGTTTAAGACTATTCAAACATATAATATGTACTCAAATAGTAAATCTATATTTATTAAAGAAATAGTAAAATCATAAGGCGGCCTTAGGACATCCCTCAAAATCTAACACTCCCACTTGGCCTAATACCAATCACCATAGTGTCCTAAACCGTAAGCATGGACATGACTCTCAAACTTATTTTATGGTAAAGCCTTTGTTAAAGGATCTGCTAGGTTCCTTTCAGTATGAATTTTCTCGAGTTATACTTCTTTCCTACTAATGATCTCCCTGGTCATGTACATAACATAACATACATGATAGATCCTATTGCGAACACATAAGGTATCTTATTCATGCAAATCCTCTAGTGTTTTGTGCATAGGAATATAGACTTCAAAAGGTGAATTTCATGCCTCATAGGTATGAAACCTTTCTTAGATTCAGATATGATAAATCATTTTAGCACTCTGTCTATATATGTCAACTATGAAAGACTAAGCAACCTTTTTAGTCTATCTCTATAGATCTTAATCCCTAAGATGTAAGTTGCTTCTCCCATGTCTTTCATGGATAATGTCGTGGACAATCAAACTTTAACTTACGATAGAACTGACACATTATTTCCTATAAGTAGCATGTCATCAATATATAATATTAGGAATACGACCATACTACCACTAACCTTTTGATACACACAAGGTTCGTCTAGATTTTGTGAGAAATTAAACTCTTTGATTGCCTCATCAAAATGGATATTCTAACTCTTGGATGCTTGCTTTAGTCCATAAATGGACCATTGAAGTTTACATACTTTATTCTTGTTAACATATGTGAAACCTTCGGGTTGTATCATATACACGTCCTCGAGCAGGTTTCTATTAAGGAAAGCTATTTTCACATCCATTTGTCATATCTCATAATCATGATGAACTAATATGATCAGGAGTATCCGACGAATGGATTTAAATATGGCTACAAGTGAGAAGGTTTCGTCATAGTCAATGCCTTACCTTTGATGATAGACTTTCGCCACCAACCTTGCCTTGTAGGTAATTACATTACCATCCATTTTAGTTTTCTTCTTGAAAACCTAATTGCACCCTATAAGCATAATGCCTTCAAGTGGGTCCACCAAATTCTAAACTTTGTTTTCGTACATGGAATCCATTTATAACTTCATAGATATAAGACACTTGTCATTCTTTGAACTATTCAGAGCTTCTTCAAAATACGTAGGTTCCTCAACCTTAATGAGTAGCAAATCATTCAATTCTCTTATAAGAGATCCATATCTCTCAAGAATATTGCCTGTCGTACCTGATCTACAAGGAGGTTGTGTCATAATCAGTTGTGGTTCTTGACTAGCCATCTCATTAGTGTCTATTAGAGTCTCTTAAACATCATCAAGTTCAACTATACTCCCACTTGCTTCCTACAAGAAAAACTCTTTCTCTAAGAATGCATCATACCTTGAAACAAACACCTTTCCAAGAGGTCATAGAATTGGTAACCTTTGTTTCCTTAAGGTATCCAATAAATAAACACTTATCAGGCTTAGCGTCCAACTTGCCTGATACAGTCCTCTTCATATAAGCAGGACATCCCCATATGTTCAAATAAGATATAAGGGGTTTCTTACTAGTCCATACCTCATATGGAGTAGTTAAGATTGTCTTCATCGGGACTCTGTTTAGCAAGTAAACAACTATCATGAATGCATAATCCTAAAAGATTTTGGGAATATTTACATGATCCATTATTGACTTAATCATGTATAACAGGATTTCGTTACACCTTTCTGATATACCATTATGTTGTGGCATATAAGACAGAGTCTATTGAGATAATATACCATTATCCCTTAGATAATCTTAAAACTCTTGGCTTAAATACTCACCACCTCGATCGGATCAAAGTATCTTAATACTTTTACCAAGTTGTTTCTCTAATTCTTCTAAATTCTCTAAACTTTTCAAAGGCTTCAGATTTGTATTTCATTAGATATACATACCCATAATGAGAGTGATCATCAATGAAAGTAATGAAATAGTTATAACCTCCTAGTGTGTGAGTTGACATTGGTCCACATACATCGGTATGTATGAACCCAAGTAACTCATCAACTTATTTACCATTTCTAGAAAAAGGTAACTTTGTCATCTTGCCTTTTAAATATGAATTGTATATATCAAATGTATCTAATTTAAATGATTTGAGAACTGTAATCTTTTATAATTTAAACATGTTATTGCTTATATGGTCAAGGCAACAATGCCACGAATAAGAAGTTAATTGATTATCTATTTGAGCACGTTTATTGCTTGTTTTGATATTGAATATGTCACCAGATATATCTAATGCATAAATGTCATTGCATAAAGTTTTAGTGTCATAAAGAACATCATTCAAAGTTATATAACAGCAATTGTTACTAAAAGTCAAATGGAAACATTTTCTATTTAGGCAAGAAATAGAAACAATGTTCTTTATTAATGCAGGAACAAAATAACAATTATTCAGTTCTAAGATAAGTCCACTAGGAAGATTTAACAAGTATATTCCAATGGCGACTGCAGTAACCTTTACTCCATTCCCAACTCGCAGACTTGATTCTCCCTTGACGAGTCTTCTGCTATTCCTTAGTCCATATATATCATTACATATATGTAAGTTACACCTAGTATCAAATATCCAGGTGTCCAAGGAAATAATATAATAATCAATAACGAAATACTTAAAGAGGATGGGGTATCAGATGCCTTATTCTTCTTCATCGACTCAAGATAAATCTTGTAGTTTCTTCGCCAATGTCCCATTTTGTCATAATGATGGCATGGGCCATTTTATACTGGTTCTACTATTTTTACCTTTTTGGTCTTCCCCTTATATTGAGATTTTGGCTTCCTCTTAGAACCTTTCTTTGAGGAGTTTACTAACATCATAATTTTCTGTTCACCTTTAACAAAAGACTCAACAGTCTTGAGCATATTAATCATCTTGGAGATGGTCGACTCCAAATTATTCATCCGATAGTTTATCACAAATTATGAATAACTTTTCAGCAAATTATGTATAATTAAGTGAATACTTAACTCATGATCCATCATAAAATTGTGTGATGCTAAACGCTCTATGTAGTCGTTCATCTTTAGTACAAATTGTACTACAGATGAAACCCTGCATCTTTGAACAAAAGAGAAGCCCCCTTATTTATCAAATTCAAAGATCTTTATTTTGAATTCGAGAGATTGTAGGTTTTCTCCAAGTGAGTTGATATCCACCATAAATAAGAACAATTTTGACTTTAGCCAACATGTCATTCTTAACTATAGCAGTAGGTAACAAGTTTACCGATTGCATATCGGTATATGCAACTATCACATTATGCTAGCAACTAATTAATTTTTGCATAAACATCGGATTATTAACACATTAATATGTATACATTAAATGTATATGACCCAACTACACCTCTATCCACATTGATCATGACTTTAGCGCAACAAATCAATGCTTCAAGTTTAAAACCAACCCGTTAATCATGAGATTGTATCTCCATGGTTTGAACACATTTAATTTTAAGTTGAGCTTGACTTTGGCACACAACTTCAACAAGGAGTTAAACTCTGGTTCTTACCATATTAATGGAAGATATAGGTTTTAATATTGTATAAGGGATTTGGTCTCATCTGCATCATGCAAATATTCTATTTACATGACATTATATGAAACAACTCTTACTCCTTACTCAAGCCTTTCCAATCAAATACACTAGAATCATGCATTTTACTCAAAAAGGTTCAATTTGCTACTATTTATTTCATATAAACCTCAAAACTCATCATGTCTCTTTCAAATGGAAAATCCATAAAACTCCCCCAATAGCATATAGTTCCCAACTCATAACTAACAATCAAATCTCAAAACGAATAACATTCACTTAGAAGCCTCGCACTACAAAACAAAATAGTTTTACCGACAGAAATATCTGTCGGTATTCCGTCGGTACATGTCCATACCGACAGACTTTCGATGGAATAATTTCCGTCGGTAAAATATCCGACAGCCCAGGATTCCCGACCGAAAACGTAATTTTCGTCAGTAATAAATACCAATGGGAATTAAATTTCCATCGATAATGTGGCCTAACACACTGTACCACATGCCGGAAATCTCCCGACAGAACCTACTATTCTGTCGGGAAATAGCATGAGATACCGACGGAACTAGATTGTTCCGTCGGTAAGTACCAACAGAATCAACATTTCCGTCGGTAATTACCAATGAAAATGATATTTTCATCGGTAATTACCAACGGAATTAGCTAGTTCCGTCCGTAATCTATCGAAATCTGTAGGTTTCGATAATTTTCAACGAAAACTGTTCCGTACGTATTCCGATGAAAAATGAAAAAAAAAAATCACAGCTTCAGATCGTTTACACACTGCTCCCGTATACATTTTCCAAATATATAAACAAACCATCACAATCGATGGTATCATACAATCCACACAACAAATACAATCCACAACAAATATAATCTACATCAAATACAATCCAGATTTTATTAGTGTGTGATTGTCATATAATATATATATATATATATATATATATATATATATATGACAATCACACACTAATAAAATCTACAAAAAAACACATTCCATACAATCCATAGCTAACCAAATCTACAGAATATATATATATATGCAAATATCCATATCTAAAGTCAAGTTTACATAATACATACCGAACTAGAATGTACTCTAAATAATACAAGAATGCGAAATCATAAAGAAAATCATGTAGAAAGGCAAATACAAAATGATGTATAAATAAACAGTTTGCATAGATATGTATAACGAATTTTATATGAAATGATACCTGAACAAAAATGAGCAAATGATGTAGTGAAGAGTTAATATGTAAATAGGACTGAACGTAACTCCTGAAACATATAGTAATAAAACCTTTAGAAATAAACATGTTATAATATCAAAACAGGCTCACATTCTATATGATAAATAAAAAACTAAAGTGTAGTTGAACAAACCTCAAAAAAGCTAATGATCACCGTCTGATGGATCTTGAGTCTCCTGTGACTCAGAACCCTGTGATGCCTGGGTGAAAAAAGTCACGATCGCCCGCATTTGAGTCATGAGATCTTCATTATTCTTGTCACGTTCAGCTCTCTTCTTCTCCTCATCAGCTCTCCACTGATCCATATCAGCCATCCTCTGATCCATTGATTTCAGTTGAGAACGTAGTTCTTGATTTTCACGTCTTAAAGACTGCATCTCACTAGAAGAAGAGGAACTAGCACGACCTACTGGATTCCTCAAACGATCAAATGCCACTTTGGCCTGAGAGCCAAGGCCGTAGAGGGTGGAATTTTTTGTCCTTCCACCGATAACATCATAATAAATCTCATTTAGATCGTCGGTGGATAAAGACTGTGACTCTCCACCCTCTGTTGATGGCTGAGATGTCTAAGCCACCCTTTCTGTCATTTGTTGCTCGATAAAAAATAATATAATATCAAATTTGATCTATATTACTAAATACTAATCAAGATAGAAATGAACAAATGTAATAAAGTTAATAATCTTACATGTAGAGTTTGAGATCGAGAATCAACAAATGACCCATCCTTCTTCTTATGGGTCTTGAGAAAGATCTCCATACAAGTAGGCTTTCGGGCAAGCTCACGTTCCTACATTAAAAAAATTTGGGAAAAAATTATACAAGGTTGGTAATAAATACAAAATTTGTTATAAAGTATAATTTTAAATTATACTCACTAGATCCATGGTATACTCAACAATAGATCTGGATACTGACGTATGCCGAGCGGCTCCGGTGCTCGGGCCACCTAGCTCTATATTCCTATTTGCTTTTACCTTTTCATCATTAGGTTGCCACCTTTTTGCAGCCCAGGTGGTCGTCCATGCACTCCATATCGTCTCCGAAACATACGCAAAACCTAGTGTCCTTTTTCTCATGTAATACATATGATCTCTGTAGAGTTTGGCATAGTAAGTATTCCATGTAGCTTTAAATTGTTCCTCTTGCCCGTCCACCCATGTATATCTTTTCTATAATTATAAGTTAAACATTTAGATTAAATGATAACTATATTATAGAATTTCAAATATATTAAATTTACTTACCACAAATTCATTATAATAAAATAGCTTCATCTCCTGGTCTACATGCCTCCATGTAGTACCAGACGCATTAACTCGTTCCTTGAATTTTACAGTGATATATGTGTTGGAGGATCGGTGGCCGGCTTGAAGGGGGGTTGGATAGCTAGGCCACCCCCAAATTGATTTCTTCTCTACAAAAGGTTAGTGCATAGCGGAAATACCAAAACTAAAGCAATTAGAAACAAATAAGAATACAAACGCTGACACGCTCGATGTAACATGGTTCGGAGATGATGCTCCTACTCCACGACGTGTCCTTGAGGTGGACGAGCCCTTGATCCTTCGGTGGATTAGTCCCCGGCAATCTCCGGCTAGAGCTTCTCCTTCTCGGTGGAGCAAACCTCTCACAAGATGATCTCTTCCTCTTTACAAGATGGAGTTTAGATTGGGAGGGAGAGAATTGAACTTGGAAGCTTTGAGCAAGACTAAGAAGGTTTACAATTAGCACCAGTAACCCTCTTCAAGTCCCAAAGCGTTCCTTAAATAAGAGGAGAGAGTTGATCACAATTCAACTCAAACCCCGACACCAGTCGACTGGTCCAAGCACCAGCCGACTGGTGTGCCGTTGGACCCAGCCAACGACTCTTTGTGGAAAGCCAAATTCTGCCAGCGGCTATGTACCAGTCGACTGGTCTCAGGACCAGTCGACTGGTCACCGTAGTCGACAAGTACAGAATGCTTCTGTGCATTCTATGAAGCTGGATCAGTCGACTGGTCCCATTACCAGTCGACTGGTCCCAGTACATTCACTCCTCTCATCCTTTCCGGAGTCGCCTTTGAAGTCCTCTTCCTCGGCCTTCGTCCCTCAGATGCACCCGAGCCCACGGCTCCTCTCCGTGCCATCCTTCACGCTGCCTTGAAGTCCACTTCCCTCGGCTCCACTCCATTGCTCCTCGTCCAGCGATCCCTCGGATGTCTTCCACACCATCCTTCACCGATTCAACGATCTGAGCCCTTGGATGAGCTTCCCACACTTGGCCGCACCAAGTTCCTCATGTGTTTCACCAAGTCCTGCAAGACTCAAGCACATATCAAATATATATGAAAGTCTAACTTAAACTCTTTGACACACACATCAAAACCTAGGTCGATTGTACCAACAATCTCCCCCTTTTTGATGTGTGGCAATATGTTTAAGTTAGGCACAAATAATAACTTTGAAAATTTGAAGCAATATGTAAATATGAAGCATAAAACCCAAGCTCCCCCTTAACACATGCTCTCAACCTTAATTTTCAAAGATTTGCACACAAGTAGGTTTCTAACTTAAACCTGCCCATTTCTCCCCCTTTGACACCATCAAAAATATTGTACTAGACACGTACACATACTATGATATCAATTCCAACTAATTTTGGACCAAAAACTTAATTTCAGAAACCCTCAGAGTGCTAAAAGGCTGGTACCAGTCGACTGGTACCTGTCATAGTCGACTGATACATGCTGAACTCGAATTTCAGCCTTCTGAGGCCAACTTCAGAAATGCATAAAAAATTTCAGAAAATTCAAAAAATCATGAAATTTTGAGAACATATTCTTTGAAATATCCTTTAACTAGGAAAAATATGTTTTCATGAAAAGTCAACCTATTTTTTGAAATTTTGACCAAGTCTCAAGAATTCCAAAAGCATATAAGTTTGTATCAATTTAAAATCCAGTTTTGCACTCATATGTTTCAATATAGCTATACCATAGTAAATAAAACATAGAATTATTTTCAAAAACATTTGAAATGTCCAACTATGATCTATGGGCAAGATGTCCATTAATTAAACATTTGTTTTCCCCATAGTTGGCCTATGATCACTAAAAATTGATACATCACATAACTCATCAAAATGCCATAAGCATATGTGAATTATTTGTATCATCCTAATATCTCACATTTATGGTTAGAAAAGGAGACAAGTCATTGTGAGATAAAGGTAACTTCTACTTAGCCCTCTTAATCATGAATTTCTATTAAGGCTAAGTGCTCCCCCTTAAGGTCCTTAAGTCAACCATATAGGAAAAATTGGAATTATGACTTCCATAGTTGACTTGACCTAAAATCCTCTAACCCTTGAGGATTGATTTTGGCACCCAATAGAAAGGGTGAACCTGGTTGAGCGGGATGGCAAAATACCGGCTAACCTCACAAAAGAAAGGGTGAAGAGGGAATCTGAAACCTTGCAAGACTTGGTCCCTAAAGATGGAGATACATCCTAAGGGAGGAAGGTGAGGACCCTCATGAGGAGCAGGACGGACAATGTAAGAAGGAAAACCATAGGTTGCTTGTAAGTCCACTTCTTCTGTATCTGTGAGGTCGGAAGAACACGAGAGGAACCATGCCGGAGAAGAAACCGCCATGAAAAGAGAAGGTTAGAAGAAGAGGAATTGAGAAGCGAAAAGATGGATGGAGGGAAGCAGAATAAGACTCCGTAAACCCTTGTCCCTTTTCTAGTCCTGTGCTAAAACCTCTAAACATAAGATACGAAAGGGAAATAAAAGGTGCTCAGAATGTCAATCGTCATAAAAAGTAATAATATCATAGAATAAAGGGAAAGAGATGAAGTCAAATAAACTACCTCGGAAAAGAAGTAAAATTTTCCTAGAAATAATTTTTGAAGAAACTTGATGAGACAAAACAAAAATTAGTACTATAAATATAGGTTTAAAGCACGGGTCAAGCCTCGAATATTGATTAATGGAAGCAACCTGGTTAAATTGAACCATCCTAATAAATCGACCGATAATTGGGGGTATCTTCGAAATATTGAACGATACCTACCAATGCTTATACATAAATCGACCGATAATTGAGGGTATCTTCGAAATATCGAACGATACCTACCAATGCTTATACATAAATCGACCGGGTCAGTAAAGAATGAGGATAATTGGGGGTATCTTTGAAATATCGGACGATACTTACCAATGTTTATACGTATATCGACCGGGTTAGTGAAGAATGGGTCATGGGGAAAAATTGGACACTAACAAGCCAAGTAGCCTTTAGAACACGTACATGAAACCAACAAATTATCCAAAAATTAGAATAAGATCGGCAATCAAAAGAGACTATTCAGATTCACGTAAGTTTGTAAAATCTCAATTCCCCTTCTTTACAACAACTGGAGAATGAGTTAGAACTAGTTTGGGGTACAAATCAGGAGGTCTCTCTTCAATGAGTCTGCGACGGTTCAGGAAATTGAGAGGAGGAACGCGCGCTAAGTAGCCCTCCTCTTCCAATTGTCGAATTGCTCCTTTGGCCCCTGCCGTAAAAGCAGACAAGATGGATCTCACAATCGGCCGGTTGAACTCAGTAGATTCGATCATGGCAGTGGCTCGTTCTATGTAACGAACATCTTCGTGCTCCTTATAAACCACTAACGCCATCTGAGAGGTTTTCAGTTCATTCTCCCTAGCAGCGGCTTCGGCTTTTGTTAAATCAAGGGAATTGTTTAGAGATGCCACCTCATTTTCTTTTAATTGCAAGGCCTTCAACTTTTCACTCAATTCTGCTTCATAATTCTCCTTTAGTTCGTCAAGTTTTGAGGTTAGCTCTTGATTGAGGTTCGTAACCAATTTGAATTGGGCTTCAAGGCTCTCAATTTGAGTTTCAAATTGCTTCTTGGCGGCCGCAGAAAACTCGGCAGAAGACAGTTCGGTAACTTGCTATCGCAGCCCTTTGTTCTCCGATTTCAACTTTTCGTTCTCAGTATATAAGATGTGTAATAGTCGGGAGAAACCCATGTTCTCGAGCCACCGCTGGGAGCATATTCAAAACTGTGAGATAATATCTCAAAAACAGAGGGCAAGAGTATATAAGCATACCTTATTCTCTTTGTGAGAAAAGCGGTCAATTGCTTCAGGAATGGAAAGTCCCTCGAAAAGGGGACGAACCTCATCCCAAGAACTAGCAAAAGAACCCCCCAGTAATATGGGGAGAACAGGAATGGCAGAAGAGCCAGCTGAGAAGGAAGAAGTAGGGATAGATGGTGGAGCAAAAACTAAGTAAGAAGAAGGCGGAGAGGGTAGAGATCCTGAAGTCGGAATAGACAAAGGAAAAGTAAAAGAAACGTCATCAGAAGTACTAGTTTTAGGAAAAGGAGAGGTGGGAAAATTCAAGGAAGGATAAAGTTCTGCTAATGTGGGCTCATCGGAAAGAAGATCAGGTGACACAAAATCTGCTGAAGTTAGCTCCTCGGCAGAGAGAATGAGCCTCCTCTTTGGAGGAGGAGCCCTGGTTAGCTTGCGTCCCGGATGCTTGCTCGTAGAAATCTCAGTTAGGGGTTTATCAGAGCTACCAGGGGATGTAAGCTCAATAAGAGGAATAGAGGCAGATGGGGAGACAGTGACAGCTGCGGGAGACGTAATAGCGGGAGTAGGATCGAGGAGGATCTGCGCAGCAGGATCCCTAGAAGAACCTCCTGGAGTCTCATGAAGCCCAGAAGAGCTAGGTATTTTGGCTAAGGGAGCGGGCTCTTCAATTGACGGTGGAGGGGCGATAGCGGCCAGAAATTCGGCCTCCTTGGCTCGAAGCAATTCTTCTTCCACGCGTATTTCTTCATCAATCAAAGCATCATAAAAACTCTCCACTGTATAGAACAGAGAAATAATTTAGGTAGTTATAAGCAAAAAGAAAGGAACAAGACGTTACCTAAGGAAATGTGAGTATCGGGTTTGACGGGGCTTAACCCAAATAGGTATAGAAGCTCGACCTTCAACCATCTCGGGATCGAGAGCCGGTGACCTAATAACTTCTCACAATAAATAGGAAAAGTAGGAAGGAGATGAAACTCTCTAACATCGGGTAAGGGAGGCAAGAAAGATTTCCAAGCATGAGACCAAGGAATAAGTCCCGGAAACTTTAAAAAGAAAAAACGAGATCTCCAGGCTTTAAGAGACGATGGTATATCTTCAAAGAGGACCATTTTAGTTCTCGACTGGAATAAGAAGACACCGGGTTCCGAGAGTTTGGGGTAGGAAAACATGAAGAAATTTTGAGGAATGGGAGGAATATCTCGTAGACGAAATAACATATAAGTACCGCATAGATAACGAAATGCATTAGGAGCAAATTGTTGCAAAGGAATATCAAAATATCGACTTATTTCAATTAAGAAAGGGGGAATGGGGAACCTTAAGCCCCCTATCAACTGGTCCCTGAAAAATGTCACGCAGTTATCAGGGGGATGATGAGGTCGATCATTCAGTGTTGGGAGTATGATTTTATATTCCTTAGGAATTTCATATTGGCGACGGATGGATACTCTAGCATTCTTATCAAAGATAGAAGACATATGGACATACCAAGGAGCAATTGCTTCTTCAGCCATGGACAAAGGTATGGGCTAGAGCAATAATGGATTACTTACTGAAGACAAGAAAGGGGATCGTCGTGGAACGGCGAGCATGAGGACTGGTTGAAGACAGCAACAGGAAGAGAGCTCTAGAGAAGGAAAAAGGAAGGACGAGGTTTAAAGAGGAGACGAAAGGTTTAGGGTTTGAAAAACGCAAGACGGTCGTCAAATTAGGACGTTGGTAGCTCAGCAGACGCTGAGGATCGCAATAGAAAGGCAAAAGGCCTATGTGACGTGGCGACCAGCAAAGGTAAGTGTCAGAACATCATAAAAAGAAGAGTAGGTACATCGGATGGGACAAATCGGATCGCGAGGGGATTGGTAATGCTTCGAACATTCTCTCACTCGAGGGAAAGCCAATCACCGATTAGAAAATTTTGAAAGAAGACGTGATCAGCTGGGCCTAATAAAATAGAAAGGGCAGAACTTTTTGACCATACCCAGGCTAAAGACAAGAATATTTTAAGTGTAAAAGGTTTAGAAGAGTGATAAATGTTAAGCTATCCGTGCAGAATATGACTTGGTATTTATTGAAAAAATTTTATTAACGAGGGCAATTGTGGTTATGTTAGATAAATATTGTGGTTATAATATCAAACTATACTAATAGTTAAGATAACCTTAGCTATGATAAATGATACATAGAATACATGAAGAAATGATGAACACAACACCACATTGTAAATGATAGAGGGATTCAATAAAAGCCTTTGATTAGATACAAAATTTTGTCTTTACACTTAGAATCTGATCAAATACATAGCGTCACATTTCCTCAAGAACAGCAGACCTCAAATAGATAACAAATATTACAAGCATAAGCTCTTAGGGCACTCAGAAAATTTTAGTCCCACTAGATTCAAACTTACCATGGAGCAGAGATGGAAACAGCCCACTTCGTCCGAGCTTGTCAAGGCACATAAGAGGCAATATTTTGCCCAGGACGAAGAAAGCAACAAAAGCAAGAGAGCTCAAGGGCAATGAAAGAGGGGACATTGATTCATTCCATAAAGGAAAAGTAAATGTGGAAACCACTTCCCCTCTCAAGCTGTATGAGCTCAGCAAGTGGAGCAACCAATCTTAGCCCAAGGGTATCATGTGCTGTGCCCTTCACACAACACCCATGGGTCATTTGGCTGCCCCCCTATAAGTATAAAAAATTTCTCTGAAGTTTCTTAGGTCCTTCAGAGCACCTACATCTTTGGATACAAGATATGAACCGTGAAGCTTCATCTCTTAAGACGATCCCTTGAACCCCTGAAGTAGCCGGAGCAAAAATCCCAATAAACTCATATATAGATCTCACCTGGTCCAACAAAAGTTGCCACCAAAAAGGAGGATCCACGACCATGGCCTTAGCAAAAAAAAGTGGCAAGGAGGAAAAAGAACTGAGAGGGGTTGTGGGTGAAGAGAAGGTTGTAGCCCTATTTAAAGGAGAAAAAGGCTTACAGTATGGTCACACTTAATTTATTAAGATAGTGGTACACAAAATCTGTGAGGTCATTTCAAAATCTGGAGCAGAGTCACGGGTAGGAAAAGACAAGATCATACTTATGTCTAGTCAGTCGTCTACACCTCCTTCAACTAGACTTGAAGGGAAGGCTAGTGATATGAGTTAGGTTTTGTGGGTCTTCAGATGAGGAAAGAAAAGGAAGAAAGAGTCAAAGGAGGAAGGCCAATAACGGCCGAAACATACTTTCAGAACAAAGATAGGCCAATATCGACCGACACATGCCTGCCGAACGAAGGTAGGCCAATATCGGTCGATACATGCCTGCCGAACGAAGGTAGGCCAATATCGATCGATACATGCTGGCCGTATGAAGGTAAGTTAATAACGACCGATGCACACTCTAGAGCAGAAATAACCCAATATCGGTCGATACATGTCTGCCGAACGAAGGTAAGCCAATATCGGTCGATACATGCTTGCCGTATGAAGGTAAGTTAATAACGACTGATACACACTCCAGAGCAAGGATAACCCAAAATCGGTCGATACATGCCTGCCGAACGAAGGTAGGCCAATATCGATCGATACATGCTGGCCGTATGAAGGTAAGTTAATAACGACCGATGCACACTCTAGAGCAGAGATAACCCAATATCGGTCGATACATGCCTGCCGAACGAAGGTAGGACAATATCGGTCGATACATGCCTGCCGAACAAATGTAGGCCGATATCGGTCGATACATACCTGCCGAACGAAGGTAGGCCAATATCGGTCAATACATGCTTGCCGTATCAAGGTAAGTTAATAACGACTGATACATACTCCAGAGCAAAAATAGACTAATATCGGCCAAAAGGGTTAACGAATACCTCAGAAACATATTGGATAAAATATTATTACAAATAGAAGTCACATGAAAAAGAATCGTACATGAATATATCGAATAGAATAATTCATGATGGAGAATATATATTTTGGCGGGAAATATGCTTTCAGATTGTCTTGCAGGCGCTAAACGACAAAGAAGGTACATCTGGGGTACAAAAAAGATTCCTTAAAAATCATATTCCCCAAGTACGCAGCTGATGTCATAACGAACTCTAACAAACCGGGGTCCACTTCATGACTACGGAGGTTATATGAAGTGGTATAAAAGGGGGAATCCTCTCCGTTGGCCAGGTAAGTTCACAAGTTCACATCCCTAATTTTCTAGCTACTGTTCATCTTCTTCTTCCTTCTTCCACACCGAGAGAGATCATTGACTTGAGCGTCGGAGGGCCTAGCCAGGGATTCCCACCCCGGTCTTAGGTCACTGACTATATTGTTGGTTGGTTTCTTGTGCGCAGGAAACCTGGGAAGCTCCGGATCTGGGTTTTCTTCTGTTGGATTTTCTTCTCGCCATTAGAACTTTGCACCAGGAAGGTATTCTGTGATTCTGTTCTCCCCAATCCTCTTTGGGTTTCTCGGATTGGCATTCAGGCAGGTATTATTCTTCATCGAGGCAGTAGGTTTTTTCCTTCTAGCTCTCCATTTTGTCAAGCTTCTCAGACAGGATCAGTGGGGATGAAGACTTCTTCTTCTTACCCCTTCCCTTGTTTGCCACAAGGGCTACTCCTCTTGATCTATTTGCTTCTCCTTCTAATCCTTCAACCCTTATTTCGTGAAGCTCCATTGTTGAGAAGAATTCATCTAGAGAGCTCTTCTCTAGATCCTTTGAAATATAAAATGAATCTACAATGGAGCTCCATGTCGAGTTTCTTGGGAAAGTATTGATGGCTTTTATTATGATGTCTCAGTTGGAGAGTTTCTCACCTACACTTGTTAGTCCACTTAAAATTTCTTTAATTTTAGCATGAAGTATAGATACCTTATCTCCCTTCTCAAGCTTTACATTGTTGAGTTGAGTTTGGAGAAGATCTCTTCTTGCCAATTTAGCCTCTGATGTGCTTTCATGAAGCTCCACTACCTTTTCCCATAACTCCTTGGCGCTTGAGTAGGTTCCCACCCTTATTACTTCTTGTTGGGGAAGAACATTTAGTAGATGATGGATGGCTTTCGAATTCGCTAAATGTTCTTCTCTTTGCTTCTTGCTCCACCTTGTTTTCTCAAGTATCTTATTGTCTTGATCCCTAGGCATTTCAAAACCATTTTCCATGATTAGCATAATATCAAAATCGATTTCGAAGAATACCTCCATTCTCTTCTTCCACCAAGAGAAGTCCCCTTCGAATTTGGGTGGATGAATGTGTTAGTTAGAGCCAATCATTTGATGATTGTTGTATGGACTCATTGTATCATATTCTTGTATATATAAATAAAGACATTTGTTTTGGTTATTATACTTACTCGTATTGGTGCCAAATAACTAAGTATAATAGCGTCCTTGTGTAGAGGGTTCTTACCTATATCAATCGGTTAGTTGAACCGATAGTGAGATGATATAGGGAACACTACTCTTAATCATTCCTAGTCGAGTATTAACATTCAGGGGCAATGTTAATGCGATGAGACTAGCATGTAGGTCAACTCGATGACTTGATCTCACAAGTCATGGATATGGAGATATCAAGTTGACACATGGGTATGCATTGGAGAATGTATACTGAATGACCCACCATGAGAAAGTATCATGGATCGTTATATGAGTCTCATATACTTTCTCATGTGGCTATTAGTATGACTAATAGTCCTTGGACCTGAAGTCACCATGGTTCCCTACATAAGGAGTTTCATACTTTGGCTTCGTCAAACGTCACCCGTAACTGGATTGACTATAAAGGCGATTACTAGGTATGTAACAAATTATGCGGAGGGATGTGAGTGATGTAGATGGGATCTATCCCTCCTATATGATGGGAGTGACATCGATATTCTTGATAGAGTGAGACCACGAAGTGCATGGCCATGCCCAAATGAGTCTATATGAGATATTGAGTTCATTTGATCGAGTGAGTCTACTTGGAGTTCAAGATTTAGATTGATTAGAGGATGACACGGTCTATGCCTCATATTGATCAATCTAGATGTCTAGGATAGAAGGACACTTGTCATGGTGCAGTGAGCACCAGATGATCGAACCTGAGTTTTGATTATGGCAAAGGGCTCAAAGTTAAGCTGTGGTGTTATCTAACAAGGTTCATGGAGCTTGCAGGAAAGTCCTAAGTGATACTTAGGCAAAAGTCCTAGCTGCGGCTAGGCAGAGGAAAACCCTAGGGGGTGGTAACCCTAGGTCCTAGGGGGTGGTAACCCTAGGTCCTAGGGGGAGGTAACCCTAGGTGGAGGAAAACCCTAAGGGGCGACAACCTTAGGTCTTAGGGGGAGGTAACCCTAGGTGGAGGAAAACCCTAAGGGGCGACAACCTTAGGTCTTAGGGGGAGGTAACCCTAGATGGAGGAAAACCCTAAGGGGCGGCAACCTTAGGTCCTAGGGGGTGGTAACCCTAGGTGGAGGAAAATCCTAAGGGGGGGTAACCTTAGGTCCTATGGGGAGGTAACCCTAGGTGGAGAAAAACCCTAGGGGGCGGTAACCCTAGGTCCTAGGGGTGGTAACCCTAGGCGGAAAGTCCAGTCGGTTTGGAGGACCAGACTGGCATCAGGTAAATCTCCTGAGTGGAGTAGGTGAGGATGCGTTCCCCGTAGAGGGAACAGTAGGCGTCGGGTCGACCTAGGGTTTCCGGTTGGAAATCCGAAGTCAGACCCGGACAATCCGGAGACTGTCATTATATTCTGTTATCATATTTACTGGTGTTTTGTGCTAACTTTGTGTTGCAGGGTATGTGTTTAGGACTAACACTTTTGTAGGAGCAAAGGAGCACAAATTTACCTCGGATGAACAGTGTCCGAGGCGCCTCCATGGAGCTTGGAGGTGCCTCGGGTGCAAAAGATGAGCTGGCTATGAAACAGGCTTAGAGGCGCCTTGAAGGAGGCTCAAGGCGTTTTTGACTGGAGGATGAAGGCGCCTTGAGGAAGCATGAAGGCGCCTTGAACCTGATAAGGTTCGACTAGTTCAGCCCTATCTCAGCGTATGACTCGACCAGCATGGAGGCGCCTTGGATGGCTTTCAAGGCGCTTTGAACACCCTTTATAAGAGGGCTTGTAGGAAAGTCCTAAGTGATACTTAGGCAAAAGTCCTAACTGCGGCTAGGCAGAGGAAAACCCTAGGGGGTGGTAACCCTAGATCCTAGGGGGAGGTAACCCTAGGTGGAGGAAAACCCTAAGGGGCGACAACCTTAGGTCTTAGGGGGAGGTAATCCTAGGTGGAGGAAAACCCTAAGGGGCGGCAACCTTAGGTCCTAGGGGATGGTAACTCTAGGTGGAGGAAAATCCTAAGGTGGGGGGGGGGGGGGGGGGGGGAACCTTAGGTCCTATGGGGTGGTAACCCTAGGTGGAGAAAAACCCTAGGGGACGGTAACCCTAGGTCCTAGGGGTGGTAACCCTAGGCGGAAAGTCCATTCGGTTTGGAGGACCAGACTGGCATCAGGTAAATCTCCTGAGTGGAGTAGGTGAGGACGCGTTCCCCGTAGAGGGAACAGTAGGCGTCGCGTCAACCTAGGGTTTCCGGTTGGAAATCCGAAGTCAGACCCAGGCAGTCTAGAGACTGTCATTATATTCTGTTATCATATTTACTGGTGTTTTGTGCTAACTTTGTGTTGCAGGGTATGTGTTTAGGACTAACACTTTTGCAGGAGCAAAGGAGCACAAGTTTACCTCGGATGAACAGTGTCCGAGGCGCCTCCATGGAGCTTGGAGGTGCCTCGGGTGCAAAAGATGAGCTGGCTGCGAAATAGGCTTGGAGGCGCCTTGAAGGAGGCTCAAGGTGCCTTGGACTGGAGGATGAAGGCGCCTTGAGGAAGCATGAAGGCGCCTTGAACCTGATAAGGTTCGACCAGTTCAGCCCTATCTCAGCATATGACTCGGCCAGCATGGAGGCGCCTTGGATGGCTTTCAAGGCGCCTTGAACACCCTTTATAAGAGGGTTTCTATCAGCAGCTCTCAACAACGAACTCCAAGAAATCCTTACGCTACAAGCTGCTCAAGAAACGTCCAGAAGTGCTGTTACAAGCCCCCGACAACCCGGAGCTTCAGATTCTGCTACTTTATTGTTATCGGTATAATTTATTTTAGTGCTTTCAATTGTAATATCTTATTGTACATTTTTACGAGCCTATAGTTGTTGCCCATGGAAAGCGGTCAAGGATCGCGGGCCTTCGAGTAGGAGTCGATCTAGGCTCCGAACGAAGTAAATCTCTCGTGTCTCTCTATGTGTTCGTTCTTTATTCCGCTGCATATTTTAACTCCGATAGTTTTACGATTCAAAAAGTGTGAAAGCCACGAGCGCTATTCACCCCCCTCTAGCGCTTCTTGATCCAACAATTGGTATTAGAGCGGGGTCGCTTCGAATAGGTGAAACCACCATTCGAGCATTTCTTTTGTGGCTTTTTCGTCTATTTAGGCTAAAAAACTTACGCCTTTCGTTTTTTCCCTCCAAAACTGTTTTCAAAAAATTTATTTTCATATTTTCACAATTGATTGAGATTAACAAAATATCGCATTTAGCAAATTTTGAAATAATATTTTTTATATTATTTTAATAATATTTTTTTATTTTTTTATTATTTTTTTCTCAAAATTTGTAAATTTATATTTCTATCTTTATTCTACACTACTAATCCAAGACCAAGTCTTGGAACAAATTTTTTGTTTATATTGCGTGCTAGGTTTTTAAATGGCCTATGAAGATGGATACAACACCGCAAGCCTACCACTCCTGTCCAGCGAAAATTTTGGTTACTAGAAAGACCATATGGAGCACCAACTGAAAACCCAAGTGGAGACATGGACCATAGTCCAGATCGGACTCATTCTCCCAACTGAAGAAGGTGTATCCATCACCTGTGACAAGTGGGATGCACAAACAATAAGAAACTTCGAGACAAATGCAAAGGCAACATGTATTCTCCTAGGAGGACTATCAAATTCAGAGCTTGATCGAGTCGGAAGGTTTGACACTGCTAAAGAGCTTTGGGAGAAACTACTCAAACTTTATGAGATTCCTTCAGAGTCAGAAATTGAACAAAACTGCGAACCCAAATACGAATCTCCAGAGTCAACCTCCGAACCAGACTCAGAAGAATCAGATCAGACCGATTTCATAGCACTAATGGCCAGAGAGGAAATTGCTGAATCTGAGTCTGAACTAGAGGTGGTAACAGTCAAGGGGGAGGATCCTGCCATGAATTTGAGAGGTAAGATTGTAAATTCAAAATGCAAATATCACATAACTTGTTTTAAGTGTAGGGAGAGAGGGCACTATAAAAACGAGTGTCCTACTCATAAGACTCGGCCGGTACAATCGAAGGAGAAGGAGAAAATGATCAAAAGAGGGAAGGAACAAATTAAATGCTCCAAATGCAAACAAATGTGTCACTGCAAAAGACAATGCCCAGAAAGAAGACCCAATAATCCAGAGGGAGAAATCAAGGTAAAGAAATTTACATTATATGAAAATCCAGTTTTTACAACACATGATTGCAGTAGTTCAACTAATCTTGCTTGCTCTAGTATAGATTTTTCTTCAAAATTAGATACGCATGCTAATAATACCATGATTAAATTTGATTCATATCTAAACAAGAGTAACTCAAAATTATTAAGTAAAAATAAGAAATTAACTTTAAGAAAATTAGGAATATAAAATAATATTTTAAAAGATAAAATTGATAAATTAGAGAAGATTGTTAATAATTTAATCAAATCACAAAATCTAGACTTAGATTACAAGTCTAAAGTAAAACTTAAACACTACAAACCAAGCTATAATCAAGTACCTTTTATTTACTAAACTTAATTTAAATATAACTCTAACCTAATTTAAATAAAATTATCAATAATGTAGGGGGAGACTCCAGAATAGCTGGCACCTCCAAAACAAACTTACCCGGCAGGGTAACCCAAACCAAACTACCCGGTAGGGTAACTAGGACTAGATTAAAAAAGGGCTAAGCTTAACTTGACCCACGGTACTGGTGAAGTATTGGATGATAGTACGTTAGAGAAGCTTAGTCTATGCATGTCTAGGAAGATATGACTTCGACCTGGTGCATTTGGCTAAGTGGAACTGACCGAAACTACCCTTTATGGATCCTAACCAGTTAGACCAAGGTTTTGTACTAAGTTCAATGGGTAGGACTATTTGGAAAACCTTGAAGGCATGGTTACTTTAAAGATGTCCTTGTGACTCACCATAGCCCAGAAGTTTATCCAAACAATGCCTACTTGTTGAACCCAAAGCTAAACCCGAATCTAACACAAAGTTAAACCAAACCTTAAAGTTGAACCATAATTCATCTCACAAAAATTATAAGATTCCCTAATTGAAAATTTAGATCGGGTGAGATGACTAAGGAATAGAAATTCAAATTTAAAATTAATTCAAATCCAAAATTAAATTCATAATTATAATTAATTCAAATTCAAAATTAAATTCGTAATTAAAATTAATTCAAACTCAAAATTAAATTCATAATTATAATTAATTCAAAATCAAATTAAATTCGTAATTAATATTATTTTTTCCAATGAAATTAACTCAAAATTATTTGAAAAATTCTTTAAAAATCATTTTAAAAATCTTTTTAAAATTCTATTGAAAATTCATTTAAAAATCACTTTAAAATCTTTTTAAAAAAATTCTTTTAAAATTCTTTTAAAAATTATTTTAAAATTCTTTTAAAAATCCTTTTAATCCTTTTAAAACTCTTTTGAAAAATTCTTTTAAAAATCCTTTTAATCATTTTAAAATTCTTTTGAAAAATTCTTTTAAAAATCCTTTTAAAAATTCTTTTGGAAATCACTTATAAAATCCTTTTAAAAATTATTTTAAAAATCCTTTAAAAATTATTTGAAAAATTCTTTAAAAATCATTTTAAATTATTTGAAAAATTATTTAAAAATCATTTTAAATTATTTGAAAAATTCTTTTAAAATTCTTTTAAAAATCCTTTTAAAAATTCTTTTAAAATCATTTTAAAAATCCTTTTAAAAAAATGTTTTAAAAATTATTTAAAAGTTAATTTAAAAATTATTTGAAAAATCTTTTATAAAATTATTTTAAACTTAATTTCAAAATTATTTGAAAAATCTTTTAAAGTCATTTTTAAAAAAATCTTTTAAAACTTAATTTCAAAATTATTTGAAAAATCTTTTTAAAACCCTTTAAAAAAAATCTTTTAAAAATTATTTAAAACTTAATTTCAAAATTATTTGAAAAATCTTTTATAAAATTATTTTAAAATTATTTAAAACTTAATTTCAAAATTATTTGAAAAAACTTTTATAAAATTATTCAAAAATCTTTTAAAACTTAATTGAAAAATTATTTGAAAAATCTTTTAAAGTCATTTTAAAAAAAAATCTTTTAAAACTTAATTTCAAAATTATTTGAAAAATCTTTTTAAAGTCATTTTAAAAAAAATCTTTTAAAACTTAATTTCAAAATTATTTGAAAAATCTTTTAAAAATCATTTTAAAAATTCTTTTAAAAATCATTTTGAAAACTATTTCAAAATCATTTCAAAATTTATTTTAAAAATTATTTCGAAAATTATTTAAAAATCTATTTGAAAATTATTTCAAAATCATTTAAAAATCATTTTAAAATCATTTTAAATTATTTGAAATCATGTCAAAAAATCTTATTTAATTCTCTAATTATTAAGGTTCCAATCATAATTAATTTTTAAAGGCTAATTAATTTCAATCAAAGTATTAATTTTTAATATATTCATGAAAATTCTAAATGTTCATTCATTTGAAAATCAAGCTTAAACTTATTTTAAATATTTTTTTTAAAATTAAAATAAAGGCAACTCCATCTCACACTCACTCATAAGCTGAACATGCTTGATATTCTTGAATGAGTGAGATGGTAAATTAGGAAAATAATTACCTTTGAAGACATGTTTGAACTCTAGGATCCTCAAAACTTTAAAGGCATTAATCAAGAGGGAGTGAAGGGAGTCGAACTTTTTTTAATTTAAAAAAAAAAAATTATAATTTATGATCTACAAAAACTAAGTGTTTTTTTCAAATAACTTAAGCAGGTTTTTCAAGAAAATATTTATTGAAATTCTATTTTAAATATCTTTTCAAAATCTGTTTTAAGTTGAGAACTTTTTCAAAGTTAAAAAAAAAAGAGGCTAAGTCATAAACTAAGTCTTTTAAGGCTATATACTTGACAAAACATTTATTTTCAAAATTTAGCTACGTCTCTGATGAAAGTATAAATGTTTTTAAAGTTAAGTACTCAAACTAAATCCTTTTAAGAAATTAAGTATTTATCAATACTTTTAAGGGTTTGTAAAAATCTTTTAAAGGCTTTTCAAATTTAGCTAAGTGTTTCCAAAGTAATTATTTTAAAATGCTAAATTTTGCTAAGTTTTTGTTGAAAACACTAAGATATTTTCTCAACGCAATCATTTTTAAGCTGAAAACATAGCTAAGCATTTCAAATTTAGCTAAGTGTTTTTCAAAACAATTCTTTTTGAAAAGAAAAGTCTTTTTAAGACTAAATACGTGACAAAACTATTATTTTCAAAAGCCTTATAAATTAAGCTAAAGTACTTAACCAAATTTTTTTTATCAAAGTCTAAGTACTTAACTATGCTACCCTTTAGGGGGAGCTTAAAATTAAATAGACTATTTCTCTCTTGTGTTAATTCTTTTTGATTTATGTCAAAGGGGGAGAGAAAAGTCGAAGTTAAGAAATCAAGAAATTAAACATAATGAAAGGGGGAGCATAAACTTTAAATTGCATTGATGCTCATGGTTAACTTCCATTATTTATTCCTTTATTTAATGTTATGTTTTACTTAACTTTGAACCAAGATTACCATACTCAAAAAGGGGGAGATTGTTAGTGCAGTGAGCACCAGATGATCGAACCTGAGTTTTGATTATGGAAAAGGGCTCAAAGTTAAGCTGTGGTGTTATCTAACAAGGTTCATGGAGCTTGCAGGAAAGTCCTAAGTGATACTTAGGCAAAAGTCCTAGCTGCGGCTAGGCAGAGGAAAACCCTAGGGGGTGGTAACCCTAGGTCCTAGGGGGTGGTAACCCTAGGTCCTAGGGGGAGGTAACCCTAGGTGGAGGAAAACTCTAAGGGGCGGCAACCTTAGGTCCTAGGGGGAGGTAACCCTAGGTGGAGGAAAACCCTAAGGGGCGGCAACCTTAGGTCCTAGGGGGTGGTAACCCTAGGTGGAGGAAAATCCTAAGGGGGGTAACCTTAGGTCCTATGGGGTGGTAACCCTAGGTGAAAACCCTAGGGGGCGGTAACCCTAGGTCCTAGGGGGTGGTAACCCTAAGCGGAAAGTCGAGTCGGTTTGGAGGACCAGACTGGCATCAGGTAAATCTCCTGAGTGGAGTAGGTGAGGACGCGTTCCCCGTAGAGGGAACAGTAGGCGTCGGGTCGACTTAGGGTTTCCGGTTGGAAATCCGAAGTCAGACCCGAACAGTCCGGAGACTGTCATTATATTCTGTTATCATATTTACTGGTGTTTTGTGCTAACTTTGTGTTGCAGGATATGTGTTTAGGACTAACACTTTTGCAGGAGCAAAGAAGCACAAGTTTACCTTGTATGAACAGTGTCCCAGGCGCCTCCATGGAGCTTGGAGGCGCCTCGGGTGCAAAAGATGAGCTGGCTGTGAAACAGGCTTGGAGGCGCCTTGAAGGAGGCTCAAGGCGCCTTGGACTGGAGGATAAACGCGCCTTGAGGAAGCATGAAGGCGCCTTGAACCTGATAAGGTTCGACCAGTTCAGCCCTATCTCAGCGTATGACTCGGCCAGCATGGAGGCGCCTTGGATGGCTTTCAAGGCGCCTTGAACACCCTTTATAAGAGGGTTTCGACCAGCAGCTCTCAACAACGAACTTCAAGCAATCTTTAAGCTACAAGCTGCTCAAGAAACGTCCAGAAGTGCTGTTACAAGCCCCCGGCAACCCGGAGCTTCAGATTCTGCTACTTTATTGTTGTCGGTATAATTTGTTTTAGTGCTTTCAATTGTAATATCTTATTGTACATTTTTATGAGCCTATAGTTGTTGCCCATGGAAAGCGGTCAAGGATCGCGGGCCTTCGAGTAGGAGTCGATCTAGGCTCCGAACGAAGTAAATCTCTCGTGTCTCTCTGTGTGTTCGTTCTTTATTCCGCTGCGTATTTTAACTCCGATAGTTTTACGATTCGAAAAGTATGAAAGTCACGAGCGCTATTCACCCCCCCCCCCTCTAGCGCTTCTCGATCCAACAATATATTGTGAGGAGTCATAATTAGTAGTCACAAGGTGATGTTGGATCTCAACATTCTTATAACTTGGGTAGTAATGATGTGTTGCTAGATACCGCTCATTACTTATGCTTCTAAATGGGTTTAAGAGCATTGCTAACATTATAAGAACCTATATGGTCACACACAAAGGACAATTAGATGGAGATTAGGTTCATATGATGAACCAAGAGGATTACATTCATGTGATGAATCAAATTGGATTAAGAGTAATCCTAATTGAACTAATTGAGTTGGACTCAATTTGATTCATGTGTTCTATGAGTCTAATTTAGATTATGACTCATTGAATCTATTTAATTAAATGAATTAGATCAATTATATTAAATTGACTTGAATCAAATGGTTGGATTTGATCAACCATGGGAGTTATAATGTCAAGTTTGACTTGACTTGAGAGGAAGAGGAAGCGTCAAGTTTGACTTGACTATTTGCCACCTCATTTGTGAGTTGGCATTAAGTGGCCAATAATGGTGTTACACATTATCATGTTTAGCACATGTGTGTGCCACCTCATGAAGGTTACAAATCTCCTCTTTAATGGCCACATTAAATGAGAATGGAGGTTACAACTCCAATAGTGGTCGGCCACTTATGGTTGAATGAATGGGTTAATTTTTCATTCAAGCCAATTCATTCCTCTCTTCTTGCTCGCCCTCTTCTCCTCCTTGGCCAAACCATCTAAGGTGCTAGCACACCTTTGTTTGGTCTTCTCCTGTAACGACCCGCCTTCTACTAACTAAACTGTAAGGTCGATCGTCACATTAATCTGTGCTAACTATTCCCTGACCATCACTAAATCTAAATGCGGAAGCTGTACTAATTTAAATTTTGCTAAACTGTTACTTTTCTTGATTCTATACATGCTAAAGGGTGTAATCTAAAGTATACCTAGCATATACTACATCCCCTATGGTCAAAGAACTGAAATAAATGTTTTCCAGCTGTTATCAGACCTCCCAATCGATCCACAGATCGATTGGAATAGTTGATCGATCCAGTGATCGATTCAGCCGGCTACTGTATGCGGGACATAGGTTGGATCGATCCAGTGATCGATCCAGCATGCTACTGTGCTCGGGGCGATATTCTGGATCGATCAGCTGATCGATCCAGACTGGCCAATCGATCCAGTGATCGATCCCAGAGCCTACTGTTCGCGACAGAATTTGCTGGATCTATCAGCTGATCGATCCAGAAGCCTACTGTTCACGGTACGAACTCCCCAATCGATCGGTTGATTGATTGAGAAGCCTCCAATCGATCGACCGACCGATTGGGGTTTCTGATTTCATACCAGAACTCTGATTTCAGCACTGTTTCGTGCCAAGTTCATACCCGTGAGTTCTAACATGGTTATAAACATACTAACAACATTTAACTGACATTCTAAGCATGATTACTAACAATCTAAACAGGTCTTTCATGATTCATGCATCAAAATAACTAAAAATACGGAAATAACGTTATATAAAACTAAAGTTTTAGTTTGCTAGTTTCTCCAAGATCTCTACTCCAGGCTCCTTCCACACACATCTTCATCATTTCATTGACCTCCAGCCTCCGCTAGTCCGCCTTTCCTTTACCTTTATCTGTAGTATAAGGAAAAGAAGTATCTGTAAGCTTTCGCTTAGTAAGAAACCATCTACCTCACTAAAACATGCAATCGATGCAAATCATGCTTTGAAAACATGCTATTTGAAAAGAACATACTGAATATGCTAAACATGGCATGGCATGCAACACATAGAAATGAAACTGATCATAGCAATAGAACTAATCATAAACTATCATGTTGTATCAACAGAAAACTAAACTGATATAAAACTGAGCTAAGCTAATACCAATCTGATACTAAAGCTGACTGAACTCACATGACTAATTTGTGATGTTTGAAAACTATATTCATAAGTAGATTAAAATAATAATCAAGCTGTTGTTTGGGCCCGGCAACTGTACTTTGCTGTGCGCGCATCCCCAACTAGACCCGGGTTTGCAAGTCCCGAATTTAGTAGGGTTACTAAGTTAGCTGAACCTAGGGACGACTATGGGAGTCCAACCCAATGGATATCTAATCCTGTACAGTGCTACTGAAAAAGTAAAATACTGAACATAGCTAATTATTGATTGTCTTGCTCTTTCTAGGTTATCTGAAGCTAGAGCTAGGTTGTCTGAACCTAGAGGCGACTGTGGGAGCCCACCCATTGGACATCTAGTTCCATAAAAGCTGTAGCAAGACCATATGAACTGTAAAAATGCTTCTATTGCATTTATCTAAGCTATTAAAATGCCTAGGATGACATTTAACTAAGCTAAGCATTTAATCAAACGCTTGGTGTGCACTAATTCACACCCTATTGCTAAAAATCTGCATACGACTAAAACAATACATACAATCATACGAAAGCTACTTATACTGCAGGTGAGGGGTTTCTTACCTCCTGTTCGGATTTTCTTACGATTCTAATCGCTGGATTTCCGGAGGAGACGATCCTTTCGACGATCTTCTCGTGTCTATGCGTTCCTCTCGCGGAGGGGAGCGTCCTCGTGTCGAAGTCGTCACCGGAAAGTGTCCTTGGGCCGAACCTCAGCCTTCCTTGTGGTTGGCGCCGAGAGAGGGAGAGGAGAAGTGGGCGGCGGAATTAGGTTGTGGTGGAGAAAGCTACGATCCAAGAAAATAACTCTTCACCTAATTATTTCCTATTTATATTAAGTGATAATTCCGGCCCAACTCTAACTTAAATAAAATTATTTCCCTTTCCTCTCAGCACGGCCCTGCTGGGTTCACTTGGTTACCATGGTTCACCATAAGTCATAGGACCCATAGGTCTCGGGTTCAATTCCCGCTTAAGCTATTTTCGTTTTCTATTTATTTTTGCTACCTCCGCTACTCTAAAAATTCTGTAAAAATATCCTAAAATTCCAAAAAAATCATAGAATATTTCTAAAATAGTTTTGAGAATTTTCGGCTATTACATCTCCACCTAGTTTGTTCGTGTGGATACTTCTAGAGGATCGTACACTTGACGATCTCGAGATCCAGCGAACCGTTGGACGAGCGGGATTGCGAAGGGCATCACATCGAGGGTAAATTCCTTGTCTTTGTATATCTAGTTTAGAACTAGCATAATAAACTCGTACTCGTAATGTTTTTCGAAAATTTTACTTCGCACGGATCCGGTGGCATGGGAATCGGGGTTTCCGCAACGCGCAAAAGCGGTTTTTACGGCCCGAAATTCCCAACAGTGGTATCAGAGCCACATGCGAAGTCTTGTACGAGTTTAATTTTTATTTTTAAGAAAAATATCAGTTCTGTAATTTTATGGTTTTTATGGGTATTTTTCTCGTAGAAGCGAAGCACAAGTGTTTCGACACTTGTAGGCTTCGGCTACCGAGAAGATTTTTCCGAAACGGCAAGGTTTCGCCCTAAATCTTTTTGGGACAGTGGACTAAGGCACTGTAGGATCTCTAAGGAACACTCACGATGGTTATATTGTGGGTAGGGGCGCTGCCCCTGACCCCGCAAGGGGCTTCGTTCCGCGATTGCGCCTGAAAACCCGCTAAACAGAACCGTCGGGAATTTTACTCATAAAAATTGTAAAAATTGTAGTAAAAATTACAGAAAATTATAGAAAATACATAATTTAGAATTATGTATTATTTTGTGATAGTCATGGCCCAAAAGACCCAAATTGGATTTGAAAATTATGTTGTAATTCATATTACGGTCTGCGCGCCGTCATTTGTGTTGTGTGTGCTATATACTTGATACGGGACCTGCGCGTCGTGCCTCTCTTTAATTCTTGTTGTAAATTTGTTAAGACTCGAATGTAACTCGAGTTTCAAAATTGTAATGTACAAAATTGAAGCCGTGGAAGGTCCACTCGAGATGGAGTTACGAGGAGGGCGCGAGCAACACAAGGTGGTCAAAGGGAGGAGCTTGAGAAGTTGTTGACCCTAGGTTGACCATCCGATCTTCTCATTGGCTTGAGAAGATCGTAGTAGGGCCATGACTAATCATAAATAGTATAATTAATTGCTTGTGTGTGTGTATTTGATGCATGCTAGTAAAGTAGTTAATTAGCGTCTTAACGATTAGATTAGATCTAAATCGTGTACAAGATGCACCCTACGATTAGATTAGATCTCAATCGCGTCAACTCTAAAATGCCTACCATGCCGTGATACCTATCACTACCTCGATCACATGTGTTGTTGAATCTGCCAAAGGAGAGCAACACATATTATCTTGGTAGGGTACGGAGGGACAATCTTGGTCCCGCCTATCAACGCATGGGTGAGTAGAGACTCAATTTGATTGAGTACAACTAGTTAAATCGAGTTTAACTGTAGGCATTCTTACAACGGTTGGAAAGATAGGACATAAATCACATTTATATTAATTCTTGGGCGTATTAGTCAAAGCTAACTCAAGTTTTAATATAACTGCGGATAATGATTCTATAAACAAGAGTTGCATAGAGATGTAATTGGTAAATCGTTACCTACCGATCATACTAAATCTTGGGTGTATTAGCCAAAGCTAACTCAAGGGTTAGTATAATGTGGATCTTGTCCCACATGAATTATAGAATTCAGTGGGAGCATCATTTAATTAAAGGCCTAATTAAATGATTACTAGAATATGATGTTTATTTATTTTCTGCATTTTTTTGTTGTAGATAACCATGACGTCAAACATGAACACATTTTCTCTGCGTTCTGTCCTTGACAAGGACAAGCTCAACGGAGCAAATTTCCTGGACTGGTATAGGAATATGAGAATAGTTCTTACCCAGGAACGTAAACTGTACGTTCTGGAGCAGCCCATTCCGGAGGCTCCTCCTGCCAATGTCACGCGAGCAGACAAAGATGCTTACAAGAAGCATCAAGATTACGCATTAGATGTATCATGTCTAATGCTCGCGACCATGAACTCTGAGCTTCAGAAGCAACATGAGTTAATGAGTGCTTATGATATGGTTGAACATCTTCGTCAACTATATCAAGGACAAGCGCGGCACGAGAGATTTGAGATCTCAAGGGCATTATTTCAGTGCAAGATGTCAGATGGGGCTCCCGTAGGTCCATATATACTCAAGATGATTGGGTACATAGAAAACCTACAGAGGTTGGGGTTCCCACTTGGCCAAGAGCTGGCCACTGACCTGATCTTGCAGTCATTACCAGATAGCTATAGTCAATTGGTTCTAAATTATAACATGAACGAAATTGACAAGCCACTGCCCGAGCTGCTTAGCAAGTTAAGAACTGCTGAGCTCAACCTTAAGAAGGTTAAGCCCAACTCTGTTCTGATGGTTCAGAAACATAAGGACAAGGGTAAGCCCAAAGGAAAGGGAAAGTCCCTAGCCAAGGGCAAAGGCAAGGCACTGAAGCCTAAAGGAGAGGTCGCCAAGGATGCTACCTGTTTCCACTGCGGTCAGACCGGCCACTGGAAGAGGAACTGCAAGGTGTACCTGGAAGATCTTAAGAAGAAGTGAAGTGAGACTTCCACTTCAGGTATATATGTTATAGAAGTCAATCTATCTATTTCTTCATCATGGGTATTAGATACCGGATGTGCTTCTCACATTTGTACTAATGTGCAGGCGCTGAGAAATAGCAGGGCATTGACGAAGGGCGAGGTGGACCTACGCGTAGGCAATGGAGCACGGGTTGCTGCTGTTGCTGTAGGGACTTATTTTCTATCTCTGCCCTCTGGGCTTGTACTAGAGTTGGATGATTGTTGTTATGTGCCTGCTTTAACTAAGAACATAATTTTAGTTTCTTGTTTGGACAAGAAAGGTTTCTCTTTTATAATAAAGGACAAATGTTGTTCAGTTTATTTAAAAGATATGTTCTATTATAGTACACCTCTGATGAACGGACTATATATTCTAGACCTTGAGAGCCCTATCTATAACATAAATACCAAGAAGTTCAAGTCAAATGACATGAACCAAACCTATCTCTGGCATTGTCGCTTAGGTCATATAAATGGCAAGCGCTTATCCCAGCTCCATAAGGATGGTTTGCTGGACTCATTTGATTTTGAATCTTATGAGACGTGCGAGTCATGCCTACTAGGCAAGATGACCAAGACTCCCTTTAGTGGGCGCAGCGAAAGAGCGACTGATTTGATAGGACTTATACATAGTGATGTATGTGGCCCTTTCAATATCGCTGCTAGAGGCGGTTATAGGTACTTCATTACATTTACTGATGACTTCAGTAGATATGGTTATGTGTACTTAATGACACATAAGTCTGAATCCTTTAAAAAGTTCAAAGAATTCAAGAATGAAGTACAAAACCAGCTTGGCAAGAGTATTAAGATACTTCGATCAGATCGAGGTGGGGAATACCTTAGCCATGAGTTTCATGACTATCTAGCTAAGTGTGGGATTCTATCCCAACTCACTCCTCCTGGAACACCACAGTGGAATGGTGTATCCGAAAGAAGGAATCGTACCCTATTAGATATGGTACGGTCTATGATGAGTCACACATATCTTCCTACATTTCTTTGGGGCTATGCTCTAGACACGGCAGCTTTTATACTCAACCGAGTTCCATCCAAGGTCGTGATAAAGACACCATATAGGATATGGACTGGGAGAGATGCCTAGGTGTCTTTTATGAGGATTTGGGGTTGTGAGGCTTACGTTCGACGTCAAGTCTTAGACAAATTAGGACCCAAATCCGACAAGTGCTACTTTATTGGATATCCCAAGGAAACTAAGGGATATTACTTCTACATTCCCAGTCAGCACAAGGTAGTTGTGACAAAGACTGGGGTCTTTCTAGAAAGGGACTTTGTTTTTAGAAAGACTAGTGGGAGTGCGTTCGATCTTGAAGAAGTTCAAGATGCGGACCATAGCACTGAAGCCTCGATGAAAGTTGAACTGGAACCACAAAGTGTTATGGATGATGCTGTTCCACAAAGAGTTGAGGAACAACAACCAGTTCAAGTAGACATAACTCTTCGCAAGTCTGATAGGGTACATCATCAGCCTGAGATATACTTATTTCTCTTATCTGACCATGATGACGTTGTGCTCATAGAGGATGAGCCCACCTCCTATCAGGAAGCTATGATGAGAACAGATTCTGAGAAATGGCTAGAAGCCATGAGATCCGAGATGGAATCCATGTACACTAACCAAGTATGGACTTTGGTTGATCAACCTGAAGAGGTAAAACTCATAGGGTGTAAGTGGGTCTTTAAGAGAAAGACTGACATGGATGGACTTATCTATAAGGGTCGCTTGGTAGCTAAAGGTTTCAAGCAATGGTATTGACTATGATGAAACCTTTTCTCCAGTAGCAATGTTTAAGTCCATTCGGATCATGCTTGCTATTGCAGCATACCATGACTATGGGATGTGGCAGATGAATGTCAAAACTGTGTTTCTGAATGGAAACCTGCTCGAGGATGTGTACATGACATAACCTAAGGGTTTTGTAGATCCACAACATACTAGCAGAGTATGCAAGCTGCATAGGTCCATTTATAGACTAAAGCAAGCTTCTCAGAGCTGGAATCTTCGATTCGATGATGTAATCAAACAGTTTAGTTTCATCAAGAATGAAGATGAACCTTGTATCTACAAGAAGGTTATAGGGGGCATAGGTGTCTTCCTCATATTGTATGTAGATGACATACTATTCATTGGGAAAAACATCCCTTTACTGCAGTCTGTCAAGACTTGGCTAGGGACTTGTTTCTCAATGAAGGACTTAGGTGAAGCATCCCGCATTCTAGGCATACAGATCTATAGAGATAGATCTAAGAGGTTGCTTGGCCTAAGTCAGAGTACATATATTGACAAGGTACTCCTTCGGTTTGCCATGTAGAACTCCAAGAAGGGATTTCTGTCGATGTCACATAGTGTGAGTCTTTCGAAAACTCAAGGTCCCTCTTCTAGAGAGGAAAGAGACCGCATGGATCAGATCCCTTATGCCTTAGCCATAGGATCTATCATGTACGCCATGCTATGTACTCGTCCTGATGTCTCATGTGCTTTGAGCATGACAAGCAGATACCAGTCAGATCTATGTGAAAGTCACTGGATAGCGGTCAAGAATATTCTTAAGTACTTAAGAAGGACTAAAGAATATTTCTTGATATATGGAGGCGATAATGAGATAGCTGTAAAGGGTTACAGTGATGCCAGCTTCCAGACCAACCAGGACGATTATCGATCGTAGTCAGGGTTCGTGTTTTGCATAAATGGTGGTGCTGTGAGCTGGAAGAGTTCGAAGCAGGACACAGTAGCTGATTCCACAACAGATGTCGAGTATATTGCTGCATCAGAAGCAACAAAGGAGGCAGTTTGGATCCGCAAGTTCATCACTAAACTTGGGGTGGTTCCTAGCATTGCTGACCCTATTGAGCTCTATTGTGACAACAATGGAGCTATAGCACAGGCGAAGGAACCTCGCTCACACCAGCGGATCAAACACATACTACGGCGCTTCCATCTCATTCGAGAGATTATCGACAGAGGAAATGTGAAGATTTGCAGAGTACCCACAGAGGCTAACATCGCAGATCTCTTGACCAAGGCTTTGGCACAGAGAAAGCATGATGGTCACACTAGGTCATTGGGGCTTAGAGCCTACACTGATTGGCACTAGTGCTAGTGGGAGATTGTTAGTTAGAGCCCTAGAGCCAAGCATTTGATGATTATTGTATGGACTCATTCTATCATATTCTTGTATATATAAATAAAGACATTTGTTTTGGTTATTATACTTACTCATATTGGTGCCAAATAACTAAGTATAATAGCGTCCTTGAGTAGAGGGTTCTTACCTATATCAATCGGTTAGTTGAACCGATAGTGAGATGATATAGGGAACACTACTCTTAATCATTCCTAATCGAGTATTAACATTCAGGGACAATGTTAATGCGACGAGACTAGCATGTAGGTCAACTCGATGACTTGATCTCACAAGTCATGGATATGGAGATAGCAAGTTGACACATGGGTATGCATTAGAGAATGTATACTGAATGACCCACCATGAGAAAGTATCATGGATCGTTATATGAGTGTCATATACTTTCTCATGTGGCTATTAGTATGACTACTAGTCCTTGGACCTGAAGTCACCATGGATCCCTACATAAGGAGTTACGTACTTTAGCTTCGTCAAACGTCACCCATAATTTGGTGGACTATAAAGGCGATTACTAGGTATGTAACGAATTATGCAGAGGGATGTGAGTGATGTAGATGGGATCTATCCCTCCTATATGACGGGAGTGACATCGATATTCTTGATAGAGTGAGACCACTAAGTGCACGGTCATGCACAAATGAGTCAATATGAGATATTGAGCTCATTTGATCGAGTGAGTCTACTTGGAGTTCAAGATATAGATTGATTAGAGGATGACACGGTCTATGCCTCATATTGATCAATCTAGATGTCTAGGATAGAAGGACACTTGTCATATATTGTGAGGAGTCACAATTAGTAGTCACGAGGTGATGTTGGATCTCAACATTCTTATAACTTTGGTAGTAATGATGTGTTGCTAGATACCGCTCATTACTTATGCTTCTAAATGGGTTTAGGAGCATTGCCAACGTTATAAGAACCTATAGGGTCACACACAAAGGATAATTAGATAGAGATTATGTTCATATGATGAACCAAGAGGATTACATTCATGTGATGAATCAAATTGGATTAAGAGTAATCCTAATTGAACTAATTGAGTTGGACTCAATTTAATTCATGTGTTCAATGAGTCTTATTTAGATTATGACTCATTGAATCTATTTAATTAAATGAATTAGATCCATTATATTAAATTGGCTTGAATCAAATGGTTGGATTTGATCAACCATAGGAGTTATAATGTCAAGTTTGACTTGACTTGAGAGGAAGAGGAAGAGTCAAGTTTGACTTGACTATTTGCCACCTCATTTGTGAGTTGGCATTAAGTGGCCAATAATGGTGTTACACATCATCATGTTTAGCACATGTGTGTGCTACCTCATGGAGGTTACAAATCTCCTCTTTAATGGCCACATTAAATGAGAATGGAGGTTACAACTCCAATAATGGCCGGCCACTTATGGTTGAATGAATAGGTTAATTTTTCATTCAAGTCAATTCATTCCTCCTCCTTCCTCTCTTCTTGCTCTCCCTCTTCTCCTCCTTGGCCGAACCATCTAAGGTGCTAGCACACCGTTGTTTGGTCTTCTCCACCTAGTTTGTTCGTGTGGATACTTCTAGAGGATCGTACACTTGACGATCTCGAGATCCGGCGAATCGTTGGACGAGCGGGATTGCGAAGGGCATCGCATCGAGGGTAAATTCCTTCTCTTTGTAGATCTAGTTTAGAACTAGCATAAGAAACTCATACTCGTAATGTTTTTTGAAAATTTTACTTCGCACGGATCCGGTGGCATGGGAATCGGGGTTTCCGCAACGCGAAAAAGGGTGTTTTTGTGACCCAAAAATCCCAACAGAATGTTTGAGCCGACCATTTGATGACGTTGTTCTTCTTGGCGATTAGTCCGTTGAAGAGCGTCCTTGCTCTGATACCAATTGTTGGAGGATCGGTGGCCGGCTTGAAGGGGGTTGGATAGCTAGGCCACCCCCAAATCGATTTCTTCTTTACAAAAGGTTAATGCGTAGTGGAAATACCAAAACTAAATCAATTAGAAACAAATAAGAATACAAACGCTAACATGCTCGATGTAATGTGGTTCGGAGATGATGCTCCTACTCCACTACGTGTCCTTGAGGTGGACGAGTCCTTGATCCTTCGGTGGATCAGTCCCCGGCAATCTCCGGCTAGAGATTCTCCTTCTCGGTGGAGCAAACCTCTCACAAGATGATCTCTTCCTCTTTACAAGATGGAGTTTAGATTGGGAGGAAGAGAATTGAACTTGGAAGCTTTGGGCAAGACTAAGAAGGTTTACAATTAGCACCAGTAACCCTCTTCAAGCCCCAAAGCGTTCATTAAATAAGAGGGGAGAGTTGATCACAAATCAACTCAAACCCCGACACCAGTCGACTGGTCCAAGCACCAGTCGATAGTGTGCCGTTGGACCCAGCCAACGGCTCTCTGCAGAAAGTCAAATTCTACCAACGGCTATGTACCAGTCGACTGGTCTCAAGACCAGTCGACTGGTCCCCATAGCCGACAAGCACAGAATGCTTCTGTACATTCTGTGAAGCTGGATCAGTCGACTGGTCCTAGTACATTCACTCCTCTCATCCTTTCCGGAGTTGCCTTTGAAGTCCTCTTCCTCGGCCTTCGTCCCTCAGATGCACCCGAGCCCGCGGCTCCTCTCCGTGCCATCCTTCACGCTGCCTTGAAGTCCACTTCCCTCGGCTCCACTCCATTGCTCCTCGTCCAGCGGTCCCTCGGATGTCTTCCACACCATCCTTCACCGACTCAACGATCCGAGCCCTTGGATGAGCTTCCCACACCTGGCCGCACCAAGTTTCTCATGTGTTTCACCAAGTCCTGCAAGACTCAAACACATATCAAATACATATGAAAGTCTAACTTAAACTCTTTGACACACACATCAAAACCTAGGTCGATTGTACCAACAATATATGGCAACTCTGTGCCCATCTGGAGTAAACCTACACAAAATAATATTAAGTTATGAGAAATATATTATAACTAAAGTTATATATAAACTTGAATTATTAATAATACAAAATACTTACGAATCCCCGACAACGGTAAGGACCTTGTAGCCACGGGGTGCCACAGGCTGCTGCTCTGCCATGATGATATCTGCAAAATAACATTGCAACACATCATAATAAGGTCTAAAAACCTGATAATATAAATACAAAACAATATGGAAACATTACTTATCGACGGAAATAATAATGCTAATATTTAATCATCATTAACATCTAACTAATCAACATTAACAGTTTCTATGTCCTCATTACTAGATAGCTTAGTTCAACTTCATCCTCACTATTGGACATCTCCCCATCATCTATCTCTTCGCAAATGTCATTAGCATCTATAAGTAATTGAGAAGTAGATTGGTGTTGTAAATCAACTAAATGTCTCTCCACTTCATCATTCTGAAATGCATCATGGTTTTGAGCAGTGATTGTATTCGGCATCTCTATAGTCGAGCGAGGCTTGATTCGACAAACAAACAATCATTCACTAGATCTTCTTCTCTTCGTAGGGTATTCAAGATAGAAAACTTGACCCGCTTGTATTCCGAAAATAAAAGGCTCAAACTTATTGAATCTTTTATTTGCATTAACCTCAACTAAATTATAATTTGGATGAATTCTAGTACCTATTTTTGGGGTCGGGTCATACCATGAACATTTGAACAACACACACCTCTTTATTAGTAATGCAGGATATTCAATCTCTATAATTTCGTCAAGTCTACCATAGTAATCAAACTCAGTGTTATTGTTATCCATAGATCCTTTAACGCAAACACCAGAATTATAAGTTAATCTCCGTGAATCTCATTGTGCCACGTGGAATTTAAGGTCATTAATATAGTAACCAGAATACACCTTTATTTTACGAAGGGGTTCACATGCAATATTCATTATTCTATCATCTTGCACATTTGTTATTCTACGGTCTTTCACCTATAAAAATAAGTAACATATATCTTAGGGCACTTCTTAATAAACATGAACTCAAAAATTTCACAAATTTTCTAACTTACATATATTTGAAACCACAATGCAATTCGGTCTCTAACTTTGTAGCTACCTCACTTGCACCAATTGATGGGTTTTGTAGATATAATTGTTGTTCGTACAAGTTGAGAAAAAAAAAATAATTATATTAAAATTTGGATGTCAAGTAAAATAATTAAACAGAGGATAAATGTTTGATTTAAGAAGTTTAATTACTTTATGTATGGTGTGACATCTTCACAATTTAAGAGTATATATGTTCTTGTAGCATGGTATTCTTCTTCGGTTAACCATCTAGAAAAAGATGCACCCATTAACTTACTAGGAAACTTAAAAATAGAAAGCATCGATGGATCTATCGGCTGATAAGCATCATCAGAATTTCTAAGACACTTGCAATGTCTTGTTTGCACACTATCAGCAAAATAATATGAGCAGAAAGAAAATGCTTCTTTAACTAGATGAGCATTGTATATTGACCCTTCAACTCTTGCTTTGTTACGAACATTATTTTTTAATTTTCTCAAAAATCGTTCGAATGGATACATCCATCTGTACTGTACAGAACCTGTTATTTGTGCCTCGTATGGTAAATGTATTAGTAGATGTTCCATTGAATCAAAAAAACTTGGTGGAAATATGTGCTCCAATTTACATAATATGAGAGAAATGTCTGTTTCTAGCCAAAGCATATCATCCATCGTAATACACCTTGTTGTCAAATCTCTGAAAAATAGACTCAATTCAGTGAGTGCTTGCCAAACATATTGAGAAAGTAAGTCATGGAAAGCTACTGGAATAAGTCTTTGCATAAATACATGGCAATCATGACTTTTCATTCCAAACATCTTTAATCTATTCATATCCACGCATCAAGCTATATTTGAGGCATAACCATTTGGAAATTTGATTTCTTTTAACCAATTACATAAAGCTTACTTGCCATCTTTGTCCAACGTATAACAAACCTTTAGAAATCTATTAGTTATTTCATTTTGATGCAACTTTGGTCTATTGACTAGTTCTTTTAATTCCTCATGTGATTTTGTAGTGTCTTTAGTTCTTCCAGGCACATTCATCACAGTGTTAAAGATATTATCGAAGAAATTTTTCTCAATATGCATAACATCTAAATTATGTTGAATAAGCAGATACTTCTAATACGATAACACCCAAAAAATACTCCTTTCCTTCCAACCACACTTGCACATCCTAACAATATATTTATTTATCTTATCATAACCAGATTGAGATACTGGTAGAAATCTATAACTATCAATTTGCTCAATGATTTGTTCACCTGAAGCATGGAGTGGAGGGGGTTTTCTGACTACAATATTTTTTAGGAAATTTTTCTTATTTCGCCTAAGAGAGTGATCAAGTGGTAAAAATTTACGGTGATTATCAATCCAAGACACCTTCCTACTATAAGATAATGAAAATGCAACAGAATCAGTCATGCAGTGTGGACATGCTAATTTACCAGCCGTGCTCCAACCCGACAACATCGAGTATGCTGAAAAATCACTGATCGTTCATAATAATGCAGCATGCAATCTAAAATTAGTTTTACTTGCAACATCATAAATCACCGACCCTATATTCCATAATTCATTTAACTCGGTAATCAGAGGTTGTAAGAAAACATCTATCTTCTCTTTGGGATTGGTTGGACCAGGAATAAGTACTGTAAGGAATATAAATTTATCTTTCATACACATCAATGGAGGTAAATTATACAGTGTCAATATAACCGGCCAAGATGAATATTATTGCCCTGACTGTCCAAATAGCTGAAATTCATCTGCAGAAAGTCTCAATCTCACATTACGTGGTTCCATTGCAAAAGAAGGAAATACAGCATCTAGATGTTTCCATGCAGGTGAATCAGAAGGATGACACATTATACCTCCATCGTGCTCATGCTCATGAAGCCACGTCATATGGCAAGCTGTAGCAGCAGATGCATACAAACGTTGAAGCCTAGCAGTTAACGGAAAATGATACATCACTTTCCAAGCCATTTTTTTCTTCTTCTGCCCTGGTATGCGAGTACCATGCTTATAACAAGGGTGTGTACAGATTTTGCATTCACGCAGATCATTGTCTTCATTCCAAAATATCATGCAGTTATTTATACAACAATCAATCTTCTCTATAGGAAAACTTAAACCTCTGACCAATTTTTTTGTACTATAAAAAGTATCCGTCATTATATTATCGGCGGGAAGCAATTTTGACATTAACTGACAAATGTCATCGTAACATCTTTCTGAAAAATGATGTTCTGCTTTCATATTTAATAACCTTGTAATAGCTGATAATTGAGAATGACCAGAGGGAATGTCTTTCCACACTTCTCTTTCACTAGCCTTTAACATTTCATATAGTTGCTGATATTCAAGTGTTGGTGTTTCATCTATATTGGAATAATCAACTATAGCATTCATCGCATCATGAACCATTGATTGCATTGCAATATCAATATTAGTTGGTGCTTCAAGAGCGGTAACAGTTGTCCCAGATGATGAACCACCAGAAGGTCCAATTGGTTTATATAAATAAGGCTCTCCATGACAGTACCAATTGTGGTAATTTGGCACAAAACTATTTCTACATATATGCATTTTTACAATATCCTCATCATGGAATGCTCTATTTTGACATTTTTTTTTATTATTGCATGGAACTGTAACTCAGAACCATTCATACATTCAGGGTGACTTTTAGCAAAGTTCACAAACAGTTCAACTTTAGCAATAAAATCATCGCTGATAAATCCTTTTTTCTAATCGATTGTGTATCCAAGCTTTGTTCATAGACATTTTCACCTAAAACTAATATATTGAGAACCAGAAATTAACATAGATTAACATACTAACACAAAACAAACAAATAGACTATATTATGTTATAGATTAACATACTAACATAACATATTTCTAAATTGAACCATGTTAAATAACATACAGTATAATTTAGTAAATTTTACCTGAAGATGTGTAGGTCAACCGGAGAAGAGCAGCAAATGCTACCTGTTTACAAAATAAAAATAATTTAGCTAAAAAATTATGACAATAAATGACAAGTTGCTCATGGCAATAAGGACAACCTGCTGACGGGTGGCACGGCTGGATCAGACCGGCAACAGACGGGCAAAGCCGCCAGTAGCCAGCTGCCCGCAGGGACAGCAGCCAGCTAGTGGTCGGCACAGCCACCAGCAACCAGCTGCTGGCTAGCACAGTCGCCAGCAGCCAGCTAGCGGTCGACCACGGCCGGCACAGCCGCAAGAAGCCAGCTGGCGGCCAACAACTCCGGCACAGCCGCTGGCGAGCATAGGCGGATGCTGGCACAGCCGCTGCCGATCGTAGACGCTCGCAGTCGGCCGCAAGCTACTACCGCCGGCTGCCGCTTGTGGGTACAGGCCGGCGGTAACTATCGACTGCTAGAAAACAAAGAAAAAAATTCAGAAAGAAGGAAAACTCAAACCTGCGATTGGGATCGGGGAAAACAGAGAAGAGCCGACCGCGCGCGTGAGGGAACGAGCAAAGGGGTAGGGTTTTTTTTAGGGAGCATTATCGACGGAATTAAAATTCCGTCGATAAACCATAATCTTACCGACGGAATCAATAATTCTGTCTGTAAAATCCTTGATTTACCGATGAAAATTTCTCTTCCGTCGGTACAATTAGGGTTTACTGACGGAATTAATGATTCCATCGGTAAAATTAATGTTTACCGATGGAATTTTAATTCTGTCGGTAAAATTGCTTTTTTTTAGTGTCGGATAGTGTATCATGCATTTCATTTCATCTCGTCAGCTACTCCACCTCCGCGTTCCCCATCACAACTTGGGCACTATCCTCCCCACCTGCATTACTTTTATTATGAGTTCACAACCCAGCAAGTATATTTCCCAAATAGATACAATACAGGAGTGGAAAAACAAAGTCTACATTCGGCATAAATAAACATAGGTCATTTCCACCTCGAGAAAACTTAACTATAACCATAGTCCATGTATATAAGAAAATAGAAAGTACTGTTAACTGAAATATGGTACTTCATGTACGTAGGAAAAAAAGAAACTCCAATATACCAACTAAGAGTAAACATGGAACAATTGTGGCAACCTTATTTGTATTTATTGAGTCCATATTTTCAATCCTTATTCATGTCCCATTGTGAGGTATCTCTTTGGAAAAAGGAAACATCTAACCATAACCATTCTACATATCCTCATCATTCATATTTAGAAGGGTCCTCCTCAAAAGTCATCTCAAGGCACCCATCTCGTATTGTCACCACTCGTGTCCATGTTCGTTTAGTTAGTTATATAGAGAAACTCTATTTAATCATGTCTAAACACACAAGTAATCATGCAACATTCTTCTAGTAACATTCATAAGGTGATTTGCTTGGTATCACTTAATAGTGTTGGTGTAATCGACCTCCAAGATTTTAATGTCAGACAAATATGTTTAAGTATGGAACTTGATCAAGGGAAGTCCTAGTTATAGGCTAGGCAAGGGGAAAAATCTTGGTATATCGTGGAAGCCAGGTGGATAGGTCTGGAGGACTTGATCCCTGGGTAGCCGAATACTGAGTCTTGGTGAATGAAGCCAAGTGGAGAAAATCCAAGGGGGTGGTAACCTTTGGTCCTGGTGAGTGAAGCAAGGTTGAGAAAACCCTAGGGGGTGGTAACCTTAGGTCCTGGTGATTGAAGCTAGGTTGAGAAAACCCTAGGGGGTGGTAACCTTAGGTAACGAGAAGTCTTGGAGGAGTGAACTCCAAGCAAGGTTGTTCGGATAGTTTTCGGTCGACCGCGTGCGGTCGACCATACCAGCGGATCTCGGTAAATCTAGGTTTAGGTTTATCATTATATTCTGTATTACTATTATTGCTGTTGGCTAATGTAGTATTGCACGAAAAGTCTTAGTGGATCGGGCGATCAAACACTAAGCAGGAAAAGTCCAAACATGTCTGGAGGACCATGTTTGGCAGATAAGTTGAGATAAATAACTGGAGGAGCGATAGTGAGGTCGAGTTCCTGAAAGGAACAACCTAAGGTCGCTGATCCAACTGAAGAAACCGGGAAGGTTTCCAAGTTGAGATCAAGACAGTTCTACTATCTTTCTTATTACTCTTTCTTTATAATTAGAATAGCATTCAGATTAGATCAGAACAGATCAGAGTCCGATCAAAGCTTAATCGGTCGACCGAACCTGAGGACCGGTCGACCGATCCATGGTGACTCAGCACTGGCCAGCTCATTAGCACCGATCAGTAGGAAAAGGAAAAAGACTGATCGGTCGACCGAACCGGAGGACCGGTCGACCGATCCAATCAACATTAAAGCTGCATTAATTGAAGATCTCAGCAGATTGCAACGAACAAGGAAAAAGCTTGTTCGGTCAACCGAAAAATGGGTTCGGTCGACCAAACCATTCATGAGCATTTACTGCAAAAGATCGAGCCAGCTTCATATTCCAGCCAGGAAGGAAGGGAGCGGGTTCGGTCGACCGAACAGAGGGATCGGTCGACCGAACCTCCAGTACACCTATAAAAAGTGCTCGAAGTCAGAAGCTCAATAGAACAATTCTGATTATCAAAAAGGTTCTTTTCTGCCTGTTGCTCATGTTTCAAGCCTTCATCAAGCTAAGCAAGCTACTTCGTTCAAAAGCACCGACCGCGCCTCAACCTTTTTTTATTACTGTCGGTACATTTCTTATTGCACTTAATTTCATATAAAATAGTAGGATTGTTACTATCTTATATTCTTGTAACTGTACGATCTGCTTCTTTCCGAAGGATTTCGGAAAGAAGAGTTATAGTGATTTACCCATTGGTGCGGTCAAGGACCGCGGGCCTTCGAGTTGGAGTCGAGCTAGGCTCCGAACGAAGTAAACAGACTTGTCTATTCTTTTCTGCTGTGCACGACTGTGTTTTTAAAAGATAAAGAAAAGTTTTAAAGCGCGATATTCACCCCCCCTCCTCTATCGCACGTTTTTGATCGATCAATCGGTATCAGAGCCTCGTTAGCTCTGAAATTACTTAACCATTTTTCAAAGCACTTTTAAAACTTTTCTTTCATTTATTTATTTTTTGAATTTTCTTTCATTCTCTTTTTCCCACACTACTAATCCCAAGATGAAAGTCTTGGAAATATTTTTTCCTTTAATTCTTTGATTGCAAGAAAGTCAATGTCATATCAAGAAGGGCAAAGTATCTACGACCCTCCACCGTATGATCAAGTCTACTTCAATTCCTAGAGGCAAATGATAGAATGCTTTGTTGGAAGTAACAATTTCGACAACTGGATCGCACTAAGACAACCTTCTCGAAACTCAGAATCGAACACAAAGGTAATGAATATGTTAATAGATATTTTGCCTAATGAAGTATTGTGTCAATTAGAAGGTTACAAGAGCGCATTCGAGATGTGGACCAAATTGATCAAGCTTCACGAGACTCTGTCGAGGCTAGAAGATCAAGATGAAAGTGAGTTCGAATCTGAGTCCGAATCCGCAGAGCTATCCTTAGAGCCAGATCTAGAAGAACAAGACCAAATCAACTTCATCGCACTAGTGGCTGAGGAGGAGGTTATTGGATCCGAACTCGAGTCAGAACAAGTGTCCAAACCTGAACCTAAGCCCAACTAAATGTTCGAGCCTTAATCCGAAGTGGCAATGGTCAAGGGGGAGAATCCTAGTAAGGATTCAGAAGGTAATATTGTAAATTCAAAATTTAAAGAACACATAACATGTTTTAATTGCAGGGAAAAAGGACACTATAAAAATAAATGTCTGATGAATCGATCTGCACAACCGGAGGCAAAGGAGGAACCGATGCCTAGAGTCCAGAAAAGGAAGGACCACATCGAATGTTTCAAGTACAAAAAGATGGGACACTACAAATCTCAATGCCCGGAGAGAAGATCCAAAGATTCAGGGGGAGCTAGTATGGTAAATAAATTTAAATTATATGAAAATTTGCATGCTTTAGATCCTTCTTGTTTGAATTGTAATATGAAATTAAAAATGCATGAAAATCCTACATTAACATTACTTAACAGAAATAATAAAAACTTAATTAATTCAAATATAACTATAATTGACCAAATCAACCCAAACCTTAATCAAAACTCAGATATAGTATTCAAGATAATTTGAATCAAAATAATAATTATCTAAAATTAACTAACAATAAACAGAACTTAACCAAAAATTTAGAAAATAAAAATAAGATACAAAACTATAAATTAAATACAAAATCAAATTTTAGAAAACTAGAAAAACAAAATAATGTTTTGAAAAATAAAATTGATAAATTAGAAAATATTATTAATAATTTTATCAACTCACAAAATCTAAATTTAAGTTATAAATCAAAATCAAATCTGAAACAAAACTTTCATAAATTTAATTATAATTATGTACCCTTTAATTATGAAACTAATCAATATTGATAATAATAATAATAATAACAATAAAACAACAACAATAATAAATAACAATAACAATAATAAATAATAATATAATAACAATAATAATAAATATTAATATAAAAACAATAATAATAAATAATATAATAATAATAATAATAATAAATAATATAAAAACAATAATAATAAATAATAATATAATAATAATAATAAATAATAATAATATAATAACAATAAAATAAAACAACTATAACAAAGTAATAATAAACAATATTAAACAATAATAAATAAAAACAATGATAATGACTTGTTTGAATTGTTATGATCATGCATACTTATCTGTTAAATACTATGTCATGCATCTTCTCTTTATGCTGTTAGAACGGTTAGTTATAGAAGGTTTACCAAACCTACAACATAGCATCGGAATAGATTGGGATAATAGTACGTCAAGGAAACTTTGTCGAAGGCATATCTAGGCTGAATATGGAATTCTACCTGGTGCACTAGACTTAGTGGATCTGACCGAAGCTACCCCAATCAAACATGGGCTAGTTAGACCAAAATTTAGTATTAAGTTTTTTGGACGGGAACAGTTTGGAAAGTCTTCAGCAAGTGGTCCACCGTTGATACACAAGAAGGTCATATTCCTCGCCACTGAACTAAAAGCTTATCCTTAGAAAGCCTGCTTGATTAACCCAAAGCTAAGTTTGAATCTAACATCGGTTCAATAACCTTTTTCAAAAATTCAAACTTAAATAATTTCAAACATAATTAAATTAATAAAATAATTTCAAACTTAACTAAATAATTTTAAAATTAATCAAAATTATTTTAAATTAAAAAAAACTTAATTATTTTTAAAGTTAATTAAAAACTTAAAATTAATCAAAATTATTTTAAAACTTAATTAAAATTATTTTAAAACTTAATTAAAATTATTTTGAAACTTAACTAAAATTATTTTAAAACTTAAGTAAAATAGTTTTAAAATAATTTATTAATTAATTCTATTAAAATTATTTTAGAAACTTAATAAACTAAATTAATTAATTAACCCTAATCATTAACTAGTTTAACTTAATTAACTTAATACACTTAATTAATTCTTAATCTCAACTTGAAATCTTAAATCAACGAATAAAGTAATTTAACATTAAACAAAATTAAAATTTCAAAACTAATTCTAAAATCTTTCCCTAATTAATTCCTAAGAAACTAATTAAATTCATAGTCAATTAATCTATAACTATTAATTATGACATTTATAATCAATCTTATTTAAAATAAGTAATAATTAATTATAAATCAACTATTTAATCCTTAATTAATTAAAAATAAATAATCATATTAAATTAAACTAAATTGAAACTAACTTTTAAATTAAGTTTAAATTAATCAATAATCAAACAAATCAACCTATAATCAAAATATTTTTAAAAAAAAATAAAAAAAAAACAAATTCTTAACTAAGTCAACTTAAGTAATCCTTTATTAATTAGCTAATTATCTTTACCAAATAATTTTACAATTCCTAAACTAAACGTTACCAAAACTTAATTACTAATCCATTTTAACCTAAAATTAATTTAATCAAAGTTCAACTATAACTAAATTTTAACTTAATTACAACGAAACTCACAATCAATAAAGTCATCTCACACAATTATAGGATTATCATATTTGAAAATTTGGAATGGGTGAGATGCTAAGAAAATTAAAATTAATTTTTTTAAAAAAAAATGTTTTTGGAAACTTATAATTCTATTTTCTAATGAAATATTTTTCAAATCTTGATTGATGATTGATTGAGTGTATTATATATATAAATTATTGTTATTCACCGGCTAAGTCTTTAGAACCTTAAGTCAATCGTAACCCTTATGTAACGACCACCCTTCTTACTATACTATACTACTCTCTAAGGATGACCGTTACTTAACTACTAACTCTACTTAACCGGTATGATCGAAACCACGAGGAGTCCTTACCGAAAAATTTCGACAAAACCTCCCCTGTACCGGTGACCATAATCATCAATACATGCAAAATAAACCATCAGCTACATGCGGCTGGTATATATACTTCACAACCACGCAGTAATAAGACACAACAACTTTAAAAAAAACTATTCTAGCAATAGCAAATGAATAAATCTCCAACAGTGGGAAACAACCAAACTAACAATGCGGAATAGACTCAATTAGCAACATAAGAAAAAAGAAACAACTCTTTAACAATCTCAACTTCTCTAATAACATTAAAGAAGGACTTTAAATAACTTCTTAGCCAAGTCCTGAGGCTTCCATAGTTCAACATCACACACCATCCCCATCATCTTGTCGCCTTCTTCCTTATACTTTAACTTTTCCTTTATCTGCAGTAGGAGGAATGCAAACTATAAGCCAATGCTTAGTAAGCACTATCTAACTCACAAAACTCGAAAGAGCATATAATATGAAGAATGCTAAAACTGAAATGCTAAAGAGAAAAGCTACTCATGCTCAACTAATAGCAAAACTCTGAAAATAATCTGCATACTCATGATACACAAGAATAAAGCTGCATGCTGAAAGGTAAAGCTAATCATGCTCACTAAACTAATCAGGCTGAAATGCTAAACATGTAAAGCTACTTATGCTCCTCTAATAGCAAAGGAATCAAACATACTGAAATGCTAAACATGTAAAGCTACTCATGCTCTTCTAATAGCAAATAACAGTAAGCTAATCTAAATAATATGCTAGCACAAAAGAAAGCTAAACTTAATGATTTTAAAACAAAGTGAAACTTATTTCATTTGTTCTAAACTTATTCTTTTATCTCACTTATTTAAAACTTATTCTTTTATACTTTTATACTTATGTGAAACTTATTTTACTTGTTCAAAAGCTTATACTTATAATACTTCAAAATAGTAATCAACTTCTCTTGGGCCCAGGCTTAGTACCATCTTATGCGCGTTCCCAAATAGGTTGGGGTAGCGAGCCACAAATCCTAAAAGAGCAGACCTCGGTCTACCAGGGCCAAGACCTCGGAATTGGACACCTGGATTTGTTTAACGACAACCTCGGAAGTCGGGTACTAGCCTCTTCAAAGTAAAATATCTTATTATCTTAATTACTTCTTCTTTAAATGCCTTGGCATTTTAATAAGCACCTTGTGTGCCAAAATCCCTAAAGTCTTGACTTTGGGATCTACTTAAGGCCTTGGCCTTTTTCTTTCTTTTCTTTATCTTTCTTATACTTTTCTTAAACCCAAAATACTGTTAGGGTATTTTTCCATATGCATCTATAAGTGAAATCAACAAGGTAACACACAATCATGTATATTTAAGGGAAATCTAAAGCCTTGTACTACAATGCCTTCCATAAACTATCTGTTAGCAAATCTGTACTATTAAAGAAACTAAATACTTAAAGAAAATCTGCACCACGAAGGGATCTAATCTGCACTAAAATTCTCACATGGCAATTATAAACCTAAAATTTCAGATTCTTGTAACCGGCTGAGACCAAATGGAATCCCTGATATTGGCACATCCAAGTACTTTAAGTTTGAACATCAATTAGTACTTCAAGTTTGAACATCAATTATGCCATTAAACTTATAGTCAAAAAGGAATTCTCAGTATAAGATCTATATTGATCAACATATAAATCTCTTTTCTCATCTTCTTTATGAGACTCACAATAGAAAGCTTCAAAAACAACACTCCTTGAACAAACCTTCATATAAACTGAGATGCTACTTATACAAGCTATATACATGCCATTTCTGTTGCATATACCTATACATGCCATTTCTTAAGAATCTAAATTGAGATGCTAAATATCTAAACTGAGATGCTCCATATAAAACCATTTCTTAAGAATCTAAACTGAGATACAGAATTAAAACAAAGGAAACTAAATCCAGCTTGAAACCGGATAGATCATCTATTCTGTACACATGTTCCGGAAACAAGGGGAAAAATAGCAGGAACAATCTAAAACTGATTTAAATTTGGCACCAATCTACATATAAGCAAACTCTAGGTTTCTTTTAAAATACCAACAACAGAAACTCCTTTCCCCTTGGCTGCCTTTTCCCATGCAAAACATACAAACCGTCCCCTGCCTATTGTAGACACAAAAGGATACTAGAAGCTTAAAGAAAAATCTACACTGTTCCAATTGTTGTTCACGCCTACTACAACGCAAGGAAACTAGAAGGCAAGGAAACTAGAAGCTAAATGAGAAATCCAACTATTTGCCTGGAATAAAAAGGCAGTTTGTGTTTTGTATAGCAGCAAAGAAAACGAAAGGAAAATAAAAGCATCAAATCTGAATTCTGCTGCAACCACAAGCTAAACAAGCAAACAAACAAACCCTAACTCAACTTCCTGCAAGAACTCATGGTAGGGACCAAAAGAAATGGATGTCATGCTAAACAAAACTCTACAGCATAAATCCCAATTCTGTAGAAATCTAAACCATATACCTAACTAACCAACTAAAATCTGAAGCCAACAGAGGTAAATTCCTCCCGGAACTACGGCACAGCCAGTGACTAAAAGGAACTAAATGTTCCTCACACTTATTAATATTTTTTTTTCCATGTTCATCCTTTCAACCTCACGGCAGAAAACATTAAACTTATCCCTTCTCACGGCAAACCCAAAAACAAAGAAAGCACCAAATTAAATTCGGAAACAAGAAGAGGAACAAGGAATAAACCTCGGAGCTATCCCACTGCAGGTGAGTAGCAACTTACCTTTGCGTTCTTGCACTCACAGCCGGGAAGAAGGCAGCTAGGGCTTCGGGAAGACTCGAGCTCTTGACCTCTCCTCGCGCCCACAGACTCTCCTCGACGAGAGGTTCACCCCCGCGTGAAGAATCCCTCGGAGAACACTCCCGCCGGCCGCCGGAGCCGTGCCCTAGCTCGACTTCGTTTGGTTCTCGCTCGGGCAGAAACGACGCACGAAGAAGGGAAGAGGGGAGAAGGTTTCGGCATAAAACCTAAGTTTCCCCTTTTTTATAACTCGGTATTCTATCAACTATCACCATATAAATATATTTATCCATATTCATTTATGAAATATTTGTGGAACAGTTGACTAGCTGTATTTTGACCGGGTCAAGGGTCGTTAGTTCGAATCTTGACTTGGATATTTTTTTACCAAAATTTTCTTCGTTTAGTAAAAATACCAAACAACCTCCAAAAATTACATAAAAATACTCTAAAAATTTCTAAAAATCCCTAGAATATTTCTATAGCATTTTTGATTATTTTAAAATTACTTTTAGGACTCTAATTGAGGAAATTTGGGTTATTACACCTTAGACACACATAGAAAAGTCTTCCTTGTGGGTAACAAAGATATCTAAAAATAGTGTCTGGTTAAGGGGGAGAGACTTGATTGAAGGACATATGTTTTATTATTCAAAATCATGTTTTTGAAAACATATTTTGAAAAATGTTTCAAAACACTCTTTGAAAAATACTTGATAATACTTCTTTACAAATATTTTTTGAAATTATCTTTAAAATCTCTTAATCAAATACTTTTTGAAAATTACTTTTACAAACTTATTTAAAGAATTCAGGTTTTGACATTAACTTAAAAATATTTTTGAAAAATTGCTTACAAAACTCAAAATACTATCTTTTAAACATAGCTCAAGCATTAACTTTTCAAAATCATATTATTATTTTTGTAAAAACATCTTAAGTCTTGAACATTTAAAAAAAAATAGCTTGAAAATATTTTTGAAAAATTGCTTACAAAAGTTTAACTCAAAATCATATTCTTCAAACTCATAGTTTTTGAAAACTTTTTGAAAAATCATAGTTTAAAAAATAGTTCCTTGAAAATAAAATTTTTTAGAGAATTCCTTGAAAATTACTTGAAAATCTTTTGAACCCAACTTTGAAATAATCTTTGAAAGCTTGAAAAAACTTTTTTCAAATATTTTTGAAAATATTCTTGAAAGCCCTTACTTAGTGCATTCTTCAAAAATATATGAATCGTGGACTGATGCTTTTTCAAAATATCTATGAATCATTTTATTTAAAATCCAAATATACATCTTATTTTTTAAAAAAGGGTAAGGGAATATCTTAGGAATATCTTGAAATTATTTAAAAGTATTCCATCATTGTTGGTGCAAAACTTAGGAATCCTTAGCACTTAAAGTCATTTATAAAGGGTTCTTTTTGTTGTATGACAAAAGGGGGAGAAGAAGGGTTTAAGTTAGAAATCTAAATCTTTTTGAATTGACCTAACTTAAATATATTTGTCAAACATAAAAAAGGGGGAGATTGTTGGTGCAATCAACCTCCAAGGTTTTAATGTCAAATAAATATGTTTAAGTATGCTTAAGTATGCTTAAGTATGGAACTTGATCAAGGGAAATCCTAGTTATAGGCTAGGCAAGGGGAAAAATCTTGGTATATCGTGGAAGCCAGGTGGATAGGTCTGGAGGACATGATCCCTGGGTAGCCAAATACTGAGTCTTGGTGAATGAAACCAAGTGGAGAAAATCCTAGGGGGGTAGTAACCTTAGGTCCTGGTGAGTGAAGCCAGGTTGAGAAAACCCTAGGGGGTGGTAACTGTTGGATCGTGATGTTTCGATAGAGGGGTGGTGAATATCGATTATGAAAAAATCTTACAAAAAGAGTTAAGCATAGCGGAAAAAGTAAGCAATGCTACCACAGACCAATTTTACTTGGTTCGGAGCCTGTGTCGACTCCTACTCCAAGGCCCGCACTCGTTGAGTGCTTTCGGTGGGCAATCACTAGCAGTTCAAAAATTATTACAAACTAAGTGCTGAAATGCTAATGAAACTAAAAGCAATACCGACAAAGGAATAAATCGAAAAGGAAAAAGTGTGTTGTCGGAGCTTCGTCAGCGTCGCAGGAGCGCAGAGTAGCAGAGCAAGCAGTAGAAGATCTTCTTGTCAGTTGTTGTTCTTAGGCTCCACCTCTAACCCTCCTTTTATATGAGGCTCGAGGCACCCGCTTGGACTTCGTGCTAGACATCCGGTCAGCCTGTCGACCTGTCTGAACTTAGCCTGTACACTCGATCAGAGTGTTAGATAACGACAAATCTAACTTAACCTGATTTGTCATTCATCAAAACCTGAGTTAGATCATTAGTGCTAACCGCACCAACAATCTCCCCCTTTTTGATGGAATGACAACCTGGTTAAGTTAGTGAAAATATATGCAAAAATCAAGCATGATTTTTGAGGTTAAGGTTTTAAGTTAGTTTTTCAAATTTGCATTTAGTTGCTCTAACTTAACGACCTATCCCTCCCCCTTTGGCATTAATCAAATAAGGACATAAGCAAGTAACCAATAGAGGATTCAAGCAGAATAAAAGTTGTAAGAAAAATGTCAAGCTAATTTGGGGGAGTTTTTAAATTTCACTATATAGTAACATAACTAAGTTTTTTGAAAAGTAGCTAATTGTAGCAAATTAACTCAGTAATGAGTTACAACATTTTGAGATAATTTTTGCAAAATTAATTTTCAAAATGAATTTGCAAACTTAGAAAGAATTTTTTCAATCAGAAATTTGAAAAGCTAATTTTCAAGTATAAGTGTATAAGTTTCAAATTTTAAGATCAAGTTTTAAATTTTCAAAGTAAGTTTCAACTTTGAAACATTTTTCAAACATAAGTTTTCAAAATCAAAATTTCAAGGCTAAGTTTTCAAAACTAGATTTATCAAAAAAAATTTCAAACATAAATTTTAATTTTGAAACACTTTTCAAACATGAAAAATCAAAAATTTCAAAGCTGAGTTTTAACAAATATTTACTTTTCAAAACTGATTAAAACTAAGTTTGCAAAAGATTCAATTTTCAAAATCTTAGTTTATAAAATCTAATTGAAGAAGTTAGTTTTATGAAAGCTAGTTTTCAAAAATAGGTTTAAAAAGAATTTTAATAAGGCAATTTTCAAAAACTGATTTCAAAATATTTTTAGTAAAGAAAAATGAGTATGAAAATGATTAATCCTCCCCCTAAACCTGATATTTAAAATAAATATTTTGAAAATATTTGCTAAGAATATTTAATATAAGATTTTCAAAGTAATTTTTTTTAAAATTAAATTGAGGTAGAATTTTCTAAAAAGATTTTAAAGAAAAACATAATACTTAAGGAGAATAAAAAAAATAAACCTCCCCCTGAATTTGATATTCCTTTAATTTATTACTCTTCCTTAATTTATTAATCTTCCTTATTTTATTATCCCCCTTAATATAATACTAAGGTTTGGGTGTGTTAAATTTTAAAGTCCTAACACATTTTTCTACCTAAGTGTTCTAGGGGTTTTAGTAACACATAATTATCTCTGTATCCTTGGTATAATTGTTTATTTGAGTTTGATTAATAATTAATTTTAGATTTAGGTGTTTAAGCTTTAGTTTAATGTTAAATAAGATAAGATTTTATTAATTCAATAACAATTAACCATTATCAATAATTTATTGATTAGTTTTTACTTGATTTAATAATTTAATACTTAGTGAAATATTTTAAATTTCGTATTAATTGATTGAGTTGGTCACTGAAAGTTCTAGTTATAATTTTCACTATTCATTTACTTCTTTTTAAGTAGAATTAACTTAGTTTAAAGTTAGCATTAATTCGACGTTAAATTTATTAAAGTTATTAAAGATAGTTAAGGTTCAATTTGAATCAATCGTTAATAATGATAAATTATGATTTAATTATATTTTGATTAATAATAAATTTAAGATTTATTGATTTAAATTAAGGTTAAGCATTAATTAACTATTTAATATAAGGTCACATCTAATTTAGATCATAGTTAATTTTTGAAGTCCGTACTTCCATTATTAAATTTATGATCTTAAGTTAATCAAATTTTAATTATTTATTAATAATGTCATTAGGGTTTAGATTTAGTTCAAATATCTTAATATAATTTGAATTTAGGGTTTAGAGTTTATTATTATATAATTTTATTTTATTTTAACTTTAAGTTTGTTTTTTGAATTACAATGACTTTTTAAACTAATTTTTAAGAAAAACTTAGTTTTAAGGTTAAAAGATTTAAGTTAAAAATAATAATAATAATTTTTTTTAAGTAAAAAGAATTTTTAATAAATTTTTTTTAAAAAAATGATTTAAGTTTAATTTTAATTGTAAATTGTAAATTAAGTTTAAATTTTAAGTTTTAAAATTAAATTAAGTTTAACTTTAATGTTAGGTTTTAATTTAGTTTAAAATTAAGTTTTAACTTTAATTTTAAAGTTTTTAGTTTAAGTTTTAAAGTTTTAATTAGCTTAAGTGTCTTAATGACTTTAAAATGATTTTTAATGATTAAAAGAATTTTTTACAAGGATTTTTTTTAAATAATTTTTAAATAGTTTTTAAAGAATTTTTAAAATAATTTTTAAAGAACTTTTAAAGTAGTTTTTAAAGAATTTTAAAAATAGTTTTTAATGTATTTTTAATGTAACATCCCAAATTTTCTTGTTCTGAGTTCTAAAAGTGCGTATAAAAGTTGCGGCAAAAAATTATTGAGTTGAGGTTTGACCTCAGAACCTCTTAGTAAGCAAAGTCTTAAGAATGTCAGGATAACCAGGTCCCCCAGCAAGGGTGTGTTGAAAGAAAAGAGAGCAGAATCATTTTATGCAGAGAATAGTTAATAAATACCCTTAGGTATAAATAGAAAAACTTAAGTGAAATAAGGGAATTCTCGACCTAATTCCTCCTCTTTCTTTTGTGCGCCGAATTCCTCCTGGGTTTGGGCGAAAAACAAAAGAAGCCTAGGGCTTCTTGTGGTGGCCGACTAGGACAAGTTTCGAGAGAGCTTTTGGATATTTTTCGACTCGTCTCAACGAGAGGAACGCGTGGACGTAAGCAAAGCGCGAGGATCTCAAGTTTCACCGGAATCCTAGAGAGTGTTGGTGCAATATCCGTCAGGTCAAGGTTGACCTAGTTGACCAAGCTTGAGTCTTGGTCATGGTTTCGATGTTTGACAATACAGGTAGACACATGGACAATGTAGGTGCAGTTGTCTATGTGGGAAGAGTCTGATCAGGGACTGATCAGTGTGGATGAAGAAGAGTCAAGTAGGTCAAAGTTGACTGGATACTTGACGAGGAAAGTCCTAGTGAGTGAAGCTAGGTGAAAGTCCTGGTGAGTGAAGCCAGGCAGTTGGAAAGTTCTAGTGAGTGAAGCTAGGTGAAAGTCCTGGTGAGTGAAGCCAGGCAGTTGGAAAGTTCTAGTGAGTGAAGCTAGGCAGTATGAAAGTCCTAGTGAGTAAAGCCAGGCAGAAGAGAAAGTCCTAGTGAGTGAAGCTAGGCAGTATGAAAGTCCTGGTGAGTGAAGCCAGGCAAGGGAAATCCAGATGAGTCAAGGTTGACCAGACATTTGGTGAAAAATCCAAGTAGGTCAAACGGATTGATCGGATACTTGGCACAAGGAAGAAAAGACCAAGTAGGTCAAAGGGATTGACCGGATACTTGACAAGAAGAAAAAAGTCCAAGTGGGTTAAAGAGATTGACCGAACACTTGGTGAGAGAGTCCTAGCTGGTCAAGGGTGACCGGATGCTAGGTTTTATGTACCAACAAGTCATGGTTGACCAGATGTTGGTTTGGGAGGCTTGGGACTTGGTTTTGGGTAAAAACCAAGAGCTGAATCAATCAGTGGATTGATCAGTGGATCGATCAGTAGATCGATCAGTGGATTGATCAGTGGATCGATCCAGGCTTTTCCCAGCAAACAGAAAGCCTCTGGATCGATCAGTGGATCGATCCAGGCCTCCGGATCGATCAGTGGATCGATCCAGGCTTTTCCCAGCGAACAGAAAGCCTCCGGATCGATCAGTGGATCGATCCAGAGGTCTCAATCGATCAGTGGATCGATTGGGACGCGCGATAAGCGCTGGATCGATCCGTGGATCGATCCAGACATTTTTTCAGAGCACAGAGGCGCTCTGGATCGATCCGTGGATCGATCCAAAGCCTCCCCAATCGATTGGGAGCAATCCAATCGATTGGGATTCGACCGTTGGCGTCGTTTATAGCCGTTGGCGTGCGATTCCTTCAGTAGAACTTCACCGATTCATTCCAGATTCTTCACAGCTCCTCCCCAGCACTCTCTAAGCTCCTCACCGCCAGTTCTTGAAGGTTCTTGGAGGTTCATCCAAGTCAAGAGGCGAGTTGCAACGAGAAGAAGAAGAAGCTAGGGTTTTTACTGCATCTCTTGTAAGCTTTTGCTTATTCTTTACTACCCTTTCTTCTACTTGTATTGAGAGTCTTGTAGGGCTTCTCCGCCTTCGGTAGTTACCGAAAAGGAGTGTTTATTAGTGGAGGTGTGTGTGTGTGCGTGGATCCTTCGACTAGTCACCTCTTGTGAGGTGAATACCAAGTAAAATACTATTGTTAGCATTGTTGTAGTTTGTTTCTTTGTATTCCGCTGCGCATCACTTTGAAGAAACAAGCAACGAAGCACGATGAGCACACGCGAAGCTATTCACCCCCTCCTCTAGCTACTTTTCGGTCCTAACAGAGAGTTTTCGCGTTAGTAAGTTCAAGATAATACGGTAAGTACTGCTCACCTGCAGTAAGAGGTGTTTTCCGTTGATTTCTCGTCGTAGAAATATTGTATGTACAGATTTCTTTTGTGTTCTATGCATGATTGTGTGTTACCTAGTTAGTTTCACTTATAGATGCATATGGAAAAATACCCTATCAGTATTTTGAGTTTAAGAAAAGTATAAGAAAGATAAAGAAAAGAAAGAAAAAGGCCAAGGCCTTAAGTAGATCCCAAAGTCAAGACTTTAGGGATTTTGGCACACAAGGTGTTTGTTAAAATGCCATGGCATTTAAAGAAGAAGTAATTAAGATATTTTACTTTGAAAGGTCAGTACCCGACTTCCAAGGTTGTCGTAAATAAATCCAGGTGTCCAATTCCGAGGTCTTGGCCCTGGTAGACCGAGGTCTGCTCTTTTAGGATTGGTGACTTGCTACCCCAACCTATTAGGGAACGCACATGAGATGGTACTTACGCCTTAAGGATCCCAAGTGAAGCTATTTATTTTCAAGTATATGCTTTAGCAAAGTTTTCAAGTTTAAAGAATTTCCAAGTTTGAAGATAAGTTAAGAAAAAGCAAGTTTAAGAAAGTTAAATGCTTGTTTATGTTTAAGAAAGTTAAATGCTTGCATATGCTTGTTGCCTCGAGTTAAACATGTTTTAGTTCCTCTATTAGTACAAAAGTATTTACGCATGTTTATCTGTACTATCAGTATAAGTAATATTAAAGGTTCTAGCATGAAAAGTATTTTAAAAGCATGTTTGCACATTTCAAGATTTTTGATAGCTAGATAGTACTTACTAAGCCTTGTTGCTTACTAGTTGCATTTTCTCTTACTGCAGATAAAGGAAAAGAAAAACAACAGTGAAGGAAGGCGACAAGGGGATGCGTGATGGTGTGTGTGTGATGCCTGGACTATGGAAAGCCTTGGGAATTCATTGGGAGCTTATTAAGATTTCCTTTTTAAAATTGCTAGTAAAATTTTAGAGATTTTACTTTTTAATTATTGTTAAGAGGATGTCATAAATTGTTAATTTTGCATGGGTCGAGTGTCGTCTAGTATTTCTATTATTAATGATTGAATAGACTAGTTTTGGTAGATGATTATTAGATATTATGATTTCATATTTTCCTGAGATTGATGTTTTTGGCCCATGAGGTATACTATTTGATACATTATATGTAGATTAGTTTTAAAGAGTGCAAGAAATTTATTATGACCCTTTGCATGCAATTATAGTTAGAAATGCTTTAACTGTTTTAGAATTATGAGTTGAATGTTGAAATGAATCATTTACGTTCCTTTATATGTTGCATGTTTAGTAAGAATGTATTAAGAAGCTAGTAGTACTTATGTTACTTAACTGCATGTTATGATGTCACTCACCGTAAGAACCAAGTTAGTGGAAAAGTTCTACATCTAAGTTTAGAAAATTTTATGTACTACTATCATTAGCATAAACAACACTGGGTAAGTAAAGTTCATAGATAAGTATCGTTCACCCTAGAGAGCACTAGGAGGGTGGGTGTTACAGGTTGGTATCAGAGCAGTCCTCATTCCCCAACATCACACACACATGAGCATCAGCCTTGTCGTCTTCAAGTAAGAAAGTACTTAAATTCTTTTTATTTATTATGTCTTTCCTTACTAATTGCAGTATAGAGAGATCCTTAGAAGTATTTGCTTATGTGCTTAAGTAAGATAAAAGTTCTTGTTTTGTTTTTTTATGTTATATATATATGTCTAGAGAGTACAGAGACTATTTCAAGTTTTCTCTCTCTGCATGACTAGATGGCAAGAAGAGGGTGTCCCTGTACCGCTAGTACTGAGGACCGAGCTTAGGAGAACGAAGAGCCCAGGACAACTGAGCCTAATCTCTCCGAAGTTGTGGCTCAACTCCAGAAACAAGTAGCAGAGCAGCAACAAGTCATCGCCAATTTGATGGCAAATCAGCAGCCAATTCCTCCCCCTCCCCCAACTATCAATGTGGAGACCCCAGTGGTGGTTGAGGTTCCACCAGCTGCCCTGGAAGGCGCCACAACCCCTAAACGACAAGAAACATACTTGATACAGTGGCTGAAGTTGAAGCCAAAAAGTTTCTCAGGCACGACTGAGCCCTGGGATGCCCAGGCTTGGTTCAAGACATTGGAGAACACAATGGAGCTTCTTGACTGGCCAAAAGTCGAGAAAGTCAAGTGTGCCTCCTTCTGCCTATTTGGAGATGCTCGTATGTGGTGGGAGAGAGTTAAGAGCAAGAGAGCAGCCAACCAGATGAGCTGGGCTGACTTCGAGACAGAGTTTTTCGAAGAATTCTTCCGCCAACGGATCACCAATAAATATTATGAGGAGTTTATAGAATTCAGACAACGTAACCTGCCAGTAGAAGAAGCAGTCAAAAGATTCAACAGGCTAGCTCATCTCTGCCCAGAGTTAGTGAGTACAGAGAAGGAACGAGTCAGACTGATGCTGCGAATGCTGAGACCAGAAATAACACTCAATGTGAGTAGTGGAACTCACCGACCACAGACTGGTGAAGAGCTGGTCAGCTGGGCATTAGTCGCTGAGCACTATCTGAACAGCATCCAGGCACAACAAACACAACTTAAGCCAGTCAAGATAGAGGACAAAATAGCGGGGAGTTAGAAACCCCAGGCAAGTAAGCAGAATTGGAAGGGCAAGGATAACAAAAGGAAACGATGGAATACAGGAGGTAGCCAAAAGGGAGGTCCAACAAACAAGCAGGTCAAGTTCCCTCCCTATCCCAAATGTGGGAGACTGCATCCAGGAGCCTGTCTTTTGGGTAAGACCGGGTGTTATTCATGTGGGCAAGAAGGACATCTAGCTAAAGCGTGCCCTAACAAGTTTAAGGCACCTCAGCAACAGGCAGAGCCATACGGGAGCAAGCCTCAGTTACACTACATGCCTGTAACTCTGGACGGACCTCAGCTCAGTCAAGGGAGGTTGGAAGCCCCACCAGTTCCAGCTAGTGCCAGAGTATTCTCCCTCACTAAAGAGGAAGTTGCTAGTGCCTCCACGGTCGTAACAGGTCAAGTAATTATTTTTCAGCATTTAGCTACTATACTATTTGATACTGGGGCGACTCATTCCTTTATATCAATACCCTTTGCCAAAGAATTTCAGGTGCCTACAGAGACCATGAACTCTAAGTTCTTGACAACCCTACCTTCTCGGGAAGTCATGGAGTCCAACCAGTGGCTTCGGGCTGTACCAGTCAGAATTTCAGACCGAGAGCTATATGTTAATTTAGTAGTCCTTGCGATGCAAGATTTTGACGTTATTCTGGGTATGGATTTCCTCAGCAAGTACAGTGCTTCGGTGGACTGCCGCAGAAGGAAAGTGATTTTCAGCCCAGAAGGTGAACCATCCTTTGAGTTCACGGGAGTGCCGAAGAGGAAGACCCAGAAATTCCTCTCTTCCCTAACAGCTCACCAAATGTTATCTAAAGGGTGTACTGGTTATCTTGCATACATTGTAAATACAGAAGAACAAAAAGGACCTGAGCAGGAAGATATTCGGGTAGTCTGTGAGTATCTAGAGGTATTTCTAGAAGAGCTACCTGGACTACCTCCCAACAGAGAAGTGGAGTTTGAAATTGAGTTGGTTCCTGGTACCGGTCCAATTTCAAAAGCTCCGTACCGGATGTCTCCAACAGAGCTGAAAGAGTTACAAGAACAACTTCAGGAGCTGCTTGACAAAGGTTTCATCCGCCCGAGTCATTCACCATGGGGAGCTCCAGTGTTGTTCGTTAAGAAGAAAGACGGATCTATGCAGATGCGCATAGATTATAGAGCGCTGAACAAAGTAACAGTTAAGAACAAGTACCCTCTTCCCAGAATAGATGATCTCTTTGATCAGCTAAGAGGGGCCACAGTTTTCTCGAAGATAGATTTACACTTGGGATATCACCAGCTGAAGGTTAAAGAAAGTGACATACCCAGAACAACGTTCAGAACGAGATATGGTCACTATGAATTTGTAGTGATGCCGTTTGGAGTGACCAATGCTCCAGCAGTCTTTATGGAACTAATGAATCATGTCTTCAGGGAATATCTAGATAAATTCGTGATTGTGTTCATCGATGATATTATGATATATTCACGAACTCCAGAGGACCATACTACACACTTGAGAATAGTGCTGCAGATCCTTCAGCAGAAACAGCTCTATGCAAAATTCTCAAAGTGTGAGTTCTGGTTAGACCAAGTAGCATTCTTAGGCCACATCATCTCAAAAGAGGGCATCAAGGTAGATCCTGCCAAGATAGAGGCAATCAGCAACTGGTGTAGACCCAAAAACGCCAGAGAAATCAAAAGTTTCTTAGATCTGGCAGGGTATTACAGAAAGTTCGTGGAGGACTTTTCCCGGATAGCCTCTCCACTTACAGCCCTGACCAGAAAGAATAAGAAGTTTGAGTGGTCAGATAAGTGCGAGCACAGTCTTCTAGAGCTGAAGAAAAGACTGACCAGTGCCCCCATTCTGACTGTTCCAGAGAGTGACAAGAGTTTTGATATATACAGTGGTGCTTCCAAGATGGGCCTGGGGGCTGTACTCATGCAAGAGGGGAAGGTTAGCTTATGCTTCCAGACAACTCAAAGACTATGAGAAGAACTACCCCACTCATGATCTTGAGCTGGCAGCTGTGGTCTTTGCACTAAAACTCTGGCGACATTATTTGTATGGAGTTCAGTGCAGAATCTTCACAGACCATCAGAGTTTGAAGTATTTTTTTACCCAGAAAGACTTAAACATGAGGCAGCGTAGGTGGCTAGAGTTGGTTAAAGATTATGACTGTGAAATCAACTACCACCCAGGTAAGGCTAACAAAGTAGCGGATGCACTAAGCCGAAAATCCAGTGCACCCCTGATGTCCTTGTCATCATTAGCACTGCCACTGCAAAAGGAATTATCAGACTTTAGAGTTGAAGTTATTTTTAAAATAAATTTTTAAGTAAAAAAATTAATTTAGGTTTAATTTTTAAAATAAATTTTCAAGTTAAAAAAAAATAAGTTTAATTTTTAAAATATATTTTTAAGTTAAAAAAATTAACATGCTAATTTAATTTAATTGATTTAATTCTAATTTATTTAATTTTAATTAATTTAATTAATTTCTTTAGGTCCTTAGTCATCTCACCAGATCTATGTTTTCAATCAGGGAATCTTATAATTTTGTGAGATGAATTAGGTTCAATTTTGGGGTTTGTTTTAACTTTGTGTTAGATTCAGGTTTAACTTTGGGCTCAACAAATAGACATTCTTTGGATAAACTTCTGGGCTATGGTGAGTCACCTGGACATCATTAGAGTAACCATACCTTCGAGGTTTTTCAAATAGTCCTCCTATCCACTGAACTTAATATAAAACCTTAGTCTAACTAGTTAGGATCCGTAAGGGGTAGCTTCGACTAGTTCCACTTAGGCAAATGCACCAGGTCGAAGCCATATCTTCCTAGACATGCATAGACTAAGCTTCTCTAACGTACTATCATCCAAAACTTCACCAGTACCGTAAGTCAAGTTAAACTTTTGTCCCTTTTTATTCTAGTCCTAATTACCCTGCCGGGTAGGTTGGTTTTGGGTACCCTATCGGGTAAGTTGGTTTCGGTTGCCCTGCCGGGTAAATTATTTTTAGAGGTACCAGCTATTCTGGAGCCTCCCCTAAATTGTTGATTTTTCTTTTTAAGATTTCTTGTATAATTAGAGTTGGTTTTAGTTAAGTTTTAATGTTTAATTTGTAATTTAAATTTAAGTTTTTAATTTTGAATTAATTAAATTGGTCAAATTATCTTTATTTGAAAGAGTATATTTAATATTTAAATTTTCTTTCAATTTCAATTTCAATTTTATTGGGTTAATTGAATTATCTTTCTTTAAAGGTTTATCTTTTAGTTTTTTATTAATTGTTAATTTTGAATTTTCTAGATTATTTTTGTTTAATATGTTATCTTTAACATTTAATTTTAAGTTTGTTAACTTCCATTTTGATTTTATCAAAGTGTTTGATTTTATCCTTATATTTTCTTTACCTTTTAAGTTGATATAATTAGTGAAATTTATTAAATAAGTCTTATATTTAAAATTTAATCTTTTGTAAATTAAATTATCTTGGGTTTGGATAGGATTTTCCAGATTGATATTGTCTAGATTATTAAATAATTTATTAATTGTGTCTAGATTAATATTAACCTTCTCATCATTATTATTTGAACTTTCAGATTTATTTAGGTTTAAATTTGAATTTTTAGGGTTATTAATTATTTTCAGATTTTCTAAATTTTCTAAATTAATTAGATTTATTTTATCAGAAAATATCCTAGGGGTATTTTTGCAAGTATTGCCAACTACACTATTTTCACAAATATTTTCAAAAATATCCAAATTAACATGTATATTCTTTAAACTACTATTAGCAGGGGTATTTTGGTAAATATTACTCACCTTAACCGCATTCCCTAAATCAGTAGCTTTTTCGATTGGATCTGACCTGAGTTCGGATTTGATTTTTACTTGATCCTCGAGCTCCATCGGCTCCTCGTGAAGTTTGATCAATTGGGTCCAAAGCTCATGTGCATCTTTGTACTTTTCTAGTCTGTATAAAACATTGTTAGGTAAAATATTACAAATAATTTTACTTACATTTGTGTTTAATTCTGAGTTCTGAGAAGGTTTTCTCAATATCAGCCAATAGTCAAAGTTCAGACTTCCTAAGAAACATTCCATTCTTCGCCTCCAGTAGTTGAAATCTTGATCGTACAATGGTGGTTCGTTGGGGTTCCATCCTTCTTGAAGAGGCATTATTCTTGCACACAGAGAAACAGACAAAAAAATCCCAAGACTTTGTCTTGGATTAGCAGTGCTCGAAAAAATAATATTTCACTATTTTCGAAAAAATAATAAAATATTATTAAAATATTAATAAAATAAAAATATTTGAAAAAAATATTATTTTAAAATTGTGAAAATGTAATATTTTGTCAATACTAAACAATGGTGAAGAGATGGCGATGTATTTTTCAAAAACAGTTTTGGAGGGAAAAAACGAAAGGCGTAAGATTTTATTTAAAAGACAAACAATATCTAATTTTTCTTTTTTAAAAAAACACCCTCTTTGCCTAATTGGTGGTTGCACCAAATCAAAGCGGTACCTGCTCTGATACCACTTGTTGGATCGTGATGTTTCGATAGGGGGGGTGAATATCGATTACGAAAAATTCTTTTGAAAAGAGTTAAGCGCAGCGAAAAAAGTAAGCAATGCTAACACAGACCAATTTTACTTGGTTCGTAGCCTGTGTCGACTCCTACTCCAAGACCCGCACTTGTTGAGTGTTTTCGATGGGCAATCACTAGCAGTTCGAAAATTATTACAAACTAAGTGTTGAAATGCTAATGAAACTAAAAGCAATACCGACAAAGGAATAAATCGAAAAGGAAAAAGTGCGTTGTCGGAGCTTCGTTAGCGTCGCAGGAGTGCAGAGCAGCAGAGCAAGTAGTAGAAGATCTTCTTGTCAGTTGTTGTTCATAGGCTTCACCTCTAACCCTCCTTTTATATGAGGCTCGGGGCGCCCCGGATCCCTTCCGGGCGCCCTGGTGAGACGTAGCAGGTCCAACCAGCGAGCTCCACGTGGCGACAATGCGATCAGGATAGAAATTGCCTCCCGGGCACCCAGACCTGTTCCGGGTGCTCGAACCACCTTTCTCCAGAGATTCCTTCTCCTGCAAGATAAGGTTAGTCCGAGCCAAATATATAATATGTTTCCTGCAAAACAAAGTGTTAGCACAATTTATAAATTCAATATCAAGAGTATGACTTAGATTCCGTCTTTCTGAGACCGAAATCTAGTCATGATCTCGACTTAGATATCCGAAATGGATCTAAGTCAGATCGACGCCTAATGTTCCCTTCCCGAGAACGCGTCCTCATAGTCACTCCCTTCGAGTGACTTACCTTTATTCACCTGCCAGATGTCTGGTCAGCCCTTCGACCCGTCTGGACTTCTTACCAGCTATCCGGTCAGCCCGTCGACCTAGCTGGACTTCGTGCCAAGCATCCGGTCAGCCTGTCGACCCACTTGGACTTCGTGCCAGACATCCAGTCAGCCCGTCGACCTGTCTGGACTTAGCCTGTACACTCGATCAGAGTGTTAGATAACGACAAACCTAACTTAACCTGATTTGTCATTCATCAAAACCTGAGTTAGATTGTTAGTGCTAACTGCACCAACAGTAACCTTAGGTCCTGGTGAGTGAAGCTAGGTTGAGAAAATCCTATGGGGTGGTAACCTTAGGTCCTGGTGAGTGAAGCTAGGTTGAGAAAATCCTATGGGGTGGTAACCTTAGGTCCTGGTGAGTGAAGCTAGGTTGAGAAAACCCTAGGGGGTGGTAACCTTAGGTAACGAGAAGTCTTGGAGGAGTAAACTCCAAGCAAGGTTGTTAGGATGGTTTCCGGTCGACCGCGCGCGGTCGACCGGACCAGCGGATCTCGATAAATCTAGGTTTAGGTTTACCATTGTATTCTGTATTACTATTACATGTTGTTGGCTAATGTAGTATTGCAGGAAAAGTCTTAGTGGATCGGACGATCATACACTAAGCAGGAAAAGTCCAAACATGTCTGGAGGACCATGTTTGGCAGGTAAGTTGAGGTAAACAACTGGAGGAGCGATAGTGAGGTCGAGTTCCTAAAAGGAACAACCTAAGGTCGTTGATCCAACTGAAGAAACCGAGAAGGTTTCCAAGTTGAGATCAAGACAGTTCTACTGTCTTTCTTATTACTCTTGCTTTATAATATAATTGTTCTAACATCTGTTTTACAGGAGATTTTTGTCTTAATACTGTTTTGCAGGTCCGGCTGGATCGGTCGACCGAACAGTAGTATCGGTTGACCGAACCAGGTAAAATCAGAACAGCATTCAGATTAGATCAGAACAGATTAGAGTCCGATCAAAGCTTAATCGGTCGACCGAACCTGAGGACCGGTCGACCAATCCATGGTGACTCGGCACTGGCCAGCTCATTAGCACCGATCAGTAGGAAAAGGAAAATGGCTGATCGGTCGACCGAACCGGAGGACCGGTCGACCGATCCAATCAACATTAAAGCTGCATTAATTGAAGATCTCAGCAGATTGCAACGAACAAGGAAAAAGCTTGTTCGGTCGACCGAAAAATGGGTTCGATCGACCGAACCATTCATGAGCATTTACTGCAAAAGATCGAGCCAGCTTCATATTCCAACCAGGAAGGAAGGGAGCGGGTTCAGTCGACCGAACAGAGGAATCGGTCGACCGAACCTCCAGTACACCTATAAAAAGTGCTCGAAGTCAGAAGCTCAATAGAATAATTTTGATTATCAAAAAGGTTCTTTTCTGCCTGCTGCTCATGTTCCAAGCCTTCATCAAGCTAAGCAAGCTACTTCGTTCAAAAGCACCGACCGCGCCTCAACCTTTTTTTATTACTGTCGGTACATTTCTTATTGCACTTAATTTCATATAAGATAGTAGGGTTGTTACTATCTTATATTCTTATAACTGTACGATCTACTTCTTTCCGAAGGATTTCGGAAAGAAGAGTTATAGTTGCAAAAAAGGCGGGTCCCGCCGCCCAGCGGCCCCCTCACCCCTGCCCCACGAGTATGAGAGGGAGTAAATCACGGTGAATACGGGCCCGGCGATGACATGGCGGTCGAAGGTGTTTAGCACGGACAGATATTGATGTTATCGCAATTGCTGCCGCAGACCTTCGACCTCCCGACCCATGTTGCAAGAATACCATGTCATAACCGGTTGATCCCGCCCGTGGGGGCAAGGAAAGAAGAGTTATAGTGATTTGCCTATCGGTGGGTCAAGGACCGTGGGTCTTCGAGTAGAAGTCGAGCTAGGCTCCGAACGAAGTAAACAGACTTGTCTATTCTTTTCCACTGTGCACGACTCTATTTTAAAGAAAAGTTTTAAAGCGTGATATTTACCCCCCCCCCCCTCTATCGCACATTTTCGATCTATCAAATAGTACATTTAAAATTCAAATATCATTAGGTAACTATGGAATAACAATTTCTAAGACATTGCAAAATTTCCATCTCTATGAATAAATCACAATTCAATCACAGATCCTCCCATTTGCATCAACTATCAACACGAGATGTGTCACACCCCAAAGGAGTTCCTACCGAAAAATTTCGATAACATCTCCCTTGTACCGATGACAATCTGAGACATACATACATACAAAATATATCAGCCACATACGACTGGAATATATTTACACAACCACGCAGTTATATAATCAGCCCACTCGGCTGAAACAAAAATAAACACAAGCACACAGTTATATAAATATATTAATCAGCCCACACGACTGTACTAGAAACCAACACAGCGGAAATCACAAATAACGATCACAAAAAACAAATCAACTAACTGCGAGCCGGCTCGGCTTGACACAATAATATCAAGCCAAATACAAGATACACAAACACAAGAACAAGAAACAAAACCAGAACACAACCCCAAATAACGTACGGTATACAAAAACCATAATGTCGTCCTCGAATGTGACGTGGGACTGGCGGACAGGATCTCTAGGCGACTCCATAAATCCTTTACGTGCTACCTGGTGAAATTACCAATATACGGGGTGGTGAGTATAAAGACTCAGCGGGTAATAGACTGATAGTGCATGAGTATAGTAAAGAACTAGAGATACAAAGGTATACAGTCTCGTATGGAAATAGCAAATACTACAGTGATATCATAATAAGTGTCCATACCTAAAACCATATCCTAGGCTAGTAATGGAAGGTAGGTGTAGCAAAGTCCTGTTACAGTACTGCTCATAACTACATGGTATCATGTGAGGTATATACATGTCAATAGTAAGTAAGCCAGTGTTTAAACACATACAACAGATGTATATCTCAACATATGTAAGCATAACAGCGTAAGCAATAGCAGCATGAACTAACAATAATAGCATAAGTAAGCAGCCAACAACACAAGCATAATAACAACAGCGTATGCACGGATGGTCACCCCGCCCACCTCTCTGCACCACGACCCATGTATGGTCAAGAGGCCGGATCGATGACAACTGTATCACCCAAAGGCCGCCACTACTCTCGAGTGACCGGATGGACAGGTGCATAGTAGCTAAATAGCTACGCCTGCGACGGAGGTCCCTGCTGCCCGCGACTCCAGCAATCACTACCCATGAGTGTGCGAGTGGGGGGCACGACAGGACAAGCGGCACACTCTAGCTACCACTACCCATGAGTGGCCGAGCATGCAGCCCAGGCCAACAACCGTCTCAACCACAAGGGAGCCAGTGCCGTCGGTAATGCATGTAATGACATGATGTGAACAATGCAACAGTCATCATATATATATATAAACAGAAACAGGTATGCTACATGAAGCCAACATGCTCAATAAGAAACATGAATAAATAGCAATTAAAGCAAGTAGGCATGGTATCTGGTATCTATATATCCAGTATCTAGTAACTAGTATCTGGTGTCCGGTATCTATATATCCAGTGTCTAGTATCTGATGTCTGATATCTGATATCTGCTAAATATCATAGATAGCAACGAGAGATTGTATAGATACAGAAACGAGTAGCTCAAAGATTGAGTGGAAGTATCAAACGCAGGAAAAATACGAGTGGAGTCAAGATAAATACAAGAACTATCCGAAGGTATAGCTCATGCACTAAGAACAAAGTACTAATAGATAAAGCAAGAAGTATCCGCCTTTATACGTAGATCGTGTCCAGTATTCCCATGTCGAGATGCTTGTCCCGAAATCCAAGTCCTGTGATCACAATACGCATAACGTAACTAATCAAATAGGAACTAGTTAGCTGAATCCATCATGAACCAAATAACCACCTTAACATCGGTATGATCAAGAATCTATAAACTCTTATCATTCCATAACTCAATCTGTAGCTCAATTCAAATAAACTAATCCATGACTAAATCATTCATCCTCTAGACTAATCAATTTCAAGCCTAATTACTCGTATAAACTAACTAAGTCCATAATCCAATAGATTAAACTACACATATATCAATGCTAACCACTCACCGGAACGGATGGCTCCGCCAATGACTTATAGCTAGTATAACTTTCTGCCCGCGAAGATGTAATCACTGTCCCACCTAATCAAACATATGAAAAATAATCCAAATCAATTGCTAACTAACCTCTATTCAACATATCATATCTGAATATCTAACACAGATCAACCAAACTTAGATCAAGTAATTTGTTACCTATGGCTCCCTCTTCTTCTCTAAAGTTGTTCAGTAATCCAACAACTACTCACTGAAGATGGTGGCCGTTGACAACATTGACGACACGAACAGCGACAGCAAGAGGAATTAAGCGTTTCATCGAACATATGATCTGCATCATCACACGACTAAATGAGCAGTACGTCGATATAAGAGTGGTGATGATAGATACATCTGAATCACAGCCATGGCAGAGAAATACGACTACTACCTTCACTGGACTAGTGATTGTAGCGACGCGGAGTTAACTAAAGCTAGGGCACAACCCAACAGAGCTTACAGCAATGGAGTCGGCAGAGACGCGCGAGGGAGAGGTCTGGCACTGGACCGGGATGCGGGGATCACTCTGCAAATGGCTCGAGTCGACAGAGGAGAATGAGCTAGAGTGGAAATTGGAACACAAGATCGGCAGCAGCATCAACGTGCGGTGGAGTTGTGAGGGCTCAGCACCGGGGGGTACAGAGAGCACCGCTCGGCTGTCGACAATGGTGGATCGGAGGGAAAGGGGCAACAATAGCCGACTGAATCAAGGCATCCAGCGACAACCCGCCACACCGGACACTAGTGTCTCGCCGTTGGAGCTCATGACGGTCGGTGTCAGCCGTGGTAGTTGGCGGTGAACGAGGTCGGCTACATGCTAGGGCAAAGCGTCGGGTGGCGCTGGTGCTCGACGATGAAGAGCTGATGGGAGAGGGAGGGCTCAGCCGGTGTGGGGTGAGCGAGGCCGGCGATCAGCCGACGCCATTGCTTGCTTCGGATGGTGGCGCGGCATGGCTTGGTCGAGCGACGGCGCGAGAGTGTGGGGAGGAATCGGGAAGTGAGGTGGTCGGCGTGAGATTAGGGCACGGGTGAGAATAGGTGAGGTTTTAAACTTAGGTTCAATCAATTAAAACTTAAGTTGATTTCCTCAATCAACTCTCATTATAGGATATTTCAAACAGACTTTCTCTAAATTTAATAATTGATTCTCTTAAAATATGTCAAACGAGCTCCGAAAAATTCTTAAAAAATTTCTAAAAATTCTTAAAAAATCTAATAAAATTATCCATCAATTAAATTTATTATTTAATTATGTTTTGAGCACCGTATTTTACAAGATGTTCACATGACATTTTTTTACCAAATTCATCACCAAAAACGCAAAACAAAACAGAATCTTAAAACCTGCTCACAAACCCACACTACCATCAAGTTATTTATCAACACATATGTAGAAAACTCAACACCCATTTCAAAACCAACTCCATAACCAACTCCATCATCAAAGCATGTACCATTATTAATGCAACAATTCAACTCCATCATCTAGATGTACATCAAGAACAAAAGTAGAAAATTTACATCTATACAAGAACCCAGAAAACCTCATCAAATCGCATATCAATACCAGTTTCTAGAAGTCACTGAGACCCACTCCAATACAGAAATTCAACACCATCATCTACATCAAGAACAAAATTAAAAATCCCACATCTGTACAAGATCACAGAGAACCATCACCAAATTGCATATCGGTGCCAAATTTTGAAACTCACCGAGAACCACTCAAATGTAGAAAATTCATCACCACCATCTAGATATACATCAAATATAAATGAAGAAATCCGACATTAGATCCCAGTAAAAAAAACATCACCAAAACACATATCCAAACCAAGTTCCAAAACCCATCATGAACCTCTCCAACGCAGAAATTCAATAGTAAACAATGTGAAATCAAAATTTGAATCGCAACACCTACATCCATTCGAGTGAGTTAAAAATTTAAGGCAGACAAAGGCACAAAGAAATCTATTGGGGAAAGTATCCATCACTTCCAAACCCTAGCCAAAATCGCATAACCCTAAGCGGAGTGGAAATCAACTATCAAAACCAGTTGCTAGCCTTCCAAAGAAAAACACCCATCCGTATCTATAAAGGAACTACTTGCCTTCCCCCTTTTTAGTGTCATTATCGGATGCGCAGAAGGAGCAACCAACTGGCTGAATTAGGAGGCAGTGCTGAAGTTCGCCACTGGCTCCGAACTGCTCCTACATGACGACTGCGTTTGATCGATGGCGGTGGGCAATGCCACGTCGATGGAGGACAATAACGGAGAATCGGGGGACAGATGAGCGATAGAAGAATTAGGCGAATAAGACCTAGGGTGGTATGAATATGCCATAAATTTAAAAATATTATAATTATATTTTATAAATAAAAATATGTTATAAATCTAATTTTAATAAATTAAGATTTATTTAATTAAGAAACTAATTTCTAAATTTAATTAACATATCTCATACAGAATCCTTCTATCAATCTAAAATCTTTAATTATTTTAGAAACAAATTTTTAATTTAATTTCCTAATAATTTAGGAAATAAATAATTAATATTTTTTTAATTTATTATAGAATAATTCAAATCTGATTTTTTTATTTTTCAAATCTTTCCCAATTTGATATTTCTAACAATTTAGGAAATTTTTAAAAATAAAATATTTTAATAAATCCAAAAAATTTTAGAAAAGATAATTTCTATAATTTAATTAAGAATATCTCAAATCTAGATTTTTAAAGAATTTTAAAATCTTTCCAAATTTGGTATTAGCTAACAAATTAAAAAAATTCTAAAAATAGGATATTTCTTAAAATTCAAAAAATAATAGTTTCTAAATTAACAGAATATTTCTAAATTTAATTTTTTAAAATTATTTCAGAAACTTTCCTAAAGTGAAATTTCTTAACAATTTAGAAAACTTCCAAAATAAGAAATTCTTAATAATTCTAGAAAAAATTTATAAATTAATTATAATACTAATTATGATTATGTCGAAGCGCGATCGGGTTCTGATACCACTGTTGGGATATGCCCAATGCGGTGTGTGCTAAAAACATATTTTGTAAACATACATAACGGAAGACTTAACGATAAATAAACTAATTTATTACATCACACAGCACACACATGCAAGATACAATCGCGCAAACAAGATCATAAGACAAAACAAAATTGAATAACAATTATTCTAGGTATACCTTACGGATGACCTGTAATGAGAAGGACATCAACTTTTTACGACGTTATTGAACCTTACTTCTATTTGTATCCACATTGAGCTCTTCAAGATAACTCCAAGAGAACAAGCTTCACCTTCGGAAGTTACTAGACATGAGCCAAGGAGAAGGATCAAGAAGAGGAAGAAGAAGAAAAAAGAAGATCTTCTTCCTGTGGGTGGCTCACGACAACAAGAGGAGACCCTCTTGTTGTGGTCGACGTCAAGAGAGAGGGAGAGGGAGAGAGAGGTATTAGGTTTTGGTTCCAAAACCTAATCAAGTTAATAATGAATTTCATATTAATTTTCTCTTAACTATATCAATATATTATCCTCTTTAATGAATTAGATTAGAAAGCCCAAATTTAACCCCTTATGCCTTAACTAAAAATTAGTCCATTAACCCCTTGGTTTGATTTATAACTAAATCAAGTTGGTTTATGGCTAAGCTAAAGTGGTTCATGACTAAACCAAATAGGGTACGCCCAACTCTTTCATAAGAGATGTGGCCTATCCACATTTCCGTTCTGACAAATATTTCCATATTTGTCTTATGGTCCAACCAAATATTTATCTCTTTATCTGAAAATCATATTCTCTAATTTATTTTATGTCTTTTAGAGACTTGTAGTGAGTGTGACCTAATAGGTTCTAGACTTATCTTGGCCATCCATAATTAACTACTTAATTATGGAATGTTCAAGAATGACACATAGTAGTATATCATGATCGCCAATTAACTAGAAAATCATAGTTGATCTCAGAACTAATTTGAGCCCTTCAATAATTATAGTGAGTCATGCCTCGTTCTTTTCACTCATCTTATACCCACTTGGTTCAGAACATAGTCTAAGTGTTTGCCCCTACTAGGCTGACTACATCACACCTAGCCCAAGTAATACTTTCTCGTTCTATGGATTCAAATTACTCGTGCATGTGTACAAGAAACTCATACTCTTAACATGTGATTTTTTGACCAAAGACTTTAAGTAATAATCTTAACGAGTGACCATAGGGTATACGTCTCCTTGCAAGGAGCAATGAATCCTCTATGGGCTATCTAAACACCTTTGGACACTTCGATTTATACCCAATTATCTCAGGTCTATACCTCTAAAAAGATGTTTACTTAAGATGTCAAAGTATAAGTTTTCATAACCAAGATAACTTATATACCTCAAGTCGTAGGAAACTTGCACTCAAGTTGCAATAAGAACTTCATAAACATATCCATATATGTAGAGAACCATATGAAGTCTTACAACAAGTCACTCCTATGAACTAATTACCATAACTAGCATTCACGTTTAACTCTTGGCATCCCAATGTCTCCAGCTAGTGAGAAATAGCTAATTGGCCGAACCAGGGAGTATAGCCCGTGCTAGTCTTATAGAATTAATGATGTCCAAATGTACCAATTCGATGACTAGAAAAATTCCAATATGTTCACAATAGTACATATGGAGATAATCACAAGTTGTGATCCAATCACAAATTCTCTCACGCTATGAATTGTATTACAGATATTCAGTAAATGAGTTTAAGACTATTCAAACATATAATATGTACTTAAATAGTAAATCTATATTTATCAAATAAATAGTAAAACTATAAGGCATTTGCCTTAGGACATCATTCAAAATCTAACACAATGGTTTAGGGATACAGCTAGTCGTGGGTTCACAACTCTTTGTGATTCGAGATTACACTTATCCTTTATTCAGGCATACCCTTAATAGTCTCATCCTATGATCAACTTATTAATTATAGGACGTCAGAATTAATTCTGATTAACACCCAATGAATCATTGTAAGAGTATCTAGCAACACCGCCCTATGATTCCCTAAGTATCACTAAATAGTGTCTGCAAGAACCATTCAATTATGGTTAACATATAGTCTGATTTCTTCATCTTATATATCCTGATCGAATCTACAACCATTAGTAAATTGAGGGTTATATATTGATTCAACAACCATGTGATATATCTTATAATAATATCACATGTGTAACTAGGAAACTCATTTCCTAAAATACATCTTTCAGCTCTGATCAGAGACTTCATACACTATAAAATAATATATTACATAGGATATCCATATCCATGAGTGTGTGGTGAATCCCTGACTAAAATACACTGACTCCTATATATTTTGTTACTACATCCAATTTCACCACCTGATGATTCTAATGGAGTCGGTAAATGAGTCAAAGTGCAGCCCCAACATATAGAGTCTCAGTATTGTCTTGAGTCATAAGGATTATAGTGTACAATCATAACCAAAGATTTATCCACTCGATAAATGATTACTACTTGGAAAGTCTGTGTGAGGGATGTTTAATGAACTCATCGTATGATCACCATCTATATGTTTGAACATCTTTATGCCCTTACCAATGAAACATGATACACAACATCATCAATGCTAGTCTATAGCTCGAACGACCTTTTATCCTTATTTATTAAATGACCCAATTGATTAGGAACAAATTTAGAATATACAGTGAATATTGATGTATTTCATGATGACCATCATATGTACCACCATATCTCACTATAGTATATTCAAGGACTTTATCTATGCATCTATCATGAGTATAATGATAAAATAAATATCAAATTTGAATTGAATTATATTAAAATAAAGGTTATTTATTTATAAGAGTTAATAAAGCCTTAGCCAATAGTTGGCTTTATAGTACACCTACTCTAACACACATGAGCACTACTACTTTGATATTTTATTGGTAATGAATTTTTATTTGTGCATATTTATCATATTTGTAAAAGGAAATGTAGGTTGTTACACTTCCTTATATTTTTTTGTTCTTAAGTACTCTATAGGGAGTTTACCAGTAGGGAATTTAGTGGATTGTCCATCAATAGGTCCAAGAGGCTTGGGTTTTAGAGTATGAGTTGTTGAATGCTTTGAACCAAGTAACCGACTATGTTCTTGTGTTCGTTATTATTTTTCATATCTGTTTTATTCTATTTTATTGCACTTTCTTTAAGTTTTTTTTAAAAGAAATGATTTTTAAATAAACATGATTCACCCTCCCTCTCACATGACCAACGATCCTACAATATTATTGTTTATCTTTATATTTGATTTCCTGTTCTTTATATTCCTTTACAATTATATATATTTGAATTCATATTCATTTCTTGATTTATGTTCTATTATGCATTTAGATATTTACATTTTCTAATTTGAGTGCCTCTAGTAGACTGTATGTTTCTTACAGTCAATTGACATATTCTTTCTCTACTTTAATACATTCTCTCATTAAGTTAACTGATAAGGGACCTTCAATCGATTAATTATTTTATGGTTTAAGACTTAGACCATTTTGAGCAAATTCAGACCCTTTAGTATATTTTGATGTGTGATAAAGAGAGATGATGAGACATTTAATTTAAGCATGAGTGCTCTAATATGAAACATGAACTATATTTTGATATTTATTAGAGCAAAAAGTGATTATGTTCACCTCAAGCGCCCCTCCACTTATAACATCCTTGACTTTTAAAAAGAACATGCAAACATCCTGAATCACAATTTCACTTACAACTATAACATACTCTTGACTTAACTAAGGTACATAAATAGTTCTTAAAACCATTAACTATAAGCAACATTAAGTACTAGACATACAGTTCTAGAATTTATTCTTTAAAGGAAACATTTAATTAATGTGGAAACTAAACTAGAAGGTCTTCGGGTTACACTGCCATCATCCCGAGCTTGCTCACCTATCAATGCCTCCCGCCTCATTCGTCTCATTACCTGAAATAGTTAAAATTTATGAGTCGAGAGACTCGGCACATTCAAACCATACTATATATTAATTAGTTCCTATATACATGTGTCCAAGAGGGGAATCATAACTTAACTAAATCTTTATTCATAGTAAAGTATTTTCCTTGTATATGCATACTAAAGCATGAATGTAACCATACTGCATGCAAAGACATACACATAAACGTGAACAAAAGAGCATAGACATGAGCATAAAGATACATAAGCATAAACATAAACATATATAAATATAGACGTGAATATGAGCATAAGAGCATAGGCATGAGTATAAACATATATAACATAAACATACACTTGAACATAAGCATAAACATAAGACTTCATAGTTTGGCAAGCTCCCCGGGCGTGAGTCCCCGGATCATACCATCATCCCATACATGAAGTTAACTAATTTCTTAGGTAAGCTTCCCGAGCTTGCTCGAGACATATCTTACTTGTCTCCTTGCGCCTACCATAATTGGAAGGGATCTGAGCCTTGCAATGGATACCCCTACCAATACATATTTAAACTATTACTATGGTATAAGCTCCTCGGGCTTACCCCACGGGGAGCTTATCTTACCCATAGTGTGAGCTACTCGGGAGGGGATCCTCGAATTGACGCTCGAAGCTCCCAGGACAAAAGGTGCCTCCACCCGAACCTTAGAATGGGAGTGATACACGGTACCCAGATCGCAGCTTGGTAAGCTCCCTGAGGTGTATGACTCCCTCAGATCAACACTTGGGAGGTTTCCCAGCTTGCCAAGACATATCCTCCCTATACATATATAACTAATTCTATGGTAAGCTTCCCGACTTGCCGAGACATATCTTACTTATACATACATAACTAATTCTAATGGTAAGTTTTTCAGGTGTAGGTCCCCTAAACATATCTTACCGATAGAGTAAGCTCTCCGAGCTTGCCTAGATCATAACTTGATAAACTCCTCAAGCTTGCCCGGATCATAACTTGGCAAGCTTTCTAGGCATAGGTCCCCGGAACATAACTGGGTAAGTGGCCCGGGCATGGGTCCCCAGGGTCACACTAATTACACTTAAACATGTACATACGCATAACTATGATCACTACTCAAGCATGGAATATAAATATAAGCACGTGCATAAATGTAAACATGATCATTACATGAGCATGGACATAACCCAAAACATGCATCTAACATAAACTTGATCACTTCATAAGTATGGACATAAACATAAACATGTAGATAGACATGATTATGTACCTAAACATGTGATCACTATATAAGCATGAACATAAAATGTACATAAACATAAACATAAACATGATCCCTACATAGGCATGAATATAAATATGTACATAAATATAAACATGATAACTACATAAGCATGTAACATAAATATAAACATGTGCTTAAACATGAGCAGGATCATTTCATGATCATGAGCATAACGATTAACATACGCCTAACATAAACTTGATCACTTCATAAGTATGGACATAAATATAAACATATAGATAAACATGATTATGTACCTAAACATGTAATCACTGCATAAGCATGAACATAAATATGTACATAAATATAAACATGATCCTTACCTAGACATGAATATAAACATGTACATAAATATAAGCATAATTCCTACTTAGACATGACATAAACATGTACATAAATATAAACATGATCACTACACAAGAATGAAATATAAATATAAACATGTGCATAAATGTAAACAAGATCATTTCATGAGCATATAAAGTTATCATGATGAGAAGAGGAAACATAAACCTAACTAAACTAAATTCAAACCTTATCTAAACTAGAATATGAAAGTCACATGTAGCATATAAAGTTACTGTGATAAGAAGCAAGAAGAAACATAAACCTAACTAAACTAAATTCAACCTTATCTAACTAGAATCTAAAAGTCACATGTAGCATATAAAGTTATCGCGATGAGAAGCAAGAAGAAACATAAGCCAACTAAACTAAATTTAACCTTATCTAACTAGAATCCGAAAGTCACATGTAGCATATAAAGTTATCGCAATGAGAAGCAAGAAGAAACATAAGCCCAACTAAACTAAATTCAACCTTATCTAATCCGAAAGTACATGTAGCATGTAAAGTTATCATGATGAGGAACAAGAAGCAACATAAGCCTACCTAAACTAGAAATCAGAAATTTAGATATAGCATATATAGTCATCATGATAAGAGAAAGTAGAAACATAAGCACAACTAAACCCAATCCAAAACTTATCTCATCTAGAATCTGAAATCTACCTAGAGCACATAAGGTTATCATGATAAGGAGTAAGAATAAACACAAGCATCACTGAACTAAAATTCTAAAATCATACATATAGCCTACTAAATTACCATGATGTGAAATAAGAATAAACACAAATAGACTAAACTAAATTCCAAAACCATACATATAGCCTACTAAATTACCATGATGTGAAGCAAGAGTAAAAAGCACACTAAACTAAATTCCAAATCATCACCTAATCTACCATGGTATCTAAAAACTTACATAATATATAGGAACTAACTAATACATGATATGAGATGTAAAACGTGCATGATTATATGGTATGGTACAACTATCATAACATGAAGATTTCAAGGCCTCCTAACACCATTAAAATTGAACTTCAAGGGTATCTAAACATACATGAATTTAAGGAACTAAAATAAAACATAATATGAGAAAAATATGCCTTCAACTCTATCTTGCTACCAAGTCTTTCCTTCTTCTCCTCTTCTTAAAGCTAGGACTAGTGGTGGTGGTGGAGGCTAGGGTGGAGGCTAGGGTGAAGGCTAGGATTGATAGTTTTTAGGAGGGGTTTAGGGTTTTGGGAAGTAGCCGAAAATTCGAGGAGAGGAATGCATTAAATAGATTTTGCCATGACTCATTCAACTTTGAACATTTCCACCATAATTACTAAGTCATATAAATTTTACATATACTAAGTCATATAAATTTTTATATAAAAATATATATCGATACATTATATAAATTTTTATATACATACTAAGACTTATAAATTTTATACATAATAAAAATGTATATCCATGAGTTATATAAATTTGTATATACATACTAAGTCATATAAATTTTTATACACATAATAAAAATTTATATCCAAGAGTTATATAAATTTTTTTATACATACTAAGTCATATAAATTTTTATATATACTAAGTCATATAAATTTTATACACATAATAAAAATTTATATCCAAGATTTATATAATTTTTTATATTCATACTAATCATATAAATTTTTATATATACTAAGTCATATAAATTTTTATATACATAATAAAAATTTATATCCAAGAGTTATATAAATTTTTATATACATACTAAGTTATATAAATTTTTATATAAATATTTAGATATAAGATAAATTTTATACATATTTATATCTAACCATTTTTTTAATCTAATTGATCAATCCAACTCCCATAAATATAAGCTAACTTAATTAATTAAATCTAACTAAATTTATCTTTAATCAATTCTTAATTAAATTTGAATCAATCAAATTAAAAAAATTTATTTTCGGGCACTACACCATTGTTGGTCCCATAGTATGTGGAATGGAGTTAAATCATAAAGGGTTTTTTGGCCTGATGATTGGCCTCCTTAGTGAGGGGGTCGCTTGCATAGGTAGTTCTACTGCTGTCGTCGTGATTTACACCTGAGACCTATTGGAGTAACTCCTCACCTGAGTACCAACTTTGCTATCCCGTGAAGGTTATATTTTGATTATTATGATATGACACTGTGTAATTTAAGTTTGTTTATATCTAAGTTCGTTTCTATGTGTGCTTTGATTTAGTGGCATGCTCTAATATCAAAGTTGTACTATTTAGTGATTACTTTTTGCTTTTGACTATCACCTTAACTTAAATAGGTTTTCAAACATAAAATAGATAGATGTAACCATGCATGTATGTTGCATATTTTAGAGAGTTGCTGATATAATATAACCAAGTTGCATGGTTTCAATGTTTGGACCATGTTTAAATTAAGTATTTGTTATGGTCTTATGTTGTGTGTCAAGTGAGCAAAGCAAATGACTTGACATCTAGAACTAAAAGCAGGCATGGGATATCAGATGCTAGACAAATGGACATGAATGAAAGTCTTAGCATATATGAAATGTTAAATGTTAGGCAATGGACATGGAAACCTTAGCAGGTATGAAATGTTGGATGCTAATTAGATGGATTAGATGGATGTGAAGGAAGACCTAGCAAGCAAGGAGTGTTGGATGTTAGGGGAGATAGTTCAAAGAAAGATCTTAGCAAGGAATGAGACTCCAATAGAGGAAGACTCGGAGTAGCGAGACTTAGGCATGGAAGTCCAGTTGTCATGGTGGACTTTTGGCATTAGGCATACTTTAAACATGGGAGATTTGAGTTATTGTTGTCGGAGTTAAGAAGATGAAAAGGCATCCCTTCCCCTTCATCTTCTAGCTTATTTAATTCCTCTATTAATAGAGAGAGAGGAAGAGTCATCTTCCTCTTATATATATGCATCCAAGCCAAAGAAGAAAAAAATGGGGAGTTTTGCGAGAGCTTGCTGTGTGCGAGATTTGTGCAAAGTTAGATTCGTCCCATATGTGAAAGGTCCCTGTGCAAGGTTTGTCTGTGTGCACAAGATTGTAAGAGGAGAACATCCATTAGAGAGAGATTTGGCTCGTGGAATTTTGAAGAGCTTTCCGATTTGTTCGTGATCGTTCTTCCGATGGCAAGTTATTCTTCGATATGTTCTCCGATCTTCTTCTTCGAGTATCACTGTGAGTTTTTCATTTTGTACGAAAAGTGAAGATCAAGATCTACTACTGTGAGTTTTACAATTTTTGTATTTATGTATTTTTCATGCTTTAGAACTATCAACAATGGTATTAGAGCATTATCTTAGTTCTAATAATGCATGATGGATCTTTTTTCTTGTATGATTTGTTACCATGATAAGCTAAGATCACAAATATAGATCTGTGCATGTAGGCAGTATACACGTAGATTTATTATATTGAAATGCCTAAAATGATAATCCAAGAGATATGTGTAAATATATCTTTAGATTTGTTCGAATGGTATGCACATGTTCATCGTCGAAGAAATCGCCGACGGAGCTGTCATCAAAAGTGAAATTATGACAGTGTCGCGATCTGCCACCATCGCTAGGTGTTGGGTAATACAACTCACCTCGGAGAAAAAGAACCAATGACTACTGCCGACCATGTCTTTGCCACGTAAAAACGGTTGTAAAACACCGAAAACCAAGTCGAGAGGATAGCCATAGGTGTCCTTGGCCGGCTAGCGCTAGAAAAGGCGCTGGAAGATTGGCAGTTGATTGTAGTAGTCAACAACCTCACAACTACATGGGGGCAGTAGAAATGACATCGATGTGCTCATGGGCGTGGCTTCGGCGGTAGAAGGGGGCATGCTTCGGCATTGGGCAGAAGACGTGGTTTCATGAAAAACAAAATAGTGTTTGTTATTAATGCATATTTAATGCATATTAATAAAACATAATTTATTTTTATTATATTACATGGGATATCAATTAATTAATTGAGCCTAGATTTAATTAATTGGTTGGGTTTGACTTAAAACAAATTTGGTTCACTAAACTAAACTAATTTGATTTAAACCACTTTAATTCAAATCAGACCCCGATTTAGTTCAAACTATTAGTTGGTTTAACTAGACCAGATTGGTCTAATCAGACCCAGATTTGATTTAAATCATTGATTGATTTAATCATACCAAGATAGTTCAATTAGACCCTGGTCTTGTTCAAACCATTAATTGGTTTAACCAAACCAGTTTGATCTAAACAAGAATCGATTTAGGTTGATTTAATAGGGCTTGGACCAGCTATGATCAAATGACCATATTTGCTCTATGGGTCAAATTTGATCAAATAGATTAAATTTATTCTAATGGGTTAGACTTAATCCAATGGACATTGGGTTGATGAAACGGACTTGAATTTGATCAATAAGTCTGAGATTGGTTGAAATGGACTTAGATTAAACAGTAACAGAATATATGTACAAAAAATCTCTATCCAATTAAATTAGTTCTAATAAGGATGTCACGCCCCGGAGGAGTCCCTATCCGAAGAAATTTCGACAGCATCTCCCCTGTACGGCGGACAATCTGAAACTCAACTACATCACCATATACCTCAGCCACATGCAGCTGGATTAATAACAATAATAAACAAAACAATAACTCAGACATCCACGCAGTTTATATCAATTTCAGCCTCTGGCTGATACAACCACGCAATTTAATAGTAAACAAACTGAACAATGATAATATGACTCAAAATCCACCCTACTCAACTACACTCATAAAGCTCAAATCCGACGATAAGATCAACTTACCTCTTCTGTCGTCTAGGCAGACATGTAGTAAAATAAATTCAAATTCAAACCCATCGATAAGTAAAACAATCCATACACAAGATCCAAGTATCAAAACGTAACAAGTTTAAATACAGTCTAATAAAGAAAACCACAAGATCAACGCTCATCCTCGTGGACTGCAGGGGACTAGCAACTGGAACTCTCTCCTGACAGCATCAACCTGAAAATAGTAAATATCCACGGGGTGAGTCAACTGCTCAGCGGGTAACAACTGATATACATAGTAGAGAAATAACATCTAGCACTAATCATGCGTACATTCTCCTGATATAAGAAAGATAAAATGCAACTGTAGTAAACAGGAGAAAACTATACTAACTAGGACCTGATACAAGGATAAACAGTCTGAGAGGTATAGAAATCCTATATGCATGTCAAGCATGGTCATCCAATCAAAATGCAACAAATAAATGCAGCAAACACAATCACAAGAAATAAATGCATCAATGCGTATGATGCCAATGATGTGTCCTGGTCACCCCTGACATCAGTCAACCATCTCACACACAATATTAAGACAGAGTGGGTAGGGCTGTTGTTGGTGCAACCTTAGGTCAAGGTTGACCTGGTTGACCTGACTCGAGTTGACCTGACTCGAGTTGTATTTTGATGTTTGACTTAGGAAGATTGTTGGTGCAACCTTAGGTCAAGGTTGACCTAGTTGAGTTGTATTTTGATGTTTGACACTCGTGGAAGAGTTGTATTCTTGATATGGGACAAGAATAGATGTTTGGGAGATTATTGGTGCAACCGTAGGTCAAGGTTGACCTGGTTGACCTGATTCGGGAAAAAGTCCAAGTATGGAGACTTGGCACTGGAAAAGTCTAAGCAGGGAGCTTGGCACGCGAAAAGTCCAAGTATGGAGACTTGGCAACGGAAAAGTCCAAGCAGGGAGCTTGGCACTAGAAAAGTCCAAGTATGGAGACTTGGCACTGGAAAAGTCCAAGCAGGGAGCTTGGCACGCGAAAAGTCCAAGTATGGAGACTTGGCACGGGAAAAGTCCAAGTATGGAGACTTGGCACTGGAAAAGTCCAAGTATGGAGACTTGGCACGGGAAAGTCCTAACTGGGATGTTAGGCAGTTGGAAAGTCCTGGTGAGTGAAGCCAGGCAGTAGGAAAGTCCTAACTGGGATGTTAGGCAGTGTGAAAAGTCCTGGTGACTTGGCATGGAAAAGTCCTAACTGGGATGTTAGGCAGTTGGAAAGTCCTGGTGAGTGAAGCCAGGCAGCGAGAAAGTCCTAACTGGGATGTTAGGCAGTGTGGAGAGTCCTGGTGAGTGAAGCCGGGCAAGGGAAAAATCCAGATGGATCAAGGGTGATCGGACATCTGGTGTGGAGAAGTCTAAGTGGGTCAAAAGGATTGACCGGACACTTAGCGGGGAGTGCTAGCAGGTCAAGGGAGTGACCGGATGCTAGGCGTGATGTACCAACAGGTCAAGGTTGACCGGATGTTGGTGTGGAAGCCTTAGGTTTAGGGCTGAGAAGTTTGGATCGGGCTGCAGACCGATCCAATGATACATGGCTCATCTGATCGGTCTGGTGACCGATCAGTGACCGATCAGTATGCTACTGATGGTTATCTGATCGGTCTGGAGACCGATCAGAAGGAGATCAGTGGTAAACTAGCAGAGAAGAGAAGCCTGATCGGTCTACGGACCGATCAGAAGGTTCCCTGATCGGTCTGTGGACCGATCAGGAGGTTTCCTGATCGGTCCATGGACCGATCAGGGACGGAACAGAAGCGAAGGCTTCTTCCCTGATCGGTCTGCAGACCGATCAGGATGTTGCCTGATCGGTCCACAGACCGATCAGGTTCTAGCCGTTGTGACGCAACGGCTAGTTTCTTCGCTGTTTCTTCTTCGCAGGTATAAGGAGACGAGGGCATCTTCTGTGCAGGGTATTCTTCCTTTTTCCTCCTTAGAACTTCTGTTCTGCTGCTGAAGTTTAAGCTTCGACTGAGCTTTGTTGAGCTCACTTCCGAAGCCCCGCGTGAGCTTCTTTCGGCTGAGTTGCTTGTTGGCATTCGTCCGTGAAGTTGTTGCTTCCAGGACTTCAGTCGACGACAAGAAGGCAAGCTTGTATTGTTACATTCATTGTATTTACTTCTTGTATTCTGTTGTACTCTTAGCTTGCTGTTGCAAGTGTTTGTGGCGAGGTTTCTCCACCCACAAGGAGTTGATATTAGCCGGTTCTCCGGGGACTCATCCACCGACGGATTGATAGGGCTCGTCCACCTTACGGACACGCCGAGGAGTAGGAGTATCATCTCCGAACCTCGTTACATCCTTGCGTTGAGGTTTGATTTCTTCTCCTGTTTTCTTTCTGCATTTAGTTTCCGCTGCGCTAACCCTAGATTGTAGAAAGAAACGCGAGCAATTGGGGTCGGCTATTCACACCCCCCCCCTCTCTAGCCGTACGAAGAGATCCCAACAAGTGGTATCAGAGCGAGGCCGCTCTTCGACGGATCAACACCCGTGGGAGCAAAGCTAGAGAATGGATCTCTATGGAGAAGACATCACCATTCCACCCTTCTACGAATGCGGTGACTTCGCGTATTGGAAGGTAAGGATGAAGTACTTTCTTATGACTAACATAATGAATTGGTTTTGTGTACAAGAAGGTTTTATTCCTCCGGTGGATAAGGAAGGAAAACCACTTAAGAAGAAGGAGTGGACAAGAGAACAAATTCACAAATCCGAAATCAACAAAGAGGTAACGAGAATAATTGAATTTTCATTGCCTTCTAACATCTTGTGTAAGATAGGTTACAACAATGCCAAGGAATTATGGGATAACTTGGCCAAGTTCCATGAGGGAAGCTCAAATTCAAGCCATGAAGAGGAGCTAAGTGAGCCAAGTAGCTCACATCATGGAGGAGAGGAATTAGAAGTTGAGGGTTACTCAACATCTAAGGACGAAGAGGAGGAGAGTTCTTCTTCAAGTTCGGAGCAAGAAGAAGAAGCTTCTACCTCCGAAAGGGATGAAGAAGAGAGCTCGCATCCACCCTCAACCCTAGGTAACTCAAGCAATTTAAGTTCAATTAAATTACACATTATGTGCTTTGAGTGTAGGGAACATGGACATTACAAGAGTAAGTGTCCGAAGAGGGTAAGAAAGACTCCACCGGCGCCAAAGGTCAAGGAAGCCGGAGTCCCGAAACGCAAGGGCAAGGAGCACATCGTGTGTTTCCAATGCAAGCAAAGGGGACACTATAGGAGCCATTGTCCGAGGGGGAGGCAACCTCACAAGGGCAAGAGACCGGGCACATCGATAGGGGGAGCTAAGGCAAACCCTAAGGTAACCTCTAAGGTTCATTTTTGCAATTCTAATAAAATGCATGCTAGGAATTTTATTGCACTTGTCGATAATAACAAGCATGATAACCTTAGGAATCAATACATGTGCTTAGGAGCTAAGCATGTGAGTCTAGATAAGGATAATTCTAGAAATGCTAACCCTAGAATTAACTCATCTAAGACTAAGGAAAACCTAGGTAGAAACCCCAAGACAACTAGACATATGCCTAGGAACACCTCAAGAAAGAATGATAAATTAAAACTTGAGGTTTTAGAGAAAGAAAATCAAGTCTTGAGGTCAAGACTTGACACTCTAGAAAAGGCCCTAAAGAATTTAGAGAAGTCAACTCTAGGGTCTAAGGGTCAAAAACCCAAGTCCAAGGACAAGAAAGGTTTGGGTCACAAACCTAAGTCCCAAGTGGTCAAGCCCACTTATCATAATGTTCAATTCGATTATGGAACAAAACCTAGGGCTAGGAAGACCACCACCAAGGTCACAAGGGGAGTCACCCCTAGAGTTGATCTTGATGAGTCCCAAATGACCAAGGCTTTAAAGCCTAAGAGGGTCATTAGGAGGGTTGCTAGGGAAGTCATCCCTAGTGAATATTTAGTGAACCCAATGAGCTCAAATAGGTATTGGGTTCCTAGGAGCGTGATTTCATCACGCTAGATGAGTTAGGTGTGCCAACCTTACTTGAATAGGTAGTTAACCTAATCATGGCAAAAGGTGGCACTTTAGGAATTTTCAAGGTGTGAACAAGCCTTGAAAATGAACTTAACAATTATTCCTAAGGTGATGTGCCAACTACATTTGAGGAGTTCTCTTAAGTCAATCTAATTGACACATAGTGATCTAAACATCTTTGATATATGATTTTAGATCTATTACACTTAGGAATATAGAACCTATGGCAAAATGATCAAAATTATCAAAAATGGCAACTAAGGCTAGAATTAGGTATTTCCTATACCTTTACATGTTACTTGCCATATTTTGTTTGCCATATGTCATGTCATGACATCATACTTAATTTATCATCATTTGATATGTCATGATAAAGCTTAGGTTCTTTATATGTCATGCTTTAGTTAAGTTTCATACTTTATGCCATGATATCATGACATTGGCACATGTTTTCATTTATGATATTATGTCATGCCATGTCATCATCTCTTGCAGTAATAATCAATGAAATTGATTTAAGGATAGAAACACAATTTGATATTGAGATCAAATTGGTGTTTAGAAAATGCATGAGAACTTAGCCTAAGATGACCTAAACCCATATCTCACATCAAAATTGACTTGGATGTGTTTGATACACTTTAGATGTGTGTGAGATATTAGGATCATGAGTTAGGATCAAGGTGCATAGTTCTTGTACCTAGATGAGCCTAATTCAAGAAATGAAGGATCATAGGGAAAGCTTGTGTACAAGTCATGTACATCTAGCCCTAAGATTATGGTCCTAAATTCAAATGGTTTTAAAAGCATTTTAAAATTGATTTGAAAAACCTTGATGAAGCATTCCTAGTGATAGCATTCATCATTGAACATTGTGATACAAAGTTGAGTTAAACTTGAACTATTTCAAAGTTTTTGAACTTTGTATCAAGATTGAAAAATGGAAGTTATTTTCATAGAAAACTATTTTTCCATGATAGTATATATTATGAGGAATGTATCCTCAAAATTTCACAATTTTTCGAATTTTCTGGAATTTTCTAGGAGTTTCTGAATTTCGGGAAGGAAAATCAGAAATTCTGATATCAGAATTGTGGACCGATCAGGAAGTCCTGATCGGTCCAGGGGTGCATGGATCGGTCCCGAGACCGATCCAGAGAAGCATGGATCGGTCTGGTGAAGACCTGATCGGTCCGGGGACCGATCCATGGGGTTTCTGATCGGTCTGGGGACCGATCAGAGCGTGCCAATTTCTGATTTTCAACTGTTGTCTGAAATTTCAGTTATGGAAATGGTGTTTTGGATTTCTAAAGGTTTGGAACTCACAAAGACATTGTTGGTGCAATGGTCAAGGGGAGTTGACCTTTAGGGGAGTTTTACCTAATTGTCAAGGAGTTGACTTTTAGGGGGAGTTTTTACTTCTTAAGACTTTTGAGGATTAGTGATATGGGATTATCACTAAGTTGATTGTTGAGTTTAGTATCAAGGGGGAAATTAAGAGTTTCAATGAAAGGTATGGGACTTTCATTAGGAAGAAACTCTTGACCTTGATACCTTTTTCCTTTTTGATGTGTGTCAAAAAGGGGAGAGTGTTCATTGGAGAATTATTGGAGAACCCAAGTTAGGTTATCGGGTTAACCTAAGCTAGGGGAAGGATGTCAAGGAATGTTCAAGGAAGAACATTGGAATTCTTTTTGATGTGTGTAAAAAAGGGGGAGAATTATTGGAGAACCCAAGTTAGGTTATCGGGTTAACCTAAGGGGAGAATGTCCAGAGAATGTTCAAGGAAAGAACATTGGACATTGGAAGATGGTTGGAAAACCTAAGTTAGGTTATCGGGTTAACCTAACTTGATTATGGGTTTTGTCAAACATCAAAAAGGGGGAGATTGTTGGTGCAACCTTAGGTCAAGGTTGACCTGGTTGACCTGACTCGAGTTGACCTGACTCGAGTTGTATTTTGATGTTTGACTTAGGAAGATTGTTGGTGCAACCTTAGGTCAAGGTTGACCTAGTTGAGTTGTATTTTGATGTTTGACACTCGTGGAAGAGTTGTATTCTTGATATGGGACAAGAATAGATGTTTGGGAGATTATTGGTGCAACCGTAGGTCAAGGTTGACCTGGTTGACCTGATTCGGGAAAAAGTCCAAGTATGGAGACTTGGCACTGGAAAAGTCCAAGCAGGGAGCTTGGCACGCGAAAAGTCCAAGTATGGAGACTTGGCAACGGAAAAGTCCAAGCAGGGAGCTTGGCACTGGAAAAGTCCAAGTATGGAGACTTGGCACTGGAAAAGTCCAAGCAGGGAGCTTGGCACGCGAAAAGTCCAAGTATGGAGACTTGGCACGGGAAAAGTCCAAGTATGGAGACTTGGCACTGGAAAAGTCCAAGTATGGAGACTTGGCACGGGAAAGTCCTAACTGGGATGTTAGGCAGTTGGAAAGTCCTGGTGAGTGAAGCCAGGCAGTAGGAAAGTCCTAACTGGGATGTTAGGCAGTGTGGAAAGTCCTGGTGAGTGAAGCCAAAGTCCTAACTGGATGTTAGGCAATGGGAAAGTCCTAATCGGATGTTAGGCTTGGAAAGTCCCGTGAGTGAAGCAGTAGAAAGTCCTAATCGGGATGTTAGGCAGGTGGAGAGTCCCGTGAGTGAAGCCGGGCAAGGGAAAAATCCAGATGGATCAAGGGTGATCGGACATCTGGTGTGGAGAAGTCTAAGTGGGTCAAAAGGATTGACCGGACACTTAGCGGGGAGTGCTAGCAGGTCAAGGGAGTGACCGGATGCTAGGCGTGATGTACCAACAGGTCAAGGTTGACCGGATGTTGGTGTGGAAGCCTTAGGTTTAGGGTGAGAAGTTTGGGCTGCAGACCGATCCAATGATACATGGCTCATCTGATCGGTCTGGTGACCGATCAGTGACTGATCAGTATGCTACTGATGGTTATCTGATCGGTCTGGAGACCGATCAGAAGGAGATCAGTGGTAAACTAGCAGAGAAGAGAAGTCTGATCGGTCTACGGACCGATCAGAAGGTTCCCTGATCGGTCTGTGGACCGATCAGGAGGTTTCCTGATCGGTCCATGGACCGATCAGGGACGGAACAGAAGCGAAGGTTTCTTCCCTGATCGGTCTGCAGACCGATCAGGATGTTGCCTGATCGGTCCACAGACCGATCAGGGTTCTAGCCGTTGTGACGCAACGGCTAGTTTCTTCGCTGTTTCTTCTTCGCGGGTATAAGGAGACGAGGGCATCTTCTGTGCAGGGTATTCTTTCTTTTTCCTCCTTAGAACTTCTGTTCTACTGCTGAAGTTTAAGCTTCGACTGAGCTTTGTTGAGCTCACTTCCGAAGCCCCGCGTGAGCTTCTTTCGGCTGAGTTGCTTGTTGGCATTCGTCCGTGAAGTTGTTGCTTCCAGGACTTCAGTCGACGACAAGAAGGCAAGCTTGTATTGTTACATTCATTGTATTTACTTCTTGTATTCTGTTGTACTCTTAGCTTGCTGTTGCAAGTGTTTGTGGCGAGGTTTCTCCACCCACAAGGAGTTGATATTAGCCGGTTCTCCGGGGACTCATCCACCGACGGATTGATAAGGCTCGTCCACCTTACGGACACGCCGAGGAGTAGGAGTATCATCTCCGAACCTCGTTACATCCTTGCGTTGAGGTTTGATTTCTTCTCCTGTTTTCTTTCTGCATTTAGTTTCCGCTGCGCTAACCCTAGATTGTAGAAAGAAACGCGAGCAATTAGGGTCGGCTATTCACACCCCCCCTCTCTAGCCGTACGAAGAGATCCCAACAGCTGTGACAACCGTGCACTCTGTCGTCACTGCTCCTGATGAGTGACCGAGTGGACGGGATGCTGTCGGAGTACACCTATCCTCCTACCCCAAATCATAAATGGGGGAGCGCAATGCTCTCAACTCCCGGTACACGATGACGGGGAAGAATCTCTGCCGGCTACCACGCTGCGTCACACTACCCATGAGCGGACCAACGAAGCTAAACAAAGTCCCTGCTGCAACACACTCTACATGAATCGACCACTAACCCATGAGTGGTGGTGTGTGCAGATCCATGTAACTGGCGATGTGCTCAACAATAATGGAGCGGACTATCGCACAGCATGCAATCATGCGAATGGTGCATGACACTAATCATGGAAATATCCTGAGCTAAACCATATATATATAGAAGGTGTACCTTAGGTCAATGAATCAAATCAAAGGTACACAGATAAGATAAGGTATAAAATATAGGTCCTGAACATGGTGAAGCATGGTATATCACTACTCCTATAAGTATGTATAAGTAGGTAAGGAATAACATGAGATGCAAATCAATCAACCAAGCATGTAACAAGTATCGGGTAGTGACTAACCGAAACAGATAAGAAACATAATTATTGCAATTTGTAAAATTCACTACTATGCATATCAAATGACATAAAGACAGAAGTACCCGCCTCCAATATAGATCGAGCTAAATGACCTCTGTGTCGAAGTGCTCGTCCGCGTCAAAGTCCTGTATCCAATAGATATACGATTATTTAGCTAAATTCCTATAAATAGCTAAATAAATTCTTTAACCCTAAATTAGGGCAAAACCCTAATTTCAAAAACACATAAACCTAATCAACATACACATGATCGTCTAACCAAATCCTCCAATTCGGAACATGATCTACAACAAGTATTCAAATACGCCTAATCCTTACCCTAATTCACAGATCTCTGTTATTGATCCGCAGCCAAAGAGGTGCTGTCGGAACCAAGATCAATCCACAGCAAAGCAAGCCCTACAGGAAACCTTCCCCACTGCTCGGATCAGATTGAGACACAAATCACCAATCAAAAATCCTAATTACATAACACAATTTCTTACCTCCCATATCACAGTTAGGGCACTGAGTCAGAAATTAGGGCACGGGAGGACACCAGCGTTGCTGGAGAGAGTTGCTGCCGGAACTAGGAACAGGCCACAACACCCAATTCCTAAATCCACCGAACACCACAACGTGGAGGCAACCTGCACTCGAAAGAGGAGAAGAAGGGTCGGCACCAGGGAAAGATCTCCCACAAGGGAGACGGCCTACCGGCGGTGGCTTGCGCGTCGCCGGCGCGTGGGAAGATGAAGAGAAGAATCAGGCGGAGGATGGCTCGGCTAGGGCACAGGCAATTGGTACAGAACCTGGTGGCCGGCGCTCGGCCTCGTCTCGGCGCGGCAACACAACTCAAGAGAAGGCGTTGGTGCTGCTCCGTGCGGCGCTGATCTAGGGCAGAGGCATCGTAAGGGAGGAGGAAGAGGGATTGGCCGGCGATGCTGCTCGGTGCTAGGGAAAAAAAGGATCGGGGAGAAGCGGCTGTCGGCAGAGGGAGAGTGGAGAAAAAGAAGCGAGAGGCGTCGGTTAGGGGCAGTTAGGGCACGGGGCTTCGGCGGCGTCGGGCGCAAGAAGGAAAACGAAGAGAATAAAAGAAATAAAAGAAATAAAGAAAAAGGAAAATGAATAAACAAATTCGACTTTTCCTCGCTTTAAAATGGGTAGCCTAAACAGGCTTTCCCGGACCCCATTTTTTATCCCCGTTAACTCGTCCGTACGAGCTCAAAAAAATTTCCGAAAATTTTCTAAAAATTCTGGAAAATTCTCTTATCATTATTCCCCATTTTTCTGGTATTTTACATTCTCCCCCACTAATAAAAATTTGGTCCCCAAATTTTCATTATCTACCATCAGCAAATACTAATAACAGGTAAAGAGTACAAAATGCTGAACGGTAAATTAAATCACGTACCTCAAATGAAAAGATAGGGGTATCGAGCTCGGATCAAAAATAGATTACAACATTGTTAACAAGGACAATGGAAACCGATCCAAACAACCTAGGAATACTGAAATCATCGAGTCCATGAAAACATCTAGGGCTTTGTAAGCCTAAATGGTAAAACCTAGAACTCATAATGCCCATAAAACAGACATACTCAACTATAAGATCCACGACAACAAGTCTGAAATCTGATCACTAGCTACAAATCACTAGAGAAATAGATCATCGAATGTGAGAGCAACGCTCCATCACAAGAAATACTACATATGTGGGAGCAACGCTCTACCACCATCAATGCAACCTATATGGGAGCAGCGCTCCTCTACGAGCAATCTACAATATGTGGGAGCAACGCTCCATCATAACAATCCATAACATGTGAGAGCAATACTCCACCACAACAATCCATAAATACCGCTAGAGCATTGGTAAGCCCAAATGGCATTACCAAAAACTCATAATGGCCAGAATATGACCATCCTCGTCTAGCAATCAACAGTGGCATGATATGCGGACAAACAATCTATGCCAAGAATAATATCAAGGTCGACCATTTCCAATACTAACATATCTACCGTAAGTATCATGCTGTCAAAAATCTAACAACAACTCTGACCTCCTAGTGACGTTTAATGTATCATCGAACGGTAGAGAGACGATCATTCGCTGGGGTCTGAAAGTGGGTAATCTACCAATCTCTCGTATAAAAGTACGAGATATAAAAGAATGCGAGCTACCAGTATCTATCAGTAAATCTGCAGATAAGGCATAAATAGAAATCATACCGCGGAAAATGAATCCGTCGGCTCGCTGTGCATCCTCTCTGGTAATCGCATGAATACGTCCAGTCTCTGGCGGAGGAGGAGGTGGTAACGCTGCCAGCGGCTGCTGCGGCTGGGCAGAAGCCTGCCACTGAGGTGGTACTGGATACTGCGCCAGAGAAGTCTGAGAGGGCGGTGACTGATACTGTGCTGATGGATGGGACTGAGTCTGGTACTGGCCTAAAGGCTGAGGTTGCATCTGATACTGCCCCTGCGTCGGATAATAAGGTCCTGGAACAGAACTCTGGGGTGCTATGGAAGCACTGGAGTACTCCTGTCCAAGCATGCCAAATGTCGCTGTTGCAGGTGAAGCTATCCCCTGCTGACGATGTGAAGATTGAGCTATCCCCTCTGACCCGACCCTCCGGAAGCCGTGTGCTGAGCCTTCAGCTGACAATCTCGGCTCTGGTGCCCAGACAGTTTGCAATAAAAGCAAAATGGCTGTCCCAAAGAGCAGGCTGGGGTGATGTGATCTCTGGATCCACATTTGAAACAGTGAATGTCGCTGTCGGGTCATTTCCAGTTCTGCTGCTGTGTAGCTGGTGTCTGCTGGATCTGTCTAGATGTCTGACCCGTATGCTTCCTCTTCCTGTCCGGAAATGCTCTCTGCTGAGCTAACTCTATCATCAAGGCTCGATCCAGTGCATCTGAGTAAGATGCGATCCCTAAACCGGCAAGCCTTACTTGCAGATGACCATCCAGTCCCTGTATAAACTGCATCATGCGGGATCTGTCCTCTGCAACTAACTCTGGACAAAACCTAGCCAACCGGTTGAATTCAGTATTATACTCTGTCACCGAGCGATTGTTCTGCCGTAGACTCATGAAATCCTGACGGCGAGCCATCTGATATGCTAGTGGAAAGAAACGGCTCTCAAAAGCCTCTCTGAACCTGGCCCAAGTAATGCTCTGCTCGCCGATGATGGAACGCTGAGTAATCCACCAGGCGTTAGCCTCATCCCGTAAATGGAAAGCAGTCAGCTCTGCTTTCTCCCACTCGGAGCAAGCCATATAGAAGATGGTCTGCTCCATAGTCTCTATCCATGATAGAGCTATACTCGGATCAAGGTCTCCTTGGAAGAGTGTGAATCGAGTCTTCATCGACTCTGCTAATACTGGAATCCTAGCTCGTGCCGCGGCAATGTCAGTGAGGTGTGTCGGGATGGCTGCAGGAACTGGCGGAACTACTGGAGCTGGTGCTACAGGTGCTACCGCTGAATAAACCGGAGGAGGTACTCCCGGTGCTGTTATATAAACTGGAGCATAAGCCGTCGGTGGCACTGCAGGATGAACATAGGTGGCCGCGGCTGGAGGTACGGTAGGTAATGGTACCGGATGTCGAGCAGCCGATATCGCTGGTGTAGGTGTTGCTGGGTATATTGTAGGTACTGGGGCACAGGTGTCACTGGTGTCGGGTACACGGTAGGTCCAGGTGGCGGTGGTGTCGAGTACGCCGTAGGCTGGTCCGGAGCAGATGCGAGGTATGCCGATAGTACCCCTGGTGGTATCGGAAATACAGTAGGGATAGGTACACTCGGCACAGCCGAGGTAGGTACCTCTATAGGAGCCATCGGGGTCTGAGAGCCCGACGCGCCCGCAGTATGCGGAGTCTGTCCCTGATTGACAGGCTCAGCCCTAGTAGGCATCTCTGGCAAATCCAGAGATCCCACGGTCCTCGTACGTGGCCGTCCAGCACCACGTCTCGCAGCAATACGTGTAGATCTCCTCATATCTGTTAAGTTATATCACAGATATTATTACCAGTATAACAATTATAAAATAACATCATACCTATTTGCCGTCTGGAGATGTTCCATCGTTGTCCAGTCCCCAATTTGACCTCAAAATTCTGAACGAGAAAATCACCGAAAATCCATATAAATCCGAAACGGAAGTCCGAAACATAACCATAACGGAAATCCGTACAAACCGAAATAGATATCCAAATATCCAGAACACCAAAAGCAGGTATCATAACCCGCTCTGATACCAATAAATTGGTATCAGATAAATCTTGAAAATCCAACACACGGAAATCAAAACAAATATCGCCAAATCTTGCCACTCTGATACCAAATGAATTGGTATCAGGTTATCCCAAATATCCAAAATATGAAAACAAAGATTGTAAAACTTAAGCTCTGATACCACTAAATTGTCACGCCCCGGAGGAGTCTCTGTCCGAAGAAATTTCGGCAGCATCTCCCCTGTACGGCGGACAATCTGAAACTCAACTACATCACCATATACCTCAGCCACATACGGCTGGATTAATAACAATAATAAACAAAACAATAACTCAGACATCTACACAGTTTATATCAATTTCAGCCTCTGGCTGACACAACCACGCAGTTTAATAGTAGACAAACTGAATAATGATAATATGACTTAAAATCCACCCTACTCAACTACACTCATAAAGCTCAAATCCGACGATAAGATCAACTTACCTCTTCTGCCGTCTAGGCAGGCATGTAGTAAAACAAATTCAAATTCAAACCCATAGATAAGTAAAACAATCCATACACAAGATCCAAGTATCAAAACGTAACAAGTCTAAATACAGTCTAATAAAGAAAACCACAAGATCAACGCTCATCCTCGTGGACTGCAGGGGACTAGCAACTGGAACTCTCTCCTGACAGCATCAACCTGAAAATAGTAAATATCCACGGGGTGAGTCAACTGCTCAGCGGGTAACAACTGATATACATAGTAGAGAAATAACATCTAGCACTAATCATGCGTACATTCTCCTGATATAAGAAAGATAAAATGCAACTGTAGTAAACAGGAGAAAACTGTACTAACCAGGACCTGATACAAGGATAAACAGTCCGAGAGGTATAGAAATCTTGTATGCATGTCAAGCATGGTCATCCAATCAAAATGCAACAAATAAATGCAGCAAACACAATCACAAGAAATAAATGCATCAATGCGTATGATGCCAATGATGTGTCCTGGTCACCCCTGACATCAGTCAACCATCTCACACACAATAGTAAGACAGAGTGGGTAGGGCTGTGACAACCGTGCACTCTGTCGTCACTGCTCCTGATGAGTGACCGAGTGGACGAGATGCTGTCGGAGTACACCTATCCTCCTACCCCAAATCATAAATGGGGGAGCGCAATGCTCTCAACTCCCGGTACACGATGACGGGGAAGAATCTCTGCCGGCTACCACGCTGCGTCACACTACCCATGAGCGGACCAACGAAGCTAAACAAAGTCCCTGCTGCAACACACTCTGCATGAATCGACCACTAACCCATGAGTGGTGGTGTGTGCAGATCCATGTAACTGGCGATGTGCTCAACAATAATGGAGTGGACTATCGCACAACATGCAATCATGCGAATGGTGCATGACACTAATCATGGAAATATCCTGAGCTAAACCATATATATATAGAAGGTGTACCTTAGGTCAATGAATCAAATCAAAGGTACACAGATAAGATAAGGTATAAAACCTAGGTCCTGAACATGGTGAAACATGGTATATCACTACTCCTATAAGCATGTATAAGTAGGTAAGGAATAACATGAGATGCAAATCAATCAACCAAGCATGTAACAAGTATCGGGTAGTGACTAACCAAAACAGATAAGAAACATAATTATTGCAATTTGTTAAATTCACTACTATACATATCAAACGACATAAAGTCAGAAGTACCCGCCTCCAATATAGATCGAGCTAAATGACCTCTGTGTCGAAGTGCTCGTCCGCGTCAAAGTCCTGTATCCAATAGATATACGATTATTTAGCTAAATTCCTATAAATAGCTAAATAAATTCTTTAACCCTAAATTAGGGAAAAACTCTAATTTCAAAAACACATAAACCTAATCAACATACACATGATCGTCTAACCAAATCCTCCAATTCGGAACATGATCTACAACAAGTATTCAAATACGCCTAATCCTTACCCTAATTCACAGATCTCTGTTATTGATCCGCAGCCAAAGAGGTGCTGCCGGAACCAAGATCAATCCACAGCAAAGCAAGCCCTATAGGAAACCTTCCCCACTGCTCGGATCAGATTGAGACACAAATCACCAATCAAAAATCCTAATTACATAACACAATTTCTTACCTCCCAGATCACAGTTAGGGCACTGAGTCAGAAATTAGGGCACGGGAGGACACCGGCGTTGCTGGAGAGAGTTGCTGCCGGAACTAGGAACAGGCCACAACACCCAATTCCTAAATCCACCGAACACCACAACGTGGAGACAACCTGCACTCGAAAGAGGAGAAGAAGGGTCGGCACCAGGGAAAGATCTCCCACAAGGGAGACAGCCTACCGGCGGTGGCTTGCACGTCGCCGGCGCGTGGGAAGATGAAGAGAAGAATCGGGCGGAGGATGGCTCAGCTAGGGCACAGGCGATTGGTACCGAACCTGGTGGCCGGCGCTCGGCCTCGTCTCGGCGCGGCAACACAACTCGAGAGAAGGCGTTGGTGCTGCTCCGTGCGGCGCCGATCTAGGGCAGAGGTGTCGCAAGGGAGGAGGAAGAGGGATTCGCCGGCGATGCTGCTCGGTGCTAGGGAAAAAAAGGATTGGGGAGAAGCGGCTATCGGCAGAGGGAGAGTGGAGAAAAAGAAGCGAGAGGCGCCGGTTAGGGGCAGTTAGGGCACGGGGTTTCAGCGGCGTCGGGCGCAAGAAGGAAAACGAAGAGAATAAAAGAAATAAAGAAAAAGGAATATGAATAAACAAATTCGACTTTTCCTCTCTTTAAAATGGGTAGCCTAAACAGGCTTTCCCGGACCCTGTTTTTATCCCCGTTAACTCATCCGTACGAGCTCCGAAAAATTCCCAAAAAATTTCTAAAAATTCCAGAAATTTCCCTTATCATTATTCCCCATTTTTTCGGTATTTTACAAAGGACATGAGACAGAGTTCAGGATCTAGATTCTTAATTGACCGATCAAATGGGTCAATCAATTTAGACTCCTGAAAATTAAGAAGATTTATTTTTCTTGATTAATAATATTGGTTCTATGCATGTATAAATTGAATTAAGATGGTTTTATACTGGTTAGTTGATTTTGTACTGACTTATTTAATTTCAATTTATAGATGGTACGGATGATTATCAGTCTTGGAAACTTGAACAAGAAGAGTTTTCAATCCTAGATAATTACAGGATTTGGACGTTGATTTGTTCACTGTTGGAGAATCCAAAAGTGGTAGCACACTAGATATAGAGGCTCGCCAAAGGGAGACTCTTATATGCATAGTTGTATGTGGAACTATTTCACCATGAGTTCCTGGAGGAAGATCCTGAAGAATTTAAGAAGGATCTAGAGGAGGATCCTGAAGAATCTGAGGGGGATTCTGAAGAAGTTTCGATGATAGATCAAATTGAAAATCTTAAAGTTGGTCTATCTGAGATTGCCTTAAATGAGTCCAGGTTGAAGAGGATTATGTTGGCCACTGCACTAGTGTCTGTCCTAGTGGGAATGATGTTAACCTATGTAGTTTGTTAAAGTTCTGTTATTATTACTGTCATTATGTATGAACAGTATTAGTCCATTTAGTTCATGTTAGTTTGTTATATGTTAACAAACTACAGCATGTTTATGTTAATGATATATTCATTCCTATGCCGATTGCTCTATATGATGTCATGAAAAATGATTAGTTTATTTAATTAAAGAAATCATGCTAGAATAATGATTAAGTTTATTAGTTGGGATGTGTGTAATAGTATTGTTCAATGTTGATTTGATTGGACGATACAAATAATAAGTGGAAACATAGTTATTACTTGATTTTGTAAATCAACTCAAATTAACAATGAGTCAATCATAAATTGTATGCATGTGAATTATACTGAATACTAAATAATAAGTTTATTTATGTTAGATCATGGCAAATAAGAACATCATAGCTAAACTCAATAATAGAGAGAAATTATATGAGGATAACTACAAAATCTAGCAGCTAAAGATACAATATGTTCTTGAGGAAAAGAAGTTCTTGAGGTTGTAAAATAGGTTATAGAAGAACCTGTAGATGATCCTTCTATACATAATAGACGAGATCTTGATGCCTATAAGGCATGAAAGAAAAAGGACTTCATTGTAAAGTGTATATTGATTAGTTCAATGGTTGATGACCTAGTTTTTTAGTATGAATTATATCTTACGGCTCATGTAATCTAGGTAGCCCTTAAGAAGAAATGCAGTGGAGTAAGTCTGAGCAAGTTTCGACAACTGACGATTAAGTTTGACAGCTACAAGAAACGTCTGAATCTTACAATGGTTCAACACCTCAGGGAGATGTCGAACATGATTTGGGAGCTTAAAACTGTTGGTCATGAGTTAACCGATGAATAACAGGTTCAAACAATTATTCGTTCTCTTCCAGATTCTTGAGAGACCATGAAGCAGACCCTAACTCACAGTGAAAGTATTAAGACTTTCATTGACATCTCATGCCATGTAGAATTGGAGGCGGAGAGAGTTGAATCCGTAATAATTTTTGGACTAGCTTATGTGGCTATTGGTTCTGTTGGATCATCTGGATCTAAGAAAAATAAATGTTCAAGAAGGGAAAGGGAAAGAAGAAAGAAGTTGCTACTGTGGGACAAGACCCAATCAAGAAGAAAGAAAAGAAGACCAGATTGAGACAATGCAAGTGTGTCTTCTTTTCTTGAGCATTTTATTGCTAGTTAAATATTATTAGCTGATTCTTATCCTTTGTGAATTATAGATTTAGGAACAACCAACCATGTAGCTCAGGAGTGAGTTACATTTGTAGAGTACCAACGGGTACTAGCTGACAATAAATTGATCTATATAGGAAACAATGCAAGAGTTGAAGTCAAAGAAGTCGACACTTGCAAACTCAACCTCCATGGTGGTAGTGTTTTGTTTCTACACGATGTCTTGTATGCTCCTGAAATTCGACAGAATCTTGTTTCATTATAGGTCATCTTGATTTAGGGTATTGTATTAATTTTTATAGCCGGAGTGTTGAACTTAAGATTTACTCAGTGCCAATCGAATATAGTTTTTATCAAATGGTTTTATGGTTCTTGATATAGAACCAGATATCAATTGTGCTATTAAGGACCATTTTTCAAGCATTGCTCTAACTAGTGATGTAGATATAACTAATGAGGTTTGACATGTTAAATTAAGACATATACAAGAACGTATGAATCGGTTGGCTAGAGAGGGTCTATTGGGAACTCAGGCTAAGATTCACTTGTCTATATGTGAGCATTGTCTTGCTGGAAAAGTAACTTGGAAACCATTTGGTAAGGCTATAAGTGTTGAATCATCATTGCAATTAATTCATTCGGATATTTGTGATCCAATGAATGTGAAGGCTAGACATGGAGCTTCATATTTCATTATATTTATTAATGATTTCTCTCATTTTGGTCATATGTATTTGATTTCTCATAAGTCTGAAGCATTAGATTGTTTCATTCATTAAGTGAACGAAGTTGAGAATCAAATGGAACGTAAAGTTAAGACTTTACACACTGATTATGGAGGGGAATATTTGTTTGATATGTTCAAGATAATATGTAATGATAGAGGGATTATTAGACAAATGACAATCCCTGGAACTCCACAACAAAATGGGATTGTTGAAAGAAGAAATATAACTGTTCTAGATATGGTTAGGTCTATGATGACACAAGATAATTTACCGATCTCCTATTGGGGAGATGCATTATTAGTTGCAACCTATATTCTTAACAAAGTGTCTTCAAAGTCAGTTTCATTTGTCCTATATGAATGTTGGACAGATAGAAAATTAGATTAAGTAATCTGAGACCCTGGGGGTCAGCTGCTTATGTTCATGATAGTTTTCACAAATATGAAAAACTGTGACCTAGTGGTAAGAAATGTATCTTTATTAGATATCATAAAACATCCAAGGTTATGTTTTCATAGGTGAGCAACTAGATGGAACCATCTCCGAAATAAATTTGAGAGATGTGATTTTTCTCGAAACAGAGTTCTCAACCAATGGTGATGTTGATAGAAGTGTGTTTTTTTTAAAAGGATGAAATATTATCAACAAGAGAGGTGTCAAAAGAGATGTTTGAGTCTAGTCAACCCAAAGGGAGTGATTTGCCAAGTCATAAGTTGACTTCTCAACAACCCAACTTACGAAGAAGTATTTGTAAGATTAAACCTTAGAAATGGTCTAATATTGAGAATAAGGCATTAATAACACTCTCATTAACATAATTAACCTCGAACGGTTGAGGAAACATTAAGATGCTCAGTTAGAGAAAAAAGGTAAGTTGCAATAGATGAGGAAATGGAGTCGATGAGAAAGAATCAAGTTTAGGGTTATAATTGATCTTCCTATGGGCCGAAGGGCTATTGGGAATAAGTTGGTTCTCAAAATCAAGAGGAAAGTGGATCGATCGATTAATCGATACAAAGCTCGACTAGTTGCAAAAAAATATACCCAAATGGAAGGTATTATTTTTGAAGAGACGTTAAGTACATATTAGGAGTAAAGATCATGAAAGATTGATTAAAAAGACTTTTGAGTTTGTCTCAAGAGACTTATATCACTAAGATGCTACAACACTTCAATATGTCAGATTATAACATTGTATCCCAAGACTCCTAAAGAAATAGCCAAAATGAAGGTAATACCATATGCCATTTCTATTGGTAGTTTAATGTATACTATGTTGTGTACTTTTCTTGATATAAGTTATGATGTTGGCTTAGTTAGTCATTTCCAGTTAAATCTAAGATCGAAACACTGGAAAACGATGAAGAGAATATTTAAATACCTCAAAAGGACAACAAATTATGTATCTATTTTTAAGGATCTAAGATGAGTCTAGGTGGTTACACAGATGCAAATTAGGCGTTGATGACAGAAAATCCACATCTGACCATACATTCTTGTTAAATGGTGGTGCCATCTCATGAAATAGTAAGAAGCATGCTTATGTAGCCTTGTCGATAATGGAAGCTGTGTGGCTCGGCTTGTGTAGCCTTGTCAATAATAGAAGCTTTATGGCTAGGCTTGTGTAGCCTTGTCAGCAATGGAAGATGTATGACTTGCGCATCAGTTGTGTAATAATCTGTCTGGTTGAAAAGATTCCTGAAGTATTTGAAGATTGATGAGGACAGTGGGAGTTCTGTTACAGTGTACTGTAACAGTCAAGCTGAGGATCCCAAATATCATAGCAAAGACGAGCATATAGAATTAAGCATAATTTTGTAAAGGATATTGTGGACAAGAAAATGATAATTCTTGATTATATTCCTACACGTACTATGATTGTAGATCCTTTTACTAAGTCATTGACTAAATAGTCATTTCAAGGATATGAGAAGTCTTTGTGACTTCGTAAAATGTAACACATTGTAAAATGTCATGATCTATTCAGTGTATATATTATTACATTTTAGATTAAAATCTTGATGAGCATGTTGGCAGATTGAGATTGGTTCACTCACATAGACAATCATCTCTATTTGTTAAGTATAAATAAAGGTAAGACTGTGACTTATGGGACAACTTATGTAGCTGTGAATAGAGACACACCTATAAGTTAAGTCACCTTGATAATTGTGTCAAGATGAGATCATTCATGTAATAATCGGAGTAAATATACCCACTATTTACTGAATTTGTTTAAGGCAAGATTGGAATTTATATGTTGAATTCAAGATTAGACATTAGGTATGTCTAGATCAAAATCTATATGATGTTAAAATTTGAGAAAAATATGCCCTCTTTTTAGTAAAGAAAATAACATCGTAGCATGTGATTTATACCACATGTGCTATGATGACAAGAATGGTAGTAGGAGAATGGATCTCTGCTTCTCTACTATGTGAGACCCTTGAGATTATAAGTTAATCTCAATTTTACCCTTAGTGACTATTTGGCTGTCTACTTGAAGTTATAATCAGTGTCTACTACTTTAGCATGTTTCCTATTGGCTATAGATGATTTGGTTTATGGAGCATAACTAGGGAAGCGACTGATTAAAATGAATAGATTCTAGCTAAAAAGTAAGATTAAATAGATTTGTATTTTTTGATGTTATTCATCGGTTGACCCATTTCTGTTATATATAGAAATGATTGTGAATATTAAATATGGAACATGCTCTTGACATACTAGTCATTATGAGGGATTAGAGATGTTTATATTGATGTAAATGAAGATTATTTAATTTGGATAAATAGCAAGACATGATTGTTGTGTGCCACTGGGAGATTGTATGTTTCCTGGATAACGGATATATACTGCTAGGCGAGAGGCTATGCACCATTATGAGAATGTCTTTGATTCATTATTTAGAGCAGCTATGTAATGTGTAACAATTTTCTTAGTAATAATTGTTGTGTACTTACTGTCGCATGAACCATTTTTCCTAAAGTATAGATTGGATGTTCTTACTTGATATTTGTGACTAACTAGTGTTTTCCTATGGTCTTTGTGACTTGATTATAATATAGTCTATGTGACTTACATGGTCTTTGTGACTAGATGACCTTTATGGATTGACTTGGACGAGTGCGAGATGTTGGAGTTAAGAAGATGAAAGGGCACCCCTTCATCTTCTAACTCATTTAATTCCTCTATTAATAGAGGGAGAGGAAGAGTCATCTTCCTCTTATATATATGCGTCCAAGCTAAAGAAGGAAAAAATGGGGAGTTTTGCGGGAGCTTGTTGTGTGCGAGGTTTGTGAAAAGTCAGGTTCGTCCCATATGTGAAAGGTCTCTGTGTAGGGTTCGTCCGTATGCACAAGATTGTAAGAGGAGAATATCGATTAGAGAGGGATTTGACTCGTGAAATCTTAAAGAGCTTTTCGATTTGTTCGTGATCGTTCTTCCGACGACAAATTATTCTTTGATATCTTCTCGAATCTTCTTCTTCGAGTATCACTGTGAGTTTTTCGTTTATACGAAAAGTGAAGATCAAGATCTACTATGCGAGATCATTGTAAATTTTATAATTTTTATATTAACCTTGGAACGAAGATAGTTTGAGAGCTTACATAGACTCAAAATGTATATAGGTTGAGTCATAATACCTTAGTCGACTAATATTAAGGTAACAGTTGATTATTAAACAAAAATATATAAACCTTAAATTCAAACAAAAATGATTGGAGTCAGCTTATCGACACCATGGATGATTATTGAAATTATGATTTATATACAGTTGACTGATATCTAATGACTTAAAACTCTATTGTATATGTCAGACAGGATAATACATAAACTCAGAGAACAAAAAGCTTTATCATTTTTTGTCTTTTAAATTTTATTCACTCCTTAAAAAAACATGATAGACCATTTGCATCTGAATAAAAATTCGATGTGATGTCCAAATCGTTCCCACGCATATAATTCTTATGAGGATGTTATCATATCTCCTCAGGATGATATTATAGTTAAGACATAAAATATTATCATACGAAGTCTTGAGGTTTAAATTCGATATGTCCGAATATACATAATAGTTAATAGTTATCTATAATTTATTTCCCCTAGATGGACCAAGAAATGATCTGATGAGGAAGGAATCAGCTCTCACTGCATGTAAGAATATTATCATCGATGAGTCCGGGATAGATTTTCAGTGGAGGTGAAATGCTTCATTAGGTACCTCGCCTCTGGCCTATTGCTGGGAATGAAATCCCCATAATTTATCCCATTTCAAATAATGTGGAGCCGCCACCTTGACCGCTTTTGCCAGATGGGACGCCCAAATCCCCTAATTGGTACATACGATAATCGGCGCCAACGGCCGTTCAAAGGCGAAGGGAAGGGCAAGAATGTGTCGCCATCCACCCACCATTCGCGAATCCCTAGCCTTCCTCCCCAAACCCCAGATTACTATGGAAAACACATCGCCCACACAACCCAAAAATCCACCGCCATGGACGCCTCCTCCGTCGTATGCGTCACCCTCTTCGTTGCTCTCCTCTGCGCATGCATCCTTATCGGCCACCTCCTCGAGGGATGGCACTGCCACCGAGGCCATCGCCTCCTCTTGGTTTTCCTCTCTACCTCAGTTATTATTTTCGTTTTTATTGGAACTGAATGCGCTGTTGAGCTTACTTTGCTCGTTTCAGGGATTGTGTGCCGGTATGGTGACACTGTTGATTACAAAATGGAAAAGCTCAAGGATACTTTCCTTTGACGAGGAGCTGTTCTTCATTTTTCTGCTGCCTCCTATTATCTTCAACGCTGGGTATTTTTCTAAATTACAGCTGGCTGTTATAGTAAGTAGATGAGGCTGGAAGGTAATGTTGATATGAGCAAAGAAGAAAAAAAAGTACCAAAGGTGGTTTTTTTCTTCTTTCCTCTTATGCTATTCAAATATATACTTCTAATACCCTCAGAAAAATATTCCCTCAAAAATTATAGAACAAGTAAGAAAACATATGATTGTATTGGATGTTTAACAAATAGGTTATTCATTTCAGATCTGCAAAAATAAAACTGAAACTGTGAATGTTTTGTTTGCATAAAATTAGTTGAGAGGTACCAATTTACTGATTCTGATAATTTCCTTGCTGATATTCCCTTCCCTCATTTCTACCAAACTTTCCCTGCAGCTTCCAGGTCAAGAAAAAACAATTTTTTCGCAACTTCTCAACAATTCTACTATTGGGTGTATTTGGGACACTGGTATCCTTCTGCATTATCTCCGCTGGTAAGAGTTGAGACTTAAAAGGTTGACTAGCTAAATCTAGAAATCAACTCTTTCGTGATTGTCATGTTCTTTTCTTTCTCAAATTGTTCAATTTTTCCAATTAATGAGGAAAGAACTATCAAATTTTGTACTCTTCTGATCCTATGGAGTAAATGGTGCAATGAATAGAGGGAGACAATATAAACCTCTAGGTAACATAATAAAACTGTATAATTGATTTGTATATTACTAGTGATAAGCTTTGCACATGGTTCAATGGGAGATAGGATCCATCTAATCAACACCAAATTGTTGGGACAAACACAATGTAGATGCTATTTTACTTAATCTTCATGGTATGGTAACGTTGTATGTTCCAAGTTGTATTTACATTACTTTGCCTTTCCCTATGAGCTTTGGAGCCTATGACAAACTTGGAATGCTAGTGCAAAGGTAACCTATATCCAATCCAACAAACTTTGCAAGGGTATTAACTTAAAACACTATCTTTGTGATAGCAAGTTGATTGTCATATCAATTAGTATACATTTACATTTGTTACAACCTCTTAGAGACTTGTTAACAAATTTGCTAACTAATCATTAGAGCTACCAAAATGAAGTGATGGTCTCCTTTTATTACACCTTTTCCATCACAAAATGACAACAATCTCTATATTTTTTATTCTAAAAGATTGAATTGGATGCAATATTCATGATAGCCTAATTGCCACAATATAGGTTCATTAGCTTGGTGGTACAATTACCCAACTTAGTTGTTAATTATCTGAGCTAGATAATCTCACATATGGGTAGAGTCACAACCTTGTATTTTTTCTTGTGCATCTAACCGGCCATGATCATAGTATTTTGCTTAATTTTCCAAGATATTAGGTTTTCTTCTAGAAGAACTTTTGTTTAATGTTAATCACCTATTCATGGAAGAATCTATCCAATCTTGTGTCCTCACCTATTTAGAGAGAACCACAAACATAATATAAGAGACATTAAATTATAGCATTCGTAAAGTACCACATAATCCTTAAAGTTGCCTCCTAATGTTAATGACATAGAGCCTTAAGAAATTAACTATTCACACTTACAAGAAATGTGATGTGAGGTCTAGTGATGTATGATAGTTCAATTTTCTAAAAAATATTCAGTACTTTCCTAGATCAGATAATAGCTCCCTTATCATGACATTAGTTGACATTTGGGCCATCTAGCTAATAACATACTTATCTTTTTCAAGCATATTAAATACATACTTCTTTTGTGAGATACGTATCTCCTTTTAAGAGAAAACGTCTGAAGTAGTACTTTAGATTTCTCAAATCCTTTTTTGGAAGTGTTGATGAAGATATACTTGGAACCTTATGATCCTTATAATGCCATCATTAGTAATGATAATGCCATTTATATAGACAATTAGAAAAATCTCTAAGTAAGGTGAAACATTATACACATATTGGGGTGAGTAAAAAGTCGATTAAACCGAATTAACATATTGAACCAATTGAACAAGTTAAAAGTTTGGTTCTGTAAATTTGGAAATTCAATTTTTTGTTGAAATATCGGTTATTTCGATCAAATTGGTCCGGTCTTAGTTTAAAAATCCGGATTCGACTAGGCCTGAACTAGAACCAGAGTTTAAAATCCCTAATTCCGTAATTCGTGACTTTCCTCCTAATTCCCAATTTAACCAGAAGTTCGTTTATTTTGGTTTTTGATCTAATTAACTGATGTTTTATCGGCTCGGTTTGTTCTATTTTTATACAATAGTTCGATCGGTTCGGTAGGTAAAAAAAAATTGGCTTGTTCGGTTTCAGTCAGTTGGTTATTAATCGATTGCTCACCCTTATGCACATAACCTTACCAAGATAGAGAATAAACTAAATTTACCAAATCATGCACTAGGAGATTACTTTAGCTTTTTTTTGTTTACACACAAGTTATAGTCCTTTTGAATAACAAATCCAAGAAGGTAATATACATATACTTTTCGCATTATGATCACTATAAAAGACATTTTTTTTATTTCTAGTCGATAAGTTAACTAAGTTAATGTTGCCACCAAAGTGAAGAAGGGTTGAGTTGAAGCCATGATAACAAGAGAAAATATGTTCAGTTTAAGTCTATTCCTCGACCACTATATGGCGTACACTACAATACTTCGGTCATTATCTTCAAAATAAACATCCACTTACTACTATTTATATATTTTCTGGGAGGAAAATAAAAATTCAACTATCAAACATGGTTTGAAATTTCCTATTGTGTCGAGCGGCATGGTCAAAAGGTATCATTCCGATAAATTAGCTAAATTCGAAACTACTAGGCACATATAATCTATCCTGTGTTGTGTAAATTTTATTCAATATTTTTAGCTTTTATTGATGCAATATAATGTTAAAATTATACCATTTTATGTGGGAGTTTGTTAAGAGCCGGTTGGACGATTAACATTCAAAAGGCGATTACAGTTCATGATTCAGAACTGCTGATTACGATTCAGTTCATTTTTCGTCACAGTTCAAGATTATTATTATTATTTTTATGTTAAAAAATATTTAAAATTTTTATAAATTTGAAAAATAAAAAAATATAAGAGGACTTGCACTTATTTAAATTGTTTAATCCCCTTAGGGTATAGGGGAATTAAAGCCCAAATAGGTTTTTTTTATCTTTTTATCCTTATTATCTTAGGAAGTGACATTGTTACTGACTCTATTTCCCGTTCCCGTAGTGTTAGTTCCTTCAGTATCAAACTCTTCTACCTTGTTATCTGAAAGTTTCATTCCTTGCATTATGTTTTGTAGCTCTTGTCCAATCATCAAGTAATGCGTGTGCTTAAAAGAGTCGGAAGACAAAGTATATCTTCTTTCATCCAATATATTACCTTTGGAGCTAAATGTGTTCTACAATAACGGTTGACACTAGACAAACTAAAATTTCCTTTGATATGATGGAGAGAATGGAAAAACTTTAAGTCATTTGTGATGACAGAATATCGAAATTCGGCTCACTCACTATCTGTTTCACTAAAATCATAAATTGTAAAATTATTCTCAAGTTCTTGTCTAGAACTTGAGGATCTTCGTGGACATTTCTTCCATTCTCTTAATAAAAATTATGTTTTGTGAGTTTTAGATTAATAGTGCTACTGATAGTTTGTGTTTCAGCCTTTTAGATACATTAGTTTCTAATTTATATTTCAAACTATAATCTTTATAAATATCATATAAATTATTTTTAGTATTTTCTACAATATTAGCTGGCAGGAGAAAAGAATAATCTTTAAATTAAATTAAAGCATCATAACACATAACTAACATTTCATGTAAAATATCTAATTTAAGTTTAGGATCTAAAATAAATGCAACTAACTAAATATCAAAATATGCTAAAAATATTTTTCCTATTTTGCCTTATTTGCTAACATGCAAGGAGATAAAAATTTATTTGTTATATATTCATTTAAAATTACAGCTATGTTACAAAAATTCATTCTAAATGAGAAGTAGGATAATAAATATCGGAGAGTTGTTCAGTTGCATTATTAAGCGTAGTTATTGTTTAAAAAAATTATCAAATAATCACAACCATTCAAAAAAATATAAAATTTACTTTAAACGGTTGGAATTGTCGGTTAAGGGGCGGTTCCAATGATAATTAAATTAAAAAAATTAAATGTTTGAATTGACGGTTCAAATTGCCGATTCACAGTTAAAAACAAGACTGAATCGTAATCATCCCATTCCTAGACAAGTTGATTACGATTCCAAACCCCTCTAATAAGGTCAACGGCTAATCAATCTATTGACTCGGTTATGGGTCCGGACGGGGTTTGAAATGGGCCTGACCCGTGGTTAGGTCTAGCACAGTTCAAAATTTAAAGCTTGCTCCTAAATATCATTAGAATGTAAATATATGGCTTGAAATCTTGTATTACTAGGCTGTATGATCAAAATTTATTGTTTCGGTAAATTATTGAAACTTGAGACTACTCGACACAAGTAATCTAGCCTATGTCATTGGGTCAATCATGTTGATGACTATTATATCATGTTGACATTTGATATCCCTTGGCATGTTATAATGCACATATCAAGAAGAATTGAAATAATAATATTTTTTTACCTCGTGCACAAATAATACAATATCATATTGTATCATTCTATATGGGCATAAAGTAACTTAGGTATATGGTCGTGTTCTTTTTTTCTTTTTTTTTTCATCTTCTTCCTTCAGCCTCCAATTTGCTATCTTAGAAATACCTCAAACACTGGTATGGTACCCAAACTTATGAACAACTCGATTTTTTGGACCTTGTGTCAATGTACCATAGCCTACCAACATGGATTAAAATGTGCCTATGTGACAGTGTTGAATGAAATGTAAAGGTAAGAAGAATTAATGTCAGATTACATGGAGATAATGAAGCATAAGAAATGTAGCAAGAAAAAGGATGCCCATAGTGCTTTTGTTAGATTCTTATCGAAGAAGAATAAAGGTCCAAATTAAAGGCAATGTCTGGAATTATTGATTGTGCTGGAAAAGGAGCAGAATCTTGAAGAGTGGCTGTGATACGGTCCTGTGCTGGCCTTCTGTAGTAGCATCACAGTGACTAAGGTATAGTGTCTGTATTTTTATAGGGTAAGATGATGAAATAAATAATCAAGTAGCAGCGAGCAAAACCTCTACAACAGGCAAAAAAACATAATTAGGTGAAAAAAATGTCTCATCTGCAAAGATAAATACACGTTTTAACTCAGGAGATTACCAATGTTACCTCTTTTTGCATGCAAGAGTAGCCAAGGAAAATACACAGGTGTCTCCTACCAAGGAAGGAAACTAGAAAGGAAATATGGTTACTGAAAATTTTTCCCAGCAACATTTTATATGATTTAGGAGATAGTTTGTCTCGATTGAGAGATAAGAGAAGTACAAAACAAGTACAACTAAATACACAATAGTATATGGCATCATGATCAAAATGAATGGTGAGAGAGATTTGATTATTAAAAAAAAAGAAGATATAAGGTGGCATGCAGTGAGAATTCTATTATTTTATGCTGGGGAATTGCATTATTCTGAAAAATAGTAAGAGATTTGATTTGAAGTAATAACATATAATTGTCTCAAACATAGTTTTAAAAATTGGTATATGCCGCATTGGTGAAACATATTGTTTAGCTCGCCGATCGACACATGAAACAAATTTGAGATAGTGATGACCATGGCAACCAGAACAGTGGTGACGACCACACCAGAGCAATCATGTGAGGCTTCCATGAGCTACACAAGGCTTTTGTGAGGGCTAGAGTTTTCCTATTTTGTGATAAAGCTTTTACAATATGAGGTGATGAAGGATCTTTTGCAGTTCTACCTCTTCTCTTCTTTCTCTTCTCCCTGTCCAAGTCCTTCCTCCTCCATAGTTCCTCCGTCGTTGCATGACATGAGATCAATATCAAATCATTCTGGCCAGGTTCGAAACCCAAACTCAGAATTGTATTAAAACTTGGTCTCGACTAAGTGTATAATTTATCTTTGAATAGTACCATTTTGTCGGGGTTTATGTGTGTAGGATGACTGATGAAGGGTACTTTGGCTAGAAAAGTCACTCCTTAAAATTATAAGGAACCAAAAGGAAAATCATAATGCTCTTTCATTAAGAAAAGCCATTTCCTTCATGAGCAGTCATTAATAAAGGAAACAAAGTACTTAAATTAAGTTTTAAATAATATCCAAAGCATGCTTATGGATATTATTAAAGCATGAAGGCAAATCATGAAATTATCTAAGCGATAAGACAAACACTCAAGGGTTTAATGATTTAATAAAATAGGGACCTTTTTTTTTGTGTGCAAGTTATATGGTCTCAAATGACATGGGTGATTGTGTTTTTGAAAACAAGATAATTCATCCACAATTGCTCATGAATATGGGGGCACAACCAATTAATAATAATAATCTTGGAGATTTATTCTCTACACTTGTCAGGCCACAGAGGAGTCTGCCAGACAAAAATCCGACAACATCTCCCCTGTACCGGTGACAATATGAAGCAATATACATACACACAAACAACATATAACATATTCATCAGCCCACACGGCTGGAACATACATAACCACGCAGTTAATATTCAACCGACACAGCTATATTAAAAGCACAGCGGAAAAACGAAGAGAACACCCCCGATCCACAATTAAAGCTTACTAGCCAATTAGGCTTACACAACCACAAGAGCACGAAAACAAAACACCACGAATCAAACTCCAAACACAGACCAATTCATACAATACCAAAATCGCTGTATACTAAAAATACAAGTAAAGCGGAAATAAAATCGATATAACGCAGGACCCAGGACTGGCAGCCGACATCTCTCCAAACATCCATGAATCATCTACTGCTACCTGGCGAAAGAAAAATCATTTTGTGGGGTGGTGAGTATTGGAACTCAGCGGGTAAAGAAAGATAGTGCATGAACATATATAAACAAATAGAGAATACCAAAGGAATACAATCTCATAAGGGGAGTAGCAGATACTAGAATAAAACCATAATAAATACTCATACCTGAAACTATATCCTAAGCTAGTAATAGAAGGTCAGAAGTGGTACTAACCTGCTACAATACTGCTCACAGCTACAGAGGTAACATGTAAGGTATATACACATTTCCAATAAATAAACCAATGTCTAAACACCTACGATGAGAGCATATCTCCACATAAGCATGTCAACATAAGGGAATAACAGCAGTAAGTGATGACAGCATAAATATACCACAGCAGCATAAGTAAGCAACAACAGTATATGTAAACAGCAGCAGCCAAGCCAATATAATAACAGCGTATGCACAGATGGTCACCCCGCCCACCTCTCTGCACCACGACCCCTGTATGGTCGAGAGGCCGGATCGATGACAACTGTACCACTCAAAGGCCGCCACTCCTATTAAGTGACCGAGTGGACAGGTGCTGAGTAACTAACTAGCTACACAGCGAAGGGGGTCCCTGCTGCTCGCAACTCCAGCTACCACCAACTGCAAGTGGCCGAGTGCGGCACGACAGGACAAGCGGCATCAACTCCAGCTACCACTCTGTCGAGTGGCCAAGGATGCGGCCCTGGTCAACGACTCTCTCGACCGCAAGGGAGAATTGGTGGTTGACATATCTGCCATGATATGATGCACCAAATGCAACAGTCATCATATATATCTATATAAACAAGAATCAGATATGCTACTGGAAACCAGCATGCTCAATACAAAACATAACTAAACAACAATCAAAATATGCAAACATGGTATCTAGTATCTGCTAAATATCATAGATGACGACAAGAGACTGTATGGATATAGAAACGAATAACTCAAAGGTTTGAGTGGAAGTATCAAGCGCAAGTAAATAAGAGTGGAGTCAAGGTAAAACAGTCCTTATCCAAAAATAGCTCATGCACTAAGTTCAAAGAACTAAAGAGATAAAGTAAGAAGTACCCGCCTTTATACGTAGATCGAGCCAAAACACGCCCCGTCGCATCAACGGTCTCAATCAACGTCCTGCACCAACGCACACAAATTAGCTATCTTCTGTCCCAACAGTTCACTATCAAAAGAAACCTAGTTTAATATCGAATATAGACTCCTAACTCTCAAATCAAATCTGTCCAGTAGCTTTCTGATTCAATAGAAATCGGCAAGAACACATCAACTCTCAAATCTCGTTCTACCAATCGATACTAGAAGTCCGGAACCATCATGAAAATAAAGCGACAGCAGAGACAATCCCCAATCCACTCAAATCTGTTACAGCATCCTTAAATACCACAAGAAGAACCCAGCATCAATTTACTATAAGTAAAACCTCAAACTAATACACATTGGAAAACATCAGCGAAAAATCATAGAATTAAATCCAGATTCTGCTACAACTATCTAGCTTAAGCAAGCACAATTTGGAGAACATTAACAACCAAAGATGAAGCATTAAATCCAAATTTTGCTGCAACCAATAAAACACTTCAAAAGAAATGAGTTACGAACTTCCAAATCCGTTCATAATTCATTCTACGCGAAGGAAGCAAGCACAGCTCCAAATCAGAATCGAAACTACCAACACCAAAAATAAAAGCACCATAAAAAGCCATTTTAACCTCTTCCAAACTGTTTGATAATACCGCAGCCAACACTAGATCAAAGCACCATGTATAGCCATCCTAAATGACTCAAATCTATCCTAGCAATTAAAATCCAAGAGTGAAACAACATTGGAAAAGAAATAATCGCGACCTTCCCAAATCCATAAACCTAAATCACAATTAATACATTCACATTCAAGCATTAGACCTAATTCTTAACCCCCAGTCTAATTCCAACTTCTAATCAGATCTAACGTAGGTTAACAAATCTAAGGCTAGGGAATTTGTTACCATTCAGCATCGGCCTCCACCAATCGAGGCTAGGGCTCGGCTGGGAGGGAAAGAACGGTGTCGCCACTGCTCCGATGACTACCCACAGCAACAGATGTTGGCCACTAGCAGTTGGCTATGGTGGCTTTGCGTCGGCGAAGAAGCGAGATTGGTGGAGAAGGGGCCTCGGTCGGCGATTCGAGAGGAAGAACATCCACTGGACAAGCTCCGTCGATGGAGGAGGATCGTCGTTGTGCTGCCCGCGTGAGGGAGAGATCCAACGGCTAGGGCTCGACTCTGGTGTTGTTGTGAGGAGGAGAGGCCGACGAGGAGGCGGCGATGGCACGGCGCACAGCGCCATCTGCGCGTGCGAGTGTGAGAGGGAGGGAGGAGGGTCGGTGGGGTCGCGATGAAGAAGGGGAAAAAGGGGGGTCAACCGCGTGAGGGATTTAGAGCATGGGAAATTTCCTTTTATAACTTAGGGATTTATAAATTAAACCCTAGATCAATTCCTCAATCAACTTCCACCTCCGGATATTCCAAACAGGTTTTTCTCGAACCCACAAGTGCATCCCCTCTAAATACGTCATAAGAACTCCAATTAAATCCCAGAAAATTTTTAAAAATTACTAAAAATACCAATAAGATTATTTCCTCAAATAACCTTATCATTTAATCATTAATTGTTCTGTATTTTACAACACTTATCACCTTTCATAAATGTGATAAGCAATTCAAAGATTTGGTGAGTTTGCTTATTGACAATAAATTTAAAGAAAACTCATGTAACATACAGCGTGAACTAATAGGGATAGAGCAATAGAAACTTATCTAATGCCTTTTACAAATGAGGGAGACCTATTGGCAAACATGATGTGTTGGTGCAGCGGGCCGGCAAGAGGGGAGGGGTGAATTGCCTGAAACAAAAAAATACCTTTCTCGTTCTTTCAACTCTTAAGGTGCAACAATAATAAATAAAAATAAAAGAACAGAATTAAAGAAGAGACTCAGGATTGACTTGGTTACAACCTAGGTGGTTGTTAATTCAAAGCGGTTGAAAAGCTCAGTCAGAATCTCATTCTCTGAAGGCGGAGAAGCCATTTACACAATAAAAGCTTAAGTAGTTGTTAGGAAGTTAGTACAAGAGTTGATTCTTAATTCCCTAGCTCCAGGGCCCTTTTTATAGGGCCTGGAAACTCTATCTTCGGCTTGAGGGCACCTCCCATAAGCATGGAGGGCGCCTCCAGCGTGACATTTGGATAAAGTTTTATCCAAATATGAAACGGTCACTTTGACTGGTTTGAGGGTGCCCTCAACTCTATGGAGGGCACCCTCAATGTGGAGGGCGCCCTCAATGCTACAGCGTATAAATAGCTCCAACTTTCCTTTGGGTCTTTCGTTGCTCCGTTCGCTTGGGTGATTGTGGCCAACCGAAATAGGGCTCACCCGAACACAATTTCCGGCCTTCTTCTCGAGCAGGCTTCCGCTTCGGCTTCTCGTCTCTCGAACGTCGCGTACGTTCTTCTCATCCACCGATGTACTCTTCCGCAGCTCTTTCGTCCCTCGGACGCACCGAGCTCGTCGGCTCCCTTCCCGTGCCGTTCGTCTTCCGCTCAACTTCCTGCATTCTTAAGTTCCTGCACAATTAGACACAGGGATTAAAACAAAATAGGACCCAACCTAACTTGGTTGATCACATCAAAACAACCACGGGGTCCAACAATCTCCTCCTTTTTGATGTGTATTAACCCAAGTTCAAGTTAGGGTAAAACAAACAAGTAATAATTTAAAGAAATTACCATACTAATAATTTAAGCATAAAAATTGCAATAAAAGAAATTGCAACATTTAAATTAAAAATTTTCTAAGCTAAAATAAAAATATTCTTCGAAGTTATAATAATTTTATCCCCCTAAACTTGTACTTATTTCTCCCCCCTTTGATCACATCAAAAAAAAAAATACAAATGTTTAGAAATTCCGAATAAAAATTTTCAAGTTACAAATTTTTAATTTTCAAGTTAAACAAAATTTGAAACAATTTCCAAGTTAGAAATTTCCAAAAAGAATTTGAAACGTTTAAATAGTTAACAAGAATTATCTTAATTGCTTATCAGTTTGTCAATTAAATATTTAATTCAATAATCAGCTTCCAGGCTGTGGCCAGACACTAGGCCTTTTTGGTTATTGGATTATCAACCACTTCTAGACAAAGTCTTTTAAGGAATTTAAACATTTAATTTCTTCTGAAAGCCTTGATTAACAGAAAGTTTAATCTAGATATGATTTTGTAACCCAATAGAGGTTCCTTCCTACTGGGTTAGTTAGATATCTAGGGGGTACATATCCTTTAGGTATTCTTCTAAGTTGTCCTTGATGTTTTCTAATGTACCAGTTTAATTTTCCATAAATCTTAAGTTTTGACTTTTGAAAATTATTTGGTTTTTGACAACATGTATCTGTTTTCAAATTTTCAATTTGCAATTTTAATTTTTCATTTTCTGATTTCAAGTTATCTAACATTCTGTTTAACTTAGCATTCTCTTTTTCTATTTTTACTAAATCTTTTGAAAGTACTTTAATGAACTTAAAAGAGTGCTCAGGTGAAAGAGTACGTACCTCACTTACCGTAAGTGCTAATGCTCTCTCTTCATTGCTGCTTTCTTCCGATGATCCTCCCCCTTCATCTATGCTCATCTCTGAGCTGGTCTCATCTTCTTCTTGATGGATTGCAGTTAGGGCTAGTCCGACGTATGCTTTGACTTCAGATTCGGAGGATGATGAATCATCCTACGTGGCTTTGAGGTTATGTTTGGACCGAGCTGGTTTCTTGTTCTTTTCCTTATCTTTCCTCTTCAATTTTGGACAGTCGTCTTTGATATGCCCTTCTTCGTTGCAGTTGTAGCAATGGACGGTCCTTTTGTTTCGCTGATGCCTTCTTGTCTGCGATTTAAACTTATTAGATTTAAGAAATTTATTGAACCTTTTTACTAGTAGAGCCGTTTCGTCTTCATCGATGGATGTCTCGGACTCTTGATCTTCCATTCTTGCCTTTAGGGCAATGTTGAGGTTTGTCTTTTCTATGTCTTTTGAATCTGTGATTCGAGATTCGTGAAGTTCGAAAGTAGAAAATAGATTTTCTAGTGTACTTACCTCAAAGTCCTTAGAGATGTAGTTTGCATCTACTAAGGATGCCCATTCTGAAGTTCTCGGGAAGGCGTTGAGCGCATACCGGATTGAATCTTGGTTTGTTACTGATTCTCCTAGATTGTTTAGCTAAGTTATTAGCTCCTTGGTTCGTGCTTGGAGTTGTGCTACCTTTTCTTCATTGTTCATCCGGAGATTTGTTAGCTAAGTTCGGAGGATGTCCCGCCTTGCTAGCTTTGTTTCTGAAGTACCTTCGTGGAGCTCCAGGAACTTCTCTCATAGATCTTTGGCGGAGACGTAGCTGTCGATCCGGTTGACCTCCTGGGGCTGAAGGACGCTGAGCAGATGGAACTCTGCTTTATCGTTCGCCACGAAATCGGCTTGCTCTTTCTTTGTCCACTGATGTTCTTCTTTCTCGGCTCTTTGTTGATCCGTAGGTGCTACAAAACCGTATTTCATTGTTAATAGAATATCGAAATCTGTTTTAAAAAATACCTCCATTCAGTGTTTCCATGTTGGGAGATGAATACTTGCACCGACCATTGTCTTGATCTTTGTTGCTTCAGATGACAATTAGTCCTTCTGAGGCTGTTGGGCTCTAATACCACTTGTTGGTACAGCGGACCGACAAGAGGGGAGGGGTGAATTGCCTGAAACAAAAAAATACCCTCCTCGTTCTTTCAACTCTTAAGGTGCAACAATAATAAATAAAAATAAAAGAACAGAATTAAAGAAGAGACTTAGGGATTGACTTGGTTATAACCTAGGTGATTGTTAATTCAAGGCGGTTGAAAAGCTCAATCAGAATCTCCTTCTCTGAAGGCGGAGAAGCCTTTTACATAATAAAAGCTTAAGTAGTTGCTAGGAAGTTAGTACAAGAGTTGATTCTTAATTCCCTAGCTCCAGGGCCTTTTATAGGGCTTGGAAACTCTATCTTCGGCTAGAGGGCGCCTCCCATAAGCATAGAGGGCGCCTCCAGCGTGACATTTGGATAAAGTTTTATCCAAATGCAAACTTTATCCAAATGTCACGCGGTCACTTTGACTGATTTGAGGGCGCCCTTAACGCTATGGAGGGCGCCCTCAATGCTGCAGCGTATAAATAGCTCCAGTTCTCCTTTGGATCTTTCGTTGCTCCGTTCGCTTGGGTGATTGTGGCCAACGGAAATAGGGCTCACCCGAACCCAATTTCCGGCCTTCTCCTCAAGCAGGCTTCCGCTCCAGCTTCTCGTCCTCGAATGTCGCGTACGTTCTTCTCGTCCACTGGTGTACTCTTCCGCAGTTCTTTCGTTCCTCGGACGCACCAAGCCCGTCAGCTCCCTTCTCGTGCCGTCCTTCTCGCCAGCTGCGTCTTCCACTCAACTTCCTGCGTTCCTAAGCTCTTGCACAATTAGACACAGGGATTAAAACATGACCCAACCTAACTTGGTTGATCACATAAAAATAACCACGGGGTCCAATATGATGTTGATAGGAGGTGGTGGTGATGCAATGCTAGAAAAGGAAGAGATGTTTCTAAACATATGCCTAGAGGCTTTGAATCTAAGATCAATAAAAATTATCTAGAGGAATGCATAAGGCATCCAATGAAGCACCTCAATGGAACAAATGGTCTAAGATTTTGTTGCAGCATAGAACTGAAGGAAGTGAGAGTAATCCTCAACCAGGATAGTGATAGATGGTTCAGGATAAGCTATATGAGCCACATACAAGGGATGGTCAAGTGGAAAATTTATGTAATATATCACATATTGTTAACATATTCAAGCTTTCTATAGTATGTGCACTTAGCTTAGGTCTTCCATGCCCTTCTTCACAGTCTCCACGTCCTTGCTAATGGCCTCCACCATCTTCTCCTGATCTTCTTCATTGTGGTAGATGCACAAGAGTAGAGTGGTCCAACATAAGCTGAAAGGGTGGAGCAGAAATATAAAAGTATACAACATCCTGTAATTAGCAGATAGGGAACGAAAGGGCATGCCCTAAAGAATCTGAATCTTCACAGAATCTTCATTGGTTTGAGTTCATGATACCAAGCATAAAGAACCATAAAAATGAATAGCTTAGCAATGTGATCTCTTATAAATTGAGCATCTGATTTGTATAATATGAAAACTTAAAGCAAGTTTCTAAGTCAATAGTAGATGCCTAAAATGGACCAACATTGGTTTGAAGATAACTTTGTCAAATTGGCATAGATGAAAAGATTCCTAATCACCTTCATAGGCACAAGGGGTATCACTATTGTAAAAATGTTGCCTTGGTGTATGTCTCGTAATGCTCATATGGTTAGGATTAATGGGGCTTGCCAAAAGAGCAAAAGCAATTATGCTTCAATTATTTCTCACATGACTTTGTTTGGTCCAGACATATTTGTAGCCCTTGTTGTATGAGGTGTTCCAGCTATTTTTGATCCATAGACCACACTTTGATTATTTCTACCTCGGAAACATAATTCTTTCCTCAAAGGAGTAGCAGATTGAAAAGATTGTTATCAAGGATCTTGGTATTTTTAGATGGAAGACAACTTTTCATAAGGCAAGAAGACCTTTTATTGATATTAAGAATTTACAAAAGGAACCCGTGAAACAACATAATAAGAATGAAATCACATCTTAGAAGCAATAAGGAAGTGGCATACTGAGAAGAGATCATCGAATGATAGCAAAAATAGTCTTTGTAAAAGAGGTGAAGATGCCAAACAAAAAAACAAGTAGATTGACCATTGTGAGAAGGTGCAAAAGAAAATAGCCTTGCCTTCTGCTATGGGATTGAAGAATAAATCATGAATGTTGTGATAAGAAGTCACAACCTGGGGCGAAGTGTTGTATGGAAGAGAGAAGAAGGATGATCTAAGTTGACGAAGGTTGAGAAGAATAGATATGAGATCCATGTAGAACAAATTATGTGATGTGCATTGGGGTGAAGTGTTGTAAAGGACTATCAGGATGCACACCAGAAATGATGCTTCTGGGCCTCACTTGAACAAATCCATGAGTGACTATTAGGTATAGGCATTTTGAGATGAAAATGGGCATTAAATAAGGAGGTAGAGACCTCTGGGTATCATGCAGCAGAAGAATATGACACTAGAAGGACAAAACACCTAGTGTTGTGAGTTTCTATGGGTGTTGTATATGAAGGGAGTGACCATATTCCCTTTTCATACCATGTTGAAAGGGAAAAATATTAGGGTTAATTTTCCTTGATAATTCATGTATTATCTTATTTATCAATTTGTATATGCACTTTATGTTATTTGTATATTTACAAATAGGCCTCTTTCTAATAGTATCAAATTTAATTCTAGATTAAGAAAACCTGAACACTTAAACTTTCAATTATGGATGATGAGTTTTGATCTGAATGATTTTGCTATATCGTGGTCACATGATGTTGGCACATGGTTTGCTCTTTGCTGGGGCCATGCCAGCATTTAGTAAATAAATTTTTCTTTAACAAGTTGGCATGGACCAGATGGCATGCTCTGCTGTCCAGCACATAGTGATATGTTATTGACTTCTTGATTCCATGGTTAGAAGAAAATCCTTTTTCATGTCACCTTACCTTCAGAGTGTTATGTCTGTAACTGATATTTTTTTAATATACTTCCAAAACTTCTTAATGTACTTCCAGAACTTCTTAATAGGCTCATACTTTTTACTCAAGAAAATTGGTATTACATCCTTGAAGATTCAAGATTACTTAGGTAAATTACTATTATTTATCTTATCACCAGGTCTGAGTGTAATATTTTAATTTGCTCCTCTGATATGACACCTTAAACTAAAACTCTTGTAGCTATTGGTGCTATATTTTCATCCACTGATTCTGTATCCACATTACAGGTACAATCTACAAACACTGTACCAAAACCCATAGTTTTCTCTTACCTCCATTTCTAATTCTTTATTTATTTATTTTTTGACTTTTTCTCTGAAGGTTCTCAACCAAGAAGAAACACCCCTACTTTACAGTATTGTCTTCGGGGAGGGAGTTGTTAATGATGCTACCTCAGTTGTACTTTTTAATGCAGTCCAGTCACTGGATCTTAGCAATGTTAACACTATGACTGCCTTTGAGCTATTCGCAAAGTTTCTTTATTTATTCTTCACAAGTACTGCACTTGGAATATTGGTGAGTTTTTATTAATAGACTGGACCTACAATGAGATCATCCCCTGATTAGATATTGCTAGAGTTGCAATAATTATGTCTAACTCCTTGTTCTGAAATAGTAGAATGGAAACTTAGCATTCTCACTTGACTTCATCATGTAAAAGTCACATTCAAACTAATTAACCTTTATCCTTTTTTAATGGTCATGATTTGAGATTCTTCTCCTTTCCAATGCCAAAACATTCTAAATGTTGTCTTCTGGACCTTTCAGGTTGGACTTATCAGTGCATATAGCATAAAGAAATTATACATCGGAAGGTCAACTTTACAAGTTCTCCATTTATATCACTTTTGCATGGAGTAAATTTGTACAGTTTCTTTCTGTGAACATGTCTTTAAGCATGATATAGTTCGTCTGCATATATTTCTTCTTCCTATTTCCATTTTTCAGAAAAATGAAAGGCGCAAGGAATCCTTACCTTCTATTATTCTCATGATTTTTATTATTATCAATTGTGTTCCCAGAACTAGGTAAACAACTCTTCTTAAGGACTGTCATGAACAGGCTATGTTTGCTTCTCTCGGCGAGTTAGTTTTCTTCATGGAAACCAGAATTCTGAAACTTTGCTTGTTATACATCTATTGACAACTAAATGTGCTGCAGCCTGATATCTTCAATCCTCACCTGCATGTCAGCTCAAGTTAAAGGTCTATGGTTTAACAAGCTGTTTGTATTTGCTTGAAGCACATTACAGTATTTTGTCACACCTAAGTACCTATGGGATGAAGAGGTGACACAATTGCTTATTTAACTAACTCACATTGTCATATCAAGGTTGCATTTCTTCTAGACTTGTTTTCCCAGTGGTTGGATGGGACTAATGAAACACTTCATATTTAGGTTGAATCAAGGTTTGAAATCATGGTTTCTGATGCAAGCCATGCCAGTTGGCATATGCAAAATTTACCATTCCACTCACCGATTAGTGCACGAGACAACATCAACACTAGTGACGTATGATAGGCCAACAAAATAGAAAGAGAGAGAAAAGAGACTGAGTAAGAGGAGGGAGGAGAGGGAGAAGGAGAAGAGATGGATGGTGACAAAAAGAGAGGGAGAGGGGAGGAGAAGAGAGGAGAGGAGCATGGTTTAAAATCTCAGCATGCCCAAAAAGTATTATTCCAATAAATTACTAAAACTCGATACTACTTAGCACAACTAATCTATCCTTTATCATCATGTCAATCATATCGATGAGTATCGTGTCATGCTGGCATCCAATTCATATTTGCATGCTACAACATATGTCAAGATGAAATGAAAAAAATATATGTTGGTTTTTTTAGTTTGTCTCTGCACAACAGAATGTCAAAATTATACCATTCCAAATAAAACATAAAGTGGAACTTAGCTATATATTTGTGTTCCTTTTTTTCATTTCCTTCCTCTTCCCTTTTAATTTATTATTGGCACCATTCATTGGAACACAAACACAGTACCGAAATAGTCTCGTTCAAGTGAAAGACCAAAACACATGCTCTTCTTGAGATTTTAAAGCATGATATTTTTTAATTTTTTCTAATAATCCTAAAAATCCATCTTAGGATTCTCATACTACATTAACTTTTCACACTTTGTTTCCTAATTACCCAATATTTATCAAGAAAGTCTAACGAATCAAATCATAGTTTTATAACAATTTTTTTCTCCTAAGGAACACTTGACGATCTCACAGATTTCAAAATGGCTATTCTCTAGTCTATTAATAATATATTTATCAGTATATTCTTTGTGAATGATAGAACCAATATATCTAAAACTCATACTTACAGTCATAGAATTTCATATCCTTCCATCTTTAATAGTCTCTCTCTATTTTCTTATTTCGAAACTTTATGCTATATATTTAGTCCTAATTTTACTTAAAACCTTGAAGATTTGAGTTTAATCTATTTACCTCTCAATAATTAGTATTGTATCATCTTACATACACCAAGAGGGCTTTTATTATGAATATGATCGTGTGTTTATCTAGTCATGTAAAAAAACAAGAACTTAAAGATGACCATTGATGTAATTTGGTAAGTTTAGAAAAATAATTTATTACATTCCTAGTAACTCTAACACTAGTAAATACATTATAATTTGTATCAGTTCATTCTTTTTTGAACCCACCATGATATCATTTAAGAACTTACCTTCTAATTCATTGAAACTTATATATGAATCATTCTTAGTTTCTATATATTTATCCATTAGTCATCATTTTAAATTTAACATTTATAGTTGGCTTTTAGACATGAAACTAATTAATTTTATAATTTGTTTCTTCTCTTAATCACCCTTTCCAAAGATCAATGGTATAACTCATCAACATGATCCCTTTATAATTTAACAACATTATACACCACCTTTATTCTTATAAATTTGTACTAAATAACTTTTTCCTCGAACATCTTTATTCTCAAAATTTTATTGAATAACTCAGTTAACCAAGTTATACCTTAATCTCCAAAGCTTGTCCAAAGTGAAGGTTTTTTGGATGTACACTTTTCCTTATTTTCATCTTTCTTAAAGTTTCTTTAACATCATTCTATGTAATACAGAACCAATCTTTGATACTCAAGATTACCATAATTCTAGTCACTTAAGCCAAATCTTTTGTGGTATTCTCATTAAATAGATGTTGAAGATAGTTTTTCTATTTGTTCTTAATTTATTTATCACATTAAGAGCATTTTAATTTTTGTCTTTTCTGCATCCAACAACTATAATTAAGATCCATGCTGATAGGGTTTAGATATTCTATATTGGGCTATTCATGTCTAAGACAACCCTCATTTTGTTTTTTTAATCAGTTGTTGGAATAGTCATTGTCTTTTTTATAACAAACAATATTTAGATATTGCTAAGCTTTTGACAGAAAATTTGAGGCAGTTTATTCATTTTTATATAGCATGACTCCATGAAGAGTTTCATTATACATTTAATTTATCTTGCATATCATGAAACTATTGTTTGCATAAAGATGGTGGCTACCATAGGCTTTATGATTCAGGCCAGGCACTTCAACAAAGGGGAATGTAAAAGATGATATATGGTTATTATATATATGTTACCATGGGGCATAGCCTTATGTACAGTGTAATGGAAAGAGAAGGTTCATAGTTCACAATTTGTTTGTTGTTTTATGCACATGTTACTATGGCAGGACAAAGAATGCTTAACAAGCAATCTTTCTTTACTTAGTTTTTTTCTTTATTTTTGTTAGTGGCCACAACTTGTTAATAAATTATGTTTCATGGAATTCATAATTTTCAAAAATGTGTATCTATCTATCTATATATATACATATACATATACATTAGTATATATTCATTGTTACTATTTTTAAATGATGTGTGTTGGATCTTATGCAGGCATTCCACAAATAGGGAAGTTGCAATTATGTTACTTCTTGCATATCTTTCATACATGATTGCAGAGGTAAGAATGATCAAGAGTTTACTCTCCACAATTAGTTTGGTCTATTTCTAGAAAATATTTATTTTATTGGTGGATTTTGTTCCTTAAATAGATATTTTTTGCTGGCTTGTTGTCTCTATATTTGAAAATCTAAAGAGATTGAATGTGAGATAATTTTTTTGCTTCATATAAAGGCTTACTTGTAATACACAACTAAATTTAATCATTCCCAGTGTTTGATGCTTATGTCCTACATCTATGAGTAAATTTAACTTGTCCTTACTGAAGGAGAAAGGAAGTAAAAGAGGGTGAAAGAATGCATCTCATAAGGACTTCATTTGTTAACTTGGAAGAGATAAATAGAAATTTTGCTAGGCAATAAAGTGTCTTTGATTTAATCTCTGGAGGGTTTGTGTACATTTGGAGCATTTAACTAGAAGGATCTTGGAAGGGGAGTCTTGGCGCAATGGAAAAGTTGTTGTCACGTGACCAAAAGGTCACGGGTTCGAATTCTGGAAATAGCCTCTTGCAAAAAGCAGGGTAAGACTGCGTACAATGGATCCTTCCCCAGGACCCAGCATGGCGGGAGCTTCGTGCACCGGGTTGTCCTTTTTAACTAGAAGGATCTTGCTTAGTAATATTTCCTTGCATAGAGCTCCATGGAGGCTTGATGATGATGTTGTTGTTGTGCTTAGTAATATGAGAGAAATGGATTTTGCACAAGCATATTACTAGTAATCGCATATTTTCCCTTAAAAAATTATTTATCAGTGAGTTTTACAGTAAGTGTTGGCTGTATTTATTTTGAATTAATCAAATGTTGTTTTGTGGTTATCAATAAATTTTAGCAAACTAAATGTGACACTCCAGTTTAGTCCACATGAGTGTGTGAACTGTTAACTATCAACACCAATAAAAAAACTAATAAGCATCTATACTTGAAATTTTTTTGCACTTATTCAAAGATGTATCAAAAAATTCTTGCACTTATTTGAAAAACACAAATCATTTCAAAAAACAAAGAAAAAAACAAAAAACAACTGCTGCAGCAGTAGATAGGTATTAACATGTATCAAAGGACTCTTGCGCTCATCTAACGACACAAATTTTAACTCTTTCATTTTTTTTCTTCTCATTTGTATGTTGATCCCTACACATAGGTGCAGTTATTCCTAACAACACGTTTGCAAGATTATGAAGAGTTCACCTAAACATACCGTTGAAAAATTTAAGACCAGTTCACTAAGTTTTCATTCAAAGGTTTTTGTTTGGTTTAAGTGATTAAGGTGCGATAATTTTTTATTGCTAAAGTTAACTTTTAAACTTTTAATTTTACAAAAAATTAGTAGGATTATAATGTATACTAGTTATTGTACTAGTTTTACTGTAAATTTATTTATCACAGTAGTAGTACTTTTATTACTATTAAATATTTGTTATCTATTTTTGATTTGCAGATACCCACGGATATTTGAGCCTGTCTGAATACAAACATATAGCTGCAAATACCCAACTTACCAATACCTAAACCAGATCTGCCATAGCAAATGGGCATCTAAATCCTACCCATTTAAGTTGGGTACCCACAAGTACCTATTGCCATTCTATATGTCATTCAACTCCTTGTTTTTCTTCTTATGTCCTTGCTTCTTTTCCCTTCCAGCAACAAGTGTCGTTTTCTAACACTTCTTGGATTGTCTTCTCTAGTTAGTTTTATGACATCTGACTTCTTTCCCTTGTTCTCTTCTACTTGTTCTTCCTGAAACACTTCTCCCAGAGCCAAGATATCCTTCTTTCTCCTAGATCTATAGTTCTTCCTCTGGCTTCTGTCCAAGTCTGTATCATCCCCTTTCTTTAATTCCTATATCTTCTTCCTAATCTTTAGCCTTAAGACTTGTTTAGATTTCCTTCTATTCTCCATGTGCTGTTGTCTGCACCCCTGCTGGAGATGCAGAATCAGTTGCAATGAGTGGAATATTATGTTCACTCAACGCTATTGTTTTTCCTTGCTGCAATTGCAATGTTTGAACCAGTGATGACCTGAACAATATGGTATCTTCCTCCAACATTCAGGAGAAAATATCATGTTCTTAGTTTCTACTTGGCTATGCTAAGCTTCTTTTCTTTTCTTCAATTAATTTTTGTTGTTGTATGTAGCCATTTAACGAAGAAGTCCACTTGAGGATTAGTTTTTGAGATCGCTTTTCAATCTCAATTCACTTTCTTCTTTCTTTTTGTCTATGTGCTAATTTAAAGATAAAGACATCGTTGGTTGTTGTGGTTGAAGTGATCATTAGTTGCATGTTCTATTAACCCACTAAATTTTGTTTTGCCATTGTGTGAGTATTATAACTCCGCCCATGATGAACCAGTCATGGTCGGTCCTAAACTCGAATAAAGGAGGAGGGTTGCGTTAGGTTGCCGGTCAGCGTTAAGACTATAACAAATATTTAATGAATGGATCCATTTAAATATTATGCTAATGCTAGGTTGCTCCCCAGAAGGAATGTGTTGTAGGGTCCGATTGTAACGTCTCGGCAAGGATTGCTACATCCCCAGAACTCAGGTGTAGTGCTAAATATGCAAGATTTCCTGTTGCAGGGTTCGATTGTAATGTATCGGCAAGGACCGCTACATCTCCATGAGAACTTAGGTATAGTGTTTGTTGTGATGTATACTATAAGCCTAGCTTTTGTATGAACATCTGTTTTGAAATATTTTGAAATGAGAATCACTTTGGTCAAATATTTGCATTTTATATTTATATATATGTCAATGCAGTTGTCCATTTAATTTATATTGTAAATAACATGGTGTGTGGTGCCACACAGAAGATCATGTTATCGGTTCCTTATAAATGATAAATAGTAGCTCACAACCAAGATGGATTGGGACAAACCATTGGAACGGTTGTAGTATAATTTGGTATTAGTCTATCTTGACTATAAAATTATACTAGTACACTATGTGTGTATTGAGCAGGACCGTTTCAGGTTGTTCGATTTGTATTGACTACATAAAAGAACAGAACCTCTATTATTAGAATGTGTGTCCTCTTAATCGCTATATGATAACAAGCACGTATACATAGTATTTATTTCTTTACCTTATCAATGAGTGAGATTTATTCGTTAAATCAATATGCCCGATGAGTTGGGAAATAATACTATTTATATGGTGTGTTATTGATTATAGAAGGAATCTGTGTCCTAATTATTTAGGCTGATGATGCCCCCTTAATGAGCTCATAAGGATTATCATGTAAACCTTGCAGGTGGACTTAGTCCGACATGATAATAAAGTTGAGTGGTACTACTCTTGGAATCAGATGTTAATTAATTGAGTTGTCAGTAACTCATTTAATTAATGGACATATGATATCTTAAACACAGAGAGATTAACGCACTCATGATAAGAAGGAGCTCATATTGTAATATGGGATTGATGTGGTAGTTTAATAATAATCCTTTAGTGATATATGTTATTATTGATGAACTTGAGTTGGGTGTTCGGGCCGAACACAGGAAGCCCAGGAGGCTTAAACCAATTCCTCCTCTAGGTTAGCCTCTATATAAAGCCTCGCATCCACCCCAACAGAATTCGATTATAAAAAAAGGGAGATTTTTTCTAAACAGAATTCTGTTATTCTTCTTTCTTTGTAACCGATGGCAAGGGTTATAAAAAGGGGAGGTGGCGCCCCCTAAACATAAGTTTTCCACAACTCTCTTGCTTAGGGTCGACAGCACAAGGTTCTCCTTCTCCACCTTAAGGCCGGCGTCGCAAGTTCTCCTTCTCCACCTTAGGGTCGGCGGCACAAATCTCTTCCAACTCCACCTTAGGGCCGACGGTTTGGAGGAGAGGAAGAAGAGGAGAGGGCACCCATCCTAGAGCCTCCTTTTGGTGGTCGGCGGTTTGGAAACAAAGAAGAGAAGAAGGGTGGTTTTTGTCTTGGTAGATCATCGCCCACATGACGTTCAAGAAGAGGAGAGGAATACAGCAGAAGATCAAGAGGTCTTTAGCTACAAAGGAAAGGTACAATTAGTTCTTTGATTTTGCTGCGTAATTAGTTTAGTTTTCTGTGTATCGATTTTGAATACCAACACAAGAGGCCAGCGATCTTGTACTTCGATCAAGGTGTGCTTTGATCCGTCAAAAATTTGCTTGATTGATCAAACACATGTCTGATCGAACATGCGGGTTTCTAGGAAAAGTTCTGTACTTGTACAATTTTTGTATAGGGAAATTTAAACAGAACGGAATTCCAACGCCTTCAGTGTTAAATAGGCAAGAGTTCTCACACCATAGGTTGGATAAGAACAAATATAATAGAAAAACTAATTGTCTAAGATTTGGAATATGGAATATAGAAACCTTTACTGGTAAATTAATGGAGGTAGTTGATACGATGATTAGGAGAAGAATTAGTATTTTGTGATTCATGAGATAAAATGAGTAGGTGAGATGACAAAGATTATAGAGAACTCGGGTTTTAAGTTATAGTACATAGGAAAAAGTAAAGCAAGAAATGGAGTGGGTATTTTATAGATAGTTGTTAAAGAATAAAGTTGTTGAGTAGTTAGAAAAGAGGATAGAATTATAACCCTTAAGATAATAGTGACGAAAGAAACTATGAACATAATTAGCGTATATACACCGCAAGTAGGATTAGATGAAATTACCAAATCAAGGTTTTGGGACTACTTAGATGAAGTATTACAAACATTTCGCCAAATGAATTGATTTTAATAAGAGGAGATCTAAATGAGCATGGCCGATTGAAAAATGAGAAATATGAGAGGGTACATGAGGTTATGGTTTTGGAACGAGAAATGAAGAAGGGAAAACTATGTTAGATTTTGCGATAGTATATGACCTTATAATGCTAATACATTTTTTAAGAAAAGAGGACACTTAGTCACGTTCAAAAGTGGAAATAATAAATCGCAAATTGACTTTCTTATGATTAGAAAAAAGGATAGAAAGATTTGTAAAGATTATAAGGTTATTCTTGGAGAAAGCTTAAGTGCTCAACATAAGTTAGTAGGGTTGGATATACGTCTCAAGTATAGTATCAATAAAAAGAAAATATATATGACTTATAGGATTAAATGGTGGAAGTTAAAGGAAGGGAAGCAAAATATATTTAAGGAGAAGGTACGAGTACAAGCATTAGGTGAAATATATAGTGACTCTAATACGACATGAGATAAGATGATATCAAAGTTGAAAATAGTTGCTAAGAGTGTACTCGGTAAGTCAAAGGGACTTGCACTACTAAGTAAGGAATCTTGGTGGTGGAATGAGAAAGTAAAAGAGAAAGTGAAGGAAAAATGAACAGCTTATAAGGAATTATATATTTGTAAGAACGAGGAAAACTTAAAAAAATATACAATAACTAAGAAAGAGAATGAAGCAAAGAATGAAACTTTTGAACGATTATATTAAAAGTTGGATACAAAAGAAGGGGAAAGATACATTTATAAAATAACTGAAGTGAGAGAAAGGAAAATAAGATATCTTATTCAAAAAATGTATTAAAAATGAATATAATAGGGTACTAGTAAACGATGGAGAAATAAAAGAGCAGTGGAAAAAAATATTTTCATCAACTTTTTAATGAAGGTTTAGGTGACCAGTTTAGCTTAGGTAATTTAAGTAGGTCAAATGAATATAGAAATTTAAATTTTTATCGTAGAATTCAAACTTGAGAAGTAGAATAAGCTTTAAATGGGGTGCACAATGGAAAAACACCGGATGATATTTCGATAGAGGTATGGAAGTGCCTAGGAAAACAAGATATTGAATGACTTATAAAATTATTTAACATAATATTAAAAATGAAAAAAATACTCGATCGAGGGCAAGTACTCTAGTTCCCTTATATAAAAACAAGTGAGACGTATAAAATTGTGCAAGCTATAGGGGTATTAAACTAATGAGTTATACCATGGAACTTTGGGAAAAAGTAATAGAAAAAAGATTAAGGAAAGAGACCACGGTGACCGAAAATCAATTTGGGTTCATGCTTGGAAGGTCGATAATAGAAGCTATACATCTTCTTAGACAACTAATTGAAAAATATCGGAGCAAAAATAAGATCTACATATGATATTCATTAACTTAGAAAAAGCTTATGATAGAGTTCAAAGAGAAATTATATATGGAGAATTCTAGAAAAGAGAGGTATTTGCGTAACATATATTGAACTAATTAAGGATATGTACGAGGGTGTAACGACCAGAGTAAAACCTTCAGTGGAGTAACTGAAGCATTTTCAATAAAGATAGAGTTATATCAAGGATAAGCTCTAACTCTCTATCTTTTTACACTAATTATGAACGAACTCACTGCACACATTACCCATGTTTGCAAATGATATTGTTTTGGTATATGAAACACGTGAAGGAGTAAATGCTAAACTAGAATCTTGATGGGAAAGACTAGAAGAGAAATGTTTTAGACTTAGTAGAATAAAGACTGAATATATAGAATTTAAGTTTAGCAATATTAGACGTAATGAAATAATTGTTAAGATAGGAGATGACAAGTTATCCGAAATCGAGAGGTTTTAATATTTATGATCATTTTTGCAAAATGATGAAGGGATTGAGAGAGATGTCTTATATATAATACAAGCAGGATGGTTGAAATAGAGGAGAGCGTCGGGTATTTTATGTGACCGTAAAGTATCTTTAAAACTTAAAGGAAAGTTTTACAAAACCTGCTATGTTGTATGAAGCTGAATGTTGGGCTATGACTTGAGGATAGAAGATGCGAGTTGCAAAGATGAGAATGTTAAGGTGGATGCGTAGATATACGAGGATAAACAGAATAAGAAATGAGAGCATTAGAGAGAATGTCAAAGTTGCATCTATTGAGGAAAAACTCCGAGAGACATATTTAAGATGATATGAGTATGTACAACCAATAAATGTTCCAGTTAGGCGATATAAAACTATGACAAATACACCTATCAAACAAGGAAGAGGTAGAAAAAAAACTTGATTAACAACAATAAAACAAGATAAAATTTATTTAAGTATAAATGATGATATAGTAGGAGATAGAGCTCAATGGTGTAAAATGATCCATATAACCGATCCCACCTAGTGGGATAAGGCTTGGTTGTTGTATTGTGTGAGTATTATGTTTTCATTTCATTATGGTCAATGTCTTAAACTACATTTTCTATTTCCTGTAACACACTGGAACATAGTAGCTATATTCCTGCATGAGAGGTGTATTAAGTTAACAATAGGATATTGCTTGGTGGATTTGGTCCATATGGGAATTTCAGGTTTATGGTTGTGTAGAGTACTAGTTAAAAAGATGTGGGATGCCATTATCTAAATGGTTATCTGTGAATTCCTTTTTTCTCTCATTTTTTTTTTTCTTTTTCTCCTTGTTATCCAGATGCCATCTGAATATGCATTATGATTATGGTTGATTACAATATTCTCTTTCATTATCTAGACATAATACTAATTTTATAGGTAGAGTGCATTGCAAATAACTTAATTTATTATGCCTTTTGATAATGCCAAGCTTTTAAGAAATATATCATTGACAGAAAAAGTAAAGGTTAATTTTCTGTTTCTACATCACATTTCTAACAGTTTGCTTTATTACGTCAGCTCCTTTCTCTCAGTGGAATACTGACCATCTTCTTCTGTGGAATCATCATGTCACATTACACTTGGCATAATGTTACCGAAAGGTCAAGAATAACAACTAGGTAACTTTTTTTGACCAATTCATGATTAATCATGTTTAGATAAACAAGGTTTCCCACCAGTTCAGATTTGACAGTGGACTGAGCTGCAATAGAAAAGTTCTTGAAACAAGTTGTTTATAGTTATTTTCTTTTGTGATCTAATTAGTCTATTACTATGTGAACTTATGCCTGTAAGTTTGAAAAACTTATGAAAATTAAAATTGGTTTAACACATTTATTTATTTAGTAAATGAATCATCAGTTCATCTTTTGAAGAACCAAAGGAAAACAATGATATTGCTAATGACCATTCTAAGCTTTGAAGAAATGGCTGAAACTTGCATTCAACGACAGCAACCTAAAATCTCAAATGATCTATATAATTGTTTGCTTGATATCCATAAAAGAGTCATGTAAACCAGATAGTTGGGACTTGTATATTTTTATTGTTACATAAACAAGGACTTAAATTTATTTCCTTTTTCTCCACTTATGAGTTCAACTAATTGTCCGACCTTTGAATGGAAAAAAAGTATCTGTTCAAATTTGAAAAGACTGTTTGGTTGATGTTGCATATAGGTGAAGGATTACATAAGACAATAATTAAAAGTAAAACCTGTATGGAGAGATCAAGGTTCAAAATCTCGAGTTGTGAGTGTTTCAGTCTTTATGGAACAATAATGTTTCAATATCAATATCGTGCTGACTTTCCTATGTATGGTGACAATAGCAATTAGAGGTGGAAGGATGAATGGATGAAGAAGAAAAAGAAGATAAGACAACTATATCAACATTTATTTTCCATGAGGAATCGTATTATTTTAGCATCATCTCAATTCATCTTGAATTCTGTTTTAGCATGTTCTAAGGTGTTCAGTGTTGGTATGAAATGATATTAATCGACATGATTGACACAAAGACATAGGAGATATTATCTATGCCAAGTACTATCGAGTTTCGATAATTTATCAGAATGATATGTTTCGACTAAGTTGCCCGGTATGGACCAAGATTTTAAACAATTATGTCAAAAATCTTATGCCTCTGGATTTACATTTGCATGTGTGATTTTGGAAATCAACTCAATGCCCACATAGATCACCATTATGCAGAATGAATAACTGGAATAAACTTTGGGCTAGACCATTTTTTTTGGAGAAGAGGGCTGTGCGTTAGACAGCTAGTTTTACATAGGTGGGAGGAGACAAGAAAGTATCAACAGCAAATGGATGAGGGACTCACTATACATTACCCATTCTTTCTCTTGGTATCAAATATCCAATCCTCATAGCCAACCAAACTTAGGTCTAACCACTGTAAAAGTGGTCTCCATTAGGATTTTTTGGAAATTCAAAATGCATACTTTGAGTTCTTAATGTTTTGGTATGCAAAGCATAAATTCTTTTCAGCCACCTTATCATGGAACTACTTTACTCTTTATTACTCATCTCTTAATTTTCTCTTGCAGAATATATGCAATTTCCAATTTTTTAGGAACATACAGCTATAAGGTTAATAAGGCTGTTGTATCTATTTATTTCTTCAACTTCTGGAGTGCATATATTGAAAAATTCTCTTCTTTGTGATGTTAATACAGGCATGCATTTGCAACAATGTCATTCATTTCAGAGACTTTTATATTCCTCTATGTTGGTATGGATGCTTTGGATATTGACAAGTGGAAGATGAGTGATGCTAGGTAGGGAAGAAGTTCCAGCAATATCCAGTTATGGTTCTACTTCTTTGTTGCTTCTCATGGATATGTATATGAAGATTGATTGGTGTATTAACATGCCCTCTATATTTCTCACTGATTCACATAGTTAAGCTAGTGAACTAGTGGAAGCCTACTAATTTTATATCTGTATTATGAAAGCTGCACACGGAAGTTCAAATTTTTATTTTTATTTTTTGTGAACTAGAACTCTGTAGCCATTATCTATCAACTTTTCCATTTTTTGGTGTGTGTGTAAACTCATGTCTTGGTGCAGTTTCATCCATTGTTGAAGGATTTTGCAATAAACCTTGGGACAACTTACTGTTCTCCATCCAACATATTTTCTATTATTTCTGCATTATAATGCTGCACGCGTCTCATTTGTCTCAAATTTGCCTCAGTGTTGGAACAACGATCACTGCTAGTGGAACTTTGTTTTCTTTGGTTATGGTTGGAAGAGCTATATTTGTCTTTGCTTTGGCAAATGTTTCAAACTGTTTTACACATCGATCTAATGCTAAAATTGACCTTACATCACAGGTATCAACATTTTGTAATATAAAACTTTGAATTATTATGATTGTTACTGATTGAAATGCTTGTTCTCTCAACTCTTCTTTAGTTTGTAATATGGTGGGCTGGCCTAATGAGAGGTGCTGTAACTATTGCTTTATCATACAACCAGGTCTTCCCTAGATCACCGATATATATATTGTGAAGGTTACTCTTAGTATTGTCATAAACAATTTTGTTTTTTTGTTGTAGTTCTCATCAAGTTCAACATCAAAAGAATATGCATTCATGATAACTACTACAATCATTATAGTGCTCTTCAGTACTGTGGTAAGCCAGCAACTCCTGCCATATAATTTTCAAAAGATATGATTGGTGAACTATTTTAAAGTGTATGCTTGATTTGTTAATAAATTCATCCGAATGGAAGTAGGCAACATTCCAAAATAAATGAAAAAATGGAAAGGTCCTTTACTATTCCTTGGGCATTAAAAGTTTATGGATTTATTCTATCATTGTAATACTTTTTATTTCTCTAATTTAGGCACTTGTTCTTCTTTTGGTTGGAATGAATAACAAGTAACAATAGAGCAAACAAACAGGCCAACCAATTAGAGAAAAAATTAATAGGGTGTTACTTGAAGTACAACAAAGAACACTTACTGTACAGGTCACTATGTATTCTTTAGGGCTTTATGCCAAATCAGCCTGTATTGATCACACTGAAGATGGCTGATTTCTACATTTGTTCACAAACAATCTCTCGATTCAGAGATGATATGCAGTAGCATTTAGCAGTAGCCTCTTTTAAAGTGCATTTGAACTGTTATGGATAAACCAGCTGCCTCTTCTTTTAGTGTATTTTATGCAAGATCAGACATTATATTTAGCATTTTGCAGAATATGATTCCATACTTAAATAGAGTAAGCACGTTGAGAAAAAGTAGGTGGATTACTTTATTTCTCAGAACAAGGTATACAAGTTTAGGGTTCTAATACCACATTTTGCCAATCTAATCATTATCAGTCTATATGGAAATGAAATAGTAGCCAAGAGACAAATGAGAATTTGAATATGTTTACTTTATAATTTACACCATACCTTATGTGACAAGGAGCATGGTGATTGGTGATCTATTTCCGCATAAATACTCATAAGGTTACTAAGTGAAGAGTTTTTGTTGGAAAGTGTTGAAAATAAAATCAATCAGTTAAGACATTGGCATGATCTTAGGAATATTCAAGCTGTACAAATATGTAGTTTTTAAGAAAGTTAATTAATTGTAATTAACTATTTCCTTTTTTAGTTCCTTTGTATATCTTTAAATACAAGACATGTAAACTGTTTTAAAATTGGAAAAAAAGATACAACAATATTTTTAGTATCCGAGCTACTTCTCATCTTTTTTTAAAACCCTAGCAGTTTACATGTCTTGTATTTAAAAAAAGATACAACCCTAGCAGTATCCGAGGTGTTCTAGGCGCCTGGAGGGGGATAAAATTTTATCCCCTTCACAATGGATCGCGGTCAAACGCAATCCAGATAAAATCCGGTTCTAGGCGCTTTGACTCCGCGCGCCAGGATCAGGGAAGTCAACCAAGTTGACTTTTTTAGTCCGGGCCTTCCGCTCCGGTTTCGCTCGTCTCGGTCCGGGTCTTCCGCTCCGATTCCTCTTACTTGGGTAATCTTGGCCATCCGGAATAGGGTATGAGAAGCCAGGACGCTTAAGGAGGACTAACCGTCGAACGAAGCACACGAGATGGTCGAACCGATCATCTATCCACCGAAGTTCAAGGGGGAGTTCGCGAGTTGGAAAAAGAAAATGGAGGTATTCTTTAAATCCAACTTTGAATTACTTTTAATGATGAAATTCGGTTTTGTAGCACCCGAAAGAAAGGAAGAATACCAGTGGACGAAGAAGGAGTGGATCGACTTCATGGCAAATGACAAAGCAAAGTTCCATCTGCTGAGCGTCCTACCGCCACAAGAAGTCAACCGGATTGGCGCCTACGACTCAGCAAAGGAACTTTGGAAGAAGTTCCTTAAGCTACACGAAGAGACGTCCGAAGCCAAGCTCGCGAGACAACAGAGCTGGGTTCACCTATGGAAGTCTCCCTGATGTTATTCAACAGTGGGAGACTCCTTATGGAAGTAAAAATACGAGCTATACTACGGTATGATATCACAAACATATAGGCAAAAGCATATAACAATAAAAAAAAAAATCTAGATATGAATCAGAATAAAATAAGGGCAAGCATGTAAAAGGTAAGTGTTAATTCAAGAATAACAAAGAATAGAGTACCAAGATAAAAGTAACTGCGGCCTAATTAATTTATTTAATAAATTATTCATGCACTAAAGATAAAGATTCTAGAGAGATCAAAGGACCCATATCTAAATATAGCGGTGTATTGTCAAACTTTTTTGTTCTTAAATCCTATTACATGTTAAAATAACTTAATCTTTATGCTACATTTTATAAGAGTGAAATAAATCAAAAGTTAGGATTTTCAACTAGATTAGGGGATATTAATTAATCATTTGATTAATCAATCATTTATTAAACCAATTACTAATTTCATTGATGCTTAATTGATATCTAATCAATTATTAATCTGATTAATAATTTAATTAATCACTAATCATTTATTAAATTGATTAATAATTAAATTTCAAGTTAATCAATCGATAATTCAATTAATTACTTCTTAATCAATTATTAAATTGATTAATGATCCAATTAACTCATAATCAAATTAATTATCTAATTACAACTAACTAATCAATTAAATCTTACTTTAATTAAATTAACTAATTAATTTTCAAATTCATTTAGGTGAATAGTATTATAATGGTAAATCAATTTATCTTGAACTAATTAGTAACTTAATAAATTATCTAATTTGTCAATCAAAATGATTCGACATCTAATTACCAATTATTAGCTTTTTCATCAATTAATCAAACTGATTAATAGCTTAAGTAATTATCTAAAAAAAAGGGCAATCCAGTGCATGAGGCTTTTGTCAATTAGGGATGACAATAGGTCGGGTTTGGGTCAGATTCCATATTCTCCGTCTCCACATCTATCGGGGATCGAATATCCATCGGATATCTTCTATACTAATACTTTTTCTTCTTTCCATTTAACTATCTTCATTCAATAAAAAGTATATTAGAATTAACATCCTATTAAAAAAATATAATTAAAAAATAGATTAAACATCTATATAACCTACTCCTAACATCTAAAAAAACAGTAGTGGATTTTGGGGATATATATTATTTAATTAGGTATTCGTGTTGAATATCGGATATCGGTAGTCTCTCCATACCCTCCTCCATTCGGGTTGGATTTCAAATCCTTCATCGGATTCAAAGGAAATTCCATCTCTACTGCCAATATGGAGTCCCAGGGAAGGGTCTATTTTATGCAACCTTACCCTACATTGCAAGAAGCTATTTTAGAGACTCGAACTCATGACCTCCAGATTACACGATAATAACTTTATTGTTACGCTAAGGCTCCCCTTCAACTTAATTAATTTCTAATTTATTAATTAAATGAATTAATCGTCATTGATTAATCAATTAAATTGATTAATTGTTTAATTAAACTTAATTAATTTCTAATTTATTAATTAAATGAATTAATCATCATTGATTAATCAATTAAATTGATTAATTGTTTAATTAAACTGATTAATAATTTTAATTAATCCTCTAATTAATTTATCAATAAATTTAAATGGATAAAGTTAATAATGGATTAAGAGTCTATTAATCAATTAATCAACCTATTAATTAATTAATTAATTAATTGATCTATTAATTATTAAACCCTATTAAACCTTGTTACCTCCTCCTCCTTCTTGGAGGTTGATTAAGGTTTAGGGTCTATGGTGCAACGAAAGGGCGCTAAGTTGTCACCAGGCACTTGTGGTTCGATCCCTAGCTACGATCCATTTGTATGGAATTTTCCTCCAAATGATACATGCAACCACGGGATAGTGGACTTCTGGGCCGTCCGCCATGAGTGCTTCCCGATTTATCCTTGTGACGGGTGGCAAACTTCTGTTGGGCTGGGTCGGTCGCCCCAGATTCGATGTTACCAGGCACTCGCAATTCGATCCCTTGTTGCACACGCGGTTCGATCCCTAGCTACGACCCATTTGTATAAAATTTTCCTCCAAATGATACACGCAACCATGGGATACTAGACTTCTGGGCCGCCCGCCATGAGTGCTTCCCGATTTACCCTTGCGGTGAGTGGCAAACTTTTGTGCGGCTGGCTTGTCATCCCAGATTCGGTGTTACCTGGTTCAACATTTCTTGGAGGTTGGTTGTGGCAGCTCGTAGTAGTTGAACTAGGTAAGGTTGGTCATCAGCAACGGGGAGGTTGGCATACGGTGGTGGGGACGCACAAGCATGCACGTGAGGGACATGAGTAATTAAAACTTAGGTTTTGTAATTAAAGCCTAGATTTGTAATTAAAACTTAGTTTAATAACTTCAATCAACTTAAATAGGCTATAAGCCTAATGGAATTATCCCATTGATCTAAAATTTTCTTTATAAAAAATATTCCAAAAATTTATAGATTTATTTGTTTATATACTTTATATATATTTATATATATATATATATATATATATATATATATATATATATATATATATATATATAAAGAATGTTAGCCTACACACCCAATGGTGCACAACTTGTGAGCACCATGTGTAATTTTTTTTTTTGTTTTTAGAGCTTAGGGTTTAAAATTTATGATTTAGTTTTTAGGATTTAGGGTTTGTGCTATAGTATTAAAACTAAATAAATTTTTAAAAAAATTACACATGGTGTTCACAAGGTATGCACTATTGAGTGTGTAAGCTAACATTTCTCATATATATATATATATATATATATATAGGAATGTTATGCCGCACATCCACCACCTAATAAAATTTTTTTGTGTGCTTAATACTATGCCCTAACCCCATATAGCTAAAACCCTAATTGGATAAACCGTAAGCTAAAAAAAAATACTATGCATATATATATATATATATATATATATATATATATATGATGTCGCACACCCCATGACCACCTAATAAAATTTTTTTGTGTGCTTAATACTATACCATAAACTAAAGCCAAAACCCTAATTGGCTAAACCATAAGCTAAAAAAAAATGCTATGCATCGATAGGCACGTATTATGAGGTGTGTAGCATAACTTTGATGTGTGTGTGTGTGTGTGTAATAGACACATGTGTTTTTTACCTTGGGCTGCCTTTGTGGGCGGCAATGGTAAGTGACACAATCGCCGAGCATGGTGTTTATATATATATATATATATATATATATATATATATATATAAGCTTTCGGTTGTGCCAATAAAATTTTTTCCTTTAAGGTTTAGAGGTTGGATTATAATATTAAGCATAAAAAAATTTTAAATCAATTTTTTTTAGGTGTATACACACACACAGAGATGATATCCTAGGTGACTTATCTCGAGTGACGGTGAGTAACATCCAACGTGGATGGTTTGACGTGGCCAAAATTTTTTTTTTTTTCCTCTCATCTGCATGCAATTTTTTACTCTTCTGCATGCACGTTGGTGCTGGTTTATAGCTAGTTTCTACAAACAAGTACCAAAATGAAAATCAGCACCAACACGTTGGTGCTAATTTGCACAAACCAGCATCAACATAGTGTTGATTTACGCAAATCAACACCACGTTGGTGCTGGTCTTTAAAGATCAACACCAACAATGGCGCAAACTAGTGTAAATCAACACCACATTAGTCGTCTTTAAAAATTGACACCAAAAAGGTGGAAACTAGCACAAATCAACACCATGTTGGTGCTAGTTTGCACAAACCAACACACCAACGTTGGTGTTGGTTTGCGCAAACCAACACACCAACGTTGGTGCTGGTTGGCGCAAACCAACACACCAACGTTTGTGCTAATTTGTGCAAATCAACACCAACGTTGGTGCTGGTCTTTAAAGATCAACGCTAACGTGGTGCTGATTGGTGTTGGTCTTTAAAGACCAGCACCAACTAGTGTTGGTTTCAAAATAGCGTTGGTGTTGGTCTTGAAAGACCAGCACCAACACTAGTGCTGCTCTTGAAGATTAGCACTAAGCATCTTGGTGCTGGTGTTGCTCTTGAAAGACCAACACCAATGCTATTGTGAAACCAGCACCAATTAGTGCTGATCTTTAAAGATAAGCACCAACATGGTGCTAGCTGGTGCTGGTTTTTAAAGACTAGTACCAATGGTGGTGCTGGTTTTTAAAGACTAGCATCGCCTTATATGTAGGAGAGAGATTTGCATGTAGGAGAGAGAAAAAAGTTACATGCAGATGAGAGAGGAATAAAAAAATGAGTAAAGTCTGCGTCAGAGCATTCACATTGGATGTCGCCTAAGGTTATGTAGGGTAAGTTGTGCCTTATCATTCTTACTTATATATATATATATGCTTATTTGTTTAATTTGAGTGTCTATATGCATGAAAATTGTTGTAATTTATATGATAAGCACACTTATAGCTTATGTTGGCATGCTTATATATAAAAATTTAGGATAACAATTCAATCATCTTATAAAAATTTCTTGAATAACTTTTATTTTCTATTGAGACATTAGATGATAAGTTATATGCTATGATGATACTTCACACCAAAAGTGTCAAATTTATATACTAATCATGTAGAAAAAACACTACTCTACTCAATTATATATATGCAGTCCAATATAATTACTTATAATAGTTTTGGCATGATATCATTTTTAAAAATTATAATTTTTGTCATTAAGTATCAAAATCTTTCCTAGTTTCATTAAAATTGCCTATTTGTGCATTATTCAAAGGCATTCTCTTGTCGCTTAAAAAGTAAATTCATTGTACCTGCTTGTCCACCGTTTTTGTGAAAGTATTAGGAAAAGTGATTCCATGCTTTGCGATTGCAATTTCAACATCCTGAACAAGCCATATTCAGAACTTACTAGTTTGAGGGGGATTATAAGATATAAAGGAATAGAGAAGTATATTTTACATTCACTTGTCTAATCCCTGTCTTCCTTCATTGTACCTGCTTGTTCACTATTTGTGAGGGAGAATTAAGTCTTAGAAAAAGTGATTCCATGCTTTGAGATTGCAAATGCAACATCCTTGACAAGTCATATTCAGACCTTACTAGCTTGAGGAGTACAAGATATATAGGAATAAAAATATGTATTTTACATTCAGTTGTCTAGTCTGTCTTCCTTGTTCCTTCCCTATTTTCATCATGATATGTGAGTTTTCTTTTAACCACCTTAATTGTTAATAGTCTGGTCCTGCCGATCTCATTCCTCAATGACGGTTTTCCCTTTGTGATGGTTCTGACTGTATCTTTTGCTAATTATAATCGAAACATTGTTTGACTGTTTCTTTTCCAGTCAATTTTACAGTGTTTATTTTTTGACATAGTCAATAATCGAGGCATGCAGTGTACATTTTTCTAGTTCGGCTGTTTTCTTTGTTTCTTCTAGCTGCTGTATGGATCCCTGCTTTCTGCTTTGTCATTGTATGATAGCAATCTGACTAGACTACTTGCTCAGGTATTTGGAACGGTCACTAAACCTTTAATAAAAGCTGCATTATCATACTCAACACATGGTGAAGACTCTATTGTTTCCAGCTTAGAAGATATGCGTATCTTATTTATGGAAGATTGCAGTTCGAACAACAATGATGTCGCAAACACAAATGTGAAGAACAGTATCGGCATGTTGATGAGGTATCCTACTTCGACTATTCACTACCTGTGGAGGAAGTTCGATGATAGATACATGAGACCAGTTTTTGGTGGACGTGGTTTTGCATCTCCCAGCTCATTGCTCCCTGCCACGGATGGCGATGATGTTTGACCAGTGTCCCTTAAGTAAACAACTACTAGCAATAGAAGTAAATCCTTAGGATGCATACATAAGCTTGTATATCTAAAAACAGTAGACCTTGTTGGCTTCAGGAGAAGCATTCGTACAGTGATGTGATCATTATAGGGGAAGGAAAGGCAACTTATTCCTCCTATACATTCTCCAGTATACATACTTGTAGTTCTGGCTTCTTCACATGATATTGCATATTGTCGTTGACGTGTAAATTCAGTGATACTTTTTTTTTGAAATAAAAGAAAATTTTCAATTTACACGTGTAAAATTCTTTTAAATTTTGACATTGTCTAAAAATATCTTCTAGAAATTACAAATTTTAAATATCTTTTTAGCTACTTTATCCGGCACCTTTTATAATAATATCCACTTTGTGTAAATAAGTAAAATAAATATATTTAAATTGTTATTTTTTTTCTCAAGGCACAATTTTAAAAATGCTATTTAATAATTAGCTCAAATTTATAACTATTGTATATGCCAATGAAATAGTATTGAAGGACACCGGCCAAAGAGTCCAAATCTCTTGGTAAAAAAAAAATGAATAAGGAGATGAGTTATAATTATGGTCGGATCGTGATTATCATTCGGTCGTAATTGATTGTGATTTTTTCTTGGATTCATCGTCCTCCCTAAGTAATAGTTTGGGTAGAGATAGGTAGTCGAATGCCATCTGGAGGCGGTCTCTCGCTCGAAGTCAGGCTGCATAGCCACTTGCCCACTGCTGGTGATCTCTAAGTGGCCTTCGGCCATCTGCCTTGATCCAAATTATAACCTGGGGTTGGTGAATCCAAAAAAAAATCATAACCAATTATGATTGGATTGTGTCCATAATCCGACTATAATTATAAGTGATCCATCTCGCTGGTTATATAGATAATGACAAATTTCCTCGAAGCGACATGATTTAATGGAAATTTAAGAATTCATGTTTTTATTTGTGTTATGATTAAAGCAATAAAAAGATATTTACAACCAACATAATAATAATAATAATAATAATAATAATAATAATAATAATAATAATAATAATAATAAATCTCACAATGCTAATACAATACAATGAGTTTAACATATCGAGTTCCAACTTCATCGTCTTGTCCCTCTAGTGCAACAATATCAAAATAAAAAATCACTAAAATGACTATTCGACACCAAGGAACGAAACAAGTCTCAATTGTTTTTAAAAAAACGTTATCAGGATAAAATAGAAACTTAGATTATGAGGATAAGCCTGGCGCCCGTGGCCTAATGGATAAGGCGTCTGACTTCTAATCAGGCGATTGTGGGTTCGAGTCCCACCGGGCGTGGAATTTTTAATAATCCAAACCATTGTGGGAGACGGGCTCGGGAGAGAAAATAAATAAAAAATTAAAATATTTTTCAATTAACTCTTAATTTAATTGGGTATTTCAAATAGGTTTTTTTACCGTCCAATATTTCATCCCCTTATTATTTTTCAAATAACATTATTATCCTTGGGATGCTTGACAAGTCTCCTCTGCGTGATATGAATCCTATCATATCAACTAGGTTCAGTCGACTAACCTCTTGTTCAATTGACTGATCCCTACAACTTCTATAAAATAGAGTTAGTTCCATATAAAAAATATCCCTACAACACAAAGTTGGCACAGTAATATAATGATGCATGAGTAAGAAAAGACAGTAAGAGATGTCTTAATCTCTTGAAAATTTCTTTATTTCTTTAGTTGGATCAGTGACCTAGGTTTTGTCCCTTCCCAAGACACGACCTCCCCGTCGCTCCACTCCAATTGATTACCTCAACCTATAGTCCAAACATTTGGTCCTCCAGATCTATTTGGACTATTTCTGCTCAGTGTCTGATCGTCTGATCCACTAAGACTTTTTATGCAATACTAAATTAGCCAACAATAACAATAACAATACAAAATACTATAGTAAAACTAAACTTAGGTTTACCAAGATCTATTGGTCCAGTCGACCGTGTGAGGTTGACCGGAAACCTTTCGATCAACCTTGCTTGGAGTTTACTCTTCCAAGACTTCTCGTTACCTAAGGTTACCTCCCCCTAGGGATTTCATCACCTGGTTTCTCTCACTAAGATCTAGGATTACCCCCTCATGATTTTCACCACCTGGCTTCACTCACTAGGACCTAGGTTTACCTTCCCCTAGGGTTTTCACCGCTTGGCTTCACTCACCAGGACCTAAGGTTACCTCCCCCTAGGGTTTACACCATCTAGTTTCACTTACCAGGACTCAGCATTGGATCGGCCTACTAGGGATTCAATATCGGGTCCTCGAGACCTACTGAATCGTACCTAGTTTCCACGATCCGTTGAGATTTTCCTTGCCTAGCAACGACTAGGATTTTCTTTATCCAACCGCAGTTAGGATTAATCATTTGGTAGACTTCTCACCCTTCTCTTGCTAGCCACCTTGACCTGACTAGACTCCATTAAACATATTGGCAAACAAACATCAAAATCCTGAAGTCGATTGTACCAACACTATCATTATTTAAAATTTGAACAGAAAGCTCTAACAGAAGAATTCGAAAAAAAAATATTTTTCTAAGTTAAGAAATCCTATCCTAATAAAATATTTTTTTTTAAAAAATAAATATTTAGTTTAAACATATTTTTGGAATCCAATATGTAGAGTTAATCATTTGATAATTTTTGTATGAACTCGTTGTATAATATTCTTGTATATAAATAAAGACATTTGTTTTTTGGTTATTATACTTGTATTGGTGCCAAATAACTAAGTATAATAGCGTCCTTGAGTAGAAGGTTCTTACCTATATCAATCGATTGGTTGAATCGATAGTGAGATGATATAGGGAACACTACTCTTAATCATTCCTAGTCGAGTATTAACATTCAGAGATAATGTTAATGTGACGAGACTAGCATGTAGGTCAACTCGATGACTTGATCTCACAAGTCATGGATATGGAGATATCAAGTTGACACATGAGTATGCATTGGAGAATGTATACTGAATGACCCGCTATGAGAAAGTATCATGGATTGTTATATAAGTCATATACTTTCTCATATGGCTATTAGTATGACTACTAGTCCTTGGACCTGAAGTCACCATGGTTCCCTACATAAGGAGTTACGTACTTTGGATTCGTCAAACGTCACCCGTAACTGGGTGGACTATAAAGGCGATTACTGGGTATGTAACGAATTATGCAGAGGGATGTGAGTGATGTAGATGGGATATATCCCTCCTATATGACGGGAGTGATATCGATATTCTTGATAGAGTGAGACCACGAAGTGCATGACCATGTCCAAATGAGTCAATATGAGATATTGAGCTCATTTGATTGAGTCTACTTGGAGTTTCAAGATTTAGATTGATTAGAGGATGACACGGTCTATGCCTCACATTGATCAATCTAGATGTCTAGGATAGAAGGATATTGTCATATATTGTGAGGAGTCACAATTAGTAGTCACAAGGTGATGTTGGATCTCAACATTCTTATAACTTGGGTAGTAATGATATGTTGCTAGATACCGTTCATTACTTATGCTTCTAAATGGGTTTAGGAGTATTGCCAACGTTATAAGAACCTATAGGATCACACACAAAGGACAATTAGATGAAGATTAAGTTCATTTGATGAACCTAAAGGATTAGGTTCATGTGATGAATCAAATTAGATTAAGAGTAATCCAAATTGTGCTAACTGAGTTGGACTCAATTTGGTTCATGTATTAAGTGAGTCTAATTTGGACTTAGACTCATTTAATTAATTAATTCAATGAATAGAGATTCATTAAATTAAAATTGACTTGAACCAATAGTTAGATTAGATCAACCAAGGGAGAGAAGTGGTCAAGTTTGACTTGACTTGAGAGGAAAATGAAGGGTCAAGTTTGACTTGACCATTTGCCACCTCATTGGTGAGTTGACATTAAGTGGCTAATGGTGATGTGCCACATCATCAAGGCTAGCACATGTGTGTGCCACCTCATGAGGGAGATCAAGAGTTTTTGACTCTTGAAATTCCATGGAGTATATAACTCCTCATGAAAAGTGGCCGGCCACTTTAGTGCTTGTGAGGAGTTTCATTTTGTGTGGTAACTCCATCTTCTTCTTCCTTAAGCTCTTTCTTCTCTCCCTCTCCTCCACCCTTGGCCGAAACTTCATAGAGTGCTAGCACACTCTAAAGTTTCTCCTCCATCGATTTGTTCGTGTGGATACGCATAGAGGAGTATCTACCTTGATACTCTCGAGATCCGGCGAACCTAGGACGAGCGGGATTACGCGAAGGGCTTCGCTTCAAAGGTATACACTCTGATCTTGTAGATCTAGTGTAGATCTAGGAGTAGAAAACATGTATATGAAATTTTATTCTTCGCACGGATCTGGTGGCGGGGATTTCGGGGTTTCTGCAACGCAAAAAGCGATTTTTGCGGCCCGAAAAAATCCAACAGTGGTATCAGAGCCACGTGCGAAGCGTATACATGTTTTATTTTGAATTTTATGAAATTCTACAGATCTGTAAGTTTTTGTATTTTTACAATTTTTATTGATTTTATGGATAATTTTCTCGTAGAAGCGAAGTATAAGTGTTTAGACACTTGTAGGCTTCGACTACCGAGAAGATATTTTCGAAACGACAAGGTTTCGCCCCAAATCCTTTTTGGGACAGCGGACTAAGGCACTGTAGGATCGCTTAGAAACACTTGCGATGGTTATATCGCGGGTAGGGGTGCTTCCCTTGACCCTGCAAGGGGCTTCGTTCCGCGATTGCGCCCGAAAATCGCTAAACGGGACCACCGGGAATTTTTACTCATAAAAATTGTAAAAATTGTAAGAAAATTACAGAAATTTATAGAAATTACATAATTTAGAATTATGTATTATTTTGTGATGGTCATAGCCCAAAAGACCCAATTAGATTGGAAATTCTGTGTTATAATTCATATTATGGCCTGTGTGCCATTTTCTGTGATGTGTGTGTTGTATTTGATACGCGACCTGCGCGTCGTGCCTTTCCTATTTTTATTTCCTGTTGTAAATTAGTTTAGACTTGAATGTAACTCGAGTTTCACTTTTGTAATGTACAAAATGGAGCGGTGGAAGGTTCACTCGAGACGGAGTTATGAGGAGGGCGCGAGCAACACAAGGTGGTCAAAGGAAGGAGCTTGAGAAGCTGTTGACCTTAGGTTGACCATCCGATCTTCTCATTGGCTTGAGAAGATCGTAGTAGGGCCATGACTAATCACAAAATATTTAATTAATTGCTTGTGTGTGTATATGTGATGCATGCTAGAATAGTTATTAATTAGCGCCTTGACGATTAGATTAGATCTAAATCGCGTACATGATGCGCCCTAACGATTAGATTAGATCTAAATCGCGTATATGATACACCTCAACGATTAGATTAGATCTCAATCGTGTCAACTCGTAATGCCTACCATGCCGTGATACCTATCACTACCTCGATTGCATGTTGTTGTTGAATCTGCTAAAGCAGAGCAACGCATACTATCTTGGTAGGGTACGGAGGGACAATTTTGGTCCCGCCTATCAACGCATGGATGAGTACAACTCAATTAGATTGAGTAACTAGTTAACTTAATTGGATCAAGTTTAACTATAGGCATTTTCCAATGGTTGGTATATAGATCACAATCACGTTTATATTAACTCTTGGGCGTATTAGCCAAAGCTAAATAGAGTTTTAATATAAATGCGAATCTTGATCCTATAAACAAGAGTTGCATAGAGAAGTAATTGGTAATTAGTAACCTACCGATCATACTAAGTCTTGGGCGATTTAGCCAAAGCTAACTCAAGGCGTAGTATGATGTGGATCTTGTCCCACATGAATTATAGAATTCAGTGGGAGCATCATTTAATTAAAAGACCTAATTAAGTGATTACTAGAATATGATGTTTATTTATTTTCTGCATTTTTCTGTTGTAGATTACCATGACATCAAACACGAACACCTTCTCTCTGCGTTCTGTCCTTGACAAGGACAAGCTCAACGGAGCAAATTTCCTGTACTGGTACAGGAATCTGAGAATAGTTCTCACCCAAGAACGTAAACTGTACGTTCTGGAGCAGCCCATTCCAGAGGCTCCTCCTGCCAATGCCACGCGAGCAGACAAAGATGCTTACAAAAAGCATCAAGATGACGCATTAGATGTATCATGTCTAATGCTCGCGACCATGAATTCTGAGCTTCAGAAGCAACATGAGTTAATGGATGCTTATGATATGGTTGAACATCTTCGTCAACTATATCAGGGACAAGCACGTCACGGGAGATTTGAGATCTCAAGGGCACTCAAGGGCACTATTTCAGTGCAAGATGTCAGATGGGGCTCCCGTAGGTCCATATGTACTCAAGATGATTGGGTACATGGAGAATCTACAAAGGTTAGGATTCCCACTTGGCCAAGAGTTGGTCACTAACCTGATCTTGCAGTCTTTGCCAGAGAGCTACAGTCAATTTGTCATGAACTACAACATGAACGAAATTGACAAGCCACTGCTCGAACTGCTTAGTATGTTACGAATTGCTGAGCTCAACCTTAAGAAGGTTAAGCCCAACTCTATTCTGATGGTTCAGAAACACAAGGGCAAGGACAAGCCTAAAGGCAAGGGAAAGTCTCAAGCCAAGGGCAAAGGCAAGACACTGAAGCCTAAAGGAGGGGTCACCAAGGATGCTACCTGCTTCCACTGCGATCAGACCGGGCACTGGAAGAGGAACTGCTACCTGGAAAATCTTAAGAAGAAGAGAAGTGAGACTTCCACTTCAGGTATATATGTTATAGAAGTCAATCTATCTATTTCTTCATCATGGGTATTAGATACCGGATGTGCTTCTCACATTTGTACTAATGTGCAGACGCTGAGAAATAGCAGGGCATTGACGAAGGGCGAGGTGGACCTACGAGTAGGCAATGGAGCACGAGTTGCTGCTATTGATGTAGGGACTTATTTTCTATCTCTGCCTTCTGGGCTTGTACTAGAGTTGGATGATTGTTGTTATGTGTCTGCTTTGACTAAGAACATAATTTTAGTTTCTTGTTTGTACAAGAAAGGTTTTTCATTTATTATAAAGAACAAATGTTGTTCAGTTTATTTAAATAAAATGTTCCATTGTAGTGCACCTTTGATGAACGGAATCTATATTCTAGACCTTGAGAGCCCTATCTATAACATAAGTACCAAGAGGTTCAAGTCAAATGACAAGAACCCAACCTATCTCTAGCACTGTCGCTTAAGTCATATAAATGACAAACGCTTATCCCAGCTCCATAAAAATGGTTTGCTGGACTCATTTGATTTTGAATCATATGAGACATGCGAGTCATGCCTTCTAGGCAAGATGACCAAGACTCCCTTTAGTAGACACAGTGAGAGAGCGACTGACTTGTTAGGTCTTATACATAGTGATGTACGTGGCCCTTTCAATGTCACTGCTAGAGGTGGTTATAGGTACTTCATTACATTTACTGATGACTTCAGTAGATATGGTTATGTGTACCTGATGACACATAAGTCAGAATCCTTTGAAAAGTTCAAAGAATTCAATAATGAAGTACAAAACCAGCTTGACAAGAGTATTAAGATACTTCGATCAGATCGAGGTGGAGAATACCTTAGCCATGAGTTTCGTGACCATCTAGCTGAGTATGGGATTCTATCTCAACTCACTCCTCCTGGAACACCACAGTGGAATGGTGTATCCGAAAGGAGGAATCGTACCATATTAGATATGGTACGGTCTATGATGAGTTACACAGATCTTCCTACATCTCTTTGGGGCTATGCTTTAGACACAGCAGCTTTCATTCTCAACCGAGTTCCATCTAAGGCTGTAATAAAGACACCATATAGGATATGGATTGGGAGAGATGCCCAGGTGTCTTTTATGAGGATTTGGGGTTGTGAGGCTTACATTAGACGTCAAGTTTCAGACAAATTAGGACCCAAATCCGACAAGTGTTATTTCATTGGATATCCCAAGGAAATGAAGGGATATTACTTCTACATTCCCGGTCAACACAAGATAGTTGTGGCTAAGACTAGGGTATTTCTAGAAAGGAATTTTGTTTCTAGAAAGACTAGTAGGAGTACGTTCGATCTTGAAAAAGTTTAAGATAAGGACCATAGCACAGAAGCCTCGATGGAAGTTGAACTGGAACCACAAAGTGTTGTGGATGATGTTGTTCCACAAGGAGTTGAGGAACAACAACTAGTTCAAGTAGACATACCTCTTCGCAGGTCTAATAGGGTACGTCGTCAGCCTGAGAGATACTCATTTCTCTTGTCTGACCATGATGACATTGTGCTTATAGAGGATGAGCCCACCTCCTATCAGGAAGCTGTGATGAGCCCAGATTCTGAGAAATGGCTAGAAGCCATGAGATCCGAGATGGAATCCATGTACACCAACCAAGTATGAACTTTGGTTGATCCACCTGAGGGTGTAAAACCCATAGGGTGTAAGTGGGTCTTTAAGAGAAAGATTGACATGGATGGACTTATCTATAAGGGTCGCTTAGTAGTTAAAGGTTTCAAGCAGATTCATGGTATTGATTATGATTAAACCTTTTCTCCAGTAGCAATGTTTAAGTGCATTCGGATCATGCTTGTTATTGCAGCATACCATGACTATGAGATATGGCAGATGGATATCAAAACCGTGTTTCTGAATGGAAACCTGCTCGAGGATGTGTACATGACACAACCTGAGGGTTTTGAAGATCCACAACATACTGGCAGAGTATGCAAGCTGCATAGGTTCATTTATAGACTAAAGCAAGTTTTTCGGAGCTGGAATCTTCGATTCGATGATGCAATCAAATAGTTTGGTTTCATCAAAAATGAAGATGAACCTTATGTCTACAAGAAGGTTGTAGGGGGCATAGTTGTCTTCCTCATATTGTATGTGGATGACATACTGCTCATTGGGAAAGACATCCCTTTGCTACAGTCTGTCAAGACTTGGCTAGGGACTTGTTTCTCAATGAAGGACTTAGGTGAAGCATCCCGCATTCTAAGCATATAGATCTATAGAGATAGATCTAAGAGATTGTTTGGCCTAAGTCAGAGTACCTATTGTTAGGATGTATACTAAAAGCCTAACTTTTGGTATAAACATTTATCTAGAAATAAGAATCACATTGGTCAAATGTCTACATTTATGATAAATATAGTTGCTCAATTAATTTATATTGTAGATAACATGGTGTGTGGTGTCACACATAGAAGATCATGTTATCGGTTCCTTATAAATTATAAACAGTAGCTCACGACCAAGATGGAAAGGAACAAATCATTGGAAGACCGTAGTGTAATTAGGTATTAGTTTATCTTAACTATATAATTACACTAGTACACTTAGAGTGTATTGAGTAGGACCATTTAAGGTCGTTCTTTTTATACTGACTTTATGAAGGAACAAATACCTCAGTTATTATGGAAGTGTGTGCTCTTAATCCTAATATAATAACAAGCACATATATTTGATATTTATTTCTTTAATTTATCAATGGGTGAGATTTAGTTCGATGAATCAATAAGCCCAATAAGTTGGGAAATGATATCACTTATAGTGTGTGTTGTTGATTATAGAAGGAAACTATGTCCTAGTGATCTAGGTTGAGAATGTCCCCAAGAGGAGCTCATAAGGATTGTCATGTTAAACCCTGCAGGTGGACTTAGTCCGACATGACGATGAAGTTGAGTGGTACTACTCTTGGAGCTAGATATTAATTAAGTGAGTTGTCAGTAACTTACTTAATTAGTGCACATTTGTTATCTTAAACACAGGGAGACTAACACACTCATAATAAGAAGGAGCCCAAAATATAATTTGGGATTGGTGCGGTAGTTCAATAATAGTTCTCTAGTGGAATGAATTATTATTGATAAAATTAAGTTGTGTGTTCGGGGCGAACACGGGATGCTTAATTTTATCGGGAGACCAAAACCAATTCCTCCTCTCAGTCCCTATCGTAGCCTCTTAATTATAGAGTACTATACCCACCTATACCCACCTTCTTACCCATCTCATAGGGGCCGACCAAGCTAGCTTGGAGATCAAGCTAGGGTCGGCCAAAGTATGGTTTATGGGTGCTTCAAGGTGGCCGGCCCTAGCTTGGGTTCAAGCTTGGTGTGGCCGGCCCAAATTAAAATAAAAGGATTTTTATTTTTAAAATTTTTCTTATGTGGATAACATGTTTTAAAAGAGAGTTTAAAAATTTAAATCTTTCCTTTTATAAGATTTTACAAAAGATTAAGAGAAGAGCTAAATCTCTTTCCTTATTTGTAGATTAAAACGTTGATTTTAATTTTGGTAAAAACTTTCCTTTTTAACCATGTTCATGATTTAAAAGAAAGTTTAAAAAATTAATAATTCTCTTTTATTAGTTTCTACAAAAGATTAAGAAAAGATTTGATATCTTTCCTTATTTGTAGATTAAAAGAGATTTTAATTTTTAGAGATAATTTTCTTTTTATCCATATGTTTAAAAGAAAGATTTTAATTTATTAAATTTCCTTTTTATAAACCAATCATGAAGGGATTAAATTATTGGAGAAATTTTTATAAATTTCCGGAAACAAATTAGGAAGGTTTTAATTCTTGATTGAATTAAATTTCCTTTGATTGGAGATTTGTTGTGTGGCCGGCCATGTTGATTAAGAAGAGGAATTTGATTTTAATTAATTAAATTTTCTTTTTCATGACAAAGGAATTAAGGAAGTTTTTTTTATTAAAGTTTCCTTATTTGCCAAAACCAAGGATTATAAAAGAGGAGGTAGAGGAGCCTTCATGTGAAAAACCTCTATTCTTTTCCTTCCTCTCCTTTTTGGTTTTGGTGGCCGGCCCTATTTCTCTCCTCTCCTCTTGTTGGCCGAAACTCATCTCTTGGTGGAGCTTTTGTTTGTGGCCGGATCAAGGAAGGAGAAGAAGGAGAGAAAGCAAGCTTCGTCTCTAGTATCCCTTGGAGCATTGATAGTGGCCGAAATTCTTCATCCTTGGAGGAGTTTATTGTGGCCGAAATCTAGAAGAAAGAAGGAAGGTGGAAAGGTGGTTCTCATCTCGGAAGATCGTTGCCCACACAACGTCCGAGGTTAGAAGAGGAATACGGTAGAAGATCAAGAGGTCTTTCTAAAAGGTATAACTAGTAATTTTTCTTTCCGCATCATACTAGTTATTTTTGGAAATAATACTAAATACAAGAGGCATACGATTCTAGTGTTTCGAATTTGTTTTCGATATAGTGTTCTTTTGTTTTTATTTTCCTTGTGATTTGATTGTTCTTTTCGATTGACCTAAAGTTATTTTAGGAAATTAAATATTAGCTTTCCTTAAAAGGTTTTGTCTAGTCGGCGGTGGTTGCTCCCATATCCAAGAAGGTCATGTGCCTCGCCACGTCAGTACTTGGAACCAATTTTAGAAATTAATATTTAATGGAATTAATAACTTAGGTGATTTGGATCAAACGTGTTAAGTTCCGCAGGAGATCCAAGTCAAAACCTAAAAGAACAAATAGATTAAGTTTTGGATCAAACGTGTTAAGTTCTGCAAGCGATCCAAAATTTAATTTAAAAGAACACATGGTAGCTAAGAAAAGGTTCAGACCTTTGTACAAAATTTTTGTACAGTGGAACCTCTAGGTCTTCCGAGTAGCAACCAACACCTATATTGACAAGGTACTCCTACGGTTTGCCATGCAGAACTCCAAGAAGGGATTTCTACCGATGTCACATGGCGTGAGTCTTTCGAAGACTCAAGGTCCCTCTTCTAGAGAGGAGAGAAACCGCATGGATCAGATCCATTATGCCTCATCTATAGGATCTATCATACACGCCATGCTATGTACTCGTCCTGATGTCTCGTATGCTTTGAGCATGACAAGCAGATACTAGTCAGATCCAGGTGAAAGTCACTAGATAGCGGTCAAGAATATTCTTAAGTACTTAAAAAGGACTAAAGAATATTTCTTGATATATGGAGGCGATGATGAGCTAGCTGTAAAGGGTTACAGTGATGCCAGCTTCCAGACCGACCAGAATGATTATCGATCGCAGTCAGGGTTCGTGTTTTGCATAAATGGTGGTACTGTGAGTTGGAAGAGTTCGAAGCAGGACACAATAGCTGATTTTACGACAGAGGCCGAGTATATTACTGCATCAGAAGCAGCAAAGGAGGAAGTTTGGATCCACAAGTTCATCACTGAACTTGGGGTGGTTCCTAACATCGCTGACCATATTGAGCTCTATTGTGACAATAATGGAGCAATTGCGCAGGCTAAGGAACCTCGCTCACACCAGCGGACCAAACACATACTACGGCGCTTCCATCTCATTCGAGAGATTATCGAGAGAGGAGATGTGAAGATTTACAGAGTACCTACAGAGGCTAATATCGCCGATCCCTTGATCAAGGCTTTGGCATAGAGAAAGCATGATGGTCACACTAGGTCATTGGGGCTTAGAGCTTACACTGATTGACACTAGTGCTAGTGGGAGATTGTTAGTTAGAGCCCTAGAGCCAATCATTTGATGATTGTTGTATGGACTCGTTGTATAATATTCTTGTATATAAATAAAGACATTTGTTTTTTGGTTATTATACTTGTATTGGTGCCAAATAACTAAGTATAATAGCGTCATTGAGTAGAAGGTTCTTACCTATATCAATCGATTGGTTGAATCGATAGTGAGATGATATAGGGAACACTACTCTTAATCATTTCTAGTCGAGTATTAACATTCAGGGACAATGTTAATGTGACGAGACTAGCATGTAGGTCAACTCGATGACTTGATCTCACAAGTCATTGATATGGAGATATCAAGTTGACACATGGGTATGCATTGGAGAATGTATACTGAATGACCCGCCATGAGAAAGTATCATGGATCGTTATATGAGTGTCATATACTTTCTCATGTGGTTATTAGTATGACTACTAGTCCTTGGACCTGAAGTCACCATGGTTCCCTACATAAGGAGTTACGTACTTTGGCTTCGTCAAACGTCACCCGTAACTGAGTGGACTATAAAGGCGATTACTGGTATGTAACGAATTATGCAGAGGGATGTGAGTGATGTAGATGAGATCTATCCCTCCTATATGACGGGAGTGTCATCGATATTCTTGATAGAGTGAGACCACGAAGTGCATGGCCATGCCCAAATGAGTCAATATGAGATATTGAGCTCATTTGATTGAGTGAGTCTACTTAGAGTTCAAAATTTAGATTGATTAGAGGATGACACGGTCTATGCCTCACATTGATCAATCTAGATGTCTAGGATAGAAGGATATTGTCATATATTGTGAGGAGTCACAATTAGTAGTCACAAGGTGATGTTGGATCTCAACATTCTTATAACTTGGGTAGTAATGATGTGTTGCTAGATACCGCTCATTACTTATGCTTCTAAATGAGTTTAGGAGTATTGCCAACGTTATAAGAACCTATAGGGTCACACACAAAGGACAGTTAGATGGGGATTAGGTTATTTGATGAACCTAAAGGATTAGGTTCATGTGATGAACCAAATTGGATTAAGAGTAATCCAAATTGTGCTAATTGAGTTGGACTCAATTTGGTTCATGTATTAAGTGAGTCTAATTTGGGCTTAGGCTCATTTAATTAATTTAATTCAATAAATAGAGATTCATTAAATTAAAATTGACTTGAACTAATGGTTAGATTAGATCAACCAAGGGAAAGAAGTGGTCAAGTTTGACTTGACTTGAGAGGAAAATGAAGGGTCAAGTTTGACTTGACCATTTGCCACCTCATTGGTGAGTTGACATTAAGTAGCTAATGGTGATGTGCCACATCATCAAGGCTAGCACATGTGTGTGCCACCTATGAGGGAGATCAAGAGTTTTTGACTCTTGAAATTCCATGGAGTATATAACTCCTTATGAAAAGTGGTCGGCCACTTTAGTGCTTGTGAGGAGTTTCATTTTGTGTGGTAACTCCATCTTCTTCTTCCTCAAGTTCTTTCTTCTCTCCCTCTCCTCCACCCTTGGCCGAAACTTCATAGAGTGCTAGCACACTCTAAAGTTTCTCCTCCATTGATTTGTTCGTGTGGATACGCATAGAGGAGTATCTACCTTGATACTCTCGAGATCCGACGAACCTAGGACGAGTGGGATTACACGAAGGGCTTCGCTTTAAAGGTATACCCTCTGATCTTGTAGATCTAGTGTAGATCTAGGAGTAGAAAACATGTATATGAAATTTTATTCTTCGCACGGATCTGGTGGCGGGGATTTCGGGGTTTCCGCAACGCAAAAAGCGGTTTTTGCGGCCCGAAAAAACCCAACACTACCTACTGGATTTATCAAAAATTTTAGTAGAACATAATTTTTAGAAATTTTTCTAATTTGACCCTATGTTTCCTGATATACCAACCAAGTCATTCGTATTTTCTAAATTTTAAATTTTGAGAAATGTTTGTATTTGAGCATGCATAGTTATTTCTCAATTTTTCTAGTTGATCTTTTATCTTTTCATTTTCTAACTTTGAATTATCATATATTTCTAATGGACATGTTTTTGCTAAAGTTAATTTTAAACTTCTATTCTCTTTCTCTAATTTACACATATTTCTAGATAATATTTTAATGAACTCAAATAACTTTTCAGGAGATGAGGAACATACCTTATTTACCATGATGATTTCTTTATCCAATGCTCCCCCTTCGTCACTGCATTCGTCCGAAGACTCTCCCCCTTCATCGTTGTTCATTTCTGAAGTACATTCTTCGTCCCTTTGATGGTTCACTGTTAGTGTTAGTCTGACATAGGCTACGATTTCATACTTAGAAGACGATGATTCATCTCATGTGGCTTTTAAGTTGTTTGCTTTGTTCGTCTTGGCCCTTTTTCTTTTTCTTTCTCTTTCCTCTTTAGTTTAGGGCAATCGTCCTTGATGTGCCCTTCTTCTTAGCAATTATAGCATCATATCTTCCTTTTGCTTCGAAGGTGTTTCTTTGCCTACGACTTGTGAAATTTGTTAGATTTAATAAATTACTAAAGTTTCTTACTATGAGGGTTGCTTCGTCTTCGTCAATAAAAGCTTCAGAGTCTGGTTCGTCCATTTTTGCCTTTAGGGTAATGTTTTGATTTGGCTTCTTCCTTAGTTCTGCACATCTAGATTCATGAAGTTCTAAAGTAGAAAATAAACTTACCTCTAGATCTTTAGAGATATAATATGAGTCGATTATGGACATCCGCTCGGGCATTCTTTGGAAAGTGTTTGGTGCATACCTTAGTGAATCTCGGTTTGTTACCATTTCTCCAAGATTCATGAGTCTGATGATCAACTCCTTTAATTTGGCGTGTACTTGAGCGACTGACTCTCCTTCTTTCAGTCGAAGGTTTGTCAGTTTATTCCGCAGCAGATCCCGCTTCATGAGCTTGGCTTTGGAAGTCCCTTCGTGTAGCTCCAAGAATTTCGCCCAAAGTACTTTTGTCGATCCGTAAGCACCAATTATGTTAACTTCCTGTAGCGGCAGCACACTTAGGAGGTGAAATTTTGCTCGTCCATTGGCTACGAAGTCAGCTTATTCCTTCTTTGTCCACAGATATTCTTCTTTTCCTTTTCCTTGTTGATTTTTGGGAGCTATAAAATCATATTTGATTACTAATAAAATTTCAAAATCGGTTTTAAAAAATACCTCCATTCACTTTTTCCACATCGTGAACTCCCCCTCGAACTTTGACGGGTAGATGCTTTGTCTGGTCATATTTTGGTACTTCAATCAGCGGTTACTCCTTTTGAGGCTACTGGGCTCTAATACTAATTGTTGGCATAGCGAAGGCCGACAAGAGGGGGTGAATTGCCTGAAATCAGAGTTAGAAAAATCTCTTGCTTTTGCTTAACAAGGATGCATAATTAGATTAAGCAAAATATAAATAATTAACATTAAAGAAAAATAACTTTAAAAGAGTAGGTAAAAAAGACCAGAATTTACTTGATTGGAACCTAGGTAGTTGTTAATCCAAGACGTTGAAAAGTTCACTAAAAACTCCTTCGTTGAACGATGAGAAGCGTTTTACACATGTTGACAGCTCAGAAAAGACTAGGAATGTTAATACAGAAGTTGTTTTAATTCCAAATTCCAGAGGTTTTTTATAACCTCCTGGGATGATGTTACCTTTGGTTTTCATTGCTTGGAGGTGCCTCTAGGAAGATAAGTTTAATTCACTGAAGATAAAACTTTATTTTCTTCCAACGGTAGTTTAATGACTATTGAAGGCACCTCCAACAAGCTTGAGGGCGCCTTCCATGAAGGCTTGAGGATGCCTCCAGACAAGTTCGAGACATCTTCTATACAAAAGGCACGAGGGCACCTCAAACCTTGTTGGAGGCGCCTTCCACAAGGTAGATCATCCTCCAAGCTTATCTTCTTCGAATGGGTGATGCTCCGTTATCCAGAGTTAAGCTCACCCAAACCCAACACTGATCTTTTCCTCAAGCAAATTTCCTCCCCGACTTCTCGTCCCTCTAATACACCGCGCGCGTTCTTCTCATCTACCTATGTACTCTTCCACAACTTCTCGTCCCTCGGACGCACTTAGCCCGTCAACTAGCTTCTCATGCCATCCTTCTCATCCACTGCGTTTTCAGCTCAACTTGTTGTGTTCCTAAGTTCCTGCACATTTAAACATAACGATTAAACTAAACAAGGTTTAACTTAACCTAATTTACAATATCAAAACTAACTTGAGGTACTTACAACTTACTCACTGACGAGAAAGAGAGGAGAGAGAGACAGTCAGACCTACACAAGCAATAGGGTGCGATTGGCGATTGCGGTGACAACGTTAGTTAGAGGCACGTCGCTCTCAGCAACCATAAGAAAAGGCGACCGTTGACCCAAGGGAAGGGGTGCAATGCCGACGTGGCTTGATCGGATTGACAGAGGAGCAGCACCAACAATTGGATGGCACTAGTCCTAAATGCAACAAAAGCGCTGCAAGAGTGAGGGAAAAAACGAAGAGACGGGGGCGGAAGAATATAGGTTAGAGTAAAAACAATAAAACGAATTTAGAAAAAAAAAAACATTTCCTTGACTTTCTTCTTATATGTTTATTCCCATAAAACATAAAAAAAAAACTAATTAAAAATTTTAAGAAAAATCTCCATAAATCCTTAAAATTCACATAGTCTTTTACCTTTATTTTTTTATTTATTATTAATTATTTTATCCATATTTTCATCCATAAATTTTAATTATTTTAGTTTTTCCCTCCTAATATATATATATATATATATATATATATATATATATATATATATATATATATATATATATATATATATATATATATATATATATATATTACAGTATCCATGGCAATACACCTTGAATAAATATCAAAAGAGAGAACCGTTTAGTAAACATCAAACTTCAAGAGCACAGTTTAGTGAAATGCCATAAAATAAACAATGGTCGACTCCGATACAATATCAAGACTGTTTGAGATTTTCCACATTTTCAATTTAAACAATCCCAGAGCAGTTTCTTGAATATTTGTTGGAAAAGATGATGATGCCTTAACTGGCAAATCCTTGGGAATATAGCTGCTATTTTGAAGTAATCAGCACCACAACTTCTCTGTAGAAATCACAAATTCTCAAAACAATCAGTTAATAAATTTTATCAAAGAAAAAAAAAACATTCCCAGTCAGAAACTTTCACCTTCTGTATAGGAAAACATTTCGGGTGGTTCCTCTTTGAGAAGCATTGAATATTGATTCAGTACTTTACAAACCCTGTGTTTTTCTGTGCTTTGCCCAGGAGTGATTCTATGTCACCTTGGCACAAGCCAAGAGTCTTAGCTACTGCAAAACCACAATACATACCATCAACAGCGGCACTGACAATGCCACCTGCATAGCCTGCTCCTTCACCTACTGGGTACAACCCTTTCAGCGTCGTGCTCTCGTAAGTATCTATGTGGCGGCAGATCTGAACAGGAGAACTGGTTCTTGTCTGAAACCACATGAAAATGGTCATTGGCAGCATGTAGACATCAGCATAATGGATTATCATCTGAAGATAATTTTCAAAGTATAAATCAGCCATGAGGACGAGGATATTATTTGTTTTGGTATGATTGTCATAGAAATTGACTGCCAGTGGATCAAAATGATGATTTACTACCAAGTCATACAATTAATCATCCAAAAGAACCCAGTTGCTTTCCATAGGATTTAGGGTTTACCAGGTTGAATCTCTTGGGCTTAGAAAGCTGGACTGCAAACGTGGAACTCACACATGGATTGACAATCCTACATGGTGATTGAGGTGGAGGGTGATTCAACACAATTGATGATGATACAAAGTGCAAAGTGATCATGTGCAACACACCATGCACAATGCAATGCAGTGAATCACGTGCAATACCACTCGTGCGTCGCACATAACTCATTCCCATTTGCACGCAATACTTTCAATAAATTCACTTTACAAAGCCAACTTTATGTAAAAAAGTATATTTAAATTTCTCAGTCTCTTTCAAATTTTAGAAGCTCCCAATAAGCTCCAAGAGCTCTCTATTTTTCTCCTTCTCAAATGTTTTGGAAAACAAATTATTATGAAACAAAAAGTGTAAAAGTGCAATACCAACAATAGATGAATGCCATGAGCTCCTTAAAAGGGAAGTTACGTTTGCACATCTGGTTTTACTTGAACTGAAGGGTAGTATGAAAACAAGGAGAGAACATTATTTATTTAACGTAGAATTGATCAGACAACTAGAAAAAGTTGTGGGTGTCACAATTGTGATGACAAACATAAAAATGTAAAATTTGAAGTTTAACATGATTATGCCCACCAAAAGAGAATTCCCGGTGGTCTATTAAACAAGGGAAATGGATTATGATTAATGGTTGAAGAAAAAATAGAGAAAAAAATTATGAGGAAAAGAAATCCTTAAAATGGTGTTAATGATCTCAGTGGCTAATATTATCAACTTATCATTTTAGCGAGACTAAACAATGGTATGATGATCCCACCAAATAAGCTGGAAAATTACAGGGAATAATTGACGCTTGTTTAGGAGGAGATGCAATACTATGTTTAACAAAGGAAATTTACATTACCTCTACACCATGAAGGAGAGCATCTTTGGATATGAAGCCTGGTAGCTGAATTCATTGAATCAAACCAATTCAGTGAGTTTAAAATTGCTTCTACAATCACCACCATGATCACAAAAAGTAGATTAGCAATGGAAACCTCTTTATTAAACATTAGTATTGAATGCTGCAAAGCTTCTGTGATGTGAGATGGGAAGAGCTCATGAAGGTTTGATGCACGAACACCCATGCGGTAGCTTGATGGTGGTAGAGATGTTTCTGGAAAGAGAGCCAAATCAGCTACAAAAGTTATAAATAACAAAAATGTAAAACTTTATTGTTACCTGACAATTTATTGGCAAGAAAATCAGGGACAGTTTGCACAGGGACCACAAAATTTCCACCTCCCATTATAGCTGCCCTTCTTTCAAACTCCCTCTAATTTAAATAAGAGTTTCAACGAATTGATATTAAATCTATCTGGTTACTGCAAAAGAAACAAACTAGCTTCCACAAAACAAGCAGCATAAAAGCCATCATCAATGTATCCAAACCATGTGATGACTTCATATGGAATTAGAAAACATGTCACAAAAGGTTAATATCATTACAGGGTTACTATCATGACATCTTGTCAAAGTAACTATGTGATACAAAGGGTAACACATATCAAAATAACCACTCTTTTAACAAGCATTTAGATTGCAAGTTCACATCCCTGTTCCAACACAAACTAGTCATATAGATCCAATAATTTGACAACTTTAGATGGCATAGCATGCGGCAAAAATCCTAACATCACACAAAGTGAGAAAAAGTGAGATATTATTTTCTCAAAAGACAAGACCTTTATATTCACTTGATCTAAAGATTAATTAAACAATTGCCCCTATTAATTTTACTACCAATTAAAATATCAAACTACTTGAAAAAATAACAAATCAAATTGAAATTATTACAACTTAAAATTGAAATTTTAAAATTCAAATTGTCGCCCCCACTTTTCTACATCTTTCTTCCGTGCAAAAAGAAGTAACTCTATCAAGTGAGAAGAAGACACTTGTTGAATCAGGCTTTTGATGTCAAACATAGGTGCAAAGTGGAGACACCTCTGTAGGCAGAGCAAACGGTTACTGCTTCATAGCTTCAAGTAACTTGGAAGCACAATGTCAAAACTCGTGTTCAGTAATCTAGGTGTTGTTGATCTCTGGAAATCCTTGCCAATGCACTAAGTACCTTTGGGTGTTTCCACAAGGTGCTATTATCGTTTGCATCCATAATGAGTTGGAACTGAAGGTGGGTGGTGCCACAGGTGAGAGTGCAAGAGCTGGTATTATATGACCTTTAGACAAATTAACAAATAAATAGAAAGACTCGAATGTCCCTCGAAAAGGTAGCAAGTCAATAATACCAATCTTTATCACAAGTTAAAAGCGACTAAAGGAGCAAGCATGAAGTTCTTGAAGTGGTAAGCATCTTCTTCTCTGCAGAAAAGGAAGTGATTTGGCTGCAATAATTAACATCAATTGCCTGCATTAATTGTCCATATACTGATTGATTTGTTTTGGGTGGCAATTTCCCTTTGAGGCTCGGCTGGGACCACTTTCCCAGTTTGGACGGTCATCAATTGGTTTCTTACCAATAGCGAAGAGGAAAAAAAACAGGGACTCAATCAATCTCCTATAAGTCAACCAAGGAAAACGAATAAAAAACTGGAGGACCCAAATATGGCAACCAATGGAATTAATGGAGTCAATGATATGGTGGACCCAAATATGGCAGTCAATGGAATTAATGGAGTCAATGATACGTTGGGCCCAAATATGGGAGCCAATGGAATTAATGGAGTCAATGATATGGAAGTGCTAATGGGAGTGGCCCCTCCATTGGTAGCTTCGAATACCACATGCCCACCCACAACAGATGTGAACACAAGGCAAAGTGATGATGTGGCTTCTCAAGTTAATGATGTGGTCATCAAGTTGCTGTTACAGTTGCTCAAAGAATCGGGAATGATGATGTAACACATAACAATAATGAAGAAGAGGCTGCTCGAAATGCTGAGGGGGAAGCTGAGGTAAATGTACAATGGACAGCAGGTACCGAACAAATTAATGGTGAGGATGGAATTGAGATGGGGGCAGAGGTGCGGATGGGCAATACTCCAATTGTGTGACTTCTGAATTAGTTATATTTCTCAGTGTCAAAGTGATTTCGGTACATATGAAATCTTCGGTATGATGGGTATGTAATTTATACTCTACCGAACATTCAGTATAATGTTCGGTACAATATCTGATACAAATTTTTTTATACCAAAATTTTTGGTACGATATACAGTATCGTATATAAAATTCGATATACCGTACCGAACCAGCCCAATCCTAGCCTCACTGAGAGAGGAAACCTTACATAGACAATAAGTGGAGATATTATCTCAAAAGTAAATATTACATAGACAAAAATGATCATATAGACTTGTCCAAAGACTAAGTAATCAATTACCCCTTTTAATTTTTCAAGCAATTCAAATATCAAACTATTTGAACAAAATAACAAATCAAACTGCAATTATTATAGTTTAAAACCTGAACAAAATAATTCAGATTATTTTCCCTTTTTCTGCATCATTAGATTTTTTTGAATCATTAGATGTGGAATTGTATCATGTGGTTGTAGAGTCCACTGACCATAAAACCAAACACAAATCCATGAAACTCAGACTAACTCACAGATATTGAATTCTACATGTGATAAATGGAAAAAAGAAAAAGAAAACAAGCAACCATAGTCATAATTAAACTCTCTGCTCTAATTCTCCAGAAATTTATTATCCTTTGATTTCTATAGCATTCTCTTGTAAAACCTTCAAGTAATGCTGGCTATTAAATTTATGATTAATGTTGAATCAGAACCTCAATGCCAAAGAAATTTAGTTGGCATTGCATTGCTTGTCATTACAAATGAAGGGAAAATGAGATGATGTTACTTCATTAATACATTGAATCAATCTAGTCAAAGTATCAGAAACAGGACCCTACACCTATAACTAAATTAGTAACTAACAACATTTGCTCAAAATGTAGCAGTCTGACTGCATCTCAAAGTATTCAGATAATTTCTGTATTAAAATGAAAGGTATCCTGAAACGCATTGGAAGTTTGTGGATTATACCTGAAACTCAAGACCTGCAAGAGGACCATGGGATCTATCAAAATCATTTGAAGAAACTGTTACAACTAGTGCTGAATTTGCCCACTTTGATGCACGCCGTGAGAAGGACATGCCATTTATGCAAAGTTCCAATGGATTTGTGCTAGTTAGAACAACCTGCCAGGATACACTTCAACAAAATCTATATTGGTTCAATTGCTAAAATACATATATGTTATCGCCAGGAACCAAACCAAAATGTACCTGTCCACCAGGACACATGCAGAATGAGTAACAACTATGAGTTGGATCTTCTAGACCATTAGCCCTGTAGTTATCTAGATTGATGTACTTCACCAGCCTGTAATCTGCAACGGGTACTCTTCCACGACCATTTCTGACTTGGTTAGCCAATGCAGAGTACTACAATATATACAAGGAGTTAACTAGATCAATATACAAAATACAAAAAAAATGATACATTAGCAGATTAAATATCCACTTCTATCAACCACAGTCCAACATAAGTTCTTATTGTCAGATTCTTGTGATCTACTTATTTTGATTGAGGAAAAGTGTATCAGATAAAATAAATGATACCAATCATGATTTCAATATCTCTTGTGGTAGGAACTGGATTTACTCACTAGTTTCTGCTTTTCTACATGTTATCTCATTTTTATATTATTTCACAAAGAAAAATAGTTTAATGCAAACTTGATGTAGATAAATTTAAAACAATGTTATTCTGGGGGAAAATGATTACTTGATTCCAATACATTCAGTAGACAGGTGACAGCAATATAACTTCGCTCCAAGACATAACAGGTCAGCTTACCTGAATTCTATTAATAAGTTCTTGTGGATGTTCAATTCGTAATCCAACCTGAGAAGAAGTGCTATATGATCAACATACAAGTTATTATAAATTCTAAATACATAAGAGAATGAACGCGTGAACTAATCATAGAAGAACCCAAGCATCAATGGCACATGAGGATAAGAATTATTGCTTCCCTAAAGGTTCCAAAATATCTTTGTTTGGGCATAAAAACATAATGAACTTACAGCAAAATCCTTGGGAACCAACTCTATATCATGCTGAAGTAGCATTTGGTACACATCTCGTGCTGAGTGACCCACTGCCAGAACCACTCCATCGCAAAATAATTCATGATTGCCATCATCAGAATTTTCTGAAGCATCACAAACTCTAACTCCCACCACTTTACAGTTTTCTACAATAAGATCCTTCAATTTGGTGCCGAACTTTATATCAACCTACTTATAAAATTGATGTTATTGAAAGTTAATAGCAAAAACGAAGTTGAACATAGTCCACACAAGTCTAAGTAATCAAGCTTCAAGTGATGTTGCATACACCCAACTCTTTTAGATGATGTCGGAAGTTGCGTAGCAATGGAATTAGTCGATCAGTTCCAAGATGAGGCTTCCCATTAATCAAGATATTAGATGGGGCTCCAAACTGAACAAAAGTCTTCACTACCTGAAGTGATAGAGATACAACCCAAAGTCTAAAATTGTACCATCCGCAATAAACAAAGAGAATATACACAGCAGGAGCTGGTAAATGGCGTCCAATTACTAATAGCAATTTGAGTCTAAGTATATCAAGTTCAGGTAGTACAAGATCATTCAACATAATGGTGCTATACTATCAAGACATTCCACAGGTTCCATATCTGAGAACTTGATAAATTCTGCCAATAATCAATATCTTAAATTGTGGTAATGGGCAATAAGACGTATACCAAGATCTAGAAATCCAGGAACAACAACTGCATAAAGTTGTGTAAAATGTCAATTGGTTAAAATGAAAAAATGCATTCAAATAAAAAAGAGACACTTAAATCACAAAGGTACAAGTATATTCAGCATAAGAAAAGAAAAGAACAGGAAAAAGGGACAAGAAAAACAAATAATAGGAACATTTTCTTGCGAATATTAAAATGCCAAACAAGAACAAGAGTTCGATCCTCACAGCTTGAACACTACGGCTGTTCCTTCCAATTCTTGTAACAAGTTTCCCATCACTCCATGTACCTGCACCACCCTATTCCATGATTTGGTTAGCAAAAATCTGAACTACATTTCTGTAGGGATCTTTTACGAAAAATAATAAATATACGCAGTGAAAAAATCGATACCTCCATAGATCCATGTGAATGCAGTATACAAAATTTGATAGAATGACTACCTTTGTTGTGTGAACGGTACAATCCCGGCAACAACTTTGATTCAGCATATCTCAGCACAATCAGAATGGTCATGCCACTTCGGTATCCACACAAACATGTTCCACGTTCGTCGCACGAACTCAGTTTCAGAGAAGAACCATCTTCGTTGTGCCAACAACTTGGATGGTTTAGTAAAGAGAAGACAAAAAGGAAGACTAGAATCATTCACCGAAAATACATTGCAAAAAGCTTTTGTCCAATGAATACAAAAGGTTTTTGTCTTTTGGTCTCCTTTTCATTAATGCTCAATTAATCTCTATTAATGGACGTTAATCCTCTTTAGTGGTTGAGTCTAATTCGGAATAGACTCAATCCAATAATCCAATAATCCAATGGTTTGATTCATTTGAGTCTAACTCAATGAGTCTAATTCGGATTAGACTTAACACAATAATTTTAGGATCTATCATATTTTAGTCAAACTAAAATAAACTCATCTCCAAATTAACATGTTCTTTGTGTGTGACCCAATAGGTTCTCGTAATGTTGACAATGTCTCTAAAACCTTTTTAGATACATATGCAATGAGTGACATCTAACAATGCATAATTACTACCCAAGTGACAAGAATGCTGAGATCCGACCTAACCTTTCTATGTTTATTATCATGTATAACTTTGTCCTTCTATTCTTTATATCTAGACTGATCCATGAGGCATAAATCATGTCATTCTCTTATCAATCTTATGTTTCTTGATCTCTAAGTAGACACACTCAATCAAATAAGCTCAATATCTCATATTGACTAATTTTGAGCATGGTCATGTATTCTTGTGTCCTACTTACTCAAGGGGCTCACATATATCACTTCCGTCATATGGAAGGGATAAATCTTATTTACATCACTCACATCCCTCCGCATAACTTATTGCATAACAGTGATCGACTTTATAGTCTACCTTGTTTCAGGTGATGTTTGTCGATACCAAAGTACACAACTCCTTATATAGAGAACCGTAGTGACTTCAGGTCTAAGGACTATTCATACTAATAGTCACTATAAGAATATCTATGACACTCATATAACAATCTATGAAATATTTTCATGGCAGGTTAATTTAGTACAGATTCTCTAATATATACCCATGTGTCAACTTGATATCTTATATCCATAACTTGTGAGAATAAGTCATCAACCTATATGCTAGTCTCAGTGTATTAATATTGCCCTTGTATATTAATACTTGACTAGGAATAATTAAGAATAGAGTTCTCTATATATGTCGATAGCCTCCTACAATCAATTCAACAATTGATATGATATAGACTAGAACCTACTACTCTAGAACATTATTATACTTATTCATCTGGCACAGATCTGAAGTAAATATAATAACCATAAACTTTGCCTTTTATTAATGAAATATGATACAAAAGTTCTCTTATCAATCATCTCATAATTGGCTCTAAAAGATAATACTAACAATTTCTGCATATGAAAGATCACTATATGTTTCAACAAACAAACAAACAACAATCGAGTCTTATCCCACAAGGTGAGGTTAGTTATATCGATCCTCTTACGTCATTGAGTTATATCCCCTACTAGATCATCATTTATATTTAAATAAATTTTATCATATTTAATCATTTCCACAAACAAAAAATTATTAATATATTTGAATAGAAATTGTAGGTATAAGAGGCAAACATCCCGCCTACACCAAGACAAGAAGCAATGAACCTAGAACATACCTCTCCAAAGCAAAAGTTACTTTCTTCGTGTAGAATTCTCCTCACAACCAAAGCACCAATATCACGCCCTCTTTGCTCAACTGGTTGACCCCTTTCTATCAAGGTCACTTCAGCACCAAGTTCTCCGAGAACAAGAGAAGCAAATAAGCCTGATGGTCCACTGCCCACAACTATAATTTTCGGTCTCTTTGAAAGCAGAACCTTGTGAAATGTGCTGTTTGAAGTTTCACAGCTATTTTTTTCCACAACTTCATCATGGATATATTTTGACTCATGCAATATGTTGAACAAATCTGTAGGTGTTTCTTCCTTAGACAAATATTCTACAACTCCAAGTTTAGGCTCTAATCTAGCTATGAAGTCCCAAGTTCTAGGCTCCAGATTCAGAATTTTCTTCACATCCATGTCCACAGTGTACACAAATTTAGCTTCCTTCAGCACCTGGAGAACCAAAGAAATTAGCACAGAATAACATAAGAGAAGATGAAGTACTAAATGTAATTGAAACCATATAGCTTAGCTGTTTAACATTGCCAATGTTACATGTGTTCATTGTTACACCCCTAAGGTTGTGTTCCTTAGAGTGGAAGAGAATGATAATAAGAAGGAAGAGATGGAGAATGAGAGGGAAAAATGGGGAAATCCATTCCTTACACTCATTCCCTTAACAGGGATAGAAAAGAAATGAAGAAAAGAAAAATTCTATCTTTTGCCCCGTTTTCAACCTACAGAACACCCTACTGGCAGCTCGTGTAGCTTACATGGCTCATCTTTATAAGCACAAGGTGGGCATGACAAGAGGATGATACTACTCACAATCCTTCCTATGCTTGTGTTGCTGGTGCCCATTCTAGGCTACATTCCAAGGTAGATACAGCTCTACCTTGCATCACTAGCACGTGAGTCTGTCACTGTTGCCTTGGGTATGGAGCTCAATCGAAGAGACCCATTCCAATTGTAGTTTGGAAGGATCTCTTTGATGGTGCAAGTAATGAAGGATATGGAGCTGAATTTCAAGTAGATGTAGAGTACATAAACCTGATGATACATCTTAAGATACTAGATAGTGAGAGATGGAATAAATGCAAAGGAAGGCATTCAAACGGCAAGGGTTGGAGAGATGCATGTCAAGGGTTGGACAGCATCACTGTGCTCCATTGAGTGCAAGGGCGTAAGGATCTTAAACCGAAGGTTTTCAGCTCAATTTGGGCAAATAAATTCCAACATAGAATTGGTTGGAATTTGTTAGTGTAAGCCTGAGAGTCAATCAAGAGTTGATTGATTTAGAACATATTGTATCATATTTCATTAATAAAAGACAATGGTTATTATATTTACTTCAAATCTGTGCTAGATGAATAAGTATAATAATGTCCTAAGGTAGTATGTTCTAGTCTACAACATATCAATTGGTCGAATTGATAGTGGGAGCTTATAGATATATATAGACACTACTCTAAACTATTTCTGGTCAAGCATTAATATGCAAGGACAATATTAATGCATTAAGACTAGCATGTAGGTCAATTAATGACTTAATCTCACAAATCATGGATATGAGATATCAAGTTGACACATGGGTATATATTAGAGAATATGTACTGAATTGACCCGCCATGAGATGTTTCATGGATCGTTATATAAGTGTCATAAACATTCTCATAGTGACTATTGGTATAAATAGTTCTCAGACCTGAAGTCACTATGGTTCCTTACATAAGGAGTTGTGTACTTTAGTATTGTCAAGCGTCACCTGTAACAAGGTGGATTATAAAGTTGATCATCGAGTATGCAATAAGTTATGCAGAGGGATGTAAGTGATGTAGATAGGATCCATCCCTTCCATATGACGGAAGTGATATCTATGGGCCCCTTGATTAAGTAGGACACAAGAATGCATGGTTATGCTCAAATTAGTCAATATGAGATATTAAGCTTATTTGATTGAGTGTGTCTACTTAGGGATCAAGAAACACAAAAATTGATAAGAGAATAACACGGTCTATTTTTCATTGATCAATCTAAATATTCAGGATAGAAGGAACAAGTCATACAAGATAATATACATGGAAAGGTTTGGTCAGATCTCAACATTCTCATCACTTGGGTAGCAATGATGTCTTGCTAGATGTCACTCATTGTTTATGTATCTAAGTGATTTTAGATACATTGTCAATGTTACGAGAGCCTATTAGGACACACACAAAGGACATATTAATTTGGAGATGAGTTTATTTTAGTTTGATTAAAATATGATGGAACATAAGGCTATAGGATTAAGTCTAATACAAATTAGACTTATTGAGTTAGACTCAAATGAATCCAATCGTTGGATTATTGGATTGAGTCTAATCCGAATCAAATTGATTAGACTCAACCACTTAAGAAGGTTAATGTCCATTAATAGAGATTAATGGATCATTAATCAAAGGAAGACCAAAAGCCAAAAGACCTTTGGTATTCTTGGATGAGTACAAAAGGATATTTGATGATTTTCGTGGATGACACTTGTGTGTTGGCTTGTCTTCTTCTTCCTTGGTCGAGACCCCCTTGCTTGGTTGCTAACACAACCTTAGGTGGTTCTTCTTCTCCAAGTTTGTGAATTCGTGAGACGGACGGAATGTGTTCATGTGGATACCAAAACAGGTGCGAACACTTGATCATGCTGAGATCCACCGAGGACAAAGTTGCTATCGGGAGTTCGTGTTTACACAACAAAGTTAGAACTCTCAATTCAACTAGTATACGGTTTCCTTGGCATAGATCTTCTAAAAAGGATCTCGTTATTTATTCCGTTGCACTTGTATTGTTTTTGCGCTCAAGATCCTTACAGAATTTACCCTAGCTTTTTCATTTTCCTCTTATTTTTCCATTGGGAAAAAAATAAAGGAAAAATCTTCTCTTGTTTCTTCCCTTCCCTCCAACTTTTCCACTCAAGGACACCGATCTTCTGTCTTGATACAACTTTCAACATTGCCTCACAAACATACATTCCAATCATGCAAACATAGTAGACATTTTGTAGCACTTAGAAAAAAGCATACCTACTCGAGCCTCATTAACATTACTTAGGGGAGCTTGATCATCAGTATCAATCTAACATGGGGTCTCACATATTTCACACAAAGGGGAATTTTTGCTAGCAAGCATTAAGAGAGATGGTAGGTCATTAGCATCTGTGGTTAAGCCCTTCTGATCAAAACCCAATGTGTGAGGACTCCACCCAAGGAATAATGAATTGTTGAAGTCTTTGAAACACTAATTCAATTAAGGTTCTAGGCTGTTTTAGTAGCATGCACACCTACTTTATCAAGTTAACTTTTATATTGAAGATGTTTATGTTGAGGATGATGCATGTCTAGAGATTACTATTTTTGCATGTTACAAGGCCTAACTAGACAAGAATAGAACATGTTAACCTAACATCAAGAACCTATAGTACTCTAAATATCAGGATATTTGTTAGGGCATAATGAAAGAGGCCACATGTATCTTAGACTTATCGAGAGATCACACCAAATTTAGGAATTTTACACCGTTCAGAATGACTCGTGTTGTCAATTCCTAATAAGAGATCACATGGCTTCAAGGATATTATCAGCAACATAACATAGTTAAAAAAAACCACATGTTGACTCAAAGATTGACCTCGCCAAGTCCATTTATCAAACCGAACAAGGTTGACCAATTAACCATAAATCTATTGATTTTATTCATTCAATATATATTTTAAGTAATGGAAACTAAATTTTAAACATTGGGGTCTAGCAACAAAGAGTGGCGATGTCTAGTGGCAAGAGTTCAAGGATAAGAGCGTGGAGGCTAGTGGCGTAAGAGATGAGATATATGATAAGATTTGTACTATATCATTGAATCAAAGTCAAAAGAAACAATAGCTAATTTATTAGTTTTACCAAGAGATCCAATTTTCGCTTCATGTTGTTGTTGTTTTCATACAAGGGCACATTTGGAAAAAAAAAAATTGAAATACCACCTGATTTTATAGTTTACAACAATGGTTGATGCAAGATTTTCTAGTTTTTTCTTATCTGATATGTAAGCAAAACCACTTCTCAATTCCTTTTTTCTAGTTCAACTGTTAAGTCAATCAAATTTTTATAACTATAGTAGTTAAGTGATAATTAGAGTCATCAATGCCAAACTAGGGGATAATCATTACTTGCAACTTTATACTTGAGAGACCCCCTCTGGGTTGATTTGTTTGTTCCATCCATATTTATAATAAGTTTTGTGCATAAGCCTGGAGACGTACATAAAAAATGTTGTAGATTTTTGCATGTTTGTTATAATGGATAGACTTGTGATGTATTGTGCATATTTGTTTACCTTTCTCGCTTTGCAACTTTTTGCTTTAACTTCGTGTGAGGCTCCCCTATTAGTTTTACTAGCATCATGTATTTGAATTTGTCTTCAAATCAATCGAAGGTGAGAGGTAGGCGTGTCTAGTTAGAATGTTAAGTGAATTACTATATGTGTTGCTTAAGACGTTACTTCTATGGAAGTTGGTTTTTTTTGTGAGTTGTGGAGTTTTTTTGACATTTTATTGTTAATTATTTGATATGCCTTCGTTTTGACAATCATGAGACTTGATTTTTATTATTGTTTTAGATTTTATTCATAATAGAACAGTTATTTCCTTTCTAATAAATTATTTGTATTTGGTTATTATCCTTGTGCGGTTAATGCTCTTGTATCCTGTGATTGCTAAGTGTGTCGATGTGTTAAAGCATTGTTTAGTCTTGGTGGCACAATCTTCTGAACGACATGAGAGATGTGCTGATGGTTTATCACATCATCGAATCGATTATTTCTAGCCATGGGAAGAGGGCTCACCTAGGGTGTGAAAGTGTGACATGCTATAGCTCATGCGGAATATGTTGATGCCTATGCTAATTTGAACGAGACATAAAGGTCTCAAATAGCGCGTGAAATTCCAATATGAAAAGAGACAAAATAAAACAAAAAACCTATTTGATTCACTTCAAGGAACCAAAATAACTTAAAACCCTATGCTACACTATTTGGTAGCTTATGTGTTGAGCATTTTGTTTTCAAGTGAAAGGTACTTTAGATATTAATTATAGATCATCACATCGACATACTATCAGGTCATTTATATTAATTATCATTCGTATGCTCTACATTGTTGATAAACATTGTTTATGTGTTTCAATTGTTTAATTGATATATATTATTTTCTATGTAGATGTATGTGTTGATTAATATAAGTTAGTTATTTTTATCAATATAAATATTTTTAATATAGTCTATGCCCTCACATAATGCAGATGCACTATACAATAGGTCAACACATAAGTTTTTGAACTTTTGAGTATCTATGTAAAACAGAGAAAATCCAACTCTAAACAAGCATAACCTGCTTTCTTCTTCAACGTTAGGTAGATAAAAATGCAATAACATGACTTCTTTCTAGTCACACTTTCTAATAAACTATCATAAATATGACAAGAAAACAAAATGTGAGACTTTAAATTAATTTTGTTAGAAACATTCCTAGATATCAATAGAAGCTCTCACAAATAACATGGATATGATGTAACAGAATGAAGTAAGCATCAAGAATATACTCTCATGTATGTTTTCACTAGACTAACCTTTCTTGCATCAAAGGATTTTCTGACAACATTGAAGGCTTCTTCTGGTAACATTGCAGCAACCTGCAATCAGAGAAGTTAATTCACTATATCATCAATTCAATTAGGCAAGCCAAACTAGCAAGATATTTGGAACTACATAAAAAATAGAAATAAGAGTATATATAGAATTGAGGAGGGGTTTGACTAGCGCAATAAGAAAGGTTCAACTTAAAGCATATATATAGAATTGAGGAGGGCTTCTTCTTCATGGAACCTTCCGGAGATGAAGAAACCTTTTCATAAAAAGATAAGTGTTCTAAAGATTTGTAGCAAATATAGAGCTTAGAGGTAAAGACCCTAAGCCCAAGAAATAATAATAATAATAATAATAATAATAAACACTAAGAATAATTTGTTGTGTAGAAAACAAGAAAGGAAAAGCTTTTTATTAGAGAATTGTTGTATCATCGTGCTCCTCTTGCACCTCCCTTTATAGACCTCCAAATAGCCATGGATAATTGCTCCCAACTATTTTGAATTAATGTGATTATTTTACGCGTAGAACTGTGAGAGTCACACTAGTTGTTGTCTTCAATCGATTCAAATCAACTATTGTCCACGTCAATCGACTATTGTCCATAGTTGACTCCAGTACCTATTAGTCCTTTGGATAAGTATGCAACCCTTTGGATAAGCATGCAGGTTAAATTCTCAAGCAATCTCGATACAATTGACTAAATCATCTTATTAGTTGACATCAGTTGTTCTCAATCGACTCCAATTTAAGCAATAGACTTACTTTGGATAAGTTCTTGCTCCCGACTATTCTCTGATTATTCTAAGCAAACAACCTGCGAGAGTCTTGCCAATTATTATCTTCAATTGACTCAAATTGAGAGTTTCAATATTGTCCATGTCAGTCAATTATTATCCACGTCACTCTGATACCTATACAGTTGACTTAAGTTGTTCTTAGCTGACTTCAATTTAAGTAGTCAACTCACTTTGGATAAGTTCTCGCTCAATAGTATAATATTTCAAATTTAAAATTAATTCAATAGACTAGTCAATTAATTGACTTGCCTTCAATTAACTACTCAATCGACTCTATTACAAACAAAAACAATATAAACATTCTGTTTGTTCGAAATTGAACTTTAGTCAACTAAAGTGAAATTAGTTGACTCATCTGAGGTTCAAGGTTCAAGATTCAATTGACTCATCTTAGAACATAAACTTTCTATTCACTAGAAATGAATCTCTAGTCGAATGTTTTATTGACTAATCATTCGACTCAGCCCGAAAAACCTTTATGTTTGCGAGCAATTGTCTTCAATCAACTTCCTAGTCGACTAAACATATAAATTGATTGTGTGTAACCACAGTCAACTGTGTGTAAACCCAAAACACCTATATCTTGGTTGAATCTTTGCGTAAGTAAAAGATCTACCCGATGCCCAAAAGATAGGTCTCTCAGTCTCTCACAACTTATATACCAAGAAATGTTACTTCTTTGACTTCTCGTGTGAAGGTATATGTCTCGTGTAAAAGTATATGTCAACCTCAACCTACTTTGACCTCAACCTTCTAGGACTTCTAATCTCTGTATGTTGTAGCTACTTCTTGCACTTGTCATGCTATATGGTTGAGAAGATTGTTAAAGGAACTTCATTTGGAGCAAGAAAATGCTACAAAGATTATGATTGATAATAAATCAACTCAAATTTTAGTAAAGAAACCGTTATTTCATGAACGTAGCAAACACATTGACACACAATATCATTTTATTCGAGAATGTATTGCAAAGAAAGAAGTTGAATTGGAGTATGTGAAAACCATGGATCATGTTGCTGATATCTTTACAAAGTCACTAAGTTTGATATTTTCAGAGACTGAGGTTTATGCTTGAAGTCAGGAAGATACAAGTTTAGGGAGGAGTGTTAGAAGTTGAAGAGTTAAACTTGAATACATGAACCATAATAAATGTTTCATGTATATGAACCAAGAGATGCATGAATCTCGTAATTCATGTACCTAAATAGAATAAGTACATGTATCTAATTAATAGAGTGCAGTCTAGAGGTTTCTATTGAGTAGCATAAATAGTCTTGTAATGTGAAGTTGAAAATCCAGTCATTTTGCAATACAAGTCCTCTTTTCTTCCTAGAAATCTATTTGAGAGCCCACCACCTTCCAACAAAAATAACAAGACAAAATTTTGCTAGTCCTTTAGAACTTCTGCCAAAGCAAATAAAATTTTCACTTTTATTTGTGCAAAGCCTCTCCTAAGCCAAACCATACTAAATGTCAGGCAAAAAAAAAAGAGAGAGAGAAAAATTAAAGACTAAAAAAATTTTTAAAAATTACTCGAGCTTGTGTATTAATCCCATTACACAGCAATCACGAAGGAGAAAATGAAGAACTACCGGGAACTCGAGGACTTTGGCAATGGCTTCAAGAAGAGGTGGGGAGACGCCAATGAAGTCCTTCCCGGGGTCTTTGTGGACAGGCACACCGAGTTTGGAGAGCCTCCAGAAGCCGACCTCCCTATTCTTGATGTCGGATTGACGCATCGAGCGGTTGACCTTTCGGAGCTGCTTTTTCTCGGAAGGGTAGCGCTGCTTCCCAGAGCGTTTCGCGCATCGGACCGCCAGTGATCTTACAGTGGTCGATGAGGGAAGAAACGTGCAGTGGGGTTTAGGAGCAAGGTTTTCGGGACGGCAGACGAGAGTGAAGGGGTAAAGCTTTGCCGCTGCATCCATGAGCACGACACCAAGTTTCACCTCCAAGGAACCTTATCCCGCTGTTAAAGATTGTCGAGCTCCCCATCTTTTTAAATTCGCCCTTACATGTGTAAAAAATACAAATAATAGCCCTTCACGCTAGTAAAATATTTGTAATCCGGACCTCTTCGTTTAGGAAATTTCTGAACCACACCCCTATGTATGCTAAAAATTCTTTACTTTTTTATTTGTATATTCTTACCTTACCCTTCCAAAACTAAAACAAACCGAAATCATGATTCAACCTTTTAGAAATTCACTAACACCCCCTATGTTCTTGAAAATTTAAAAATGCATCCCTTGTGTGTTTAAATTTTCAAAAGTTATCGTTTATCTCATTAGTTAATTTATGTTAGTGCAATCAACTCTTAATCAAGGTTGATCATAATCTAAGTCTACGATTTTAATATTTGAGCAATATAATTTTAGAAGTCCAAGTAGCATTACTTAGAAGTTGAACTAGTGTTAGTAATCAAAAATCTAAATGGATCAAGATGGACTAAATACTTAGTTGATAGAAAGTCCTAACACGTCAAAGTTAATCTAAGATTAGGCACGGATGAAGAAGTCTTGATAGATCAAAAGTAATCAGATGTTTATTAAATCTTATAAGAGTGAACTCTATCCAAATAAGAAAGTCATGGAGTGAATTTTAAGCAAGTATGGAAATCTTAAAAAAATACATTCTAGGCCGGTGTAGAATTCCTAAAAGAGTGAATTAGTAAGAAGGTGTTAAAGTTTTAAAAGAGTAAACTCTAGACAAACATAAAAGTCTCGATAGATCAAATAGACCAAAGATGAGGCAAGTAAGAAGTCTCGATATGTAAGGTAAGTTAGATACTAGATAAGAGTCCAAGATGAGTGAACTCTATATGAGTAGAAAAGTACTAAGGAGTGAACTATAAGCAAGTGTAAAAATATTGGAGTAAACTTTAGGCAAGTGTAGAAGTCTTGAAAGAATGAATTCTAGGCAGATGTGGAAGTCGACTCACCTACCGTTATTCTATGGAAGATCCTGACTCATGGACCGATCAGATATGATTAGATATCCTCGATGGAACATAGAGATATATAATCCGCAATGATACAAAGAATGTGATGTTAGATGTTGGAGACCTACTAGATCTGACCATAACTGAGTGTAATTTCAAATGACAATCTTCAAATGGCAGAGCGTCGATTGATAGTTATTTTGACCAGCTATTAGTGATAGTGCTCCTCTACCCTCTTGTGCATGGCTTGTCACTAGATATTCCTGAACCTTAGGTGGAGCAATCATAGTATGATGGATTTCAAGACAATAGTTAGTCGACTCAATTGATATTATCTCCATCAAGTAGTTCAAGACCTTAACCACATGTGCATTTACTAAAGATCTTTAAGTCTATATTTTAGATCAGAGAGTGTTTGACCTTTTGTTGATATTTGTCAGAGGACATTTATGACACGATTATAAGAGTTGTGGAGATACCCTTTGTATAGGTAAACTCTAAGTTAAGAAGTTAAGTGACCCTTTGGTTATTGGATTGTTTCTTATTAGAAATATTTGAGTATCGAAAGTAATGAAATTTGACATACTCTTTGGACATGTACGGGTTGGTCATCTATTGTGTTATACTCAACGATCGAGTAAGGTACTAACCATGCAACCCTTTGACTAAACATCTTAAAAATTCATTGAGACTAGTGACGAAGAAATATTTTGTTTCGACAATACAAGTCAAGTAGTTACTATCTCACGATGTCAAAAATATTTACTAATGTTAATAGGATTTAGCAAGGATAGTATGTTACTTCGCTCGGAAGTTTGTATCATCTGAGAACACCTAGATATGTTCCAAATGAACTCCTTAGCTTTCCACCTGAAAGTTCGTGATTGAGATATTTTTGGGTACAACTTCGATACTCTATGTCAAAAAGAAGGATGAATGATTTCCTTTAATTCTATCATTGCTCGGGAAGCTATCAATTTTGATTGATGCTAAGGATGATTTATGATTGGTGGATATTATGAGATCAAATGTTATGATATATTATTTTCTCATATTCTATTAGTGAATATTTGACTTGATGATCTATTATTTGGTATTTATTGTGAATAGCAACATGAGGAGTAGCATGTGTGACATGGATAGATATAATGATTTGTAGTTATTGATCAGATTACAGAATCATTGTTAGTGATTTTACGATTGAGTGTGGCTATTGTATTGACATTATGAGTCTTTAGTAATGTCATTTACGCATACTAATGCCCTAGTTGTGTTCATGAATTTGCTAAATCAGGTATTTCTAGGATATTTTGGATCAGTTTATCATTGTCTTCATTAACGATATCTTAATATATTCTCGATTTGAGGTGGATCACAAGCAATATCTTCACCTAGTTTTGGAGATGTTTCGACGAGACTTACTATGTGAAGTTTAGTAAATGCGCTTTCTGACCATCTTCTGTGAGTTCTGGAACATATTGTCTCTAGTAGAGGTATATCAGTATGTTGGTGTAAGTTGCACTAATAATCTGATTTTGATGTATGACAAATATGTTAAAGTTAGATGTGATGTTTGTCTAACCTTTCTACCAAATGTGCAGGAGTTGGCTAGTCTAAAGGACCTGACACCAGGCTGAAATCTAGCTAGGTCCGCGGGACTTGATAGCTAGTGGAAAGTCCAGATAGATCCGCATGGCCCGATATCTAGTGGGAAGTCCAGTTGGGTCCGCAGGACTTGACAACCGGCTGAAGTCCAGTTGGGTTTATAAACCTAACAACTGGCAGGAAGACCTGATGGGTCAAAGGCAAGTCAAGGGTGTTAGGGTCGATTTGTAGATAGAGGGGGGGGGGGGGGGGGAATTGCTCGGCGCACTTCATTGCTTGCTCCTTAATGATGATATGCAGCGGAATGTAATTGAAGCAATACTAACACTAGGATTTACTTGGTATCCACCAAGGATTCACAAACACGAGCACTCTCCACTAAGAAAACACTCATTCTCGATAACTACCAGAGGTAGAGAAACCTCGTACAAGACTTACACAACAAGATACACTCAAACAAGAAGAAAATACACAAGTGTATAAATAAATACCTTCTCTTGCTTGATCTTGTTGATGTAGATCACCTTTGGACCCTTTGGAAAGTGCAACAGCACTTCTCTTCCAAGCTCGAAGTTTGGCGGTGAGTGTCGGAGAGAATCATAGTAAGATTGGGAAAAAGAGTTGAGAAGAAGCTCACCAACGGCTATATACTTCGCGCTTCTATGACTCCCAATCGATTGGACATGCTCCCAATCGATTGCCACGTCAGATCTGCGTCATCCCAGTCGTCCATCGCTTGTTACCTGCGCAACGGTCACATCTCAATCGATTGGGAAGGCTGAATCGATCGGCTGATCGATTCAGCCTTCTTCTATGCTCTCACGTCTACGCGAGAAAACTTGCCCCAATCGATTAACCAATCGATTGGGGAGCATTCTGTGCTCGCGATTTCACTTCCTAATCGATCGGTCGATCGATTGGGGCAACCTTCTTCGCAGCACACCTTCAATCGATCAGCTGATCGATTGAACCATAGTTCAATCGATCAGTTGATCGATTGACTTCCTTTTGACTTGCTTAACTCAAGTCTAGGGTCTCTAATTCCAACATTCGGTCAACCGTGACCTATTGAAACTCCTCATGCCTAGCATCTGGTCAACCTTGACCTGCCGGGACTTCTTCGCCAAGTGTCCGGTCAACCCTTTCACCCACTTGGACTTACCATCTCATGCCAAGTGTCTGATCCTCCATGATCCATTTGGACTTCCACTAGATGTCCAATCAACCTTAATCCATCTGGATTCCCTTGTGCCAAGTATTTGGTCAATCCTTTGACCTACTTGGGCTTTCAAACACTAAGTGTCCAGTCAACCTTGACCCACCTAGATCTCCACGTGTCTGGCTTCACTCACCAGGTCTTTCCTTCTGCCTAGCTTCACTCACTAGGGCTTTTCATCTGCCTGGCTTCACTCACCAGGACTTTCACCTAGCTTCACTCACTAGGTCTTTCCTTCTGCCTAGCTTCACTCACAGGGCTTTCCATCTGTCTGGCTTCACTCACTAGGACTTTCACCTAGCTTTACTCACTAGGGTTTTTACATGACTTTACTCACCAGGATTTTCTCACTGCCTAGCTTCACTCACCGGGACTTTCCCACTACCCGACTTCACTCACCGGGACTTTCACCTGCCTAGCTTCACTCACTATGTCTTTCACTTGGCTTCACTCACCAGGATTTTCTAAATGCATAGCTTCACTCACTAGGTCTTTCACCTGACTTCACTCACCAAGATTTTTCCTTTCCTAACCTCTAATTAGGACTTTCCCAGTCAAGTATCTGGTCAACCCTTTGATCTACTTGACCCTTCTTCACATCTAATTGGTCAGTCCTTGACCAGAGGTGAATTGTATCAACAATCTCCCCAATTAGATGATTACATCTGCAATCTCCATGTATTGTCAAACATCGATACTCAAACATCAAGACTCAAGCTTGAGTCAACTCAAGCTTAGTCAACCAAGTCAGCCTTGACCTAGGGATATTGCACCAATAATCTCTCCCTTTTTGATGTTTGACAATACCTTTAAGTTAGGCTAATCCATAGTCTCAACTTATTCTTCATGTCAATGCCCCCTTTGGATAATGAAGGCATAATTTATACCCTACATTCTCCCCCAAACTTTTCTTGAGGGACAAATGCCTAACTTAAACCCTACATTTCTCCTCCTATTGACACACATCAAAAACTCCCCCCCTGAAGAGTTACTCAACGTTGTTCACTACCTTGCATGTTGTTCACAACACCACAATAAAGGTCTCATACCCTTCATTGTCTTCAATGCTCACCCTTGAATATTAACCAACTTCACACTCACAATGAAGGTCTCATACTCTTCATTATATTCAATGCTCATCCTTGAGCATACTCCTTTTCTACAATAAATATATCCAATCTTCCATTGTTTCTCAATGCTCAACCTTGAGTATTTTTCCAAACGAAGGATTTACCACCTTCAATGGTTTCGAAAAAATATTTCTATGTTTTTAAGAGTAGCTCCCCCTAAAAATATGCTTCAAACTTTTGTCATTGCACCAACAATGACTTGGAATTCCTAAATCTTTAGGAAATCTAAAAATTTGAAGTTTTGAGGTTTAAGAGATTCAATATTGAAACTAACCTTATCCTAAACTTCAACCTAGTGTTCCTTAACCATTTCTCCTTGTTTTCATTATGAAAACTACCCCTAAATGTATACAAATATATTTCAAGGGGTTAGGAGTGGTTAAAGAGGCTAAATATAGCTCAAAGTGCTGAAATCAGACTTTTCCAACCAAAATCAGCCTTTTCAATCGATTATGTTAGGACTCAATTGATTGACACTTGCTTTATCGATCCACTGATCGATTCAGAGAGGTTCTGTTCGTAGAAACTGCCTCTGAATCGATTGCCCGATCGATCCAGAAGTAAATGGATCGATCGGCTGATCGATTCTGTGAGCTACTGCTCACAGAAAACACATCTCAATCGATCGGCTGATCGATTGGGACCCTCCAATCGATTGGCTAATCAATTGGGGCTCTGATTTCCTGAAATTCAATTTCAGCAAAATTTAGAAACTTCCCAAAAATTCTAAAAATGATGAAAATTTTTATAGATATTATTTAGGGTATATACTATCATGGAAAAATAGTTTTATAAGAAAATACATCTTATTTTCAATGATTGACACAAACTTGAAAACTTGCAAAAACTTCAATGTTTCTTTCAAGTTTATGTCTAATTTTTCAATGATGATTACTATTAAAAGATAGCCTTCACCAAGATTTTCCAAATTATATTTAAAATATTTTTGAAAACTAATTTCTAACCATATTCTTTGGGCTCAATGCACATGACTTGTACATTAGCTTTCCTAATGATTGGAGTATACATAACTATGTGTTTTGATGAAATCAAAACTCAACTAGATGCACTAAATCAACATCTTGAATCTTATTCATCACCCTAACATCTCACTTATATTTAATGTGTACTAAAACATATACAAGTCACCTTATAGCCTTTGTGAGATGTACATTTTGGTTTTGCCCTAAGCTAGGGATCATGCATATCTATCTAGGCATTTTGAATTATGAACAACCACCTAGGATATCACTTGTTAGTAAATGTTATTGTCCTTAATTATAAGGAAATTAAAATAATGTATGATGATTTTATGACATACATCAAAAAGAATAATTTTCAAAAGAAAATATATCATAGCTACATGATGTATGTATGACATGACATGGTATTTTGTATTTTTCATAGTAAGCATGAATGCACAATATGATGTCATTATATATGATGAGAAATCAATCATGGCAAATTTTAGCATAAATAAAATATACATAGATATTCTATTTAAGTATCTTAAATCCTTAGCTAAACCTAAAATTGATCCTAGATTGCCCAATCTTCTTCAAGAAAAATAGCAAAACTCAACTTAACATTTCTTTTGCCCTTGATTATTGTGTCAATGAAAATCAAATCCATTTCCTCAAATTTTGGCATATTTTACTCTTCCAAAGAGTAAACAATAATCTATTTCATTTTCAAAGATTAACAAAAACTTGAAAATGCCTCAAAGTGCCAACTTTATCAAGGTTAGGTTAACCACCCTACCCATTTAAAGTTGACACTCTCTAACCCTCTAGGGTGTAGAGAATATGCAACTCGGAACCTAAAACCTATTTGTGCTCCTTGGATGCTCTAGTACTTACTAGGGATAACTTCCCTAGATACCTTCCTAATGACCTTTCTAGGTTTCTTAAAAGCCTTGGTCACATCCTCTAGGTCAACTCTAGGGATAACTTCCCTTGTGACCTTTTTGGTGACTTTCTTGGACTTCTTAGAAGTCTTAGTCATATTTGTTGTTACAAATATACTCCAAGGAATAACTTTCCTTGTATCCTTGACTTGACTCCTAAACCTAGGATTGGTTCCATAGGTATATGGAACCCTATGATATGACGCTACATTCTTTTTAGCCTTAGGTTTGTATCTCAAACCTTTATGGTCATTGGATGACTTTTTGTCATGCCCTCAAAGAAGTCCCTGCTGACGAAAATCTGGCAACATCTCCCTTGTACTGGTGACAATATGAATCCTGAATACATAACCCTTAGGGCCTCACAATCCTCAGCCAACCCGGCCAGAACATTTACCATAAGAAAATAAAACATTTCACGCAGTTTATAATAGTATAACCTCTGACTGACTATACATCAAGTCACAACCACGTAGTTTAATAAAGACAGCCTCCGGTTGACATCATAATACGAAAAAGAAGCGAGTCGATATTTAAAATATCACATATATATATATAACCTACTTAAAGAAACATAACCTTCACAGCGGAAAAATGTGGATAGCATACCCCAAAACTCGATATTAAAATCCACGAACGCAAGAACTACACATCACGAGTCTGTAGATCACATGACAAGGAATCAAAAGATCAAAATAGAAATCGTAGCGATATGGAGAGGGGACTAGCAGCTGGAACCTCCTGATGACTTCAACCTGAAATAGGAATAAATCAATGGAGTGAGTTTAATGAACTCAGCGGGTATCGAGCATACATGCATAGTAAAATATAACTATCAGTAATAGTTATGCAATATAATCTCTTGAACAATAATAGGTAATGCTAGACTGAACAACGGAAGAAACTGTACTCACTAGAACCTCCTATCCTGACATAAGGGGGTGCACCATACAAACAGATGCAGGATCGTCAAACTAAATATATAATGTCTTCTGTATGTATGTCAATCATATGCAGCCAACAAAATGCAACATCCAAAATGCAGCAATCACATACAAATAAATGCAATCCATGCATATGGTGTAAATGACATGGTCACCCCTGACGCCAGTCAGCCACCGTCATCGTAATGATGAGGTCGAGTGGGTAGGGTTATGATAACTGTGCACTCTGCCGTAACTACTCCTGAGTGACCGAGTTGATAGGATGCTGTCGGAGTACACCTATCCTCCTACCCCAACTAAATAGGGGAGCCGAAGCTCTCATCTCCTTATGTCATAGTCAAGAGGAGAGATCCTTGTCTGCTACCACGCTGCATCACCAATACCCATGAGCGACCGAGTGGAGCCCTGATAGAGTAACTGCACACACCCTGCCTGATGTACGACTAACCCATGAGTGGTTATGTGTGCAGATCATATAACTGGCGATGTGCTTAACTACAAAGGAGCCGACAATCGCTCAGTATGCAATCATGCAAGATGGTGCATGACACTAAAGCATGTAACACTTGACAATATGCGCCTCCATCTAATATGTACCAAGAAGAATAATGAATCTAAAACAATAAATTATGTATCATAATGTCTAGGTACACAAGCCAGGTATAACTAGTAGTTAGTCTTGTACCCAGTAATGCATTGTATGTCACTATTTCTATGAACATAAGTACACAAGGTAAGAATCAAGATGATATAGACCTAACTACATATCAGATAAAATAAAGGCATACCTCAGGTATCAAGTAGTGACATACCAAGGCAGATATAAACATAACAACTACTACTAGCTATAACATACTATGTATATCATAATAACCATATCAAAAGAAGATAAGTCTAAGGTACCCGCCTTTATTTGTCGATCGTGCTAAATAATCCCACGTCGAGACGCTTGTCTCGAATTAACATCCTGCAATCACGTAATGTACAGCTTAGTTAATCACATTTACAATATTTAGCTAAACCCCAAGATCCAACTAATAGGGAAAACCCCAATCCAAACGGTCATTAATTATCCTACTTCAACTAATCCACTAATCAATTCAAGTTTATCAACCAAGTATAGATTAATCAACTCAACACAACCAATCAAACCCCAAAATTAATTAGCTTATCATTCAATCTATTGCATCCACCACTAAACATGATAGGGAAATGAATGAACCAATCTTGCCTAAAATCGGAGACTCTGCTATTATCTCACAGCTAGAGATACTTGCTGTCGGGAAATGATAAATCGTTCTCAACAAGTTATGCCCGAATCTACAATGGAGTTGCTGATCTCTGACACAAACACCCCAAATCATCAATATATATAAATTAATTCCTCACATAGAGCTAGGGTTAGCCGATTACCTCAAGTGTACCAGCAAGAAGACTTTGTGTAAGGCACTACTCGCCCATAAAAAAGGATAGCCGGAGCCATAAGTTAGTCCAAATTAGTGTTGGTTGAAGCTATGAAGGCAGGGAAATCAATTAAGAATACAATCCCAATACAGATCATGAAATCAAATCCTGCTAATCTAATACCTTGCAAGGTTCACCACCACAGTAGCAAGTTGAGTTCGTTGAAGAGGAGACTGCGAATCTAGATACCTTTCTAATAACCTTTCTAGGCTTCTTAGAAGCCTCGGTCACTTTCTCTAAGTTTACTCTAGGGATAGCTTCCCTTGTGATCTTTTTGGTGACTTTCTTAGACTTCTTAGAAGTTTTAGTCACATTTGTTGTTGCAAAGATACTCCTAGGAATAACTTCCCTTATATCATTGACTTGACTCCTAGACCTAGAATTGGTTTTATAGGTATATGGAACCCTATGATATGACACTACATCCTTCTTAACCTTAGGTTTGTATCCCAAACCTCTATGGCCATTGGATGACTTTTGGTTTCCTAAACCTAGGTTATACTCCTTTTGTCCCTTAAGGATACTTTCCATCATTTTTAGGGTCTTTTCAATTTTATCAAGCCTTGACCTCAAGACTTGATTTTCTTTCCATAAATCCATAGATTTTGATTTATTATTAAATCCTTGAGCATTTCTATTTTGGGGCTTGTATATATGGTCTTTAGTGTTTTTGCCTATATGATTATCTACCTTCCTAATCCTAGGTAAGGTAATCTTAGAATGATAGGTCACATGATTTTTCTTAATTCTATCATGCTTTTCGTTTTCATGATAAATAGCATTGAAATGATATAAGTTAGAACTAGCATATTTTTTTACCATGATTTAAAGGGATAGGCTCAATAAATGATACCTTGGATTTTACCTTGGAAGCTCCCCCTTGACTTGTGCTTCCTCCTTTAGGCTTGACCGATTTCTTCTCCTTTAGACATTGGCTCTAGTAATGTAAAATACCGGAAAAAAATGACGATAAATAATAAATGAATTTTCCAGAATTTTTGGATATTTTTCGGGAATTTTTCGGAGCTCGTATGGACGAGTTAACGGGGACCGGAACAGGGCTCGGAAAAGCCTGTTTGGGCTACCCGATTTAAGTGAGGAATTGTTCCTTTAATAAATTCTTTTTATTTAAATATTTCTTATTTCTTTATTCTCTTCTCTTCATCGCCGAAAAAACCCAAAGTCCCGCACCTCTTCCCTTTTCTCCCCGACGCCGCCGCAACCTCTCACTGCCCTAACCACCGGCCGGCGGTTTCTTCTTCCTGAGTCGCACACCGAAGCCCTCTTCTTCTTCTTCTTCCTCCGGCGACGCCGCACGAACAAAATCGCTTCTGCCCTAGGTGCCGACGCCGAGAGTCCTACTTCCTTTCCTCTCCTCGCGTCTTCCTCGCCGACCCCAGCCGTGTTCCTAATCGGCTGAGCCGATCCTTTTCCCCTACTGCTTATCCTCTGCCGCCAACGAGGAGAGTGCCGGCCACCCTTCCTTTGCCCTCGAGCCCGAGCCACATAACCGAGATCTCCTTCCTTCTACTCCTCTGCCGCCGGCGACTAGAGCCACAGCCGACTCCTTGTTGCCCTAACAGTGGAGATACTGAGCAGAGGGCCACTGCCAACGCCAGCCGACCGTCGGTGCCTTCTCTGTGTCGTGCCCTAGATCCTAGCCAACAAGGTGAGTTGGTTGCACTGGAAATGTTTGGTTGCACACTTGATTTTCTCCTTCTGATCTGATCCAGCAGGTGTAGGGTTTCAATGGAAGAGTGGTCACGGCTGTGAGGGAAAGGAAGGCTCTGCCGTGAAGTGTTCTAACAACAATCTTGAGTTTCAACACAAAACACGGCTGTGAATTGAGGTAAAGAGTAGAGAATTGTAACCTTGTTGTGGATTGTGTGTTGTTTGGATTGTTATGATAATAGATTTGATTTAGGTATGAGGTAATCAATTTATATTGGTAGATTGGATTAGCTTTAGATTTTTAATCTAATGTTATCATTAGGGTTAAAGGTAATTAACCCTAGTTAAACGTTGGATTTAAATTAGGAGTCGAGACTTATGGTTTAGGGTTTTCCCCTAAATTGTTCTTAAGGATTTTTGTTTAGCTATTCGTTTAATTTGTAGCTAAATAAAAATGTATGTGTGATATCACAGGACTTTGATTCGAGACGAGCATCTCGATGTCCGAAGTTGGACCATTTCGATTAGAGGCGGGTACTTTGACTTATGTCTTTGATATGCATGATAAATTGTTTAACAAATAACAATAATTGTGTTACTCTTTGTTTCGGTTGGTCACTACATGATTATAGCATGTTGTTTGTTTATTTATTCTGCTCTGCATATTATCTATATGATCATATATGTTTGAGTAGTGACCCAACCACATGATATGTTATGTTCTAGACTTAGGGTTTGTTTGATGCCCTATTTGGTTGTGTACCATTTATTTGACACATCTTTCAGTGGTACACACTTGTATTTATTTATATGGACCATGCCATGTTTTAGTGTCATGCATCATGATTGCATGCTGTACGATTGTCGGCTCTACTATGGTTGAGCCCATCGTCAGTTACATGTACTGCACACACCACCCATGGATTTGTTGTATATCTAGCTGGTGTGTGGCGGTTCTCATTGCTTGGCCGTTGGTCGGTGACTCAGAGTAGCCGTGATCGATTCCGCCTCTGGCTCCGTTGGCATTTAGTGTAGCAGCCGGCGGATGGTGGACTCTGTTTGCTCCGCTTGGTCGAGCCGGCAGAGATATCCCCCGTCATTGTGTACCGGGAGATGAGAGCATTGAGCTCCCCCATTTATGATTTGGGGCCAGAGGACAGGAGTTCTCCGACAGCATTCCGTCCACTCAGTCACTGTCAGGAGCAGTGATGTCCGAGTGCACGGTCGCCATTTACATTTATTGTATTTTATTGTTGTGATTGCTGCACTTATATGCTGCATTTGTATGGATGCATTTGATTGACATGCATACAGGATTATGATTTCTTCGGTCTGTCGACCTGTTACCTTTGTACCTTGATTCCGGTTAGTACAGTTATCTCCTGATTTCGTTTCAGTTGCATTTATTCCTTCTCGTATTCAGGAGACTGTACGCATGATTAGTGTTGTCTGTTATTTGTTTTATTATGCATATCAGTTGTACCTGCTGAGTGTTGGACTCACCCCGCCTCCATTGTTGATATTTTCCGGAGCAGTTCCAGTCGCTGGCCCCCCATCTGCACGTAGAGCCAGTTCTCTACTAGTTCGTTATTTATTTTTATTTGGCCTTTTTCTATATCAGACTTTGTTTTAGTATTGTCTTTGGATTTTTCCTATGGATATTGTATGGAGTGATGCCTTTTGATGGATTTTTTGATATGATATTGGATTTCATTCTACTACGTGCCTGCCTGGACGGCAGAAGAGGTGAGCTCGTTGGATTTGAGCTTTACGAGTGTAGTGGAGTAGGGTGGATTTCGAGTCAGAGTCCTATTGTTATTGATTACTATTATTAACTGCGTGGTTGTGACAGCCAGAGGCTGAATATCTTTATAAACTGCGTGGTGTTTGTTTTTATTTTTGTTATCATTCCAGCCGCTTGTGGCTGATGTATATGTGATATGTAGAAAGTTTCATATTGTCCGCCGTACAGGGGAGATGCTGCCGAAATTTCTTCGGACAGAGACTCTTCTGGGGCGTGACAACTTAGTGGTATCAGAGCAGGTATACGATACTTGCTGTGTGTTCTGGATTTATACGATCTTTGTTTTCGTATTATGGATACTTTGAATAATCTGATATCAGTTTATTGGGTATCAGCGCGCCAAAGTTTGGTGATATTTATTTGATTTCCGTGTGTTGGATTTTCGGCATTTATCTGATACCAATTCATTGGTATCAGAGCAGGGTGTGATACCTGCGTTTGGTATTTTGGATATTTTTATACTAGCCCTAGTTGCGAGACAGATTAGTCTGGGCAGTTATTTTGGGTTGCACGGATTTTCCGTTTCGATTTTGTTATGGATTTTCGTTATGGATTTATATGGATTTCCAGTATTGTTTTTCTCGTACGGAATTCCGAGGTCATTTTGGGGACTAGACAGCGATGGAACATCTCTAGACGGCATATAGGTATGATGTTTAATTTTATAGTTTATGATAGGTATTAGCATTCTTTATGTAGTACCTGTTTGGTTGTAGTAGCACATATTACATGTGATGGATTAGCCATTGAGCATGGTTAACCTTAATAGAGATAAAGGATTATAATCTCTGGTGATTTTTCTTATCATACCATCAGTAGTGTTAGCTTCTGTTACTACTCATAGGAGATGGAGGCACATACTAGCCTCTGCTATTGTTAGTTGGGTAGTGGATGATACCTACATATTCCTGTTGACTTAGCCAGTAGAGTTTTTATACTCATACCTTTTGGATATTAGGGTACCCGATACGATGAGAATTGGTCATTGGGGGTTATCATGTTTGATCATTGTTGAGAATGGTTTGAGGTTGAGGGATATTGTGAGATCAGATATTTTGATGTGTTGATTTCTAATGATTTAAGAGAGTAAATGTTATGTGGTTGTTGATGATCTTTTAGTGGATAACTATTTTGATGATCTTTTATTTGGGTTGTCATTGATGGTGATATAGTGAGTATCATGTATGGTGTTCACAGGTTGATGTTTATAGTTGGTGATCAGATTATAAATTGGAAGCTAGAGAGTTTATGTGCCTATGAGATTTTTGATTTTAATAAATCTGGTTAATTGTGGTTAGTTAACAGGATGATAAAATTGATATTTGTTTCATCTGATATTGAACTATGTGGATAAATAATGATTTGATGTTTTGAATGCTAACTTACCCTCATGGAGAGTAGAGACTTATTCATCTGATATTAGTGGGCTGATATTTTGAGGATAAAAAAAAAATGAGGGTGTCTTGATGATATTGAATTCTAGCTTTTTCTTTTGGGTCGTACACATTTATTCATATGATATTATGTGGATTGACATTCTCTAGTTTGAGATGATGTATTAGTGTTGAATTGACCCATGAACTGATTTAGTTATTTGATAATGTAGTATACCATTTGATCGTGGTTTGATATACCTTAGTTGCTTGTGGAGGATTAAGGTATTCTTGATTAGTTAGTAGATGAATGATTTAGTTTTGTTGGTTGATCAGTAGAGGATTGTCATACTCTATTTTTAGAGGTTTGAACCTTTAGGTTGTTTGTGCTTAGTTATGTATCTAGAGCACATTTGAGTACATGCTTTGTACTGACGTGGAAAGGACGGATTCAGCCGTATATCATTGTCGGCTTGGATAGGTTATAGAGGATCGATGTATCCTATTCCATGAAGACTTTGACCATGGACTGTATATATCTGGTGGGATAACTTAGAGGGTGCATTGGGATATATGACCCCGCTGATGTAAGGAAGTGTAGAGCTAATTGCTTAACACTTATGGGATACACTCGTTACTAGTGTATACTGGAAGAGTACATTTGGATTTATGATGATAAAAAATTTTTTCCATTAGATATGGTCTTGGTAGTGTATGACATTGACTTGCAATGTTATACGATGGTGTGTATATCTTCCTTGTTCGATACTGGTTCCTTTGAACCTAGAGCAGGGTTGTTATTGGATGATTAGGCTGCTCTATTTGGGTTGCTTTTGATTGATGTATTCATGCTTGATACATATGCATGAATTTGGTTTAGATATACCCGTAACCCATGAGTGTTGGTAGTATAAGGTTGGTCTTTGATTGAGCTGGTATGCTGATTTTGCATGTCTATGTTGCATGCATATTATGGTTGTTATGGGTTGTAGGAGTCCTGTGATAGACTGTCCATTTGCAAGTAGTATATGTATCCATGTTCTGATATGGTTTGAAGGTTCCTTGTGGATCATAGATATGTAGTTCGGTGTATATATCTGGATGTATTATTGAGGATATCTTGTCGATTAAATCCGAGATGTAGTATAAGTACATCGGTGGTGTTGTGATGGAGGCATTTTGTCGATTTAATCTGAGTTGTGATATGTACATATGTGTTTGGTGTGGTATCTGAGGTATCTTTTTGATTATATTTGATTTGTGAGTGCGTCTGGGTTTAGTATGTTTTATTGGAAGTATATGTTGATTATACTATATGTTATGTGAGTGTTGTTTGAGCTGTATTGTTGATTTGATCTATGTTGATTTTGCACACGGGTTCGGTATGCATTGATGGAGATATCATGATAATTTATACCTATGTTGTGAGTATGTTTGGTGTGTACTATTGGAGGATTATGTCGATCTACATATGCTGTGTGAGCACGTGTGCCAGGTATATATATATATTGGTAGCAGCATGATGATTCTACTTATGCTGAATGCAGGATGTGGAGTGTCTGCATTATGTCATTTGTTGGATTTACCCATCAACTAATTTTCCTATCAGTGGATGACCCACTAGGATGCTGATAGAGATGATGATGGATTTGATTAGTTTACTAGGTTGTTATAGCCTAGGTTAACCACAGTGATTTGTGGTAGAGAAATCTTGTACAGTCTTTAACTGGATAGTTAGGTGCCTTGGGGCACTTATGTATTGTTTTGTGGTGGAGCGTTGCTCCCACATATTATGGATTGTTGGTAGCGGAGCATAGCTCCTATATTTATTGCGATACATATTTCAGTCTATTTGTGGTAGAGCGTTGCTCCCACATATGTGATGTTTCTGTGATGGAGCGTTGCTCTCACACTGGAGGATTTATTCTTTAGTGATTTATGTTATTGATGATCAGATTTTTCGACTTATTATCGTAGATCTTATGTATAGGAATGTCTGTGATACGGACATTATGCGTCTTGGTTTTGCCCTATAGGTTTACAGTGCCTTAGATGTTTTCAGGGACTCGATGATCCTGGTATGTCGAGGATGTTTGGATAGGTGTCCATTATCTTTGTGGACGATGTTGTGATTTATTACGGATCCGAGGTGAGTCACGTACACTATCTTTGCATAGATCTAGAGATGATTCGACAAGAACATTTATATGTGATTATCAGTAGTGCTGGTTTGGATTGTCTTTTGTTATGATGTTTGGGACACACGGTCACCAGTAGGAGTGTACCGTGGTTCCACAGGAGATAGAGGTTGTTACCGTTGGGAGCAGCCGAAATCAGTGTAGGAGATCCGCAGTCTTTTGTGACTCGCAGGATATTACAGACCTTTCGTCGAGGGTTGCTTTCGCATAGCTATGCTACTTTCACGCGTGACCATGAAAGGCGTGAAGTTTACTTGGATTGAGGATTGCAAGACCAGTTTCTAGGAGCTGAAGCGGAGATTAGTGTCGGCTCTGGTTTTGGTTTTACCCTTCGAAGAGGACAGATTTGTCCTCTACACCGACACGTTTTTACAGGATATGGGTGCTGTTCTGGTGCAGCACGGTAGAGTATTCTTATATGCTTATCGATAGTTGAGGGAGTCTGAGAAGAAAATACTCAGTTCATGATCTGGAGTTGGCCGCTGTTATTTTTACTCTGAAGATTTGGCGGCAGTACCTGTATGATATTACATTGAGATTCTCACTGACCATCGGAGTCTCAAATATCTGTTCACTCAGAAGGAACTTAATATTCGATCAAGGAGATAGATGGAGTTCCTGAAGTATTATGATTGTACCATTAGCTATCACCTGGGAAAAGCTAATGTGGTTACTGATGCACTTAGCTAGAGGTCCAGAGGGACTTTAGCTTGCCACCGAGTTGTGGTCACAGATTTGATTCAGGATTTCTCTGAGTTAGACATTGAGGAGCAGGGACAGACAGAGCAGGGTATTCTTGTTACCATAGTTGCTCAGTCGTCGATCAGGACGAGAATCCGAGAGACCCAGTTGTTGAGACCTCATAGAGCTCAACGTGAGGCAAAGTGGTCCACACTAACAGATGGAGGATGTCAAAGGCATAAGACTGCCAGAAGAGTTATGCTGACCCGAGTCGGAGACTCTTACAGTTCTCCATTTGCGACCATATATTTCTACGAGTTTCACCCACGAAAGGGGTGAAGACATTTGACCTCAGAGGTATGCCAGCTCCGTGATACATTGGACCTTTCCAGATCTCGGAAAGGATTGGAGCAGTAGCTTACTAGTTGGCACTATCGCCGTCCCTGGCAGGCGTCCACGATGTATTCTACGTATCCATGCTGAGGAGATACGTACCCGATCCGACGCATGTGCTGACAGATATTCCAGTTCCCCTTCAGCCTGATGCTACTTATGAGGAGGTTCCGGTACGGATTCTCGACCGGAAAGAGCGTCAGTTGCGGAACAAGACTATCCGTCTGGTTAAAGTCGGATGGCAACACCATTCGGATGAGGAGGCTACTTGGGAGCTCGAGGATACGATCCGAGCTCGGCATCCCCATCTTTTCACTTGAGGTATGTGAATTTGTTTACCGTTCAGCATTTATGATTAGTATCTGTTATTAGTACTTGCTGATGGTAGATACTGAAATTTGGGGACCAAATTTTTATTAGTGGGGGAGAATATAAAATACCGGAAAAAAATGACGATAAATAATAAATGAATTTTCCGAAATTTTTGGATATTTTTCGGGAATTTTTCGGAGCTCGTATGGACGAGTTAACGGGGACCGGAACGGGGCTCGGAAAAGCCTGTTTGGGCTACCCGATTTAAGTGAGGAATTGTTCCTTTAATAAATTCTTTTTATTTAAATATTTCTTATTTCTTTATTCTCTTCTCTTCATCGCCGAAAAAACCCAAAGTCCCGCACCTCTTCCCTTTTCTCCCCGACGCCGCCGCAACCTCTCACTGCCCTAACCACCGGCCGGCGGTTTCTTCTTCCTGAGTCGCACACCGAAGCCCTCTTCTTCTTCTTCTTCCTCCGGCGACGCCGCACGAACAGAATCGCTTCTGGCCTAGGTGCCGACGCCAAGAGTCCTACTTCCTTTCCTCTCCTCGCGTCTTCCTCGCCGACCCCAGCCGTGTTCCTAATCGGCTGAGCCGATCCTTTTCCCCTGCTGCTTATCCTCTGCCGCCAACGAGGAGAGTGCCGGCCACCCTTCCTTTGCCCTCGAGCCCGAGCCACATAACCGAGATCTCCTTCCTTCTACTCCTCTGCCGCCGGCGACTAGAGCCACAGCCGACTCCTTGTTGCCCTAACAATGGAGATACTGAGCAGAGGGCCACTGCCAATGCCAGCCGACCGTCGGTGCCTTCTCTGTGTCGTGCCCTAGATCCTAGCCGACAAGGTGAGTTGGTTGCACTGGAAATGTTTGGTTGCACACTTGATTTTCTCCTTCTGATCTGATCCAGCAGGTGTAGGGTTTCAATGGAAGAGTGGTCACGGCTGTGAGGGAAAGGAAGGCTCTGCCGTGAAGTGTTCTAACAACAATCTTGAGTTTCAACACAAAACACGGCTGTGAATTGAGGTAAAGAGTAGAGAATTGTAACCTTGTTGTGGATTGTGTGTTGTTTGGATTGTTATGATAATAGATTTGATTTAGGTATGAGGTAATCAATTTATATTGGTAGATTGGATTAGCTTTAGATTTTTAATCTAATGTTATCATTAGGGTTAAAGATAATTAACCCTAGTTAAACGTTGGATTTAAATTAGGAGTCGAGACTTATGGTTTAGGGTTTTCCCCTAAATTGTTCTTAAGGATTTTTGTTTAGCTATTCGTTTAATTTGTAGCTAAATAAAAATGTATGTGTGATATCACAGGACTTTGATTCGAGACGAGCATCTCGATGTCCGAAGTTGGACCATTTCGATTGGAGGCGGGTACTTTGACTTATGTCTTTGATATGCATGATAAATTGTTTAACAAATAACAATAATTGTGTTACTCTTTGTTTCGGTTGGTCACTACATGATTATAGCATGTTGTTTGTTTATTTATTCTGCTCTGCATATTATCTATATGATCATATATGTTTGAGTAGTGACCCAACCACATGATATGTTATGTTCTAGACTTAGGGTTTGTTTGATGCCCTATTTGGTTGTGTACCATTTATTTGACACATCTTTCAGTGGTACACACTTGTATTTATTTATATGGACCATGCCATGTTTTAGTGTCATGCATCATGATTGCATGCTGTACGATTGTCGGCTCTACTATGGTTGAGCCCATCGTCAGTTACATGTACTGCACACACCACCCATGGATTTGTTGTATATCTGGCTGGTGTGTGGCGGTTCTGCTGTTTGACTCCGTTGGTCTGGTGACTCAGCGTGGTAGCCGGCAGTCAGTTCCGCTCTGTTTGCCTCCGTTGGCATTTAGTGTAGCAGCGTGGTAGCCGACAGATGGTGGACTCTGTTTGGCTCCGTTGGTCAGAAGACTCAGCGTGGTAGCCGGCAGAGATATCCTCCCCGTCATTGTGTACCGGGAGATGAGAGCATTGAGCTCCCCCATTTATGATTTGAGGACAGAGGACAGGAGTACTCCGACAGCATTCCGTCCACTCAGTCACTGTCAGGAGCAGTGATGTCCGAGTGCACGGTCACCATATGCATTTATTGCATTTTATTGTTGTGATTGCTGCACTTATATGCTGCATTTGTATGGATGCATTTGATTGACATGCATACAGGATTATGATTTCTTCGGTCTGACGACCTGTTACCTTTGTACCTTGGTCCCGGTTAGTACAGTTATCTCCTGATTTCGTTTCAGTTGCATTTATTCCTTCTCGTATTCAGGAGACTGTACGCATGATTAGTGTTGTCTGTTATTTGTTTTATTATGCATATCAGTTGTACCTGCTGAGTGTTGGACTCACCCCGCCTCCATTGTTGATATTTTCAGGTTGAAGCTGTCCGGAGCAGTTCCAGTCGCTGGCCCCCCATCTGCACGTAGAGCCAGTTCTCTACTAGTTCGTTATTTATTTTTATTTGGCCTTTTTCTATATCAGACTTTGTTTTAGTATTGTCTTTGGATTTTTCCTATGGATATTGTATGGAGTGATGCCTTTTGATGGATTTTTTGATATGATATTGGATTTCATTCTACTACGTGCCTGCTTGGACGGCAGAAGAGGTGAGCTCGTTGGATTTGAGCTTTACGAGTGTAGTGGAGTAGGGTGGATTTCGAGTCAGAGTCCTATTGTTATTGATTACTATTATTAACTGCGTGGTTGTGACAGCCAGAGGCTGAATATCTTTATAAACTGCGTGGTGTTTGTTTTTATTTTTGTTATCATTCCAGCCGCTTGTGGCTGATGTATATGTGATATGTAGAAAGTTTCATATTGTCCGCCGTACAGGGGAGATGCTGCCGAAATTTCTTCGGACAGAGACTCTTCTGGGGCGTGACAAGTAATATCTTTTTTGGTTGCAATAAAAGTACACAATGTACATCTTGCTCTTCTTTGTTGTGGGGGCGATCTCCTTGGGCTTCTCCTTGCCCTTAGGTGCCACTTAGCCCTTCTTCTTGGTCAATTTATGGCACTTACTCTTGTAGTACCCATGTTCCCTACACTCAAAGCATATACTATGATTTTTATTATTAATTGAACTAATTGTACCTTCACGTGTAGGGATGACACTCATCCTCCAATTGATTTCGCTTGACTTGTGGAGGTAGCCTCATCCTCTTCTTCTTCACTTGACCTAGATGTAGAAGCCTCTTCTTGCTCCGGTGCCAATGATTTACACTCCCCCTCAATCCTAGAGGTGAAGGCTTCACCATCATCATCCTCATGTACATGAAATAAGGAGTATGCTCCCTCCTTGCCTTTCTCTTTGCATTCCTTTGCGGATGAAGCTTCTTGGACTTTTTTTTCGGAAGTTGAGAATCTTTCAACTTCGGAGTCCTCTTCCTCTTGGTCTTGCTCCAATGAGTCACCCTCTTTGGATTTCTCTTGGTTTGGTGCAGTGGAGGGTTCTTCATGAAGCTTGACCAATTTACTCCATAGTTCATTTGCATCCTTATATTCTCCAATTTTACAAATGATTGTGCTTGGCAATAGACTAACCAATATTTGGTCAGCTTGTCGTTCGCCTCGCACCATTGAGTTTGCTTCTTGCTCCATTTACTTTTCTTGAGAATTTTGCTCTTTGAATCTTTTGGAGCTTCAAAGCTTTCCATTAGAGTAAACCATTGCTCTATCTCCATCATGATGAAATTTTTTATCCTTGATTTCTAAGAATTGAAGCTCATTGATATGAATGATGGAGACACCCTTGTGTCGAATCCAAGTCCATCTTGGAATTCTATTTGAAGTTGAGCCTTTGATGAAGTCTTTGAATTGTTGAAATTTACTTCAACTTCTTCTCCCTCTAGCTCGTTGCCCATTCCGGCGATGATTCCGGTGAAGAGCGACCTCACTTTGATACCACTTGTTAGGGTCGATTTATAGATAGAGGGGGGGGGGGGGGGGGAATAGCTCGGCGCACTTCGTTGCTTGCTCCTTAATGATGATATGCAGCAGAATGTAACTAAAGCAATACTAACACTAGGATTTGCTTGGTATCCACCTCAAGATGAGGTGACTAATCCAAGGATCCACAAACATGAGCACTCTCCACTAAGAAAACACTCATTCTCGATAACTACCAGAGGTAGAGAAACCTCGTACAAGACTCACACAACAAGATACACTCAAACAAGAAGAAACTACACAAGTGTATAAATAAAAACCTTCTCTTGCTTGATCTTGTTGATGTAGATCGCCTCTGGACCCTTTAAAAAATGCAACAGCAATTCTCTTCCAAGCTCGAAGTCCGGCGGTGTGTGTCAGAGAGAATCGCAGTAAGATCAGGAAGAAGAGTTGTGGAGAAGAAGCTCGCCAATGGCTATATAATTTGCGCTTCTAGGGGCTCCCAATTGATTGGGCATGCTCCCAAATATTTGGTCAAAATCTTAGAATTTAAAATAATATTGATTCCTCAAACAATATCATTTAAATTCACCAACACCTCAAAACACCGTGAATTTTGTATGCAACGTTAGTGTGGACGTATACAAATTCAAACATTTGTAAGAGGAGATTTTACCCATTAATTTTATTATCTTATCTTCCTAACTTTATGATAAATAAAATTAATAATTGGTTTTTCTTCGGTCACACAAATAATAGCAGTGACTCAGTTGGGGAGGATATTATTAAATGCGCCTAAGTGTATACCATTACTTGATACTTAATCCATTAAATAGGATTGTGCCCCTTTAGTTGGACAAGATCACATGCACCTAAATAACTTCTTATAATCATTCATAAAGGAAGTTTGATCTAGTGATCTGCAAATAAACTCATCCATTATGGAGGAAGGCACTCAGAGCCAACACGCAAGTTTGAATGCATTACTTACAAACCAGTAATGGAGACCGTGGAATTTAAATAATTCCTCTCTCACTTAGTTATTTAGAAACGAAGAATTTTAACATGCACACAAGCACACAAATACAGCACACACATCACAACATAAAAGGCAATAAATATGAAAACAAAATTTCCAACTATTATGGCCTCATCCATAGCTGTCCTTCGTATGCCGCCAACCCAAGCCGCCACCAACGGGTTATGTCGTTGCATCTATCTTACTTCCTTTTCTACTGCGCCTCTGGTCCTTAAATAGCACCATGCCTCTCAAGGATACGATCCATGAAAAAAAATAAAATTTTACATTTATCGATCCTATATTCCACGAAGGAATGTACATGTAATCTAGATCGAACAAAAATATAAAATCCTAAAACTAGTACAGCTCCTACTGTATTTAATAATTACAATCATGTACACACATAAAATGCCCTCGACATGGCCGAGGGTCCAATCACACACAAGCACAATAGGGTCATAATAGTTGGAACTAGGATGCCTGTAACCACAAAGCTAATCTATTTGCACATCCTACTATTGTCCTGCCTAAATTTATGTATGAAAAGTGCATAATTTAACTGAAAACCAAACAAATAGAGGTAGAAAACTAGCTCTGATACCAATTATTGGTCGCTACTCGAAATTCCGTTCTGCTTCCCCTGTATAAAAATTTATACAAGCACAGAACTCTCCTAACAACCTATGTGTTCCTCATGAGTTAAACTTGAATTGGAAATAGAACTTAACATTTTTACTTCAAGTTTAACTCATGTGTTCTTCAGTAGTTAAAACTTGGATTGCAAATGATACTTAACATTATTAATCCAAGCTCATCCCATGTTACAGAAGTTGATTAAATATCTATTTCAATGATTGGCTTCCAGGTTAAACATGGCGAGGCACTTGACCTTCTTGGATATGGGATCATCCACCACTTCCTAAACAAAGCCTTTCAAAGAAATTGGATATATATTTAAACTTCTTACAGTAACCCTAGGTTTAACTACAGAGACCTCAATAGAAGCACAAGATCAAAACACTAAATCGAAACACAAAACGAAACATGAAATCGCTAGCCTCTTGTGTTGGTATTTCAGGATCCATACAAATAACACAAACTAATTAATTTGAAGCGGAAACAATTAATTAGTTATACCTTTCTTTGTAAACAAAGACCTCTTGATCTTCTGCTGTATTCCTCTCCTCCTCTTGAACGTCATGTGGGCGACGATCTACCAAGATGAAATCCACCCGAACCACTTCTTCTCCTCCAAGAAAATTCGACCACCAAAGAATGCCAAAATAGGAAACTTTCTTCTCTTCTTCTTCCTCTCCAAGCAAACCGGCCACATGAAGTTGGAGATTGATGTGTCGCCGGCCTCAAGGGAAGAAAACAAAAAGAAGAGAAATAGAGAGAGGGCCAGCCACCAAGGAAAAGAGAGGGCTTAGAGAGATGTGTGTTTTCCTTAAGGCACCCTCTTCCTCTCTTTATAATCCTTATTCATGGCAAAAAAGAAAATTTTAATAACAATTAAAATCTCTCTCTTTTAAATTTCCTATTATGATGGCTATAAAAGGAAAGTTTTAAAATTAATTTCTCTCTTTTAAACAATGTAGAAGGCTACAAAAAAAAGAAAGATTAAAATTAAAACTTCTCTTTTAAATCATGGTTACAAAAAAGGAAAGTTTTATCAAAATTAAAATCTCTCTTTTAAACATTCTAGATAACTACAAATAAGGAAAGATTTTAATAAAATTAAAATATCTCTTTTAATCCTTTGTAGATAGCTATAAAAGGAAATATTTTAAAATTTAAAACTCTCTTTTAAAATCATGTGGATGACTATAAAAGGAAATATTTTAACAAATAAAATCTCTCTTTTTAACTCCATGTGGTTGGCTATAAAAGGAAAGATTTTAACAAATAAAATTGCTCTTTTTAACTCCATGTGGTTGGCTATAAAAGGAAAGATTTTAACAAATAAAATCTCTCTTTTTAACTCCATGTGACTGGTCCCTTACTTGGACACCAAGCAAGGCTTGGCCAGCCACTACTTGGGCTCCAAGCTAATGCTTGGCCGACCCCTTTGCACCAAGCAAGGATGTGTCCGACCCATTACTTTGGTAAGAAGTGGACTTTGTGGATATAAGGCTTTATAGAGGCTACAACAGGGACTGAGAGGAGGAATTGATTTTGGTCTCCCGATGATCTTGTGCTTCCTGTATTCGCCCTAAACACCCAACTCAAGTTCATCAATAATAACTCATACCACTAAAGAGTTATTATTGAACTACCTCACCAATCCCATATTATATTATGAGCTCCTTCTTATTATGAGTGCGTTAATCTCCCTGTATTTAAGATATCGAATGTCCATTAATCAAATGAGTTACTGACACTTATTTAATTAGCATCTAGCCCCAAGAGTAGTATCACTCAACTTCATTGTCATGTCGGACTAGGTCCACTTACAAGATTTACATGACAATCCTTATGAGCTCCTCAAGGAGATATCATCAACCTAGATTACTAGGACACAGTTTCCTTCTATAATCAACAACACACCATATAAATAATATTATTTCCCAACTTATCGGGCCTATTGATCCAACTGAATAAATCTCACCCATTGATAAATTAAAGAAATAAATACTAAGTATATGTGCTTGTTATTATATCGGGATTAAGAGCACACACTTCCATAATAACAGAGGTCCTGTTCTTTTATGCAGTCAGTATAAGAAGAACAAACTCAAATGGTCCTGCTCAATACACTCATAGTGTACTAGTGTAATTTTATAGTCAAGATAAATTAATACCAAATTACACTACAACCATTCTAATGGTTTGTCCCAATTCATCTTGGTTGTGAGTTACTATTTATAATTTATAAGGAACTGATAACATGATCTTCTGTGTGACACCACACACCATGTTATCTATAATATAAATTAAATGGACAACTACATTTAATATAAATGCAAATATTTGACTAATGTGATTTTTATTTCAAAATAAATGTTCATACAAAAGCTAGACTTTAAGTATACATCCTAACAACTGTCTCATGCCAAGTGTCCGATCCTCCATGATCCACTTGGACTTCCACCATATGTTCGGCCAACCTTGACCTATCTGGATTTTCTTGTGCCAAGTATTCGGTCAATCCTTTGACCTACTTAGGCTTCCCAACACCAGGTGTCCGGTCAACCTTGACCCACCTAGATCTCCACATGTCTGGCTTCATTCACTGGGTCTTTCTTTCTGCCTAGCTTCACTCACTAGGTCTTTCCATCTGCTTGGCTTCACTCACCTGGACTTTCACGTAGTGTCATTCACTTGGTCTTTCCTTCTGCCTAGCTTCACTCACTAAGGCTTTCCATCTGCTTGGCTTCACTCACTAGGACTTTCACCTAACTTCACTTACTAGGATTTTCACCTGGCTTCACTCACCAAGAATTTCTCACTGCCTGACTTCACTCACCGGGACTTTCCCACTGCCCGGCTTCACTCACCGGGACTTTCACCTGCCTAGCTTCACTCACTAGGTCTTTCACCTGGCTTCACTCACCATAATTTTCCAACTGCCTAGCTTCACTCACTAGGTCTTTCACTTGGCTTCACTCACTAGGATTTTCCCTTGCCTAACCTCTAATTAGGACTTTCCCAGTCAAGTATCCGGTCAACCCTTTAACCTACTTGACTCTTCTACACATCTAACTGGTCAGTCCTTGACCAGAGGAGAATTATATCAATAATCTTCCCAATCGGACGATTGCATTTATAATCTCCATATATTGTCAAACATCGAAACTCAAATATCAAGACTTAAGCTTGAGCCAACTCAAGCTTAGTCAATCAGGTCAGCCTTGACCTGGGGATATTGCAACAACAAAGTGACTGCAGTTGTTAAGTGAAAATAAGCAACTGGAGGAGAAATCCAGTGAGGATGCGTTCCCCGTTGAGGGAACCGTAAGCGTCAAACCAACTTAGATCCATTTGGGAAGACTAAGTGGAGATCTTGACTAGATTCTGGTCTCAAGGAGATAAGATCTAATTACTACTCCTATTTGCTGAGTTGTACTAACTCTGTTTTGTAGGATGAACTTATATTTATTGCCCAGAACTAATCCTTTTTTTTGTAGGAAAAAGGGCTAAAAAAAGGGGTTCGAGCACCCGAAAGGGGTCCAGGCACCTGAACCAGTCTCGCTTGGGTGGATGCTTGGGGCACCCTTGTGATCTAGGCACCCAGAGTTTGTCCAGGTGCTCGGACTGCAAAATTCATCCACAAGCTGATGTAGAGCTCATCGACTATCTGAGTCATATGGTCCAGGATCCTGAAGGGGTTCTAAGCGTCCGAAATGGGCCTATTTAAAGGCCTTTAACTAGGAGCTTCAGTACAACAACTACTACAATTTTCTCTCTTGTGTGTGACTCCAAAAAAGTTCCGACGACACCCAAAGACTGCTCCAAAGTTTGAAGAACAAAGAGTCCTTCAGATTTTCTTTCTGTGTTGGTAACATTATTCTCTTTAGTTCGTGTAACCAATTCCTATAATACATTTATGAACTGATAGTGGATTTCCCAATGAAAATACTCGACAAGTGTGGGCCTTAGAGTAGGAGTCATCGAAGGCTTCGAACCAAGTAAAACTTGGCTTGTTAACATTGTTTTCTTTTCTTCCACTGTGTACTTTGATTCAATCTCAATTTTCGACGAATACTATTCACCCCCCCTCTAGCGTCTTTCATAACCTACACGGTATACTCATAAAAGATAGAGGTTGTTACCAGTTGGAGCAACCGAACATAGTGTAGTAAATTTGTAGCTTCCTTAGTTTAGCTGGATATTGCCGGAGATTAGTTGACAGTTTCTCCAGCATTGTTGTGCGATTTACTGGACTATCCAAGAAGGGTATGGAACTTACCTGGACAGAGGCTTGCAAGACCAGTTTTAGGGGTTGAAACGAAAACTAATAACTACACTTATCTTAGTTTTATAGTCAGATTTGTACTTTACATAGATGTATCATACAAGGGGTTAGGTGTAGTATTGATGCAACATGAACAAGTACTATTATATGCTTCTCGACAACTATAAGATCATGAAAAGAATTATCTGACTCGTGATTTTGGAGTTAGTAGCTACCATTTGCACGCTGAAAAATGTGAAGACATAATTTATATGGGATTTATTATTTCTATGAAAGATTATGTGTGTTCCTGATTCACATCCTATCCGAGAGAAGTTATGGTAAGAAGCTCACTATATGGATTTGCAATGCATTTGAGTGGTACTCATATGTATAGAGATTTGAGACATTTCTATTGATGGAATGACATAAAGAAAGACATCGTAATTTTGTAGCTCGATGTCTAGTATGTCAGCAAATGGAGACTAAACATCAGAGAATAGTAGGATTATTTTAGTAGATTCAGATATTAGAATGGTAACGAGAGTATGTTATGATGTACTTTGTGATAAGATTATCCAGTATACGAAGATAATATGATGTGATTTGGGTAATCATTGATTGATTGACTAAATTTACTCACTTTCTACCGACCTTTAGGGTAGACCTTTGGATTACTTAGAGGAGTTATACTGTAAAGAGATTATCAGACTTAAGGTTTACCTCTGAGTGTCATATCGGATAGAGATCCACGATTCACATCACGATTTTGATAGAGTTTACAATAGACCATGAGTATAGAGCTCTATTTTATTACAACTTTCCACCCTCAAACAAGTGGATAGTTTGAGCGCACTATACAGACGTTAGAGGATCTGTCGATAGTGTGTGTTATAAATTCGGAGGTAGTTGATTTATCCACAGTTGGCTAGGCAATAATGTGAGATTAGCGGAAGTGAACTCATAGCCCACAGAGTTAGATAATGATGACTCTGTGGGCTATGAGTTCACTATGCCTAAACCCTAAACTCTATAAGGAAACCTTTAATCTCTTACAGTTAGATATTTGTTTATGATATTAGGATGGACTAGTATATGATGGTGTTGTTTAGTTGTAACCCTTAAATGAGAATTTCTAAGTTTAAGTAATAAATTTGGAGAGCAAATATTTATTTATAGGGGAGAATGTAAGATATGACAATTAAATAATAATTGTTATTGGAGAAATAACTTATATAATTTTTTAAAAAAATTTAAAATTTTTTCAAGATTTAAATAAAATTCGTATGACATATTTTAAGGAGATATATTTATTAGACTTAAAGAAAGCCTATTCATATCAATTAAGCAGGAGTTGATTAAAAAATTAACTTAGAGTTTAATAAATTTAGACCTAAGTATATAATGGAGTTACTGTGATAATCCCCGATTCTTCCTTTTCTTCTCCTCTCACCGCTGCACACCACCTCACCCGATCACCTCCTTTTCTTCCACCTAATCATCCCAAATAACTGTCGCAACATCCTCTGTCTAGCATCGCCGGTGCCAGAAGGGTTGAGACAACTCCGGAGAGCTACGTTCATATTTTCCCCATCTTCGGTTCCGTGCAGCAATTGCTACTGCCACAAGATCCGACACTCTCATGCCCTAGCTGCGTTGAGCCGACCACTACCGCTGGTGTGTCGCCTCTCTGAGCATGTCCAGCCGAGCTTTTCATTTGTATCCCCTACCCTAGCTCCTGATCCATGCCATCCTACCTTGATTCATCGATGTCGTTGTCCTTGTGTGTTGTCCCCTTTGTCGACGCTGTCGACCTCGTGAGCTGATTGATCCACTGCTAGCCGGGCCGCTTCTATGCTCGACGATTGTCAGGTCAACAAGGCATGCAAAGATTTTCGGGTTGTCCCTATGCGCTATTGTGACATGAGAAAGAAGTCGGAGGTTTCCTTTATGCATCGCCCTCTCCGGCCACCTTAACCCATTGTTAGAGAAGGAGAACAAGCAGTATTTGTGTTTGGCCGACCACTATGACTCTGACCACTATTTTTCGACAGCAACTTCACCTAGCTTCGGCCACTATTTCCGATAGCAAGCTTTTCCGACCATGAGTCAACAATAGTGCATTCGAATTGGGTAAGTTTGGTTTGATCATTTCCCTATCTTATTTAGTAGTTAACACAATGGATTGAATAATGAGTTAATTGATTATAGAAGTTGATTAATTTGTATTGGATTGATTAATGGATGGATTCAGTGAGTATGTGGATAATCTATTATTAATTGGATTAATTGAGGTTAATGTAGGATTAACTTTGAGTTAATCAATGGATTGGTGGAATTAAAGGTCAACCTTAATGAGGGTTAATGAATGATAGTGTCATTTGAGTTTATTTTTCCTTGATCAGTTTGACTTTTGGGTTTAGCTAGCTATTGCATATGTGATTAATAAAATTGTACATCATGTGATTTGCAAGGCTTTGATTCGAGATGAGTGTCTCGACGAGAGATTGTTTAACACGATCGACAGATAAAAGTGAATACTTCTTATCTTTCTTCTTTAGTACTTTGACCTTAGTACATGAGCTATATTCGGATATTTGCTATATTTACCTTGACTCTACTCTTATTCTTCTTGAGTTTGATACTTACCTACTTGATCCTCATGATGATCATTTTGATATATATATAGTCTCTTATTACCATTCATGACATTTAGTAGATACTAGATACCTTATTTACTCTCATTGATTGACATATATACATGTACTTGGTTGTGCATGCCAGTTTCACTGTAGTATAGTTGATTGCTATTTATATACCTATGGTGATGACTGTTTACATCTTGTTCATCATATCATTACATGCATATCAACGACCATATCTCCCTTAAGGTTGAGAGAGTCATTGGACAAAGTCTTACACTCGACCACTCATAGATAGTGGTAGTTAGAGTACATGCTGCTTGTCTTGTCATGTTACACTCAACCACTCATGGGTAGTGACGGTAGGAGTTACAAGCAACAGAGACCCCATTGCTATGTAGCTAGTTAGCTACTATGTAAACTGTCTACTCGATCACTCAAGAGTAGTGGTGTTATACAATTTCCATTGTCCTGACCTTTCAACTATATAGGGGTCATGGTGCAAAAGGGTGAGCGGGAGTGACTATGCTGTGCATATGCATGAATGATATTGTGTTTGCATATGCTGTTGTTTTATTATACTCATATGACTATGATATGTTTACATATGATTGAGATATGTCTGCTATATGTGTATCAACACTGCTTACTTATTGGTTGTATGTATATGCTATACATGTTGCTCTTGTAGTTATGAGTAGTACTATTGTAGATCCTCACACCTGAATTTCTATTACTTGCTTAGTATATGAGTTTAGGTATGAACATTTATTATGATATTACTGTTATTCATGTTATTATTTCTCTATAAGACTATATACCTTTGAATCTCTATATATATTATGTTCATGCACTGTTTATGTCTATTACCTGCTGAGTCACCCGCACTCACCACCCATTGTACTAGTTTTCTTTTGTTAGGGAATTGGTAGAAGATTTATGAAGTCACTTGAAGATCTAATCCACCAGTCTCATATTACATCGAGTGACTTCTTTCGTTATTGCTTCCACTCACATTATTAGTTTTGGACTTGTACATATAATATGTATCTTCTATATGAAGTTTAGTTTTGTGGTATCTTGTATTTTTTTTTGATGTTGTTGAGTCAGTAGGGTCGACTCACAGTTAGTTATTTTGGATTTATATGTTTACTTTATATTTTCCACTGTGTTTTTTATCCAACTGTGTGGGCCATATGTTATACTATATTGTTGTTGTTTCCAATTATGTTAGTTATATATATTATCTTGTATTGCCTTATGGCCATGTATCCAGGTTTCATATGTTATCATAAGGAGAGATGTCATTCATTTATCGGGCAAGGACTTCCTAAGGGCGTGATAATTCAAAAATTAATGAATTAAATATATTGGGTGAAATTCATGTTTAAGGCCATCAATGTGATCAGGAGATCGATACGAGCACATAGAAATTGATTTCTGTTAGTGCAATTTGCACTAATGGTCTAACTCAGATTTTGATAAATGAAAAGTGAGATAAGTTAGGTGTTATTATGCTCTACTTACTTTACCAAGTGTGCAGGAGTTGACAGGTCTGGAGGACCTGACACCAAGATGAAACCCAACTAGGTCTAAGGAACTGATAGTTGGTACAAAGCCCAGATAGGTTAAAGGGTCGACCTAATATTTAGCAGGAAGTCCGGTTAAGTCCACGGGGCCTAATAGCTGGCCGAAATCCAGTTGGGTCTGCAAACCTGACAACTATCATTAAAACCTGGTAGGTCATGAGGCTAGTCAACCGACTACAAATTCATAAGTGAATGTAAGTCACTGGAGGAGAGTGACTCGGTGAGGATGCGTCCCGGTTGAGGGACAGTAGGCGTTAGTCTAGTTTAGGTCCATTTTGGATCCCTAAATTGAGATCTTAACTAGTTCCTGGTCCTGCGAGAACAAGAACTAATTATTATTACTTATTACTGTGCTAACACTGTCTTACAGGTTAGTATTTGGTTTGTTGGACTAACCTAACTTGCAGAGCAAAAGGAGCAAATGAAACCTCGGGTGAACAGTACCCGAGGCGCCTTTAAGCATTGGAAGGCGTCTTTGCACTGTTCATGGAAGGCACCTTCAGTGTTATGGAAGGCGCCTTCCAATGGATAAAATATGACTTCTTCAGCAATAAGGATCAACATTTTTCGGGTTCAGATTTTACATGTTGGAGGCGTCTTCAACCCTATGAAAGGCGCCTTCCACAGTCTATAAAAGTAGTGCTCGCCCAAAGCTTCATACATAACTTTTATACGAGCTTCTAAACATCCGATCTCCTGCTGCTGCCCTGCTATGACTTTGCTACGTCTTCTTGCTGCTGAGGAGCCAACCAACACCAAGCCTAAGCCGATAATCTTCGAAGGTGTTGGGTAATAAATTTACAATTATGTATTTAATTATTTCAAAAGAAAAGTGTAACATGTTACAGTTATCCTATTATTTCTCTCGTACTCGATCCCCTCTACCAGCGGTTCTAGAAGAGGTATTTTAGTGGATTACTCATCGATAGGTTCGTGGGACCTGGGTCTTAAAATAGGAGTCGTCGAAGGTTCCGAACCAAGTAAAAAAAATCAATTTGTGTCTTTTACTTGCTTCTACTTCTCTATTTTTATTTATATTTCCGCTACTTACTTTGATTTTAAAACAAACAATAAAAGTTTTTAAAACCACGTGATTAGCTCCCCTTTTATATGTGACTCGATCCAATAAGTGGTATAAGAGCAAGGTTCTGCTCTAAAATTGTGCAATCACTAATCAAGCCGAGAGAATCATTTTTTTATTACTTTCAATTTTTGTAACTTATTTGAATTGGTTAAATGTACCTCTTCAGATAATTGTTTCTTGTTTACTTTTAACTTGAAGTTGGTGCAACACCACTCGAGTTTTTCGATTTTGTTTTATCAAATTCTACTAATCCAAGACCAAGTCTTGGTACCTCATTTTTAGTTTTCTATTTTAGTGAAATTAATGGTCCGAAACGAAGGATACAATACTATTCGTCCTCCTCTCTTCAAAGAAGATGACTTCCCCTACTGGAAGAGATGCATGAAAAATTACCTGAAGACCGACTTCGACTAGTGGTTTAGCATCACCAAAGGATACAAGGCATCAGTCAACCATAACACCATAATTCCAATGGATCCAGAAAATTAGAATTCTGAGATGAAAAAGAAGACTCAGATTGACTTCAAGGCCCTCGACACAAACCAGTGTGGACTAATAAAGAAGGAACTGAACCACGTCGGCACACACAAAAATGCAAAGGAGCTATAGGACAAGCTCATAGAACTATAGGAGGGAACTAACGATGCAAAGGTAACTAAAAGAGACTCGTTCTTAAATAAATTATTTAACATCAAAATACTGGAGGGAGAGTTCGCCAGACAGTTGCATGTGAGAATAAAAGATATCCTCAACAGGCTCCATACAAATAGAGATTTAATAAGGTATGCTTTAAACACATTTTCTCGAAATGCACTGTGGACATCTATCGTGGATGACTATAAAATCTCGAGGAATTTATCTAAATTAAAATTAGATGAACTTTTCTGTGAATTAGAGCTACACTAACAAACTAATACCAAACCCAAGAAAGGTATTACTCTTGTTGCAGGATCATCAAAAGAAATATCCAGATATAAACCAGAACCTGAAGATGAGTCTGACCCAGACTCAGATGATGAAGAACACCTAGTGAACCTAGTAAGAAAAATGTTCACTAGGAGAAAGAAAGACTTCACCAAAAAGGATCTAAAGAAGATCAAACCACATCCAACCACAACAAGACAAATGTCACGTGGTTCAGATGCAACAAGAAATGACATTACAAGCATGACTGCCTGAATCTCAAGAAGAAGAAAGCCCTAAAAGTGACTTGGGATGAATCATCAGTGGAGGAAAGGGACATCGACGAACCGAAGTACACCAACTACCTCGCGCTAATGGCATACAAATTAGAATCGGAGAGTGAATCGGAAGATAGGTTTGAACCTAAATCGAGCCACGAGTCTGCACTCATTTCTAAAGATTCTGATGAGGTACAATCTATTTTAAGCAAAAAGTTTTTAAAAATAATTACATGTTTACATAAGAAATTAACTATGTCTGAAAATCAAATAAATGAACTAAGTATACAAAATAACACACTTAATGAACAACTAAAATCAAATTCAACGACTGACCCGATTCAAGCTGAAATCCCAACTCAAGTTGCAAAACTTGAGAAGGAAAATACAATTCTAAAAGATGACAATAATAAACTCAAAGGACTATTAGAAACTTTCACCACAAGATCAAAAAATTTGGTATAATTCTTAGAACACAAAAAGCTATATATAATAAATCCGGACTTGGATACAATTCCAGCTCAGCAAATAAAACTTTTATATCACTTACTAGCCAAAACAAGAAACAAACTAAAGCTTGGGTTCTGAATGGGTGCCTAACCATACAAGTAGGACTCAATCAATTTTATGTACCTAAAAATAAAATACACTATCTAAAACCAAATAAACAAAATAACTCAACCTTAATCTCAAAACTTAAACACTCCAAGCAAAATTCAGATAAACTAAATTAAATAAAAATAAAATTAATCTAAACTCGAACTATAACCAAGTCTATTATAACCACAAAGTAAATCCACACAAATCTAAAAGTATAATTCAGGGGAGGCTCCAAACTAGTTGGCACCTCTAAAGTAATAATTTACCCGGCTAGGTAATTAGTGTTGGAGCAATCCCAATGGTCTGTGCGACCATGTGTTTTGGTGTTTGGGCAAAGGGTTTAAGTTAGGATTACCCTCGTTATTTGATATGTGTATATGAGTGTGCAGGTTTGCAGGATACACATATGACTCAGCTTGATGACTTCGGGTCCAGTGAAGGTTGGAGCATCCAAGGGACCATGGACAAGGTAGCAAGGACAAGGGCAGAGGGAAGCGACTTCGTGGCATACACGAAAGATGACATTGGGGATGAGCCATGGACTTGAATGCATCCGAAGGATGAGAGCCAAAGGAAGTAGGTTTGAAGGTAAGAGGTCAAAACTGCAAAGAAGAGTCAAGTGAGTCATGATGGTCCGAGTGCGAGAGAAATGTATTCAGGAAGGGGAACCCTAGGCTTAGGGTTGTACTAGTCGACTGGTATTGGGATCAATCGTTTGGTGGTGAGAACAGAGAGGTTCTGTGCCCGAAATAGCTGGGATCAGTCGACTAGTCCATGGACCAGTCAATTGATAGAGAGTCGTTGGGCTGACACTAGTTGACTGGTGCAATGACCTGTCAATTGGTAACGGTAAAACGACAAGACTATTTTCTTCTAAGCTCTATAAAAAGGAGCTTGGGATGGCTGACCAAGGTTACAAAATTGAACTTGGTTAAAATATAATTAGTAGTCTACTAGTTCTCAAGTGCTTGTGTAATCCAAGAGGTCTGATGAGTTTTGTGGTGAGGTTTCTCCACCCACAAGGAGCGACTTGAGATCGTCGGAGTTTGCCGAGGGCTAATTCACTGACGGATAGAGATAATCCACCTTATGGATAGTCATGGAGTAGGAGTCCTAATCTCCGAACCACGTTAAATGATCATGTAGCTTAGTTTGATTTCTTTTCTTGTCATTAGCATTCATATTTGTGTTTGTATTATTATATTTCTGCATGCGCACTAACAAATACGTAGAAAGTGAATGAATTGGGGTCACAATTATTCAACCCCCCTTCTAGCCAGCCTCAAGATCCACCAACAATTATGACTAGTTTAAATATGGATAAAAGTTTAGCTTGATAAATAGCACTGAAGAAGTTTTGGATGATAGTAGGCTAGGGAAGCTCTGTTTATGCACGTTTAGAAAAATATAGCTTCGATCTAGTGCATTTGGCTAAGTGGAATTAACCGAAGCTACCTCTTACTAATCCTAACTGGTTGATTAAAGTTTTGTACTAAGCTCAGTGGATAGGACTATTTGGAAAATTTTAAAGGTGTGATTACTCTAATGATGTTTCAATGACTCACCACAGTTTAGAAGTTTATCCAAAGAATGTCTATTTGTTGAACCTAAAGCCAAACTTAAATCTAACACAAAGTTAAATGAAACCTTGAAATTTAACTTAACTCATCTCATAAAATCATAGGATTCCCTGATTGAAAATATAGATCGGGTGAGATGACTAAAAATTAAAATTAAATTAAAATAAATTAATTAAAATTAACTTAACTTAAGATAAATTAAATTAATCAATCTAGTTAATAATAACTCTCACCTTTTATAGTAAACGAAGTGGATATTGGACAATGGTTATTTCAAACACATGACTAAGGATCACACCAAGTTTACTCAACTAATATACAAAAGCCTAGGAATGGTTGCCTTTAGAAACAATGACAAACTTAAGGTAATTGGGATAGCTAATATCGAACTCAAAACTGTCTTTATTGTTAAAAATGTATTACTTGTTGATAATTTTAAATATAATCTACTTAACATTAGTCAGTTGTGTGATTCTAGATATAAGGTTAGGTTTTTATCTTCAGAATATTTGATCAAGCACATAGATAACCCTAACATATGTTAGAATGTATACTAAAAGTCTAGCTTTTTTATAAACATTTATTTTAAAATGAGAATCACATTGGTCAAATGTTTGTATTTACTTAAATGCAGTTGTCCATTTAATTTATATTGTAGATAACATAGTGTGTGGTGTCACAGAGAAGATCATGTTATCAGTTCCTTATAAATTATAAATAGTAGCTCACAACCAAGATGAATTGGGACAAACCATTGGAATGGTTGTAGTGTAATTTGGTATTAGTTTATCTTGACTATAAAATTACACTAGTACACTATGTGTGTATTGAGTAGGACCATTTGAGATTGTTCCTTTTATACTAACTGAATAAAAGAACATAACCTCTGTTATTATGGATGTGCATACCCTTAATCCCGATATAATAAAAAACACATATACTTAGTATTTCTTTCTTTAATTTATCAATGGGTGAGATTTATTCGTTAAATCAATAAGCCCAATAAGTTGAGAAATAATATTATTTATATGGTGTGTTGTTGATTATAGAAGGAAACTGTGTCCTAGTTATCTAGGTTGATGATGTCTCCTTGAGGAGCTCATAAGGATTGTCATGTAAATCCTACAGGTAAACTTAGTTCTGACATGACAATAAAATTGAGTGGTACTACTCTTGGAGCTAGATGTTAATTAAGTGAGTTATCAGTAACTCATTTAATTAATGGGCATTCGATATCTTAAACACAGGGAGATTAACACACTCATGATAAGAAGGAGCCCATAATGTAATATGAGATTGGTGCGGTAGTTCAATAATAACTCTTTAGTGGAATGAGTTATTATTAATGAACTTGAGTTGAGTGTTCAGGTCGAACACAGGAAGCTCAAGCTCATCAGGAGGCCAAAACCAATTCCTCCTCTAGGTCCCTATTGTAGCTTCTATGTATAAAGCCTTGTATCCAACCAAGTCCACTTATTACTCAAGTAATGGGCCGGCCACATCCTTGCTTGGTGCCCAAGTAAGGGTCGGTCAAGCTTTGCTTAGAGCCCAAGAGGTGGCCGGTCAAGCCTTGCTTGGTGCCAAAGCAAGGGGCCGACCACAAGGGAATTAAAAGAGAGTTTTAATTTTTTTAAAATCTTTCCTTTTATAGCCATCCACAAAGGGATTGAAAAGAGATATTTTAATTTTAAAATCTTTCCTTTTTTGTAGTCATCCACAATGATTTAAAAGAGAGATTTTAATTTAAAATTTTTCCTTAATTGATTGCCCAAATAAGGGCTGGCCACAATTAAAAGGAAGGTTTTAATTTTAAATCTTTCCTTTTTTTGCATTCACCAAGGATTATAAAAGAGAGGTAGATGGTGGCTTATGGTATAACACAACCTAAGCTCTCTCTTCTATTCCCTTGTGTGGTCAACCCTTTTACCTCTCTATTCTCCCCTTGTTTCCTTTACCAAGGGTCGGCGGCATCAAGAGGCTCCATCTTCTTGTGGTCGTATTTTTGGAAGAGAAGAAGAAGAGAAGGAGGCTCCATATTCTAGCATCCCTTTGGTGGTCGAAAGTCTTGGAGGCAATTGAAGTGGTTCGGGTGGTGTTGTCTTGGAAGATCGTCGCCCACACGACGTCCAAGAGGAGGAGAGAAATACAGCAGAAGATCAAGAGGTCTTTAAGATATAAAGAAAGGTATAACTAGTTAATTGTTTCCACGGTGTATTAGTTTAGTTTTTCTTTATATGGATCCTGAAATACCAACACAAGAGGCTATTGATTTTGTACTTCAATTGATTTCTCTGTAGTTGAACCTAGGATTTACTGTAAGGAGTTTAAATATTCAATTTCTTTGAAAGGCTTTGTCTAGGAAGTGGTGGATGATCTCATAACCAAGAAGGTCGAGTGCCTCGCCAACGACCTGGAAGCTAATCCTTGAAATATATATTTAATCAACTTCTGTAATATAGTTTAACTTCTGAAGAATACATGAGTCAAACTTGAATTAATAATGTTAAGTTTTGTTTGCAATCCAAGTTTAACTTTTGAAGAACACATGGGTTGCTAGGAAAAGTTCTGTACTTGTACAAATTTTTGTATAGGGGAAACAGAACGGAATTCCAAGTAGCACCCAACAATTGGTATCAGAGCTAGTTTTTTGCCTCTGTGTGTTTGGTTTTTAGTTAAATTATGCACTTTTCATACATAAATTTAGGCAGGATAATAGTAGGATGTGCAAATAGATTAACTCTGTGGTTGTAGGCATCCTAGTTCCAACTATTATGACCCTATTGTGTTTGTGTGTGATTGGACCTTTGGGCATGTCAAGGGCATTTTATGTGTGTGTGCATGATTGTAATTATTCAATACAACAGGAGCTGTATTAGTTTTAGGATTTTACATTTTGTTTGATCTAGATTATATGTGCATTCCCTTGTGGAATATAAGATCGATAAATGTAAAATTTTATTTTTGTCGTGGATCGTATCCTTGTGAGACGTGGTGCTATTTGAGGACCGGAGGCGCAGCGAAAAAGGAAGCAAGATAGACGTGACGACATGACCCGTTGACGGCGGCTAGGGTTGGTGGCACACGGAGAACAACTATGGATGAGTCCATAATAGTTAGAAAATTATTTTTCATATTTATTGTCTTTTATGCTGTTTATATGTGTTGTGTGTGCATGCATGTTAAAATTTCTCATTTTAAATAACTAAGTGGGAGAGAAATTATTTAAATTCCACGATCTCCATTACTGGTTTGTAAGTGATCCATTCAAACTTGCGCGTTGGCTTTAAGTGCCTTCCTCCACATCGGATGAGTTTGTTTGCGGATCACTAGATCAAATTTTCCATTATGGATGATTATAAAAAATTATTTAGGTTTGTGTGATCTCCTCTATTTGAGGGGGCACAATCCTATTTAATAGACTAAGTATCAAGTAATGATATACACTTAGACACATTTAATAGTATCCATCCCATCGGAGTCACTGCTATTATTTGTGTGACCGAAGAAAAATCAACTATTAATTTTATTTGTCATAAAGTTAGGTTAACAAGATAATAAAATTAATGGGTAAAATCTCCTCTTATAAATGTTTAAATTTGTATATGCCCACACTATTGTGGCATACAAAATTCATGGTGTTTTGAGGTGTTGGCGAATTTAAATGATATTGTTTAAGGAATCAATATTATTTTAAATTGTAAAGTTTTTACCAAATATTTTGTGATTCTTAGGATTTCAAATGGCTTTCAATCATATTACTGTTATATTGAAAGAAAACAAATTTACTATTCCCAATTACATTGATTGGAAACGAAACTTGGACATTGCCTTAACTGCTGAAGGATACAAGTTTATACTTCTTGAGGTCTGTCCTAGCCTGTTTGATAAGGATTCTAGTGAAGAGGAGATAGAGAAACATAGGAAATGGGTCAAGGCGGATAAGATGGCGCGGTGTTACATTTTGGCTTCTATGTCAAATGTATTGTGATCCTGTCCGAACGCTGAATTAATGGACGCTGGGCACGTGGCAATCTCCGAACTGATGATGTGGATCTCCGGCCGGTCGTAGGGATCTCCGGCGAACCTGCAAGGAAGTCGGGCCGGTAAGGGGTTCCCGGCGACGACCCTCCGACGCTCAAGTCAGGCAAGAGGAAACTAGGAAGTGACTTCGAATATCAGAGAATGCATACCTCTAGCGAAGTGTGAGGACCCTTATATAGAGCTGTGAAGAGGTTTATGCACACATACCGAGGTGAATATGTGTCCTCTTACCATACCTCAGTATGGGCTTGTCAGAGGAGCTTGCCTGACACCATACTGCTACAGTCCGAGCACTTCTCTAATGGGACGGTAGAACCTTCTGTCGTAAGGTTCAGTGTATGACTTGATCATTGGACATGCCTGTTGTCAGAAGATGTTTCTCGATGTTTCCCTTATCCTTTTGTCTCTTCTGTTCCCGCGCCGAGCGTCCGGCCGCTCAGCAGTCCCATCACGTCCGACCGGATGAAGGTACTGATCCGCTCGGGAGATTCCAGGTCGTGTGCTCGGATGAAACTGTTCACAGCATTACTGCTTTACGCCTCAGCCGAGCGGGCTACCCACTCGACCCGGCCACCCTATTCACCATGAGCGTCGGAGACCCGACTCCCCGTCGGGTTGTCTTTGATTCTGCTTAAACTCCGTTCGGCCGGTCGGTCCCCCCTTTCTGGTCGGTCGTTTGACCTTTAACCTCCACGTGGCGTTGACTCCCCTCAAAGGGGGTCCCGCGTCCGTACCGCCGGATCATGTTGCAACATCAGCATCAAGCCCTAGCCACTACCTATGACATGATGCTCAATCTCAAGGAACTCTTTGGACACTAGAATCGGGCTGCCAGGAAGGAGGCCATGAGAAACTTAATGACGACCACCATAATTGAGGGGACACCCGTAAGGGATCATATCCTCAAGATGATGGCTCATTTGACGGACTGCCCTCACAGAAACGAGAACAATGAAGGTGTATCTTATTCATTAGTTGTCGAAATATGTTTAGCGGTGTTATTTACCGGTACCTGGTGTGTAGATGCGGGAGCCACTGATCATGTCCATAATTCATTGCAGGGGTTCCAGGAAACCCGCGACTACATGAAGGGGAAATCATCGTCTACATGGGCAATGCTACGAGAGTGGCGGCTGTTACAGTGGGAGATGTTTATTTATCTTTTGATTGGAATAAAATATTAATTTTGAGAAATTGTCTTTACGTACTATGTTTTAGAAAGAACTTGATTTCAGTTTCTAAATTATTTAAGGATGAATATTCTGTTTCTTTTGATGACAAAGTGGTTGTCAAGAAAAATATGATGGTTATCTGTTCTGGTACGTTGGTTGGCAATTTGTACACTCTTAATCTAATAACTTGCACGATGCAACAAATGGAAATTAATAACACATATTCTAATTCTAATAAGAGAAAGCAGTCTTCGGAAATAAACCAAACATATATTTGACATCTAAGGCTTAGTCATATTAACTTGAGTAGGATTCAAAGGCTAATAGCCGATGAACCTTTGGGTTCATTAGTGGTGGAAAATTTTCTAACCTGCGAATCTTGCTTGGAAGGAAAAATGACTAAGAGACCTTTTAAGGCCAAGGGGTATAGAACCAAAGATGTGTTGGAATTGGTTGATTCTGATTTGTGTGGACCTATGACTATCCAGGTAAGAGGTGATTTCGAATATTTTATCTCTTTTATAGATGACTATTCGAGATACGGATACATTTACTTGATGCGCCGCAAGTCTAAGTACTTTGATAAGTTCAAAGAATACAAGGCTGATGTAGAGAAATGTCATAGTAAAGGTATCAAGACACTATGGTCTGATCGTGGTGGTGAGTACCTCTTAGGAGAGTTTAGGAGTTAATTATTAAAGGTCGAGATTCAATTCCAACTGTCTGCACCTGGTACACCCCAACAGAATGGTGTGGCAGAACGAAGGAATAAGACTCTTATGGAAATAGTTAGATTAATGATGAGTTATTCAGAATTACCAAATTCATTTTGGGGATATTCTCTGGAAATGGCAGTGTACATTCTGAACTTGGTACCTTCTAAGTCAGTAACTTCTACTCCGATAGAATTGCGGAATGAGCGTAAGCCTAGTCTGAAACATATTCAGATTTGAGATAGTCTAGCACATGTGCTAAAGGGAGACGCTGATAAGTTGGAATCATGTACAGAAGTCCGCTTATTTGTGGGTTATCCAAAAGGAACGAAAGGTGGTTTATTTTATAGTCCTAAAGATCACAAGGTCAATATTAACACCAATGCCCGATTTTTAGAAGAGGACTATGTAATGAACCACAAGCCCATGAGTAAAATTATTCTTGAGGAAATAAGAGAATACACTTTTACTTTAGTACCAACGGTACAAAATGAGATACCACAAGAAACTGCAACACGTGTCATAAATGATGCACAATTACAAGTAGTGTCTCGTCGTAGTGGGAGAGTTGTTAAGCAACCTGAAAGATTCATGTTTTTGGGAGAATCTTCGGACTTGATCCCTGGTGAACATGAACCTAATCCCTGGACATATGATGAAGCACTCCAAGATAAAGATGCAGCATCTTGGCAAAATGCAATGAACTCTGAAATAGAATCTATGTACTCTAATCAGGTATGGGAGCTTGTAGAACCACTAAATAGTGTAAAAACTATTGGATGTAAATGGGTCTACAAAAGAAAAAGAGGGACAGACGGGAAGATGGAAACCTTCAAAGCAAGGCTTGTTGCAAAAGGGTATACTCAGAAAGAGAGAATCGATTATGAGGAAACATTTTCGCCGGTAGCCATGCTTAAGTCTATTCGGATTCTTTTATCTATTGCCGCTCATATGGATTATGAGATTTAGTAAATGAATGTCAAGACAGATTTCCTTAATGGAAGTCTTGAATAAAATATTCATATGAAGCAACCAGAGGGATTCATTGCGAAGGGCAAAGAACATCTTGTATGTAAGCTCAATTAGTCTATCTATGGACTGAAGCAAGCTTCGAGATCTTGGAACATCCGGTTTAATGAAGTGATCCAGTCTTATGGATTTATTCAGTGTTCGGATGAATCTTGTGTATACAAGAAGAGTGACGGAAACGTGGTGGTATTTCTTGTATTATACATAGATGACATTTTGCTCATTGGCAACAATGTCAAAGTGTTGTCAGACGTAAGGGTATAGTTGTCCAAGCAGTTTGATATGAAGGATTTGGGAGAATGTGAACATATTCTTGGGATCAAAGTAATAAGGGATCGCAAGAAAAGAATGCTGTGCTTATCCCAAGCTTCATACATCGATACTATTCTAGCTCGTTTTAGCATGCAAAACTCCAAGAAAGGTTTTTTACCTTTTCGGCATGGAGTACCTTTATCTAAAAAGATGTCTTCTAAAACATCAAAGGAAATAGAGGACATGAAGGCAGTTCCTTATGCTTCGGCTGTACGAAGCTTAATGTATGCTACGCTATGTACGAGACCGAATATCTGTTTTATTGTGGGCATGATTAGCAGATATCAAAGTAACCCAGGACAAGGACATTGGACTGTCGTAAAGCATATATTGAAGTACCTAAAAAGGACTACAGATTATATGCTAGTTTATCAGGCAGATGATTTGCTCCCTGTGGGTTACACATATTCGGACTTCCAATCAGATAGGGGCAATAGTAAGTTGACCTTAGGGTATGTGTTTACTTTGGGAGGTGGAGCTATAGCATGGAGGAATGTTAAGCAGAAATACGTTTCGGACTCCACCATGGAAGCTGAGTATGTGGTAGCCTCTGAGGCAGCCAATGAAGCTGTATGGCTCAGAAACTTCTTGATGGACTTAGATGTGATTCCTAGTTTGCCTAAAATTATCATAATTTATTGTGATAATAGTGGTACAGTAGCAAACTCGAAGGAACCACGAGCCCATAAGGCAAGTAAACACATTAAACGCAAATACCACCTGATACGAGACATCGTAAAGCGAAGAGAAGTTGTTGTCGCCAAGATTACATCAGAAGATAACCGGCAGATCCTTTCACTAAGGTCCTTCCGGCGAGAGCTTTTGATGGGCATGTTGAGGGGATGGAGATCAGATGTATAGCAGCATAGTTTTTTAGTATAAGTGGGAGATTGTTAGAATGTATACTAAAAGCCTAGCTTTTTGTATAAACATTTATTTTGAAATGAGAATCACATTGGTCAAATGTCTGCATTTATGTTAAATGTAGTTATCCATTTAATTTATATTGTAGATAACATGGTGTGTGGTGTCACACAGAAGATCATGTTATCAGTTCCTTATAAATTATAAATAGTAGTTCACAATCAAGATGGATTGGGACAAATCATTGGAATAGTTGTAGTTAATTTGGTACTAATTTATCTTTACTATAAAATTACACTAGTACACTATGTGTGTATTGAGCAGGACCATTTGAGGTTGTTTATTTTTATATTGACTGTATAAAAGAACATTACCTCTGTTATTGTAGATATGCGTACTCTTAATCCCGATATAATAACAAGCACATATACTTAGTATTTATTTCTTTAATTTATTAATGGGTGAGATTTATTTTGTTAAATCAATAGGCCCGATAAGTTGGAAAATAATATTATTTATATAGTGTGTTGTTGATTATAGAAGGAAACTGTGTCCTAGTTATCTAGGTTGATGATGTCCCTTTGAGGAGCTCATAAAGATTGTCATGTAAACTCTGCAGATGGACTTAGTTCCGACATAATAATAAAGTTGAGTGGTACTACTCTTGGAGCTAGATGTTAATTAAGTGAGTTGTCAGTAACTCATTTAATTAATGGACATTCGATATCTTAAACACAGCGAGATTAACGCACTCATGATAAGAAGGAGACCATAATGTAATATGAGATTGGTGCGGTAGTTCAATAATAACTCCTTAGTGGTATGAGTTATTATTGATGAACTTGAGTTGTGTGTTCGGGTCAAACACAGGAAGCTCAAGCTCATCAGGAGGCCAAAACCAATTCCTCCTCTAGGTCCCTATTGTAGCCTCTATGTATAAAGCCTCGTATCCAACCAAGTCCACTTCTTACGCAAATAATGGGCAGGCCACATCCTTGCTAGGTGCTCAAGAGGTGGCCGGCCAAGCCTTGCTTGGTGCGCAAGCAAGGGGCCGACCACAAGGGAATTAAAAGGGAGTTTTATTTTTTTAAATCTTTCCTTTTATAGTCATCCACAAAGGGACTGAAAAGAGATATTTTAATTTTAAAATCTTTCCTTTTTTGTAGCCATCCACAATGATTTAAAAGAGAGATTTTAATTTAAAACTTTTCCTTAATTGATTGCCCAAATAAGGGTCAGCCACAATTAAAAGGAAGGTTTTAATTTTAATTCTTTTTTTTTTTTACATTCACTAAGGATTATAAAAGAGAGGTAGATGGTGGCTTATGGTACAACACAACCTAAGTTCTCTCTTCTATTCCCTTGTGTGGCCAACCCTTTTCCTTCTCTATTCTCCCCTTGTTTCCTTTACCAAGGACCGGCGGCATCAAGAGGCTCCATCTTCTTTTGGTCGGATTCTTGGAGGAGAAGAAGAAGAGAAGGAGGCTCCTTATTCTAGCATCCCTTTGGTGGCCGAAAGTCTTGGAGGCAATTGAAGTGGTTCGGGTGGTGTTGTCTTGGAAGATCGTCACCCATACGACGTCCAAGAGGAGGAGAGAGATACAGCAGAAGATCAAGAGGTCTTTAAGATACAAAGAAAGGTATAACTAGTTAATTGTTTCCATGGTGTACTAGTTTAGTTTTTCTTTGTATAGATCCTAAAATATCAATACAAGAGGCTATCGATTTTGTGCTTCAATTGAGTTCTCTGTAGTTAAACCTAGGGTTTACTGTAAGGAGTTTAAATATTCAATTTCTTTGAAAGGCTTTGTCTAGGAAGTGGTGGATGATCCCATAACCAAGAAGGCCGAGTGCCTTACCAATGACTTGGAAGCCAATCCTTGAAATAGATATTTAATCAATTTCTGTAATATGGTTTAACTTCTGAAGAACACATGAGTTCAACTTGGATTAATAATGTTAAATTTCGTTTGCAATCCGAATTTAACTTTTGAATAACACATGGGTTGCTAGGAAAAGTTCTGTACTTGTATAAATTTTTGTACAGGGGAAACAAAACTGAATTTCAAGTAGCACCCAACAACATAAACCTAAAAGGGTTTAGGAAAGATAACATCTATATAATTAACCTAATCATCTCTTCACTTAGGTGTCACTTGACACAAAAAGAAGAAATCTGTTTATGACATAGAAGAATGCCCCATACAAACTTTGGAAACCTATTAAAATTAATTGGCTTAGTTAGATGTTTATCAAAATTATCTAACTTAGATTCAACAATCTGTAGTGCTTGTCAATAAGAAAAGCAAACCAAATCAACTCATAAATCAACAAATCATACCCAAACAAATTTTATACTAGAATTGTTGCACCTGGACTTATTTGACTCCTATGGAATCAAATCAATATGGGATTCTCTATTAATAGATGATTATTTAAAATTCACTTGGATAAAATTTTTAAAAAAATAAAGATGAAACATTCAGTAATTTTTGTAAATAAACTGAAAATAAAAAAGATAAAAATCAAATGAATTAGAAGTGATAATGGAGGTGAATTTAAGAATCATAATTTTAATATATTTTGCCTAGAAAATGGCTCATTACAAATTTTCATGTCCTAATATACCCCAACAAAATAGAACAGTTGAAAGAAAAAATAGAACCCTACTTAAAACCTCTAGGGCAATGATGAATGAATATCAACTTCTAAAATACTTTTAGGTAGAAATTGTTAGTACAACATGCTATATGTAAAATAGAACTACAATAAATAAAAAATATAATAAGACTTCATTTGAACTCTATTATGATAAAATACCCAATATCAAATACTTTAAAGTATTTGGATGCATAGTTTATATATTAAATACAAGAGAATACTTAGGAAAATTTACCTCAAAACTAAAAAAATGAAATTTTTGTATGCTACTCATTAAATAATAGAAGTTACAGAGTATATAACAAAAACACACTTAGAATCGAAGAAACCACAAATGTAAAATTTGAAGAATCTAACCATAACTTAGAACCAACTTAGATTCAAACAATTGATTTTGTTAGAGGTAGCACTAGTCAAGAATGATCAAGTGAAAACCTAAGTCAAGAACATGAAGAACTTCAATCATAAGAAAATGAATAGACTAGAACTATAAGGGTGCGTTTGATTCAAGTCATCATGTATAACCTTGGTTATGTGATTACCAGATAATCACATAACCAAGGTTATAGGGAATAAAACATAACCAAATGTTGTTTGGTTCAACTTAGGTAATGTAACAAAAACTTGTTTGTTTGAAGGTTTTAATGAATACCCTATTTTAATATTTTACCGTATTACCCTCAGTTATAAAACCAACTATACATAATAATAATAATATTATTATTATTATTATTATTTATTTATTTATTTTTTTATGTTTTTTTACTTTTCTTTTTTCTGTATATTTTTTTACTTTTTTATGTTTTTTTTTTATTTTTTAATGTTTTTATATTTTTATATTATTTATATTTTTATTTTTTTAAATTTAATTTTTATTTATTTATTTTATTTTTAATTTTTTTTATTTTTAAATTTTTTTTAATTTTTTAAAAATTTTAAATTTTTAAAAATTTTTAACATTTTTAAAATTTTTTTTTAAAATTATTTATTTTTAAAAAAATAAATTTTAAATTTTTTAAAACATTTTTTTTTATTTTTTTACATTTTTTAATATTTTTTTACATTTTTTCTCTTTTTTTCATGTTTTTTCTTATCGGAGGGTATTTTTGGTAAAAAAAATTCGTTAACCCCGGAATCAACAAAAACCTTAGTTTTATGAGGTTTTCCGATGCCGGGCTGCATGACCCTTTTGCTGACGTGTCGGGCATGGAACATTACTTGGGAATCATCGAATACCTAAACCAAACAAGGTTTTTGTTGATAACCTTGGATAGATAACCAAGGTTATCAAGAATAACTCCGAACAAAACGCACCCTAAGGGTTAACCTAAACCATTCACTCAAACAAATAATTGGTGATCCAGATCTAAGAATCCAAACTAGATCAACTTTTAGAAACCTAAGCTAAATAACTTTAATCTCTAACATCGAACCTAAAATAATAGAAGAATCATTAAGTGATCCAGATTTGATTTTAGCCATGTAAGAAGAACTGACCCAATTTGAAAGAAATGAAGTATGAGATCTAGTTCCATTACCAGAACATAAAAAATTAATAGAAACAAAACGGGTCTTTAGAAATAAACTAAATGAAAAGGGAGAAATTATTAGAAACAAGGTCAGATTAGTAACAAAAGGATTTAGCCAAATTGAGGGACTTGACTATGATGAAACATATACCCCTATCATCATACTCGAATCAATTAGAATGTTGTTGATCTATGTAGCCCATAGAGGCTTCAAATTATATCAAATGGATGTAACTGATTAATTAAAGAAGAGGTATATGTAGGTCAACCCCCAATGTTTGAGAACTTAGAACACCCTGACCATGTGTTAAATTAAAGAAAGCCCTTTATGGTTTTGAATAGGCTCCTAAAGTTTGGTATAAAGGGTTGACCACATACTTAATCTCAAAAAGCTTCAAACAAGGTCAAGTAGACTCAACCCTCTTCGTAAAAATAATTGATCAAGATTTCTTTATAGTTCAAGTTTATATAGATGATATAATATTTAGGTCAACTAATTTAAAACTTCTACAAGAATTTATAACATTAATGGAACAAAAATTTGAAATGAGTCTATTAGGACAACTAACATTCTTCCTAGGTCTACAAATCAAACAAACAAATAAAGAAAATTATATTTATCAACAAAATATACACTTGAATTACTCAAGAAATTTGGAATGGAAAACTCCAAAGACATTCAAATTCCAATGGCCACCAATGTAACCCTAGACAGTGATCCAAATAAAAAACCTATAGACCTTAAATATTATAGAAGTGTTATAGAAAGCCTACTATACCTAACTGCCAATCGGCCTGATATTTTATTTACAGTTAGTATGTGTGCTGAGTATCAAACTTGCACCACAGAATCACACTTGGCTAGTGTTAAAAGAATCTTTAGAGACCTAAAAGGAACATCCAATGTAGGAATATGATACCCTAGAATAGTCAATCTTGAATGTATAGGGTTCTCTAACTCAAATTATGTCGGTTGTAAACTAGACATGAAAAGTACAAGTGGTGGTTGTCAACTACTTGGACCATCATTCGTCAGCTGGTTTAGTAGAAAATAACATTGTGTCACTTTATCTACTGAAATAGAATATATAGCTATAGGAGAATGTGTTGCACAACTACTATAGATGATGTACACCCTAAAAGACTTCAATCTACACTTTTAAAACACAAAAGTATTAATTGATAATATTAGTTCAATCAACTTAAAAAAAATCCTGTGCATCATTTAAGAACTAAACACATCGAAGTTAAGCATCACTTTATTAGAGATCATGTAACTAAAGGAAATATTGAATTCAATTACATCGAGTCCAAGTCAAACTTAACTAACATATTTACTAAACCACTTCCTGAAAGTGAATTTAGCAATTTACGTCGACATTTAGGCATGTGCTTCATATACTAGGACTACTATTTTAAAAATATTTTCTTAAAATGGTTTGTAAATTCTAAGGAAAATTCTTATATTTTTCTAAAAATTTCTATTTTTAAAGAATTTTAAAAGTAATTTTGGCCTTAGACTAGAACAAAACCATAGAAAGCATGTTACTATAGATTTAAGACTTGAGCATCTCACAAACACACTACGACAAGCTTGATTGTGTATTTAAAAACTTAGCACGACGTGAGATACATAGGCTTATTGCCTAGACTTACGATGCTTATATCAGTGCATCAACACAAGTTAAGGTGAAAATTATTAAAAATTATAGTAATCAGGTTAAGTAATCCATTTTGATCAAACACTAACTAGATATATTTACTTAACCTGACTAACCAAGTGAACACTGCTATCTTCTGATAGTCAGTTAATAACTAACGGTTAGACATTTTGTAACGATCCAATTTTCCCTATTTCAAGTTCTAAAAGTCCATAAAAATATTCGGGAATACTTTTAAAATATTCTAGAGATTTTTAGAAATTTTTAGAGTATTTTTTTCGTAATTTTTGGAGGTCGTTTGGTGGGGTTACAAAAAGAAAAGAAGTTGTGACCAAAAAACCGTTGAAGGTGAGACTCGAACCCAAGACCTCCGGCCGAACCCGACCTAATCGGACGCAGCCAACCAACTGGGCTACGCGCGGTTTGTTAATAAGTAGGAAGCAGATATATATAAGTCGTAGTAAAGGGCAAAGTTAGACCTAGGTTATAAAAGGGATAAGTTAAGGGGAGAAGGGAATTATTCCCGTAACCTAATCTCGCGATCCCTTCCTCTCTCGCGGCGCCGACTTCCTCTCGGGCGAAAATGCAGCCGCGGCTCGGGCTTCGCCTCCGGCGGTCGGACAAGGACACTTCCGTGAGATCTTCTTGGACCCGAGCTTCTCTTGTTGAAGGGAGCACGCGGACACAAAGGAACGTCGAGATTTGAAGCTAGCCGAAACCCTAGAGGCCTCTTCTCCGATTGTAAGTCCAAGGAAGCAAGTAAGTACTACTCACCTGTGGTAGGAGTTGCTCCGATCTTTCGGTTTTCGTTTCCTTGTTTTCCTGAGTTTCTTGAATCCGAAACATGCTATGAAGATTTTGGCTTTGGGTGTTCTGCCGTGGGTTTCCTTTGCATTTCGGTTGTAACATGCCTAAAGGTTTCTGTGATTCTGTGAAGGTATAGTTTTGAATAAGTTACGTGGGTTTTGTTTGTAACATTTCAGCAAGCAGAATTATGCTAGGAAAGGGGCATGATTAGCCTTGTTACTTGGTTCCAGTAGTAGATTCTATGTTATTTGTAAATTGTACACATTGCTATGTGTTTATTGAGTTCTTTAGATTTGGATTTCTTAAGTTTCAATTCAGCAAGTTGGATTCTTGCTTTTGGGTGGCTGCTGTGAGTTGATAAAAGGGAGAAGAAGGGATTTGAATGGTTTTAAGTCTGTTCTAGTTTAAAGCATGTGGGGTTAGCTTTAGATACTTGCTGTTTTAGATTTCTTTTGAATTTGGTTCATTCCTGTGGACTGAACAGTAGCAATTCTTCAGCTTTCTTTTGGCTGCCGTGAGTTTTATAGGAAGCTGAGAAGAGGTTTTAGGTAAATGGAATAGTTTCCATTAGAAATTAGTTGGGCAGGTGTAATTTCCCCTTGCTGCCATGAAACTTAATTTAAGCTGTGTAGTATTGAACAGCTTATTTGTAGCTTAGTTTTACCTTGTTATATTAAGCACAAACAACATACATTTAGAGCACCTTGTAGTTCAGTTTTCCTGGCCAAAACAGGGCACAACAGCTATATATAAAGTGTGTTTTGTAGCATGATTAATAAGATCAAATTAGTCTTCCTTTGCCCTATTTCACAGCATGTTTAGTAAGCTCAAAGTTGCATTCTTTTGCCTAGTTTACAACATGTTTAGAGAGCTTAAAGTGGCATTCTTTTGCCCTATTTTACAGCATGTTTAGAAAGCTTAAAGTTGCATTCTTTTGCCCTACTTTATAGCATGTCTAGAAAGCCCAAAGTTACTTTCTTTTGCTCTATTTTATAGCATGATTAGTAAGTTCAAAGTCATTCTCTGTTGCTTTGTTCTATAACATGCTTAGAGAGAGTGTAGATTTGTTTCCCTTGTATTGTTTTTATATAGCATGCTTAGTTAATTGTAATCCTACACTTGTTAGGTATATCTAAAGGATTCCAATAAATTCTAATAAAGGATTATGAGAAAACTGAGTAAAAAGAAAAAGACCAAGGTCTAGTTAAAAAGAGATAACAAGTAAATTAAAGTAAGAGGCTAGTACCCGACTTCCGAGGTTGTCGTTAAACAAATCCAGGTGACCAATTCCGAGGTCTTGGCCCTGGTAAGACCGAGGTCTTTATACTCATAGGGCTGGAGGCTCGCTACCCCAGTCACTATTAGAGAGCGCGCAAAACAAAGATGGTACTAAGCCTGGGTCCAAAGAAAAGAAGAAAAGAAGAACAAGAAGAAGAAAGTGAAAGAGAAATTAAAAGATTAATTTCTAGTATAAGAAAAGTAAGAAGAACAAGAAGAAGAAAGTGAAAGAGAAATTAAAAGATTAATTTCTGGTATAAAGATATAAGAAAATGAAACAAGTTTTATGCTTAGAATCAATAAAAGTTTAGTTCTTTAATTCTAAGCTTACAGTAGTTGTTTCATTACTTTCCTGTCAGTTAGTGAGCATGTTTAGTATTCAGTTTTATTTCTGTATACCATGAGTACATGCAGCTTTGCTTTTAGCATTTCAGTTTTAGTATTGTTGCATTCTTTTTATGCACTTCGATGTTTTTGTGAGATAGATTAGTACTTACTAAGCGTTTTCGCTTATAGATCTTTTGTTTTTTTTCCTCCTACCGCAGATAAAGGAAAAGCTAAGATAGGAAAGGAAGGCGACAGGATGGTGGTGGTGATGAAGGTGTGTGATGTCTGGACTGTGGAGAGATCCAGAAGTAGCTGGCAAAATTGTCTAGACTTTCTTTTAGTCCTCTGTTAATGTTGTATTACATTTGGGATTGTAGTTGAGTTTATTTCCGCATGTCTAGCTAGTCTCTTTTATTATTTGTGGAGTGCTGTAGTCATTGCTATTGCTAGAGTAGTTTCTTTGTTTTTATTGTGATTTTTATTACTGTGTGGTTGTGGAAAATATGTTCCAGCCGTCTGTGGCTGCGTATACTATGTTTGTATTATAGATTTGGTCACCGGTACAAGGGAGACTCTGTCGAAATTTTTCGGTAGGGTTTCTATGTGATATTTAATCATACCGGTTAAGTAGAGTTAGTAGTTAAGTAACGGTCGCCCTTAGAGAGTAGTAGTAGTAGTAAGAAGGGTGGTCGTTACACATTTAAGGCTAAATCTTTTAAATAAATATTATTTCATATATTCGGTTCAGGGGGAGGATAATCGAAAATAATTTTCAAAAATAATTTTTCTAATATTTGTTTTAAAATTATTTTTGAAATTATCTTTAAAATTGTTTTCAAAATTCTTTTTGAAACCTACTTTCAAAAGTAATTTTACGATATGTGCCTTCCAAAATCTTTCTACTCTTTTAAACTATTTGTTTTGAAAAATACTTTAATGGATATTTTCAAAAAAAACTTTAAAAATTTTGGATAACATTTTCAAAATTATTTTGCATAGTAAATATTTCTAAAATCCTTATTTTGCTTGAAATTTTTTTTAACCCACTTTCAAACATATTTTTGAAATAATAATTTATTTTAAACAACTAATTTTCAAAAATGTTGAGACTCTATAGAATTCTTTAAAACTTATTTTTAAACGGTTGCATATTTTAAAAATTATTTTGCAAAAGCACTTTACAAACCACTCTTTAAATATTTTAAAAAGTTAGTTATTTGAAAACTACTGTAAAAATACCTTGGAAGCTACTTTTAAACTTTAAATTTATGTTTTTTTTAAAAAAAAAGTTAGCTTTTCCAAACCCTATTGTAAATTTTTGAAAACTTCTTTCAAATTGAGTGGAATTTTTTTTTTACTCTTCCCTATAATAACCCTGAGAGTTTTGTAATTCCTTTGCCAAAGTTTTAGTACTTTCCATGCTTACTTTACAAGACTTACTACATTTTCACATTTTGGTTCATTATCTATGCTTTTTTTGATGAATGCCAAGGGGGGGGGGGGGGGTTAGGGTTTATGCTTTTTTTTATGAATGCCAAAGGGGGGGGGTTAGAGTTTAAGTATGAAAATCAAAAGTACCAACAAAAATTTGTCTATTTATCTTTATTTCTCTTAAAGTCATTTTACATATCGTTTCTTAACTTTAACTCAGGTTGTCATTGCATCAAAAAGGAGGAGATTGTTGGTGCAATTTATACTAACGGTCTAACTCAGATTTTGATAAATGACAAGTGAGTTAAGTTAGATGTTATTGTAGTCTAATTGCTTTACCAAGTGTGTAGGAGTTGACATGTCTAGAGTACCTGACACCAAGATGAAACCTAACTGGATTTGAAAACCTGATAGTTAGTACGAAGCCCAGAAGTCAAAGGACTGACCTGATATTTGGCAAGAAGTCTGGCTTGGTTCGTGGAGCTTGATAGTTAGCCAAATTCTAGTTAGGTACGCGGACTTGACAACTGGCATGAAGACCTGGTGGGTCATGAGGCTAGTCAATCGACTGTAAATTGGTAAGTGAATGTAAGTCACTAGAGGAGAGTGACTCGGTGAGGACACGTTCCGGTTGAGGGACAATAGGCGTCAGTTCAATTTAGGTCCATTTTGGATCCCTAAAGTGAGACCTTAACTAGTTCATGATCCTGGGAGGACAGGAACTAATTATTATTACTTATTACTGTGCTAACACTATCTTATAGGTTAGTATTTGATTTGTTGGACTAACCTAACTTGCAAGGCAAAAGGATCAAATGAAGCCTCAGGTAAATAGTACCTGAGGCGCCTTCTGCTGAGGAGTCGACCAATACCAAGACTAAGTCGATAATCTTTAAAGGTGTTGAGTGATGAATTTACAATTTTGTATTTAATTATTGCAAAAGGAAAGTGTAGTGTATTACACTTGTACTATTATTTCTGTTGTACTCGATCTCCTTTTCTAGCGATTTTGAAAAAGGTATTTTAGTAGATTATCTATCGATAGGTTTGCGGGACCTGGGTCTTGGAGTAGGAGTCATTGAATTCTTCGAACCAAGTAAAAAACTGATTCGTGTCTTTTACTTGCTTCTACTTCTCTATTTTTATTTATATTTCCGCTGTTTACTTAGATTTAAGAACGAAAAATAAAAGTTTTTAAAATCACGTGATTCACCCCCTCTCACGTGTGACTCGATCCAACAATTTCATGTTAATTCTGAGCTCTCTAGGGTCATCTTCCAATTTTAGAATTCATTTATTTTAATTTTAAAAAAAATCAAATTTTGGGATGAATATGGAAATTCATTCTAAATTGGCGACGAATTCTAAATTCATCCCAAATTTGGGATTAATTTATAAATTCATCCTAAAATTTTGATTTAAAAAAAACTAAAATAAATATGTCCTAAAAATGGAAGATGACCCTTGAGAGCTCGGAATAACATAAAATAAGTTTTTATGTGTTCGTATTGATCTCTTGATCACATTAATGGTCTCAAACATTAATTTCACCAACTATATTGATGTTCATAAATTTTTTGGAACAAAAATTAGATATTTATTACCTATTTGTGTTAAAAAATTTATGAACCTCGGTATATTGGACACCGTGGCGTGGCTGGCCCCCGTGGCCACCGCCCGCTGGAGGCCCGCCACGACCCCCTGCTGGGGGCCAGCTACGATCGTCGCCTGCTAGCCCCCTGCTGGAGGCAAGGTGCGGCGGCCGTAACCCCCAGCAGGTCCCAGCCGGCCCAACTCTTAAGTGAGCCTGATGGTCAGTTATGGTGTATAAAGGGATGCACACAAGCATGGCCTACCTTTTTGCGCTAGTCCCATTTTTAGTTTTGTAACAAATCATAAATAATTTTGTAGCTTGCAAACCCTTCCTGCTAGGGTTTTGCATTGGGGAGAGACTTCCATCCCAATTCCTAAACTCGAGGTAAACCTCTTCACCATTTCCTTCTCTTCAACATCTTCTTGCTCATCTAGTTGGTCAATTTTGACAGAAAGTAACGATGGAAGTAGTAGTTATTTTTGCTTTGCTGTTCTCATCCACTTACCTCTGTCCTTGTAATGTTTTGATGTTCCTCCAACGATTTCATCTAGTTGTTGCCGGTTATTGTTGGGGAATTTAATTGGCAAATAAATGCTTTAGTATATAATTCATATCAGATTTAATTAGATTTCCAAAATTATGCCCTGCTTAAAAATGATCTATTTTCGAGTATAATCTTGTAACTTAGGTTTATATACCTTTATTTGTGGTTGATATTAGGAATTTGAACTATTCATTTTTACATTTTATTATTCTTTTAAGCAACAAAATTTACTCTGACAAAAATATATTTTTCACACCCCAGAGGAGTCTTTGCCAGACAAAAATTCGGCAACATCTCCCCTGTACGGGTGATAATCTGAAGCATTACTACATACAACATATAAACATAAACATCAGCCCACACGGCTAGATATAAGCATAAACACAACCACGCATTTTAATACCATCAGCCCACTCGGCTAGAACAAAATAAACACAACCACGCAGTTTAATATCATCAGCCCACTCGGCTGGAATAAAATAAACACAACCACGCAGTTTAATAAGCCTACACGACTGAAAGTAAACATGCACAGCGAAAAATATAAAATAATATGAACATAAGACCAACAACGTCACTAACAAAAATACCGGTAATCACCAGACTTGACTCCAAAATTCACATCAACTTATTGAAAAGCATAATACGCAAAATTAACATACCACCCAAACAATAACAAAACCAAAAAGAAACTGTCCTCGAGTGTGACGTGGGACTGGCAGCCGGGACTCTCCAAGCATCCATGACTCATCTACCTACTACATGGTGAAAGAAAAACTATTTTGTGGGGGTGGTGAGTATTGAAACTCAACAGGTAAAGAAAAGATAGTGCATGAACATCAAAAATACAATTAGAAAGTGAGCCAAGAGTATACAGTCTTATAAAGGAAATAGCAGATACCAAAATAGAACCATGATAAATACTCATACCTGAAACCATATCCTAAGCTAGTAAGAGAAGGTAGTACTAATCTGCTACAGTACTGCTCATAACTACAGAGGAAATATGTAAGGTATATACAAACTTCCAATAAGTAAACCAAGGACTAAACACCTATAACGAGGACATATCTCGACATAAGCAAGCATAACAACATAAGTGAGCAACAACCACATAACTAATACTAACAGCAAAAGCAAGCAACATCAGCATAAGCTAGTAACAGTAGCAAAAGTAGCAACAACAGCATCAGCAGATATAATAATAACAGCATATGCACGGATGGTCACCCCGCCCACCTCTCTGCACCACGACCCATGTATGGTCGAGAGGCCGGATCGATGATAATTGTACCACCCAAAAGCCGCCACTACTTTCGAGTAACCGAATGGACAGGTGCTGAGTAGCTAACTAGCTACACAGCGAAGGGGGTCCCTGCTGCTCGCAACTCCAGCTACCACTACCCATGCGTGGCCGAGTGCGGCACGACAGGACAAGTGACATAAACTCCAGCTACCACTCTCTCGAGTGGCCGAGGATGCGACCCTGGTCAACGACTCTCTCGACCGTAAGGGAAAATTGGTCGTTGACATGCATGCCATGATATGATGCGCCAAATGCAACAGTCAGCATACTAATATAAGCATAAAATTAGGTATGCTACATGAAGCAAGCATGTTCAATATAATACATAAATAAACAACAATTAAAGCATACAACCATGGTATCTAGTATCTGCTACTTATCATGGACAATAACAAGAGACTGTATAGATATGGAAATTAATTTCTCAAAGATCACATGGAAGTATCAAGCTCTGGAAAATAAGAGTGGAGTCAAGATAAAAATAATTTCTATCCAAAGATAGCTCATGCACTAAGTTCAAAGAATAAAGAGACAAAGTAAGAAGTGTCCGCCTTTATAGAAGATCGTATCCAGAAATCCTACGTCGTACACCGTCTCAAATCAAAGTCCTGTATTAAAGTATTTTATTTAGCTAAAATCATATGAGGTAAATATCTAAATAAAATCCCCTAATTGGGTTAAGGAAAAACCCTAATCAATATAACCACTAACCCGAACTATTGAGTAACCCATCATGAATTAGGTGGCTAAACTAAAACCGAATCTGATTAAGTAAAATCCTGATTAAGGAAAATCCTAAGAGAAAATTAGTGCTCACCCAAACAGAAATTGCAAGAAAACCCCCAAATTTTGCTGCAGAACACAACCCGAGACCTTCAAGAGGAAGCAAGGCAACATCAAAATGCATTACAATCTCCCATATCTAATGCAGTAAATTGAAAACCCGTAAGAAGAAGAATTGTATCAATGAAACACATGGCAATCTATCCAAACCACTCCATCTAAAACTGTTCAGCATTTGGAAAACGGAAATCCTTCGGAAGAAGACAAAAGCAAATAAGCAAAATCAACAAACCAACTGGGACCCTCACCACCTAATTCTGTTCACTGCACAACCTAAATCACACCAGTAGGAATCTGTTCCATTGAACAACTAAAAACCAAAATCATCATAAGACTTAAACCATATTGAAATCTCATTACCACCTCTTAATCTAATGCAGGAAAATCAAACCCAACATGGAGAAGCCATTCAACAATGAAATGAATTTGCAACCTACGAAACCTACTAAAGGAAGAACCAAATCCACCATGAAGAAACCACACAACATTGAAACCAATCTGCCATTTACCAAAACTATCGCTAACCAGAGGAAGAACAAGACCTTCATCGTATCTAAACCCAAATCCGATCAACATCCAAGAGTATAAAAGCCTCACAAATAAAACAACGCAAGATCAATGAAAACCGAAACCTATCTATACATCCCGAATCCCTTTCAAATAGAACGCAACCAATACAAGAAAAATGATGGAATTATCTAGAAGAAGCATCCCACCTCCCAAAAATCCAAAATAGAACCTTACCTCAAACAGACCTCCAATGCATCTAGCAAGCTCCAAATCCGGTGAGGCTAGGGCTGGGATTTTCTTCCCTTTCGTTGAAGATCGATAAGTACGGGGCAAGGATCGAAAGAGAGGAATACCTAGCGGGGCTATCGGTGCGGGGTAGAGGGGTTAGGAGGCTCCGGTGAGCGACGACTTGAGCAACGTCGAGTGATCGGGTGCGGTGGCGTGCATCTCTGGTGCTCGCGTGAGGAGAGGCCAGCGGCTGTGGCGTTCGCGTGAGGAGGAGAGGAGAGGTCGGCGGTGGGTTGGGGAGAATGGTTTCGACGAAGGCACAGAGGGCGGCGACGTCGCATGAGAGCTTGCAGGAAGAGAGATCGAGGAAGATGGGGAAGAGAAGGAAAGGTTTCGGTGGTGAAGAGAGGAAGGAGGTTAAGGTTTTATTTGATCAATTCAACTATACGTTAATCAAATTGATCAACTCCCACTTTTGGGTATTCCAAACGGGCTTTTCTCGGGCCCATAAACGCATCCCCTCTAAGTACGCCATATAGGCTCTGATTAAATCCCAAAAAATTTCTAAAATTTCCTAAAAATTCCAATAAGATTATTTCCTCAAATAACCTTATTATTTAATTATTAATTGTTTAGTATTTTACAATATTACTTTTAGTTAATAGTAAATATTTATGAAGATAAGTAACATTAATTTTTTTTCAACTATCTTAATTATTTAACATTTTTATTTGTAATTTTATGATAGATTTAATAATTCTACCTGTGTCATTGACGAGATTAATAGAATCATGATTAACCATTAGAGAGGTGGCTCAATGAGTTATACAAGCACTCTAGCATCGGCAAGAGAGCTCTGGTGGAGCAAGTTTAGGGTATATCTCATTCATTTTATATCTTAAATAAAAGTGAATATGTAAATAGTTATTTTTCTAATGAACATTTGTTATTTGATTGAGTTTGTTTTTATATATTTTTTAATACTATTAGTTTGTTTCAAACAAAGATGATAAATCCATATTGGAGGTCGTAAGTCTTTACCTATTAAGTTTTATGTTAGGATTTTTTTGCATGTCATGTTATAGTTGCTTCTATGTTTTTATTTTATCTTAATACTTTGCATGTTATGCCATGTTTTGTGTATTTTTGACTTATCTATTACTAATCCATGCAAAGTTAACTGTATAGATTTCGATACTTTTATTATATTATGTAACATTTGATACATGTATTTTTTATTGCATGACCTATACATTTTTTTTGTTACACTTAAATACAAGTTTCTATGTTTCATGCAATTAAGGATGAATGATATCTTCTAGCATCCAAGCCCTTGATATATTATGATAATGATTTAAGTTTTATTTAATTTATTATAAATGTTAGACATGTATCATTGATATATTTGACACATTTTTTTTTATAAATGTTATTTATTGTTTGCGATTTAAAGCAAGAAAATAAGAAGGGAAGAAGGCGAAGGAAGCTCCTAAGACATCACGATTTGTTTTTTTTCCTTTTGGATAACTTGTTAGATTTGTTGTTTACATACATATTAGAACTTGTTAAACTTTGATATGTTTGGATATTATGACTTGTTGAACTTGTTTGGATGTTGTTTAATTGTGTATGAATATAATGTGTTTAATTTTGGATTACTTCTTTGAATGTTAATAGGATGTGTTGGATATGTTAATTGTAGGATGTGTTTGATATGTTTATTTGTAAAATGTGTTGATGATTATGTGTTGTATGTTTGATATGCAAATATAATAAAAGTAAAAATAGAGGGGAGATGCTGATAAAAAAAATTTGAGTTTTGCAACAAAATTTGTGACAAAAATATTTTCATCATAAACTTATCGTAATTTTGTGATTCAATATTCGTCACAGATTTGCGACGAATCTAGATTCGTCTTAAATTTGCAACGAATTTGGATTCATCCCAAATTTACGATGAATTTGGATTCATCCTAAATTTGTGACGAATTTAAATTCATCCTAAATTTGTGATGAATCTGCATTCGTCCTAAATCTGTGACACATGGATTCGTCATAGATTTGGGACAAAATCTCTTTTGGTCGCAAATCTGCGAGGAAAAGGAAGCTTTTTGGTGCAACTTCGTGACATTTTTTGCGACAAATCAAAATTCATCGCAGATTTGCAATGAATCCAAATTTGTCGCAAATTTATGAATCTATGACAAAAAAGGAATTTTTTGGTTACGGTTTCTTTGCAAATATACAACTTTTTTAGCAATAAAAAATAATTCGTGGCCAATCTATGACAAAAATATATATTCATCATAAATTTAAGATTATAAAATCTGTGACGAATTAATTTTCGTTATAAATTTGCAATGGAATTTAAGATAAAAATTAAAATTCGTTGCCAAATTTTACAACAAATTTTCATATTTTCGTCACAAAATTTAGCAACGATAGATTAGTGACGAATTATTTTTCATCACTAAATTTGTCGCAAAATTTTTTACAATGAATTTCTTTTTTAAAATTTGTCCCAGAAATCCTTTTTTTTATAGTGTTATACCAATGGAGATATCTTTCCCATGTGTTTTAAATGTGAAACTTTGTTTGTAATCTTGCAACTCCAACAATTCCCCTCAAATGAAGGACCATAAGACCCTTCCTTAAGTGGAAAGCTTATCCGCTTGACATCTGATCCTCGACTCACTAGATTTTCCTACCCCTCGGTCCAACCGACCTAGTAGGTCTTTCTGTCCCTCGGTCCACCTGACCTACTAGGACTTCTTTGCCCCTTAGTCCAACTGGCTTAAAAGATCTTCCTTGGCTAGCTACCTCTAGGGCTTCTCTACTTGGTGTTTGATCCTTTTGATTCAAACATGGAAGCCCCCACTTTCTCTGTCTGAGATCAATTAAACCATAGTACGATTAAACCATAGCTCTTTTGTATAGTCAACGATTAGATCTTCTGGTAGTCTTGGTTCTGATACCAATTTTAGGACTGAAGGAATTTAGATATCTTTATAATTGTATGATATTATCTACTTTAGGCCTAAGACCTTATAGTTTTATTTTTGGGCTCTATCTAAAAGACTTCATACCAATGAAGATATCTTTCCTAAATGTTTTCAATGTGATACTTTATTTGCAACCTTACAACCCAACAATGGAGAGATACCCACTAATTGTGATCCAATTATAATTTCTCTCATGTTATGTATTGTGGATTTCATTAATTGAGTTTAAGATCAATATCACATACATAGAGCATGTTCACTCAAATATTGAATTTATTTTTCTAATAAATAATACAATATGTAAGACAATTGTCTTAAGACACCTCTCAAATATAATATACTCCCCCACTTAACCTAATGTCAATCACCTTGATATCGTATACTAGATGAATTGACATGACTCTTAAACTTATTTTGTGGTAGTGCCTTTGTTAAATGATCCACTTAGTTCCTTTCAGTGATTTTTTTTTTAATTTATGTTTCTTTCCTACTTATGATCTCCCTGATCAAGTAATAATGACATAGCACATGTTTAGATCATTGATATGACCTTGGTTCATTGACTTATGCAATAGCCTCATTGTTGTTACTGTAAATTGATATTGCTTCAAAAATGCTTAGAACTACACCAAGTTCAGCGATGAACATCTTGATTTAAACCATTCCTTTGCTATTTTAGAAATTGCAATATATTTTGTCTTAGTGGTAGAGTCAGCAGCAATCTCATATTTGGAATTTTTCCAACTTACTACATCTCTATTTAAAGTGAACATATATTTAGACTAGGACTTGGAATCATCCTTGTCTGTCTAGAAGCTGACATTAGTATACATGTGTATTATCATATCACTATCTCCATATACAAAAACACATCCTTAGTTCTTCTTAAGTATTTATGGTTTGCCTTGACAGCAACACAGTGGTCTATTCCTAGATCTGACTGATATCTTCTCATGACACTCAGAGTGGATGATACATCGAGCCTAATATATAACATAACATACATGATCAATCTTATAGCTGATGCATATGAGATCTAACTCATGCGTATACTCTCATCTTGTGTGCTCAGGCACATAGATTTCGAAAGGTGAATCCTATATCTCATGGGAAGAAAACATTTCTTGTATTCCTTCATGCTAAACTGTTTTAGACTGTGAAAGACTAAGCGATTATCTTGACTTTCTCTATAAATCTTTATCCCAAGGATATAGGTTACTTCTCCTATGTCTTTTACAGAGAATGTTTTGGACAATCAAAATTTAACTGATGATAGAATATGCACATCATTTCTCTGATCAATATGTCATCAACATATAACGCTAGAAAAATAACTGCACTCCCACAAACTATCATGTACACATAGGGTTTATATAGATTGTGAGAAATAAAACTCTTTGATTACCTCATCAAAATGAATGTTCCAACTCCTAGATACTTACTTTAGTTCATGAATAGACCATTGAAGCTTGAATACTATATTTTTATCAACAGATGCGAAACATTCAGGTTGTATCATATACACATCCTCAGATATATTTCCATTAAAGAAAGTTATTTTCACATCTATTTTCCATATCTAATAATCATGATGAGCTGGTCAGGAGCATCCGAATGAATTTAAGCATGACTAATGGTGAGAAAGTTTTATCATAATCAATACCATATTTTTTATGATAGTTTTTCACCACCAATCTCACTTTGTAGGCAATCAAATTACCATCCATATTGGTTTTCTTCTTGAAAACCCCTATAGGCGTTATACCTTTGGGTGGATCCATCAAATTCCAAACTTAATTTTCATATATAGAATATATTTTTGACTTCATGGCTTCTAACCATGAATCTCTTTCTGAACTATTCCTAACTTCTTCATAACTAGTAAGCTCCTCATCCTCAATGAGTAACATGTCTCTCGATTTACTTATGAGAAATCTATCTCTCATAGAAATTAGATATGTCCTACTAGATCTATGAAGATGTGGTGTAACAATAAGTTCAACTATTACCTCATCCCTATCATATATGGTTCTTGATTAGGCATCTCTTCGGTGTCTATTAGAGTCTCTTGGACTACTCTTTGTTTAACCTCACTCCTACTAATTTCCTACAAGAGAAATTCTTTCTCTAGAAATATAACATGCCTTGAAATAAATACCTTTTGTTCTAGGAGATGATAATATTGATAATCCATAGTTTCCTTAGGATAACCAATAAATAAATATTTATTAGACTTAGTATATGAAGGATTGAAAAGAAATGATAGTGGGGGTAAATATCGTTCATTTAAAAATATTTTTCTTTGAACAAAGTAAGCGGTGGAATAGAATAGTAAAAGCAATACAGGTGACTCATTTGATTACTTGGTTTAGAGCCTATATCGACTCCTACTCCAAGACCTACGATCCTCGATCGCACCATTGAACAATTTACTAATAGTATTCTTTTTGAAACTTTGGAGAAGAAATAACTTGTACAAATGATGTATAGGATAGTAACAAACTACTATCTTACAGAAATGATGTGAGCACAAAATATACTGATAATAATTGAAGAATTAGAGTGCAGATCATTGGAGAAGATTTGTAGCAGCTTACACATGTAGTTGAAGCATAGTAGTAGCATGAATAGAAGAGTAGTAGATTAGAAGATTGCTCAGCAATTATTCTTGTTGGCTTAGATCTTGAGGTCTTTTTATAAGCTTCATTTGGTCGATTGTAAAGGCGTTCGGTCCATTAATCCTTTCGGTTGATCGATCTCCCTATTGGTCTACTGATCCACTAGCTTTCCTTCTTTATTGAGATTCGATCTTTATGCCATTAAGAGCATTAATTGATCAGTCAATTGATCACCTTGATCGGTCGATCAATCCCTCTGATTTCAAGGTTTTGCCAAGATCGAATCTACCAAGTGTGTTACCAAATTAGGTTTAATCGACCGATTCGCCTGACCTCCAAGTTTGCTCTCCATGATTTGAACCCTGCCATATCATTTAGGTTCAGTCGACAGAACCTCCCATTCGGTCGATCGATCCCTTCAATTTCTGTAAAACAAAGTTAGTTTAATATAACAATAATATTTTTATAAAACATAGTTAGCATAGTATGAAATAATACACGAGTAAGAAAAGACAGTAAGATCTATCTTGATCTCAACTTGGAAACCTCTTGGTTTCTTCAATTGGATCAGTGGCATAGGATTTGTTTCTACCCGGGATACTACCTCCCCACCGCTCCAACCTGCCAAACATTTGGTCCACCAGACCTGTTTGCACTTTCTCAATTTAGTTTCTGATTGCCTGATCCACTAAGACTTTTCTTGCAATACTAAATTAACCAACAATAATAATAGTAATGCAAAATACTATGGTAAAACTAAAAAACCTTTCGATTAACCTTGTTTGGAGTTCACTCCTCCAAGACTTTTCATTACCTAAGGTTACCTCCTCCTAGGGTTTTCATCACCTGACTCCACTCACCAAGACCTAGGGTTACTTTCCCCTAGGGTTTTCACCACCTAACTGTTGGTTGCTATTTGGAATACCGTTCTAGTTCCCCTGTATAAAAATTTTTACAAGCATAGAACTATCCTACTTACCCATGTGCTCTACCGAAGTTAAATTTGGATTGCAAACGATGCTTAACATTATTAATCCAAATTATCCTTCAGAAGTTAAACTTGGATTGGAAACGATATTTAACATTTATACTCCAAGTTTAACCGATGTGTTCTTTATAAGTTAAACCATATTACAGGAGTTAATTAAATATCTATTTCAAAGATCGGCTTCCAGGTTAAACATGGCGAGGCACTAGGCCTTCTTGGGTATGAGATCATCCACCACTTCCTAGATAAAGTCTTTAAAAGAAATCGGATATTTAACTTCTTACAGTAAACTAGGTTTAACTACAAAGACCTCAATAAAAGCACAATATCGAAACATGAAATCAAAAAATAAAATCAATAACAAAATGATAACCTAAAGTCGATAGCCTCTTGTGTTTGATTTTTCAAGATCTATACAAAGAAGATGAACTAGTTATGATGCGGAAACAAATAACTAGTTATACCTTTTTTAGCAGCTTATAGATCTCTTGATCTTCTGTTGTATTCCTCTCCTTCTCTTAGACGTCGTGTGGGCGACGATCTTCCAAGATGAAATCTACCCAAGCTTCTTCCTTTGCTTCCAAGTTTCGGCCACCAACTAACCTCCAAGGGATGCTAGACAAGAGAGCTTCCTTCTCTTCTTCTTCTCCTTCAAGCAACTGGCCACCAAGAGAAAACCAAGCTTGTTGCCGCCGACCTCCAAGAGAGAAAACAAAAGGAGAAGAGAGAAGGAAGAGGGCCGGCCACAAAGGAAAAAGGATAGGAACAAAGGATGTTATTATTGTACCATGAAGGCACCTTCTACATCTCTTTTATAATCCTAGGTGAATGTAAAAAAGGAAAGTTTTAAAATAAAAAATTAAAACTTCCTTTTATTCCTTTACATGGCCGGTTATATCATGTCCTAACAAGGAAAGATTTTAAACAAAAATTAAAATATCTCTTTTAAAATCCCTTTTGTGGATAGCTATAAAAGACATGTTTTATAAAATTAAAATCTTCTCTTTTAAATCCTTTTGTGGATATCTATAAAAGAAAAGTTTTAAAAATAAAACTCCTTTTAAATCATGGTTTCAAAAAAGGAAAGTTTTATCAAAAATTAAAATCTCTCTTTTAAACATTATAGACAACTACAAATAAGGAAAGATTAAAATCTCTCTTTAATCCTTTGTAGAAAGCTATATAAGGAAATATTTTAAAAATTAAAAACTCTCTTTTAAAACCATGTGGATGTCTATAAAAGGAAATTTTAAAAAATAAAATTTCTTTTTAAAATCTCTTCATGAATGGCTATCAAAGGAAAGATTTTATCAAAATTTTATTTTTAATAAAATCTCCTTTTCTCTTCTTAAATGGTCGGTCCCTTGCTTGGGCACCAAGCAAAGCTTAGCCGGCCCTAGCTTGAGCTCCAAGCTTGGCTTGGCCGGCCCCTTGCTTGGGCTCCAAGCAAGGATATGGTTGGCCCCTAAGTTTGGTTAAGAAGTTGGGCTTTGGATATATATAAGACTTTATAAGAGGCTACAACAGGAACCGAGAGGAGGAATTGGTTTTGGTCTCCCGATGAGCTTGAGCTTCCCGTGTTCGCTCCGAACACCCAACTCAAGTTCATCAATAATAACTCATACCACTAAAGAGTTATTATTGCACTACCGCACCAATCTCATATTACAATATGAGCTCCTTCTTATCATGAGTGCATTAGTCTCCCTGTGTTTAAGATATCGAATGTCCATTAATTAAATGAGTTACTGACAACTCACTTAATTAATATCTAGCTTCAAGAGTAGTACCACTCAATTTCATTGTCATGTTGGACTAAGTCCACCTGCAGGTTTTACATGACAATCCTTATGAACTCCTCAAGAGGACATCACCAACATAGATCACTAGGACACAGTTTTATTCTATAATCAACAACACACCATATAAATAATATCATTTCCCAACTTATCGGGCCTATTGATTTAACGAACTAAATCTCACCATTTGATATATTCAAGAAATAAATATTAAGTATACATGCTTGTTATTATATTATGATTAAGAGTACGCACTTCCATAATAACAGAGGTCCTGTTCTTTTTTATAGTCAGTATAAAAAGAACAACCTCAAATGATCCTGCTCAATACACTAAAAGTGTACTAGTGTAATTTTATAGTCAAGATAAACTAATACCAAATTACACTATAACCATTCCAATGGTTTGTCTCATTCCATTTTGGTTGTGAGCAACTATTTATAATTTATAAGGAACTGATAACATGATCTTCTGTATGACGCCATATACCATGTTATTTTCAATATAAATTAAATGAACAATTACATTTAGCATATAAATATAGACATTTGACCAATGTGATTCTTATTTCAAAATAAATGTTTATACAAAAAGCTAGATTTTTAGTATACATTCTAATAATCTCCTACTTATACTAAAAGACTATGTTGCCATAAATGTTGCCATACATCTGATTTCCATCCCCTCAACATGCCAATCAAAAGCTTTCGCCGGAAGGACCTCAGTGAAAGGATTTGCCAGTTTATCTGTTGATACAATCTTGGCGACAACAACTTCTCCTCGCTTTACGATGTCTCGTATCAGGTGGTACTTGCGCTCAATGTGTTTACTCACCTTATGGGCTCATGGTTCCTTCGAGTTTGCTACTGCACCACTATTATCACAATAAATTATGATGATTTTGGACAAACCAGGAATCACATCTAAGTTCATTAAGAAGTTCCTGAGCCATACAACCTCTTTGGCTGCCTCAGAGGCTGCCATATACTCAGCTTCCATGGTGGAGTCTGAAACACATTTCCGCTCAACACTCCTCCATGTTATGACTCCACCTCCTAAAGTAAACACATAACCTGAGGTAGACTTACTATTGTCCCTATCTGATTGGAAGTCAGAATCCGTGTAACTCATAGGGAGTAAATCATCTGCTTGGTAAACCAGCATATAATCTCTAGTCATTCTTAAGTACTTTAATATATGCTTTACAGCCGTCCAATGCCCTTGTCCTGGATTATTTTGATATCTGCTAATCATGCCTACGACAAAACAGATATTCAGTCTCGTGCATAACATTGCATACATTAGGCTTCCTACAGCTGAAGCATAAGGAACTGTCTTCATTTCCTCTATCTCTTATGATCATTTAGGAGACATCTCTTTAGATAAAGATACTCCATGCCGAAAAGGTAGAAAACCTTTTTTAGAATTTTGTATGCTAAAACGAGCTAGGATAATATCGATATATAAATCTTGGGATAATCACAATATTCTTTTCTTGCGATCCCTTATTACTTTGATCCCAAGAATATGTCCGCATTCTCCCAAATTCTTCTTATCAAACCGCTTGGACAACCATACCCTTACGTCTGACAACACTTTGACATTGTTGCCAATGAGCAAAATGTCATCTATGTATAGTACAAGAAATACCACCATATTTCCGTCACTCTTCTTGTATACACAAGAGTCATCCGGACACTAAATAAATCCATAAGACTGGATCACTTCATTAAACCGGATGTTCCAAGATCTTGAAGCTTACTTCAGTCCATAGATAAACCGATTGAGCTTACATACAAGATGCTCTTTGCCCTTCGTAATGAATCCCTCTGGTTGCTTCATATGGATATTTTCTTCAAGATTTCCATTAAGAAAAGCTGTCTTGACATCCATTTGTCAAACCTTATAATCCATATGAGCAGCAATAGATAAAAGTATCCGGATAGACTTAAGCATAGCTACTGGCGAAAAAGTTTCCTCATAATCGATTCACTCTTTCTGAGTATACCCCTTCGCAACAAGCCTTGCTTTGAAGGTTTCCACCTTCCTGTCTGTCCCTCTTTTTCTTTTGTAGACTCATTTACATCCAATAGCTTTTACACCATTTGGTGGTTCTACTAGCTCCCAGACTTTGTTAGAATACATAGATTCTATTTCTGAATTCATTGCTCTTTGCCAAGATGCTGCATCTTTATCTTGGAGTGCTTCATCATATGTTTGGGGATCAGGTTTATGTTTACCTGGGATCAAGTCCGAAGATTCTCCCAAAAACATGAATCTTTCAGGTTGCCTAACAACCCTCTCACTACGACGAGGCACTTCCTATAGTTGTGCATCATTTGTGATACGTGTTGCAATTTCTTATGGTTTCTCATCTTGTACCGTTGGTACTAAAGTAGACGTGTCTTCTCTTATTTCCTTAAGAACAATTTTACTTATGGGCTTGTGGTTCATTACATAGTCCTCTTCTAAAAATAGGGCATTAGTGCTAACAATGACCTTCTGATCTTTAGGACTATAAACCAAACCACCTTTCGTTCCTTTAGGATACCCTACAAACAAGCAAACTTCTGTACGAGATTCTAACTTATCAGCATCTCCCTTCAGCACATGTGCTGGACTACCCCAAATTTGAATATGTCTCAGACTAGCTTTACGCCCATTCCATAATTCTGTGGGAGTAGAGGGTGCTGATTTAGAAGGTACCAAGCTCAGAATGTACATTGTCGTTTCTAGAGCATATCCCCAGAACGAATTTGGTAATTCTGAATAACTCATCATTGATCTAACCATTTCCATAAGAGTCATATTCCTTCGTTCTGCCACACCATTCTGTTGGGGTGTACCAGGTGCAGACAATTGAGATTGAATCCTAACCTCTAATAAGTAATTCCTAAACTCTCCTGAGAGGTACTCACCATCACGATCAGACCGTAGTGTCTTGATACTTTTACCATGACGTTTCTCCACATCAGCTTTGTACTCTTTGAACTTATCAAAGTACTCAGACTTGCGGCGCATCAAGTAAATGTACCCATATCTCGAATAGTCATCTATAAAAGAGGCAAAATATTCGAAACCACCTCTCGCCTGGATAGTCATAGGTCCACACAAATCAGAATGAACCAATTCCAACATATCTTTTGCTCTATACCCCTTGTCTTTAAAAGATCTCTTTGTCATTTTTCCTTCCAAGCAAGATTCGTAGGTTGGAAAATTTTCCACCACCAATGAACCCAAAAGTCCATCGGCAATTAGCCTTTGAATTCTACTCAAGTTAATATGACCAAGCCTTAGATGCCAAAGATATGTTTGGTTCATTTCTGAAGGTTCCTTTCTCTTATTAGAATTAGAGGATGTGTTATTAATTTTCATTTGTTGCTTTGTGGGAGTTATTAGATTTAGAGTACACAAATTGTCAACTAATGTACCAGAACAGATAACTACCCTCTCTTTCTTGATAACCACTTTGTCATCAAAAGAAACAGAATATCCATCCAAAATCAGTTTAGAAATTGAAATTAAATTCTTTCTAAAACTTGGTACATAAAGATAATTTCTCAAAATCAAAGTTCTATTCCTATCAAATGATAAGTAAACATCTCCCACTGCAACAGCCGCCACTTTCGTAGCATTGCCCATGTAGACGGTTATCTCTCCTTCATATAGTCGTCGGGTTTCCTAGAACCCCTGCAATGAATTGCAGACATGATCAGTGGCTCCTGTATCTACACACCAGGTACTGGTAGATAACACCGCCAAACATATTTCAACTACTAGAGAATAAGATATACCTTTATTGTTCTCCTTCCTACGAGGACAGTCCGCCTTACAATGTTCAGACTGCTTGCAAATGAAGCACTTGCCCTTCGGCTTCTTCACTCCTGCTTTTAGTCAGTACCTAGAGATTGATTCACTTTCTTTACCAAGTCAGCTTGTTTCTTCTTCTTCTTCTTCTTCTTGCCTTTCGACTTAGAAGTAGAAACATTTTCAGCAAAGTGGATTTAAGAACTATGACAAAATAACCCTTCTACTGCTTGAAGTTCTGTCAGTAATTTTATCAATGAATAAATCCTTTTATTCATATTGTAGTTCAGGCGGAACCGCTCATATTGTAGTTCAGCAAAGTGGATTTAAGAACTATGACAAAATAACCCTTCTACTGCTTGAAGTTCTGTCAGTAGTTTTGTCAATGAATAAATCCTTTTATTCATATTGTTGTTCAGGCGGAACCGCTCAAAACTTTTGGGTAGCGTTTGGAGAATAATATCGACCTAGGTTTCCCCATCGATTTCAGCTCCAAGGATTTGTATCTCGTTCAAGTAAGCCATCATTTTGAGAATATGATCCCTTACGGGTGTCCCCTTTGACATGGTGACTGTCATTAAGTTTCTCATAGCCTCTTGCCTAGCAGCCCGATTCTGGTGTCCGAAGAGTTCCTTGAGATTGTGCATCATGTCATAGGCAGTGGGCATGACCTGATGCTGATGTTGCAGCACATTTGACATTGAAGCCAAAATGTAACACCGTGTCATTTCATCTACCTTGATCCATTTCCTATGATACTCAATCTCCTCTTCACTAGAATCGCTATTAGGCACATTAGGGTAGACCTCTAACAGTACAAACTTATAGCCTTCAGCAGTTAGGACAATGTCCAGGTTTCTTTTCCAATCTATGTAATTGGGACCAGTAAGTTTGTTCCCTTTCAGAATTACAGCATGTGAGTTGAAGGCCATTTGTAATCCTAAGAATCACATAATAAGTTTTGGTCAAAACTTAAGAATTTAGAATAATATTGATTCCTCAAACAATATCATTTAAATTCACCAACACCTTAAAACACCATGAATTTTGTATGCCACGATAGTGTGGACATATACAAATTCAAACATTTGTAAGAGGAGGTTTTACCCATTAATTTTATTCTTGTCAACCTAACTTTATGACAAATAAAATTAATAGTTGGTATTCCTTCGGTCACACAAATAATAACAGTGACTCCGATGGAGAGAATACTATTAAATGCGCCTAAGTGTATACCATTACTTGATACTTAGTCCATTAAATAGGATTGTGCCCCTTCAGATAGAGAAGATCACACGCTCCTAAATAATTTCCTATAATCATCCATAAAGTAAGTTTGATCTAGTGATCTACAAACAAACTCATCCGATGTGGAGGAAGACACTCAAAGCCAACGTGCAAGTTTGTTTACATCACTTACAAACCAGTAATGGAGACTGTGAAATTTATTTAAAAGTCCCTCTCCCACTTAGTGATTTAAGATGAGGATTTTAACATGCACACACACACACCACAGCAAATAAAAGCAATAAATATGGAAAAATAATTTTCTAAATATTATGACCTCTTCCATCACTGTCCTCCGTGTGTCGCAAGCCTTAGTAGTTGTCAAACCTAGCCACTAGCCCTAGGGCTCATGTCATCGCGTTCAACAAGCTTCCTTTTCTGCTCCACCTTTGGTCCTCAAATAGTCCCACGCCTCGCAAGGATACGATCCGCGACAAAAATAAAATTTTATATTTATCGATCCTATATTCCACGAAGGAATGTACATATAATCTAGACCGAACAAAATGTAAAAACCTCATAACTAATACAGCTCCTGCTATATTTGAATATTACAATTATGCACGCACATAAAATGCCCTCGACATGTCCGAGGGTCCAATCACACACAAACACAACATGACCATAATAGTTGGATCTAGGATGCCTGCAACCACAGAGTTAATCTATTTGCACATCCTACTATTATCATGCCTAAATTATATATGGCATGTGCATAATTAAACTAAAAACCAAACACACAAAAGCATAAAACCTAGCTCTGATACCAATTGTTGGTTGCTACTCGGAATACCGTTCCAGTTCCCTTGTACATAAATTTGTACAAGCATAGAACTATCCTAGCTACCCATGTGCTCTACCGAAGTTAAATTTGGATTCAAATGATGCTTAACATTATTAATCCAAATTGTCCTTCAGAAGTTAAACATGGATTGAAAACAATTCTTAATATTTTTACTCCAAGTTTAACCGATGTGCTTTTCATAAGTTAAACCATATTACAGAAGTTAATTAAATATTTATTTTAAAAATCAGCTTCCAGGTTAAACATGACGAGGCACTAGGCCTTCTTGGGTATGGGATCATCCACCACTTTCTAGACAAAGTCTTTCAAAGAAATTAGATATTTAACTTCTTATAGTAAACTAGGTTTAACTACAGAGACCTCAATAGAAACACAATATCGAAACATGAAATCAAAAAATAAAATCGATAACAAAATGATAGCCTAAAATCGATAGCCTCTTGTGTTTGATTTTTCAAGATCTATACAAAGAAGATGAACTAGTTATGATGCGGAAACAAATAACTAGTTATACCTTTCTTAGTAGCTTATAGATCTCTTGATCTTCTGTTGTATTCCTCTCCTTCTCTTGGACGTCGTGTGGGCGACGATCTTCCAAGATGAAATCTACCCAAGCTTCTTCCTTTGCTTCCAAGTTTCGGCCACCAACTAACCTCCAAGGGATGCTAGACAAGATAGCTTCCTTCTCTTCTTCTTCTCCTTCAAGCAACTGGCCACCAAGAGAAAACCAAGCTTGATGTCGCTGACCTCCAAGAGAGAAAACAAAAGGAGAAGAGAGAAGGAAGAGGGCCGACCACCAAGGAAAAAGGAGAGGAACAAAGGATGTTATTATTGTACCATGAAGGCACCTTCTACCTCTCTTTTATAATCCTTGGTGAATGTAAAAAAGAAAGTTTTAAAACAAACAATTAAAACTTCCTTTTAATCCTTTACATGACCGGCCACATCATGTCCTAACAAGGAAAGTTTTAAATAAAAATTAAAATCTCTTATTTAAAATTCCTTTTATGGATAGCTATAAAAGGTATGTTTTTTAAAATTAAAATCTTCTCTTTTAAATCCTTTTGTGGATTTCTATAAAAGAAAAGTTTTAAAAATAAAACTCCTTTTAAATCATGGTTTCAAAAAAGGAAAGTTTTATCAAAAATTAAAATATTTCTTTTAAACATTATATACACTACAAATAAGGAAAGATTAAAATCTCTCTTTAATCTTTTGTAGAAAGCTATATAAGGAAAGATTTTAAAATTTTAAAACTCTCTTTTAAAACCATGTGGATGTCTATAAAAGGAAATTTTAAAAAATAAAATTTCTCTTTTAAATCTCTTCATGAATGGCTATAAAAGGAAAGATTTTATCAAAATTTTATTTTGAATAAAATCTCCTTTTCTCTTCTTATATGGCCGACCCCTTGCTTGAGCACCAAGCAAGGCTTGGCCGGTCCTAGCTTGAGCTCCAAGCTTGGCTTGGCTAGCCCCTTGCTTGGGCTCCAAGCAAGGATGTGGTCGGCCCTTAAGTTTGGTTAAGAAGCTGGGATTTGGGTAGATATATGGCTTTATAAGAGGCTACAACAGGGACTGAGAGGAGGTATTGGTTTTGGCCTCCTGATGAACTTGAGCTTCATGTGTTCAACCCGAACACCCAACTCAAGATCATCAATAATAACTCATACCACTAAAGAGTTATTATTGAACTATCGCACTAATCCCATATTACATTATGGACTCCTTCTTATCATGAGTGCGTTAATCTCCATGTGTTTAAGATATCGAATGTTCATTAATTAAATAAGTTACTGACAACTCACTTAATTAATATCTAGCTCCAAGAGTAGTACCACTCAACTTCATTGTTATGTCAGACTAAGTTCACCTGTAGGGTTTACATGACAATCCTTATGAGCTCCTCAAGGGGACATCATCAACCTAGATAACTAGGGCACAGTTTCCTTCTATAATCAACAACACACTATATAAATAATATTATTTCCCTACTTATCGGGCCTATTGATTTAACGAAATAAATCTCATCGATTGATAAATTAAAGAAATAAATACTAAGTATATGTGCTTGTTATTATATCGGCATTAAGAGTACGCATATCCACAATAACAGAGGTTATGTTTTTTATGCAGTCAGTATAAAAAGAAACAACCTCAAATGATTCTTCTCAATACACACATAGTGTAATAGTGTAATTTTATAGTCAAGATAAATCAGTACCAAATTACACTACAACTATTCCAATGGTCTGTCCCAATCCATCTTGGTTGTGAACTACTATTTATAATTTATAAGGAACTAATAACATGATCTTCTGTGTGACACCACACACCATGTTATCTACAATATAAATTAAGGGGGTGTTTGGTTGATGGGTTTGGGAATGAGGGATGGAATAATAGTAAAAGATGGTGTTTGGATTATGGGTTTGGGAATGACAATTTGGGAATGATTTCTAGATTTATGGGAATCAACCAAACCCATATAACTAGTGGGTTTCATTTCCATTCTCATTCCCATTACACCTTACTATTAAACTCATACCCATAGTCATTCCCATCATTTAACCAAATGCCACCTAAATGGACAATTGCATTGTACTAAATACAGACATTTGACTTGTAACACCCACGAACTTCTTAGGCTAAGTATGTGAAGATTTTCTCTTAAGAATAAAAGAAGATAAGATGGGAAAATAATATATATATATATGTATATAAAAAGAATTGGTCAAGGATTGAACCTTGAACCTTCTTAAGCTAAGGATTATGGAATAACCACTAGACCATCATGAGTTATTGTTAAATAGAGAATGGATATTATAGATAAAGATAAAACCATGATTAAGAGAAGGAAGCAAGAAAATATCAAGTAGCTTTTTCCTCCTTCTCTTGATTAAGAAGAAAACAAGAAAAAGACAAATTGTCTTCTTCTCCTTCTTCTTCATTTTCGTGGATGACAAGAGAGAAGGAGAGGAGAGGAAGTAGGGGGATGAATGAAGACATTTCTTCATCATTAAGAGAATAAAAGATGAGTTAAGAAGAGGGGAAAGCAAAGTCTCTTTTTGCTTCTTACTTCCACCTAGCATAAGAGGGAAAATCAAGAAGGGACTTCATTTTTTCTTCCCTTCCCTCACCTTGCCGTGACCAAGAGCATCCTCTCTTCTTTCCCGAAAATCCAACTAAGGTTTTCTACCTAAGGAAACCAAACCACAAGAAGGAACCCTCAAGATCTACTTCTCACAAGCAAGAGAAGAACAGAGGAGCACTAGGAGGAGAAGCTCTCTTCTTTCTCTTCACAAAGGGTACCTTCTCTTAGGAAAAGACCAAGCAAGAGGATGTGAGTATCCCCTCACCTGTGGTACAAGTGGTTATATGATTTTTGTTCGGGTTTATATGAATTTATAACCTAGAGTTTCCTTTAGAAATTTCGGTTAGGATACTTGTAAAGTTCATGGAAGCTTAAAACCAAAGCCAATATGTTTAAGTTTTTCCTCATGATATGTTATGAATATGACCTTGATATTTCATGCTTGTATAAGGCTTGGAGTTAGGTGATACTCTACCTTAGGGTTCGGCCATGAAGAGGCTTAAAACCTAGGGAAGCTCAATTTAAAAACTAACATGCCTATGATCACTTCTATGATGTTATATGAATATTTTCCTTGATGTTTTTACTTGTATGTTGTTTAGAACTAGTAGGACCCTACCTTAAGGTTTCGGCCATGAAGGGATTTAATACCCTAAGGGGGCTCAACCTCAAATCTAGCTTGCGTATGTTTTACCTTATGAAAAGATATGGAAAGTAACATAAAGCCCTTGAGATTCATGTTGCTTAGGGTTAGGTTTTCACATGATAACCTTTCGGCCAACCTAAAATGTAAGGCTTGGGCAAGCCTAAATGTTGAGTTCTTCGGGCCGCGAAAACCACTTTTTCGCGTCGCGGAAACCCCGAGTCATCCAAAGCCATGGATCTCGTGCAAAGATTCGTAAACAAAATTATCGAAAAAACCTTTTTCTTGTACGAGTTTGTAAAAACTTTAGATCTACACTAGATGAGAGTTATACCTTCGAAGCGAGCCCTTTCGCGTTCCCGCTCGTCCAAGGAGTTGCCGGATCTCAAGTTGTCAAAGTAGACAACCTCTATATGTATCCACACGGACACGTAGGTGGAGAAAACCTTACGCAAAGGTGTGTTAGCACCTTGGTAAGATTCGGCCAAGGCAAGGAGGAGAGGGAGAGGAAGAGCTTCAAGAGGAGGAAGAAGAAGATACACCACTTGAATGGAAAAATGAAATCCACATGAATCCCAAAGTGGCCGGCCACTCTACCTTGTGAAAACTCCCAAATTAATTGCATTAATTGCAATTAATATGAAGTTATTAAGAAAATGGCTTTGTAACTTCCATGAGGTGGCAACCATGATGATGTGGCACATCATCATTGGTCCACATCAATGCCAACTCACCAATGAGGTGGCATAAAGTCAAGTCAAACTTGACTTTTAAACTTCCTCTCAAGTCAAGTCAAACTTGACCAAATCTCTTCCATGGTTGATCTAATCTAACCATTTGAATCAAGCCAAATTAATATAATGAATCTAATTCATTAAATTAAGTTGATTTAATGAGTCATAATCTAAATTAGACTCATTGAATACATGAATCAACTTGAGTCCAACTCAAGTTAGCCCAATTAGGATTACTCTTAATCCAATTTGATTCATCAAATGAATCTAATCCTCTTGGTTCATCATATGAACCTAATCTCCATCTAATTGTCCTTAGTGTGTGACCCTATAGGTTCTTGTAACGTTGGCAATGCTCTAAACACATTTAGGAGCATAAGTAATGAGCGGTATCTAGCAACACATCATTACTACCCAAGTTACAAGAATGTCGAGATCCGACATCACCTTGTGACTACCAATTGTGACTCCTCACAAAATAATGACAAGTGTCCTTCTATCCTAGACATCTAGATTGATCAATATGAGGCATAGACCGTGTCATCCTCTAATCAATCTAAATCTTGAACCCCAAGTAGACTCACTCAATCAAATGAGCTCAACATCTCATGTTGACTCATTTGGGCATGGCCATGCACTTAGTGGTCTCACTCTATCAAGAATATTGATGTCGCTCCCGTCATATGGGAGGGATAGATCCCATCTACATCACTCACATCCCTCTGCATAATTTGTTACATACCCGGTAATCGCCTTTATAGTCCACCCAGTTACGGGTGACGTTTGACGAAACCAAAGTACATAACTCCTTATGTAGGGATCCATGGTGACTTCAGGTCTAAGGACTAATAGTCATACTAATAGCCACATGAGAAAGTATATGACACTCATATAACGATCCATGATACTTTCTCATGGCGGGTCATTCAGTATACATTCTCTAATGCATACCCATGTGTCAGCTTGATATCTCTATATCCATGACTTATGAGATCAAGTCATCGAGCTGACCTACATGCTAGTCTTATTGTATTAACATTGTCCCTGAATGTTAATACTCGACTAGGAATGATTTAGAGTAGTGTTCCCTATATCATCTCACTATCGATTCAACCAATCGATTGATATAGGTAAGAACCTTTTTACTCTAGGACGTTACTATACTTATTTTATCTGGCACTAATACAAATAAGCATAATAACTAAAAACCAAATGCCTTAATATATATACATGAATATGATATACATGAGTCCATACAATCATCAAATGATTGGCTCTAGGGCTCTAACTAACACTAAATTCAACCCTAACATGTTTATGTTCCTCCCCATGATATGCCATGAAATTCATAAGGTACTCACATGCTTGTAATTTCTAGAAGAGGTATCAAGTATGAAGTTTTTCCATAATATGTTATGAATGTACTATTGATGTTTTATACTTGCATGTTACTTAGAACTAGTAGTATCTTACCTTAAGGTTTCGGCCATTAAGAGATTTAATACCTTAAGGAAGCTCAACCTCAAATCTAGCTTGCTTATGTTTTACCCTATGAAAAGATATGAAGATAACATAATGCACTTGAGATTCATGTTGCTTAGGGTTATGTTTACACACGTTGAACATTCGGCCACCATGAAAAGTAGGGCTTAGGCAAGCCTAAATTCAACCCTAACATGTTTATGTTTTTCTCTATGATATGCTATGAAATTTATAGGGTACTCATATGCTTAGAATCTATGCTTTTGTAGCATTCGGCCACTTACACTTGGTGAACTTAGGGAGCTTGAACTTTAACCTAATATGCTCATGTGAATGCCTATGATAAATACATGGAAATTGATTAATATTCACATATTTACATGCTATTGTAACCAAGTTTTGGACCATGTATGTTTCGGCCAAGATGGATTTAAAAACCTAGGAAGCATAGAACCTAAATCAAATATGCTTATGATGTTCCTTATGTTAAATGTTATAGAAATGAATGTGGGTTCATATGCTTGTATGATTTCATGAAACCTAAATGAGCCTATGCATGTTTCGGCCACCTTAGTGGGTTGAGAAATTAGACTAGGTTATGACTCAATATGTACTTCCCTTGCCATGATATGAATTAGGAGAAGTTAACTTGTGATCCATGCATGATTATGTTTCTTTTTTTCCTTCCATGATATATTATGTTACTCGTTTATATATGCTTATGAACCATGCATGAGAATGATACCTGAAATGGCTATGTGCCCAAATATGATGGCTATGTGCCCAAATATGGTGGCTATATGCACAAAGACAAGTATGATGGCTATGTGCCCAAGTATGCATGACTATGTGCCCATTTATGCATACCTTATAAATGACATGAAAGACATGAACATGATATGCTATGAATGACATGAATATAATATGCTATGAATGTCATGAACATGATATGCTATGAATGACATGAACATGATATGCTATGAATGACATGAACTTGATATGCTATGAATGACATGAATAAGATATGCTATGAATGACATGAATATGTCATGAAAAGATAGAGATATGATATGACATGTATTTTACTTTGAATGGCTTGTACCAAAAGGGTGGGCTCCTTATGCGCCCCTAGGTCGAATTACGGGCCTAGTAAAGGGTGGGCTCCTTACGTGCCCCTAGGCCGAGCTACGGGCCTAGTTTCCTAGTAGGTTCAAGACTAGCTACCTTGGGTCTACTTAGGATGCGCGCATTATGTATGTATGTGGTACTAAGCCGGGCCCCTTCATGTTGAGATTATTTTCAAGTACTATATGATATTGTTTTAAGACATCTCACCCATGACATAAACCATGTTTTGAAAGGCATATTGCACATGACATTACCCATGTTTTAAAGGACATCTTGCAATCCATGCTTACGAAATGATGTGAAAGGATGCTTACTGTTATGTTATGATATGATGTCTTGATGTTATGAAAAGAAATGTCATGATGTTTTCACTTATGCTATGATGTACACTTATGTTATAATATGATCTATACCATGATATGATGATTTCCCATGTTATGATATGACCTATGCCATGATATGATGATTTCTTATGTTATGACATGATTTATGCTATGATATGATGTTACTTATACCATGATATGATGATTACTTATGTTATGACATGATTTATGCTATGATATGATGTTACTTATACCATGTTATGATGATTACTTATGTTATGACATGATTTATGCTATGATATGATGTTACTTATACCATGATATGATGATTACTTATGTTATGACATGATTTATGCTATGATATGATGTTACTTATACCATGATATGATGATTACTTATGTTATGACATGATTTATGCTATGATATGATGTTACTTATACCATGATATGATGATCTTGAATGATATATTGGTTTTTGTGAGTAGGAAAGGATCTCACTAAGCCTTGAGTGCTTACAGATACTTTTCCTTGTACCACAGATAAAGGTAAAGGATGGATAAACTAGAGGAGCAGGAGGAAGGGGCAAGAGATGTGTGATGGTGACTTGGCTAAAGGAATAAAATAACCTGCTTAAGTGAACTTATGAATAAAATGTTATGTTATGTTGATGTCTTTCATGATTTCGTATGCATGTGTTAGAAATGAATACTATGACTATTTAAGTTGAACCATGTTATTTCATACTCATATGTTTAGTATGTTACTCTATGCTTAGAAACATAGATATGCTTCCGCTGTATGTATGTATGAATGTTTAAGTTTACTAAGTCTAAGGGTAAGAAAGTAACCCCGCCCTCACTAGGCAGGAGTGTAGTAAAAGGGGCGGGCGTTACATGACTAATGTGATTCTCATTTCAAAATAAATGTTCATACAAAAAGATAGACTTTTAGTATACATTCTAACAAAGTCCACTTCTCTAAATCCAATGGCTCGCTAAGATCATCAACTAGTATTGTATATGCATTGTTGATGCTAAACCATACGACAATCTTTGTTTCTAGGTAACACTGTATCTACCTTTTCCAATAACCGAAGTCTTCTTCATTGAATAGGGGTGGATGAACTATGCTATAGAATTCTTAATGAGCCATCAATATCTTACAAAAAAAATAGAACTAAAAATATATTGTTCCACTTGGTCTTGGGTAAGCAATGTGATTGGAAATAAGAATTATATAAAAAAAAGAAAAATAAAATGCTCGAATGGTGGTTTCACCTATTCGGAGCGCCCATGTTTTGATACTAATTGTTGGATTGAGAAAATAATTAAGGAGCGGGGGTGTATGAATATCAATTTTAAGACATTCTTTTAAAAAAATTTCTCTTCTTTTTATAAATTAAATCAGATTTATAGCAATAGAAATAGGAAATAAATATATAAAGAACATAATTTTATTTTTATTTGATTCACAATCCTTCGGACTGCTACTCTAAGTCTCACGATTCTTGATCTCTTACGAATGAGCAATTCATTATACGTCTCTTTTCCAAAAACCTTTTCGGAGATAGAGAACTCCTTTTCTAAAGAGTATAGATATGGTAACAAGCTTACCACCCTTCGGGAAATGAAAGTGAAATGTTAAATAAAACAAGTATAAACTAAAATACTGACAACAATAGATTGAAGATGAGATCTTGGTTGTCAGAGGGCACTTGGGCTCAAGGACTTGGTCTTCGCATAAGAGAAGGATCTCAGGAAGTCAACAAATTGTTCCTTGATTGATTTGTGTATTCAAATGAATTGTCTTTTCTGAATCTCATCCAAGCTTTTTTTAATCAATTCTTTGGTCAACTTTTAATTCTTTGGTTGTCTTTCAATTCTTCGATTGTCTTTCCTTATGAACTTGATTCTGATTGAATTATCTGGTTGGCTTTCTATATGATCCAGTTGGCTTTCTATATGGACTTGAATTTGATTTTATCTCTCAGTTTCTTTTATCCTATGTTCATTTCTAGCTTCAACTAACTCTCGCATCAACACCAGGTAAAACTCTACCAACCTTGCCAAGTCCAGCACTAGCTTCATCTGACTCATCATTTGATTGAGTCTATTTAGCCTGATCCTCTACCGCATTAGCTACCACATCAGCACTCTATGTCATGTCATCTTTTGATCAATCAAACTTACCTTTTGGTTGCCTGAACCCTGTAATACTGAGTTAGCATAATAGATAGTACAACATATGTAGATTCTATTTTAGACAGTTAATCAACTATTCGATCTCGATTTCAGAATTTGAGTATAACCCTTAGTCGGATCATCGCCTAAGTTCATTCCCTTAGTGAGAACATGTTCTCACTAGATCTCTTGACTCAAGGAACTTACCTTTACTTATTTTTTGCCAAGAATCCATTCTAGCAGACCTGTTTGAACTTCTTCTTCTGCTTAATGTCCGATTAACCCATTAGGACTTACCTTACTTGACGTTCGGTCCATGGCCCATCAAGTGTTCTACCAAATCAACTTATCTGGTCTTCTGCCCAGTGTTTAATCCTTCTGATCTGCACTGCCTAGTGTATGGTCCTACTAATCAACTAGGATTTTTGATGTCTAATATCCGATCTTCTTGTCCCATTAGTGTAGGCCCCTTAGTGGCTGGCTAAAGGGGGGATGAATAATCATGTAAGGAAAAAGAACCTTCCTCGAATTTTATAGCTTAATAATTATCAACACTTGCATAAAAATAATTAAAAGACTAAACAAACGAGGCGCAAAGAAATTACTTGGTTATAACCGGGGAGGTTGTTAATCCAACGAAGATGTAAAGCTCACTAAAATTCTCTTCTAGGCGAAGAAGCCTCTTACAATAATTAAATCTCATAACTAGAAAGCTAAATTAATTACAAGTGTTATTTCTCTCTTTTTCTTGTTGTTCTTAGCTTCTGGGAGCAGAGCTACTTTTATAGTATTACTCAGGGATCCTGGAATGGTTCCAGGCGCTTGGAATGGGATAAAAGGTTATCCCCAACACAGCGGGATATGCCACATCGCAAGTGGCTAAAACTTCTGTTTCGGGCACCTTGACCATCTAGGCGCTTAGACTCAGTCCAGGCACCCGGACCAAGTCAACTCGCCAGTTGACTTTTTGGTTCAGGCCTTCAGCTTTGGCTTCATTCGCTTGGGTGATTTCAGCCATCCGGAATAGGGCTTACTCGAACCCAACTTCTGGCCTTCTCGAGCAATCTTCCGCTCTGGCTTCTCATCCTCGGAAATGTCGCATGCCTCCTTCTCGTCCGCCCGCGCACTCTTCCGTAACACCTCGTCCCTCGGATGCACCGAGCTCATCAGCTCTCTCCCGTGTCATCCTTATCGCTAGCTGCTTCTTTCACTCGACCTCTTGCACTCCTAAGTTCCTACACACTTAGACATAGGGGTGAAAAACTAACAGGATCTAACCTGATTTGGTTAATCACAGCAAAACTATTTTGGCGTACTAACAATCATCTCCTTTTTGATGTGATCAAACCCAAGTTAAGTTAGGGTAAAGCATAGATAAATAGTTATAATTTTTACAAAAATTTTTTGCAAGTATAGAAATTAAGTACAAAAATTAAAAATTAAAATTATACTACCTCTACCTAGACTTAATCTTTACTACTCCCCCTTTTGATCACATTAAAAATGAGTACGTTAAACATATTACTTAGAAGGTCTAAAAAGTCTAAGGGAAAAAATAGAAAATATGAAAAGTTAAGTTTTAAAAAAAAAAAAAATTTGAAAAACTCCTTTAATAATAAAAGCTTTAGCAAGGGTTGAATAAAAAAATTTCACAAAAAGTTGAATTTTTGGCAAAATTATAAAAAATTTACATTTTTATCACTAATACATAAAAAGTTCTAACGAAAATTTTTTTTAAAAAATATTTAGATTAACTTAAATAAATTTTAATGATTAGACATTTTTTAATAAATATTTCTAGTAAAAATTTAGAGCATTAGTTGAATGCTTCATAGTAAGTTAATTAAACATTCAATTCAGTAATTAGCTTTCAGGCTATAGTGAGACACTAGACCTTCTTGGTTATTGAAGTATCAACCACTTCTAGACAAAGTCTCTTAAAAAATTTAAATATTTAAATTTCTTTCTGAAAGCCCTAAGAAAGTAATCAATTTAAATATAATTTTGGAATCTAAAATAGGTTTCTTCCTACAGGATTAATCAGAAATTTCTTAGGAATATATTTTTATGATATTTTCTTAATTTGACCCATATGTTAATTAAAATACCAATTTAAATTATTATATCTCCTAATATTTTGAGTATTTGAGCATGCACAATTTTTCAAATATTCTATTTCTGTTTTCAATTTGTCATTTTCTATTTTAAATTATCAAATAAATCTAATGGGCATGCATTGACTAATTATCTTTTTAAGTTTATATTTTCTTTTTCTAATTTTACTAAATCTTCGGAAAGAATCTTAATAAATTGAAATGAGTTTTCAGGAGATAAGACACGTACCTAACTTACCTCATATTCTGATGCTTCCCCTTTATCGTATCTTTCCTTTGATGATCCTCCCCCTTCATCGATAATCATTTCTGAGCTACTTTCGTCTTCTTTTTGATGGTCTGCCATTAGAGCTAGTCTGGCGTAGGCTTCTATTTCGGATTTGGATGATGCGTTGTCCCACTTCGCTTTTAGATTATACTTAGGCCGGGTTGGCTTCTTATTCTTCTCCTTATCCTTGTTCCTCAATTTTGAGCAGTCATTCTTGATGTGTCCTTCTTCGTTGCAGTTGTAACATCGAACCTTTCTTTTGTTCCGATTATGCTTTCTCGTTTATGATTTAAATTTATTAGCATTAATAAATTTATTAACTTTTCTTACTAATAGCACCACTTCATCCGTCGATTGATGCTTTTGAGTCTAGATTGTCCATTCTTGCCTTCAGGGTAACGTTTTGACTAGGCTCCCTTTCATCTCTACACATCTAGATTCATGAAGTTCAAAGGTGAAACAAAGATTTTCTAATGAACTAACTTCTAGATCTTTAGATATATAAAATGAGTCAACTATAGAGGTCCACTCAGGTGTCCTAGGGAATGCATTTAAATCATACCTTAATAAATCTCGATTCGTTACATTTTCTCCGAGATTTGTGAGTCCGGTGATGAGTTCTTTTATCCTCGAGTGTAGATGTGAGATGATGTACATAGATTATATATACTTTATGCATACTTTGACGCACATCTACTTGTATTTCATGAGTATAATCTATGTTTATTGCACCATATTTCATTATAATGTCATACTTCCATTATATTCTGTTCGGAGATCAGTTCTTAACATATTTTTATTGATAGGACGCATATTGGAGTGAAAATGGAGCAAAAACGTACACGAGAACATCGTTGGAGGAAATCAAGTCAAGGTCATGTCCACACGGTCGTGCTCCCCCACTAGAGGTAAATCAAGCCACGACCGTGTGAGCCACACGACCTTGTCAATGTTCTAGAGACAAAGCAGCACACAACCTTGCCAAATGGCGCAGTCGTGCAAATTTTCTAGAGGCGCAGAAGACCACGTCCGTTTGAATCCACACAGCCATGTAACTTTGGCAGAGAGGGAGCATAACATGATTGTGTGGTGTGGACCGACCATGTCACTCTAGCAGTATATCCAGCACACGATCGTACAACATTTTCAGAGGCTAAGATTAGCACGGTCGTGTGAGCCACATGATTTTGTAAGACATCTAGAGAGGGAGCATGTCACGACCGCGTGAAGGCCACACGACTGTGTGACCCTGGCCGAGAGTAGACACCTTCAAGCCGTGTGAGATCCACACGGCCGTGTCATGGGTCGTGTGGTGGTCATGCCCTACTCTATAAAAGGAGTTGTTCTCCCCTTTTCACTTATCTTGGGCATCTTTTGGCTTGGGGCTCTTCCCCATTGCTTGGGGAAGGGTTCTCCCCTTTGGGGAGACCCTAGATCTTCTATTTTCGCAGCCGATTTGTCCTCCTCCGGAGCAAGGGAGCGTTTCCAAGGACGCTATGGTTCAAAGATAAGCATTCTCTTCTCTCTATCTCGATGTATTGAATTGTAGATTGTTTTACTTATCGACTTTGATTGTAATTCCCTTGCAATGGAGTAGATCTCCAGATCTAGGTATAGGAGGTAGTTGTGATGTGTTGTGATGTATGAACTATGTAATTGGACATTTTCCTATGCAATGAAGTGTTTATATCATAATCTATGTGTTGTGCTTTGTATATGTTTAACAAAATATATATGAGGTCAATCCATGTGATGTAGAGTTAGATCACCATGTAGAGGAAGAGCCTTGGGATGTAAGATCATGGGACCTTGTGACAGAAGGTATCCCTTACTTTCTACGGTAATTCCTTGAAATGGGAATTGACTCTCTACTAGGAAAACTAATTAGAGTTTAAAGGGTTCTTCCAAATTAATGTTAGGAAGTGATCAGTGTAATTTAGGAACGTAGGACCCGTGGGCCCTTGTGTGAGAAGGATGATCCCTATAATCGGACGTCCTAAATTACATCTTCTACTTAATTGCATCAATCTACCATTAGGAAGTGATTTGTGTAATCTAGGAATGTAAGACCGTGAACCCTTGTGACAGAAGGATGATCCCTATAATTGGGCTTCCTAAATTACCTCTTCTACTTAATTGCATTAATCTACCATTAGGAAGTGATCTGTGTAATCTAGGAACGTAGGACCATGGACCCTTGTGACAGAAGGATGTTCCCTAGAATCGGACTTCTTAAATTACCTTTTCTACTTAATGGCGGTAGAACTTGGGTAAACTCTTCAATGCGATCTTCGTGGGGTTGTATCGGACTTTAGTTAGAACTCCTACACAAGTGTAAGCATGGAGTTAGGTAGACGAACAATGCATAGGGACATTAGCTAGCATCGCAACAATACCTAAATCCTAGTATCTAATCCCCTTCATTCACTTACGCTCTTTTCTCTTTCTCATTTTTCTTTTCTTTCTATCTAGTGTTTGTGAACCATTTTTAGATTGTCTAGATAATTCACCGTGCAAAGATGACTAGTGCTTAGTCAACAGTCCATGTGGATCTGATATCTTTTGTATTACTAACGACGTAACCATGCACTCTTGCAGTGACGTAACAAGTTTTGGCGCCCATTGCCAGGGACTGTTTTCGATTAACATTAGTTGATTAGCATATGAGTTACTCTAGACATTTTTCTTTTTCTTTATGTATTTTCTTTCTTCTTTTCATTATGCATTTTATTTCTTGTCTTTAATTCTACATTTTTAATTTTTCCTTATATTTTTTTTAGATACCATGAGCACTAACATGTCAAGCAGGCCTTTAAGAGATTTTTCTGTACCCACTTCTGCAATATTTTTATCTCCTATTGTGCAGCCTCATATTGAAGTAAAAAGTTTTCAACTAGACCCAGAGTTAATTTTCATGATAGGAGGAGAAGTATCAGAAAGTCCTTATCTGCACCTTGAGACATTTCTAGAGCTTTGTGATATGGTGAACTATGAAGGAGTGTTAGTGGATGCAGTTTGATTGATGACATTTCCTTTCAGTATCAAGGATAAAGCAAGGACTTGGTTATATTCTTTTTATCCTCAAAGCATCACAAGTTGGGAACAATTGGAGAAGAAATTTCCAAATCATTTTATCCCTCCAAGTAGAGCAATTTACATGAGAAATTGCATCACAAATTTTGCTCAAGCAAATGGAGAATCATTATTTGAAGCATGAGATAGATTTAAGAGTCTACAAAGATAGTACCCTCAGCATGGTTTGGAAAAATGACTCACCTTGCACATATTCTATAGGGGAATTTCTTTCTCAGATAAATGTTATCTGGATTCATCAGCTGGAGGTTCTTTTATAAATAAAAGTGTGGACGAAGCATATACATTAATCGATCAAGTGACATTGAATCTCCAAGAATGGTCAGATAAAAGTTGGATGGAATCTCCCTCAAATATTCAAGAAGTGCAAGCCATAAATGCAAGAGAGCCTGTGAAACAAAATGCAGCTCAACCACCCAAAAATGTTGAAAATCACAAGTCACAGAATGAGGAGTTCAAACATTTGGGGGAAAAGATTGATAGCATAGTTTTAAAATGGTTCAAAGAAGATCTTCCTCCTACACAGACAAGATCTAGTGTAAATGATAATGATATTATGTTGAGAAGTGGCAAGAATCATGAAGAACTTCTGAAGGAGGATTTGTTTAGAATTGAGGAGAAGAACAATAGAAGAGCACAAGAACTCAGTTCCATTACTCCAGGAAGTTCACAAAGGCCACAAGTACCCTTCCCTCAATGATTAATCACATCAACACTAGAAAGCAAGTTGGACTACCTCCGCAAGCTCAAAGAGAATATGGGAAAAAGGAAGTTCAGTCTTTCCCAATACCTTCATTAAGGGTTCCTTTTCCACAAAGGCTAGTGAAGGTCAATGAAAATAAAGACTTTAAAAAATTATGTGATTCTAATATGGTTAAGTGCACATTTCTAGATGTATATAAAGATAAAGACTCTTTATATGAGGATTGTAATAATAATGCAGAGGATAACAAGTTTTCAGATCTACCTTCTGAGTTTACAGGGTGTTATGATAAAATTGAATTTTCAGATGAAGAATGTGATGTAGTAGATCAACTTAAAACTGCAAGTGAAGTTATTGATCCTCTTGTAATTGATTCTCTTATTGAGGATATTGATGTTGGTTTATTTTTTAATGTTTGTATTGTTGATGATATGGAAGAATGTGTAGGGAGCTGTGTTATGGAAGCATCATCTCAAGAATCACCTCCTTTGTCTACACAACCCTTAGAGATAATGAGAGTTGCAAATATTGAACATGTTGTGGACTAATATGTAGGGACTTATGCAGAGTTGATAGAGTCTCAAGAATCACCACCTTTGGTAGGACCAATACCTGAGCCAGAGCTAGAACCATCATTTGATTCAGAAGAAGTCACATCTACATGTTTAGAACTTTCAGGTATCTCTCAGCAAAGTAAGATTAGTACTTCTTGTGATCTTTTAGATAATTTTATAGAGGAACCTATATTTAACTTTGTTGGATGTGATTTAGATTTTATTTCTTATTCTACTTATCTTAATATGGTTTTGGTTCTATCTTATTTAACATGTATGTGGGAGATTTGTATTTCTTCTAAGTGTGCAGATTTTCATGAGGCCGATATTTGAAAGCTCAATCTGAACCATCTTCGACCACCTGAAAAAACTTCCAAGAAGACGAAGATGGAGAGAGTTATACTTTACTCTGCAACTCCTTTGATGAAAGCTCTCTCTATAATAAGAGCCCCTGGTAGGAGGGTTCTAAAATATCTTACCCCTTTAAGAGCGAGATTTAGATGAATCTAATGAAATGGTCGAGCTAATGACCTTAAACAAGCGCTTCTTGGGAGGCAACCCAAGTTCAATCTTATTTTCATTCATGTCTTTAGTTCTATATAGTTTCATTTCTTTCTTTATAATAAACATGTATCCTCTACTTAATTTTTGTTGTCAATCTTCTTTTATATGACTCAAAGATTAGGAGGAGGACAACTACATGATGAGAAGTTCATGACATAGGCATTTGGAGCTCATCATTTGGTAACTTCCCTAACTTCATAAAACCTCCTTCATATATCATTTCTAGTTTTCATTGGGACAATGAAAAGTTTAAGTCTGGGGGGATGCATTAGATGCATTTGGTTTAGTTTAGTTTTTGCTTATTTCTTTTGCATAATAAATTTTTACTAGTTGCATCATTCATCACATCATGATTATTTGTTCCTTAATGTAAAATATTAGCACGTTTTATCTAGATATTTATGTTGTGTGATTTGGTATGCTAGTATGTCTATTGATCTATGTTTTCCTATCTATAGTAGCATGAAGTGAGCATTGTTATTATTAGAAGAATTTGAATGTTGGCCTAGTTTTAGGATTTCTTCACATTTTGCTTGACTTTGATGGTAGATATTTTTGAAAATAGTCATGATTCATAGAACCGAACTAGTACCCTTGCTTCTATGGTGACCTCTCAACTACACTTTGGTTACTGGATAAACTCAGATCATGTAAGCTCATTTGGAAAAATCAATCACAAAAAAATGAAAGTTTGTTCAAGTTTGATACTTTGTAAACATTCAAAGAAAAAATAATAAGGGATAAAAAAATAGTTATCGTGAGTGAAAACTAGCAATTCACCCATTTGAGACCGAGTTAGATTACTGGGGAAATAAATACTATGTTTCTCTTGATACTAAGTATTCCTTTGAGACCTTGTGTGACGATGCATAACATTTTTGAGGGGTATGAACCTTACGTGTGGCAGGTAAGTGCCTATCACCGGAAGTATGAGGAACACGGCTAAATGAAAAATTGACTAGGCTTAGTGATTGACACTTGAAAAAGTTAAGCCACTTATTACACTGAGCATGGAGAACTTCAACTTTAGCCACACTCAAATAATTTTTGTATCATGCTCATCAATGAAACTATTTGATAGGTTTATATTGACTCATTAGAGATTATTACATATCATCTACGTACATAAATCTAGATTACGGATTTTACTTGAGGACAAGCAAAGGTTTAAATCTAGGGGTGTTATGTGGGCAGATTATATACACTTTTATGTATACTTTGACGCACATCTACTTATATTTCATAAGCATAATCTATGCTTATTGCACCCTATTTCATTATAATGTCATACTTGTTAGAATGTATACTAAAACCCTAGCTTTTTGTATAAGCATTTATTTTGAAATGAGAATCACATTGGTTAAATGTCTGCATTTAGTTAAATGAAGTTGTCCATTTAATTTATATTATAGATAACATGGTGTGTGGTGTCACAGAGAAGATCATGTTATCAGTTCCTTATAAATTATAAATAGTAGCTCACAACCAAGATGGATTGGGACAAACCATTGGAATGGTTGTAGTGTAATTTGGTATTAGTTTATTTTAACTATAAAATTACACTAGTACACTATGTGTGTATTGAGCAGGAGGATCATTTGAGGTTGTTCTTTTTATACTGATTGCATAAAAGAATAGAACCTCTGTTATTATAGATGTACATTCTCTTAATCCCTATATAATAACAAGCACGTATACTTAGTATTTATTTCTTTAACTTATCAATGGGTGAGATTTATTCATTAAATCAATAGTCTTGATGAGTTGGAAGATAGTACTGTTTATATGGTGTGTTGTTGATTATAGAAGGAATTTGTGTCCTAATTATTTAGGTTGATGATGCCCCCTTGAGGAGCTCATAAGAATTATCATGTAAACCTTGCAGATGGACTTAGTCCGACATGATAATAAAGTTGAGTGGTACTACTCTTGGAGCTAAATGTTAATTAAGTGAATTGTCAGTAACTCATTTAATTAATGGGCATTCCATATCTTAAATACAGGGAGATTAGCGCACTCATGATAAGAAGGAGCCTATAATGTAATATGGGATTGGTGCGGTAGTTCAATAATAACTCTTTAGTGATATGAGTTATTATTGATAAACTTGAGTTGGGTGTTCGGATCGAACACAGGAAGTTCAAGCTCATCAGGAGGTCAAAACTAATTCCTCCTCTAGGTCCCTGTTGTAGCCTTTATGTATAAAACCTCGTATCCACCCAAGTCCACTTCTTACCCAAGTAAAGGGCCGATCACATCCTTGCTTGGTGCCCAAGCAAGGGGTCGACCAAGCTTTGCTTAGAGCCCAAGAGGTGGCCGGCCAAGCCTTGTTAGTGCCCAAGCAAGGGGCCAACCACAAGGGAATTAAAAGAGGTTTTTAATATTTTAAAATCTTTCCTTTTATAGCCATCCTCCAAGGGATTTAAAAGAGAGATTTTAATTTTAAAATCTGTCCTTTTATAGCTATCCTTCAAGGGATTTAAAAGAGAGATTTTAAATTTTAAAAACTTTCCTTTTATAGCTATCCTCAAAGGGATTCAAGAGAGAAGTTTTAATTTTAAAAATCTTTCCTTTTTTATAGCCATCTATAATATTTAAAAGAGGGATTTTTAATTTTAAAATTTTCCTATTGTAGTCATCCACAATAGGAAATTTAAAAGAGAGATTTTAATTGTTGTTAAAATCTTTCTTTTTTAGTCAGTACCAAGGATTATAAAAGAGAATAGATGGTGCCTTAGAGGGAGAATAATGATCTACATAATTCCTCTCTTGTTCTATCCTTGGTAGCCGACTCCTCTCTTTTCCTCTTTGAGCTTAGGGTCGACGACTCTTTGATTCATTGGTCTCCGGTTGCTTGAAGGAGAAGAAGGAGGGATTCTACCTTATATATCCTTGGTGGTCGGCGACTCTTTGTTTCCTTGGTGGCCGAAACTTGTAGGCAAAGAAGGAGCTTGGGTGGTGTTGTCTTGGTAGATCGTCGCCCACACGACGTCCAAGAGGAGGAGAGGAATACAGCAGAAGATTAAGAGGTCTTTGTCTACTAAGAAAGGTACAACTAGCTTTTTATTCCGCAGCGTAACTAGTTTAGTTTTTTTTGTATGGATCCTAAAATACCAACACAAGAGGCTAGCGATTTTGTGTTTCGATTTTGTACTTCGATTGAGGTCTCTTTAGTTAAACCTAGGGTTTACTGTAAAGAGTTTAATATTCAATTTCTTTAAAAGGCTTTGTCTAGGAAGTGGTGGATGATCTCATAACCAAGAAGACCGAGTGTCTCGCCAATGACCTGGAAGCCAATCCTTGAAATAAATATTTAATCAACTTCTGTAATATGGTTTAACTTCTGAAGAACTCATGGATTGAACTTGGATTAAAAATGTTAAGTTTCATTTCCAATCCAAGTTTAACCTTCTGAAAAACACATGAGTTGAACTTGGATTAATAATGTTAAGTTTCATTTGCAATCCAAGTTTAACTTTTGAAGAACACATGGGTTGCTAGGAAAAGTTCTATATGTTGGAACCCCAAGGTTGTTTTGGTGTGATCAACAAGTTAAGTTATGTCCTGTGTATTTAACCTTGTATTTAAGTGTGCAGGAGCTTAAGAACACAGGTAGTCGAGCGGAAGACGCAGCTAGCGAGAAGGACGGCAGTCTGAGAGACGAGGTGCTGCGGAAGAGTACACTGGCGGACGAGAAGGAAGCGTGCGGTGGTTCCGAGGGACGAAAGCTGGAGCGGAAGATTGCTCGGGGAGCAAGAGACACAGCTAGCGAGAAGGACGGCACGAGGTGCGTCCGAGGGACGAAGACTGCGGATGAGTACGCCGGCGGACGAGAAGGAAACACGCAGCGATTCCGAGGGACGAGAAGCCGGAGGGAAGCTCGCTCGAGAAGACCGGAAGTTGGGTTCGGGTGAGCCCTTTTCCGGATGGCAGAGATCACCCAAGCGAGCGGATCCGGAGGAGAAGAACCCGACCGAGGAGGGACTGAACCAGAGAAGAGGTCCCGGACAAAAAAGTCAACACTGTTGACTTTGGGCTCCGGGGCGCCCGGAACAGTCCGGGGCGCCCGGAACAGTCCGGGGCGCCCGAAGCCATCCGAGGCACCCGGAACCCTTCCGGGCGCTCGGACCCTGATTTTGACCAGGATCGCGATTTACGCGATCTGAACGTTGGAGGATAAAGTTTTATCCCCCCCAGGGCACCCGGAACCCTTCCAGGCGCCCCGACCAAGGCTATAAATATAGCCTTGGTCCAGAAGCTTTTTATCAACTCAGTAATTAGCATTCAAAACACTTGTGCGCTCACTGTTCTAGTTTAGCTTCTGTTTTTATGCTTTCACCGATGTAAGAGGCTTCTCCGCCCGAAGGAGTTTTTAGTGCGATTACTTTCCTTGGATTAACAACCTCCCCGGTTGTAACCAAGTCAAACACGGTGCCTCGTTTCTTTCTTGTATTTCTGCTTAGCTAATTTTATACAAGTGTTAGTTTAAGAGTTCGAGAAGGGTTGCTTTTGTTTTTGATTTTACAGGGCTATTCAACCCCCCCTTCTAGCAGGCCCAACGGTCCTACACTATACTTTTACAAATTTTTGTATAAGGGAAATAGAATGAAATTTCAGGTAGCACCCAACAATACTTTCATTATATTCTATTCGTAGATATGTTCTTTGCATATTTGTATTGGCAGGACGCATATTGGAGCAAAAATGGAGCAAAAACGTACACGAGAACATTGTTGGAGGAAATCAAGCCAATGTTGTGTGACCCACACGGTCGTGCTCCCCCACCAGAGGTAAATCAAGCCACTGCCGTGTGAGCCACACGGTCGTGTCAATGTTCTAGAGACAAAGCAGCACACGGTCGTGCCACACGTCCATGTGAATCCACATGGCCGTGTGACTTTGACAGAGAGGGAGCATAACATGACCATGTGGTGTGGACCGGCCATGTCACTCTAGCAGTATATCCATCATACGACCGTATAGATCTACACGACCATGCAACATTTTTAGAGGCCAAGATTGGCATGATCGTGTGAGTCACACGGCCGTGTAAGACATCCAGAGAGGGAGCATGACACGGCCATATGAAGGCCACGCGGCCATGTGACCCTGGCTGATAAAGAACCTTGTAGTAAATGGATCGCCTTGAAATTCAGCTTAGGGAAGGGTATTGACGCCACACTCAAGCAATGAGAAGGTGAGTGATAAATCATGGAGTTTGATCTCCACAAGTTGCCTTGATAAGATCGGAATTAGTTCTTTGCCTAAGAACTAGAAGGAAGCTCTCTCCAAAGAGAAACTAAAATTTTCATTCAAACTTACTTGATTTTCCATACAAGAGTTCTCCTATTTAACATCCCTTAAGATCCACTATGCACTAATTATGCAATAAATATCATGCTTGCATGCATGGTATTTATTATCCACTAATGCAACCACTAATCCCTAATACTAGCTTAATGCAATCATGCATGCATGTTATACTAGGTTAAGGACTCTAAAAAATGCATTAAAAACCCACAAAGGACATCAAAAGTTACTTTAGAAAAACCCCCCAAAAATGCATACGAAAATGGTCCTCATGTTGGTCCAATTTCACTTTCAATTTAAAGGAATGTGATCCATTTAGTTGTTGTCTCCATTGTGCATTGATCCTCCTTTTCCTTGAGCCCCATTATTAAGTCTTCCAAAGCTTGCTTCATTCTCTTAGTCTTGGACCTCGTCATGGGTCCTCCAATTCCTTACAATGCCTCTTCTTGGCTCACATCATTCCCTCCTTCTTTAGGTGAATTCATCCTCGAATTTAGGTCTTCATCACATACATCAAAAGGACTCAAATCAGCCACATTAAACGTTGCACTAACACCATACTCACCGGGCAAATCAATTTTGTAAACATTGTCATTAATTCTTTCCAACACTTGGAATGGTCCATCTCCTCTTGGTTGAAGCTTTAATTTCCTTTGGGTAGGAAACTGTTCCTTCCTCATATGAACCCACACCCAATCATCGGGTTCAAGGACAACTCTTTTTCTCCCTTTATTGGCTCGATTTACATATTGTTCCATTTTCTTCTCAATTTGAGCTTTAACTTGCTCATGAAGATTCTTCACATATTCTGCCTTTGTTTTGTCATCCTTGTGAACTAAAGAAGAAGTGTTAAGTAAAGGAAGCAAATCAAGAGGTATTAGTGGATTGAACTCATAAACAATCTCAAAAGGAGGAAATTGAGTAGTAGAATGGACCACCCTATTATAAGCAAATTCAACATGAGGTAAGCATTCTTTCCAAGATTTAATGTTCTTCTTAATAATTGCTCTAAGAAGAGTAGAAAGTGTCCTATTTACCACCTCAGTCTGGCCGTCAGTTTGTGGGTGGTATGTGGTGGAGAAAAGAAACTTTGTTCCCAGCTTGTTCCATAAGGTCCTCCAAAAACGGCTTAAAAATTTGGTGTTACGATCTGAAACAATGCTCCTAGGCATGCCATGAAGTCTTACCACCTCTTTGAAAAACAAATCTACCACATGAGTTGCATCATCCACTTTGTGGCAAGGTATGAAGTGTACCATCTTGGAGAATCTATCAACTACCACAAAAATAGAGTCCTTACCTTTTTGAGCACGTGGTAGCCCTAAAATAAAATCCATAGACAAGTCAGTCCAAGGAAAATTAGGAATAGGCAAAGGCGTGTAAAGTCTATGAGGTAATGTCTTAGATTTTGCTTTTCTACACACAATGCACCGTGCACAAAATTTCTGCACATCGTGTTTCATGTGTGGCCAATGAAAATGTTCAAGTAGCATTTCTAAGGTCTTTTGAACCCCAAAGTGTCTCATTAAACCCCCCCCTCATGTGCTTCCCTAACTAGCAATTTACGCATGGATCCTCTAGGCACACAAAGTCTGTTATTCTTAAACAAGTAGTTGTCATGCCTAACAAACCCATTTTGTGATTTCTTTTCACACGCAACATATAATTGGGAAAACTAATTATCATGTACATACAATTCCTTAATATATTCAAAGTCAAGCAATTTAGTCTCAAGTGTAGCTAACAAGTTATACCTTCTCGAAAGTGCATCTGCTACAACATTTACCTTTCCTTGCTTATACTTAATCACATAAGGAAACTGTTCAAGAAATTTGACCCATTTGGCATGCCTTTTGTTGAGCTTCCCTTGCTCTTTCAAATACTTTAAAGATTCATGATCACTATGAATGACAAATTCTTTAGGCAAAAGATAATGCTACCAAGTTTGTAATGCTCTAACAAGTGCATACAATTCTATATCATAAGTGGAATAGTTGAGAGTGGCGTCACTTAGTTTCTCACTAAAATATACAATGGGATGACCATCTTGATGTAAAACTGCCCCAATACCCACATGAGATGCATCACATTCAATTTCAAATGATTTGGAAAAATCAGGTAAAGCAAGAATGGGTGTATGTGTGAGTTTATCCTTAAGTGTTTAAAATGCATTTTCTTGATTCTCTCCCCATCTAAAACTCATGTTTTTCTTAACAATTTCATTTAGGGGTGCTGCCACTATGCTGAAGTCCTTCACAAACCTCCTATAGAAACTTACCAACCCATGGAAGCTCCTAACCTCACTCACAGTTTTAGGAGTTGGCCAATCTCTAATGGCCTTAACTTTCCCTTCATTAACCTGCACTCCTTTATAACTTATGACAAAACCAAGAAAAACCACATGATTAGTGCAAAAAGAACACTTTTCCAAGTTAGCATATAGTTTTTCCTTTCTAAGGACATGCAAGACAGATTGGAGATGTGCAATATGCTCAACAAAACTCTTGGAATATACCAAAATATCATCAAAGTATACTACCACAAATTTTTCAAGAAATTCTCGTAAGACATGGTTCATAAGCCTCATAAAAGTGCTTGGTGCATTAGTTAACCCAAAAGGCATTACCAATCATTCGTACAATCCATATTTGATTTTGAAAGTTGTTTTTCATTCATCCCCTTCCCTTATCCTAATTTGATGGTACCCACTTTTCAAATCAATTTTAGAAAAGAAGCAAGCACCATGCAATTCATCAAACAAATCATCAAGTCTAGGGATAGGATGTCTATACCGAATTGTGATATTGTTGATGGCTCTACAGTCAATGCACATCCTCCATGATCCATCCTTTTTAGGCACCAAAATTACGGGTACAACACAAGAACTTAAACTTTCTCTAACCCATCCTTTTTGCAATAACTCCTCCACTTGATTTTGTATCTCCTTTGTTTCTTGAGGGTTGCTCCTATAAGCTGGCCTATTGGGCAGAGAAGCGCCAGGAATAATGTCTATTTGGTGTTCAATCCCCCTATTGGAGGCAAACCATGAGGTACTTCCTTGGGAAACACATCCTCAAAATCTTGCAAAATAACAACAACATCACTAGGCAAGGAGTTAGTATTAGATTCCAAGTAAGTTTCCTTGCACAAAAGAAGAAATATAGGCTGCCTTGTCAAATAAGCTTTCTTCGCCTCACTTCCTCTTGTAAACAAATTTTCTATTTTTCTCTCTTTCTTTTCCTCATTCTCTCTTTTCTTTTTAATTTTGTCCTCAAAATCAAGTATTTTCTTTTTCACACACTCTTTTTTTTTCTTAAGCCCTTGCTCTTCTTTTTCTCTTTTCTCTCTCATTTTTATTTGATCCTCACAAACCTCTCTAGGTGATAATGGTACAAGTGTGACTTTACGAGAATTGTGGACAAAAGAGAACTTGTTGGAGAATCCATTATGGTGAGCTCGCCTATCAAACTACCAAGGTCTTCCAAGAAGAATGTGGCTTGCCTCCATAGGCACAATATCACATAGAACTTGATCTTTATATTTTTCCAATGGAGAAATTAATCAACACTTGCTGATTCACTACCAATTCACCACTATTACTTAGCCATTGGAGTTTATATGGTCTTGCATGTGGTGTAGTCTTGAGGTTGAGTTTGGTGACCAACCTAGTGCTTGCCACATTGGTACAACTTCCACCATCAATGATCATAGAGCATGTCTTACCTTGAATAAGACAGCGGGTATGAAAAATATTTTCTCTTTGGTCCTCCTTATGCTCCTTGGCTTGGCTTCCCAATAATCTCCTAACCACCAAGAGATCTCCATCTTGCGCATAGGCTGCTCCATCATTTTCCTCATCGCTTGAGGATGAGGAATGAGAAGAAATTTCTTCACTAGAGATACTCCCATTATCCCTCACCGCCATAGTCTTCTTATTCAGGCATTCGGATACAATATGACCTTTTCCCAAACACCTAAAACACTTGATATCCCTACTCTTAGAAGTGGAAGAAGAGGTAATAGGAATAGGCTTCTTAGTGCTTGCTGCCTCCTTAGAATTTGAAGAAGAACCCTCCTTCTTTGGCTTGTCCTTCCAACTTGAAGAGTAGTTTGGAGAAGTGGATTTCTTCATAACGCCCTTTCTCTTTAATTGTTGCTCTATTTTCATTGCTTGATGCACTAAGTCGTCAAGCTCCATATAATGTTGTAACTCCACAATGTCTCCAATATCTTGGTTTAGGCCATCAAGAAATCGAGCTATGATAGCTTCCCTATCCTCCACAATATTAGCTCTAATCAAAGCCACCTCCATCTCCTTGTAGTAATCATCCACACTCCTACTCCCTTGGGTGAGTCTTTGCAATTTGTTGTGCAATTCCCTATGGTAGTGGGAAGACACGAATCTCCTTCTCATCAAAGTCTTCATTTCGTCCCAAGTGTTGATAGGATGCTCTCCATACCTTCTTCTCTCCTTTTGCAATTGATCCCACCAGATTAAGGCATAATCGGTGAACTTAAGGGCAGCCACCTTTACTTTCTTTGCATCATTGTAATTGTGGCATGAGAAGATTTGCTCTATTTCTATCTTCCACTCAAGATATGTTTCGGGGTCATTCCTCCCTTGGAAGGAAGGTATCTGGACTTTCACACCTCCTAGATCATCTTCTCGTCTATGGTCTCTACCTCCTCTTTCACGTCTTCTTCTTTCTTCATGCCTCCTTCTTTCTCTTGGTGAATCATAGAATGGGTCACTTTGACGAGATTTTTCATGATTAGAATAGCCCCTACGGTTGGAAACATTTTCTCCTTCAAGTCGGTCCATCCTTTCGTGTATTTCTTTAAGTTATCTTTGAAGCATTCTCTCAAATTGTTGAGTAAGTGCCTCCATTTGAAGCCTATTAAGATCTCGCCTAGGGGAATGAGGTGATTTTTTCCCACTCATGCTTGTAAAAAAAAAGATGACAAGGAAAATTACAAAAGAAATGTTAGACTGACCTCACCACTCTACTCACGTGGTTGCACTCAAATTTATCCACTCAGCTTCCTTTATAAGTTCTTAAGGAAAGAACCTTATCAATGTCTTTCTCAAGACAACAAGTAGACAATCAAGTGAACAAGAAACCAATAAGAGAAATATGAGTAGAATAAGAGAAATAAATGGATAAAACGAGAAATTCAGCAACGATCAAGAGTAATGAAAGGAATATCTTTGAATTCAGATTTCCCAAAGAAAGAATATTGAGTCATTTCAATTCACAAATCTGTTGATTGCTACTCAGAATGTCGTACCGGTTCCCCTGTACAAAAATTTTGTACAAGTCTTGAACCTTTTCTAACAACCTATTGTGTTCTTTATAAATTAAATATGGAATCGCAAACAGAACTTAATGTTGGTGCAGGAAGCATCCGACGATCAAACATGTGTTTTGATTATGTCAAAGGATTTAAAGTTAAGTTGTTTTGTTATCTAATATGTCTGATTGAGCTTGCAGGAAAGCCCTAAGTGTACTTAGGCAAAAGTCCTAGCTGCGGTTAGGCAGGTGGAAAACCCTAGGGGGTGGTAACCCTAGATCATAGGGGGTAGTAACCCTATGCGGAAAGTCTTGGCGAGTCGAGGGCTTCAGGCAAAAGTCCTAGGGGATGGTAACCCTAGGTGGAAACTCTTGGTGTCGTGAATCAGGTGGAAGACTGGACGGGTCGGGGAGCAGATGTCCAGCAGAAAGTTTGGAAGCATCGAGCATTGAGCAAAAGTCCAGTCGATCTGGAGGATCGCACTAGCAATAGGTAACTCTCCTGAGAGGAGTAGGTGAGGACGCGTTCCCGCAGAGGGAACAGTAGGCGTCGGGTCGACCTAGGGTTTCCGGTTGGAAATCCGAAGTCAAACCCGGATAGTCCAGAGACTGTTAATATTTTGGTTACTATGACTATTATGTGCTAACTTTGTTTTGCAAGGTATGTGTTTGAGACTAACACATTTTGCAGGAACAAAAGAGTAAGTCACACCTCGGATGAATAGTGTCCGAGGCGCCTCCATGGAGCTTGGAGGCGCCTCGGGTGCAAGGCTGAAGCTGGCTGCGAAGTGGAGCTGGAGGTACCTTCATGGGGATTGAAGGTGCCTTGGATCACTGCTTGAAGGCGCCTTGGAGCGGTGTTGAAGGCACCTTCAGATGGATAACTAGCAGCGAGCAGGCCTTATCGACAGCGGTTGAATCGGGATTGATTTTTCGGGTTGGAGGCGCCTTGAACACCCTATATAAGAGAGTCTCGACCAGCAGCTAGATACAACGAATTCTGAGCAATCCTTCTATGACAAGCTGCTAACAAGACGATCCCGAAGTGCTACAACAAACTTCCGACGACCCGAAGCTTCAGTTTTCATTTCTCTATTGTTGGTATTAAGTTAATTACTGTTTTTCTCTGTACTTAGCTTGTAATAATTTTTGAGATTATAAGTGTTACCCAACATAAACGCTCAACGAGCGTAGGTCTTGGAGTAAGAGTTGTCATAGGCTCCGAACCAAGTAACTCCTCGTCTCTTTGTGTGTGATTGTCATTTTAATTTCCACTGCGTTTATTATTCAAGTTTTACGATTCCGAATCGAGTGAAAGCCACGAGCACTATTCACCCCCCCTCTAGCGCTTTTCGATCCAACACTTAACATTATTGATTCCAAATTTAACTTATCTGTTCTTAGAGGTTTAGACTTGGATCGCAAACGATACTTAACATTATTGATCCAAATCCACCTATGTTATAAATTTGATTCAATATTTATTTCAGAGATCGACTCCCAAGTCAAACATTGTGAGACACTTGGCCTTCTTGGGTATGGGAACATCCACCACTGCCTTGACAAAGCCTTTCAAAGAAATTCAATATTTAATCTTCTTATAGTAACCCTAGGTTTAACCAAAAAGAACAATCGAATCACAAGTTCAAAAAATAAAAGAAACACAAAATCGAAAACATAAATTTGATTACCTGGATTCATTAGCCTCTTGTGTTTGGTATTTCAAGATCTAAATAAAAGGATGAACTAGTTATGATGCGGAAACTAATAACTAGTTATACCTTTTATAGCTTACAGACCTCACGATCTTTTGTCATATTCCTTTCTTATCTCGGACGTCATGTGGGCGACAATCTACCGAGACGAGAATCCACCCAAGCTTCCTTCTTCTCCAAGCAAGTTTCGGTCACCACCACCAAGCTCCAAGGGATGCTAGAAGTAAAGCCTCCTTTCTCTACTTCTTCTCCAAGCAAAATTCGGCCACTAACAAGCTCCTTGAGGGTTGATGTCACCGGCTACCAATGAAGAAGAAAAAGAGGAGAGGAAGAAGATGAGGGTCGACCACACCAAGGAAGAAAAGAGAGAGGAATAGAAGATAGATTATTATGAGGTGAGACACCTCTACCATCTCTTTTATATTCCTTGGTCTTGGCAAATAAGGAAAATTTAAATAAAACCTTCCTTATCCTCTTTGCTAATGAAAGGAAAATTTAATTAAAATTTTCTTTCTTGTTTCTATTTGGCCGGCCACCTCAACATCCTCTATACAAGGAAAGTTTTAAACAAAAATTAAAATTTCCTAATTTGTTTCTGAAAATTTTTTAAAATAAAAATTTATCTTTAAAAAATTTCCTTCATGGTTGGTTATAAAAGGAAACTTTTATAAATTAAAATCTCTCTATTAAAACATGTGGATGATTTACAAAAAGGAAAATTTTATCTAAAATTAAAATCTTCCTTTTAACTACAAATAAGGAAAGATATCTTTCTCTTAATCTTTTGTAGAAAGCTATAAAAGGAAAGATTTAATTTTAAAACTCTCTTTTAAAATCATGAGGATGGTTTTATAAAAGGAAAGTTTTATTAAAAATTAAAATCTTCCTTTTAACTACAAATAAGGAAAGATGTCAAACTTTTCTCTTAATCTTTTGTAGAAAGCTATAAAAGGAAAGATTTAAATTTTAAACTCTCTTTTAAAACTATGGTTTCCACATAAGAAAGATTTTAAAAAAATAAAATCCTTTTAATTTATTGTGGTCGGCCACCTAAGCTTGGGTTCAAGCTAGGGTCGTCCACACTTCAACCTATCCATGCCTTGATGTGGGCAACCCTTGCTTGGACTCCAAGCTTGGCTTGGCCGGCCACCTAGGATGGGTAAGAAGGTGGGTATGGGTGAGTATAACACTTTATAATTAAGAGGCTAAGACAGGGACCGAGAGGAGAAATTGGTTTTGGTCTCCCGATGAACTTGAGCTTCCCGTGTTCGCCTCGAACACCCAAGTCGAGTTCATCAATAATAACTCATTCCACTAAAGAGTTATTATTGAACTACCGCACCAATCTCATATTGCTATATGGGCTCCTTCTTATCATGAGTGTATTAATCTCCCTGTGTTTAAGATATCGAATGTCCACTAATTAAATGAGTTACTGACAACTCACTTAATTAATATCTGGCTTCAAGAATAGTACCACTCAACCTTATTGTCATGTCAGACTATGTCCACCTACAGGGTTTACATGACAATCCTTATGAGCTCCTCTTGGGGACATTATCAACCTAGATTACTAGGATACAGTTTCATTCTATAATCAACAATACACCATATAAATAATACTATTTCCCAACTTATCGGGCTTGTTGATTTATCGAGCTAAATCACACTCTTTGATAAATCAAAGAAATGAATATTAAGTATATGTGCTTGTTATTATATCATGATTAAGAACACACACTTCCATAATAACAAAGATTTTATTCTTTTATTTAGTCAGTATAAAAAGAACTTACCTTAAATGGTCCAGCTCAATACACTCTAAGTGTACTAGTGTAATTTTATAGTCAAGATAAACTAATACCAAATTATACTATGACTATTCCAATGGTTTGTTCCTATATCCATCTTAGTCGTGAGCAATTGTTTATAATTTATAAAGAACTGATAACATGATCTTCTGTGTGTGGTACCACACACCATGTTATCTACAATATAAATTAATTGAACAACTACACTTAACATAAATGTAGACATTTGACCAATGTATTCTTATTTCTAGATAAATATTTATCCAAAAAGCTAGGCTTTTAGTATACACTCTAACAAAATCCTCCTTTTTTTCTTTTTTTTTTCAATCAGAAACCAATGACTAATGATTCTTTTTTTTTTATAATTTTCCTCTCTTTTTTTTTTAGTTGAGGACCCAAATAGTGAACATAAATTTACGACAGATAGGGACGGAGAGATCAACAAAGATGGACAAGAACAAAGATGAAAACAAGACACAAACCTGATAAGTGAGTTGGATTACTTTGAAATTCAGCTTGGGGAAGAGTATTGACGCCATACTCAAGCAAGATGAGAAGGTGAGTGATAAATCATGGGGTTTGATCGCTATAAGTTGCCTTGATAAGATCGGAATTAGTTCTTTGCCTAAGAACTAGAAGGAAGCTCTCACCAAAGAGAAACTAAAATTTTCATTCAAATTTACTTGATTTTCCATACAAGAGTTCTCCTATTTAACATCCCTTAAGATCCACTATGCACTAATTATGTAATAAATATCATGCTTGCATGCATGGTATTTATTATCCACTAATACAACCACTAATCCCTAATACTAGCTTAATGTAACCATGCATGCATGATATTTATTATACTTGCTTAGGGACTCTCAAAAATGCATTAAAACCCCATAAAAGACATCAAAAGTCACTTTAGAAAAAAAAAAACCCAAAAATACATATGAAAATGGTCCTCATGTTGGTCCAATTTCACTTTCAATTTGAAAGAATGTGATCCATTTAGTTGTTGCCTCCATTGTGCATTGATCCTCCTTTTCCTTGAGCCCCATTATTAAGTCTTCCAAAGCTTGCTTCATTCTCTTAGTCTTGGACCTCGTCATGGGTCCTCCAATTCCTTTTAATGTCTCTTCTTGGCTCACATCATTGTTGGGCGGCGCCTTGGAGAAGAAGAAGAAGAGGAGATGGAAGATGATAAGAAGGTGCTATCCCCTTTTCACTTATCTTGGGCATCTTTTGTCTTGGGGCTCTTCCCCCATTGCTTGGGGAAGTGTTCTCCCCTTTGGGGAGACCCTAGATCTTCTATCTTCGCAGTCGATCCGTCCTCCTCCGGAGCAAGGGAGTGTTTCCAAGGACGCTATGGTTCAAAGATAAGCATTCTCACTACAAGAATTTTTGGATTTAACCACACCTAATAGACAATAATTTTTTAAGAAATTGTTGTCTTTTTTCCATTTAACAATAGTTTTATTGAAAACTGTTGTTGTTCACCATAATATTTTTTAAATAACAACAGTTTTTCAAAACACTGTTGTCTAATGTGTGTCAAAGACAACGGTTTTACAAAACTATTGTCTTTTAGTGTTGCTTATGTGATAATATACAACAATTTTATTAAACTGTTGTCTATTGAATGTTGTTGAATCCTAAAAACACAACAGATTTTTTAACTTCATGAAAAAAAACCTAAAACCCACTTCTCTATGACTCTTCAAACAAACAAAAACCTATCTCCGACTCCTCCTTCGCGACTTCTCCGCGAAAGACGCAGCCGCCGCTACCCTCACATTCCCGAAGCCACAGCCATCGCCAGCCGTCGAGGGTGTTGCCGGTTACTCCTATTCACCGCCGCCCTTTCCCCTCTCCCGTGCCCTAGTTTCCTATTGCAGTCGCTCCGACGCAACCGCCATCGTAGATCATGCTGGCACCACTCGACTACCGCCGCCTCCTCGCGCTAGGGCATCGCCATCTGTTCACGGTGTAGAGCCCAGCCTGGCAGTGTCGCCGCATTCCTCTCCAAGCCAACGCCGAGTTCCTCTCCCGATCTTGCCGACGTCGAGCTCCTCTCTTTCGATCCAGCTATTGTCCGTGGGTTTATTTTTCTATCATTGTTAAGCTTGATCCTATAGTAAGAGAAGCGTTTGATGTGGCCTATGACAATATTAATGCATTTCATGCTGCTCAAAGGATTCCTGAGAAGGAGATTGAGAATATGAAAGTAAGAATAAGGCACTAGCCTTCTTTCTCTTGTTTATTTTCCTTGTACTTGTGACTGAATTCATAGAATGAACATGCATAGGGGGTGAGGTGCAAAAGAATAGCACGGTGCATTGCATCTGTTGGCCTTTATGTTCCAGGGGGTACTGCAGTCTTACCCTCAACTGCTTTGATGCTCTCGGTGGTATAGTATCCTTGTTTACAATATCCAATGTTGTAGTCATAGTGAATTTTGACACATTTAGGCAAAAGGATCTGGTTTAACTTTCAATTTATTTATGTATGCACCAGCCTGCACAGATTGCCGGGTGCAAAACCATTGTTCTAGCAACTCCGCCTGGTCGTGATGGCAGTATTTGCAAGGTAGCCTTAAAAAATAATCTATCATCACTATCCCTACACTGGTTTTCCATGTTAAGACATAGGTTAACATGATTATGTGACAACAGGAAGTGTTATATTGTGCAAAGAAAGCTGGCGTCACCCACATTCTAAAAGCTGGGGGAGCTCAGGTTCGTCAATTTCTAACCCTTTTCATTCTTTTTTTCTTCAACAAGTCTTTTCTCACAATGGTATCAATGCATTCTATCTTAGGCGATCTCAGCGATGGCTTGGGGAACATCATCTTGCCCAAAGGTAATCCTTACAAACATCTAATACGTTGATTGCAAACCCTCACCATTGAAAGTTGCATCTCTTGTTTGGCAGTATTTTCAAGTTTCTTCTGTCTTTGCTTTATCTGGATTGTAATTTTGTGCTTTGTATATGTAGCTTGATTTTGAGGTGGTATCTCTTTATCATTTTGGGAAACTTAATAGTGATAGGTGGGCATCTTGGCTAGAAAGAGTAGGAACTAGGAACACTAGCACTAACTCATCTTCTACTTTTACAAACTTTTTTACAGGAGAGCTGTCTTGCATACAAAATCATCATTTTTGCAATCTTGACCACAAACTATTATTCTCATGCTTCAATTATATATATACATATATTAAGCCTTGTTTCATGAATATGATACTATATTACGGTGGATTTTGTTGCCTGAGCATTGTGTGCAAATTTCTCTGCTGCATTCTATATTTGAATCTCTCATTTAGTTAGTACAAAAACATTTGGAATGTAGGCGTTCTGAACCAACGGAGTTAGTGTTGCTAGTGTTGCTTATTTTATTTCCATTGAGTAACGAACATTTAATTAAGCTTTGCACTCAAGATTTTGATTTGTGTATTTCAGACATCAGCTATTCACTACCCCCTCCTCTAGCTGTTGTGTCAATCCTACATATCATACATGAACAAATATACACTTATATGAGATTCTCTTGTGGTGCAGGATCTCCCTACTAACTCAATCTTTGTTTTCTGTCAAGCTTTTAATTGATACTCCTCTTCATTTGGTTTAAGCATTATGTAATATTGATTACACTTACTTTTACGCCTATGTTTTAATTGCTTTTTTCAGGTTGAAAAAATTTTTGGGCCAGGAAATCAATATGTTACTACTGCAAAAATGATTCTTCAGGTATGATAATAATTCTGTAGCCTCACATTTCTATGAATATTGCTCTTATCATTTGATTACATCTACTTACCTTGTTTTAGTCCTATGCACAAATGATTTTTTCCTTGTCATGAGGTACTGGAAATGTAGTGATCAAATCAAATCAAACATGTAGTATTAATTATCTTGTTTTGTGGTGATTTTTGGAAGAAGATAATATGTTAAGTAAGAAGATCAAAATGTAACAGATAATATGGCCATTCCTTTTTAGATCTTTCAGGAATGAAATGACAGATCAGTTAGCTCTTCTGTAAACTATTAGCTCTTTTCCCTTTGCAGTTAATCAGAAACTTGGAGCTATAGGTCAGATAAGATTTGTTAGGAACAATCATTCAGCTAAATCCCTGCCTTAAGAATAAAATTGAATCCTGTACCTCAGGTACTGTTATTTCCTGGAAAAGTGATTAACAGAAACACAGGAACCAAATTTTATCAAGAAAGTTTCATAGCCAGTGGGAACTATAATAATGTTTATGTTCTTAGCTTAAAAAATTGTGACATTGATAGCCTCTAAATAGTGAATGCAAATATCATTTTTGAGCGGTTAAAACTAGACTCAGGATTGGAGTGGAAACAACTACATCATTGCCCAAGTAATACACAAATCATCTACCATCAATTTTCTGACACTTAAAAAGATAAATCTGCTTTGACCTATCAACTTGGGTGTTATTTATTTGTTTCTCCCTAATTCCGATAACCTTTGCCAGTGTCGTGGCTTCATTTTTGATTCCCAGTAATGTGTTCAATTGGTATGGATATATCTCATAGATATTGTATTAGAGATATGTCTCTACAATAGTTAAATTTCTGTTCAATCCTCATAGCTGTTCATTTTGTTGATCACGAAGAGAATGATCCTTGGTGAATACTTTGGCTAATTTACAGAATAGTGAAGCCATGGTTTCCATTGATATGCCTGCTGGCCCTTCAGAGGTGCTGGTCATCGCCGATAGACATGCCAATCCAGTTCACATAGCTGCAGATCTACTCTCTCAGGTGCAGAGTCTTTTGTTCTATTGTGCCTGTGTTATTAATGTTTTTTGTTGTAATTTTCAGTAGCTGGAATTTATTACCTGAAGACTTGATAAAAATCCACAATGAAACCTTTCAAATTGCTATAAGGATAGTTGTTCCATGGGTTTGGTGCTCTTCTTTTATAAAATCGCTAATTTTACAGGCAGAACATGGTCCTGACAGTCAGGTAGTTCTTGTCATTGCTGGAGATGGTGTCAATGTTGATGCAATTTTAGCTGAAGTGAGCAAACAATGTGATAGCCTTCCTAGGGGAGAATTTGCTTCAAAAGCACTTGGTCATAGCTTTGTTGTATTTTGTTGGTTGCTTATGAAATTTTGTTGGTTGCTTATGAAATTTCTTCAGAATGTTATAGATATTATTTTTGAATGTTAGAAAATTGTATATTAAATTTTATTTTGAAATTTAGTATTTTGAATGATTTATAATATTGGAAAATTATGCATTAATTTTTTTTATTTTTTATCTAAAAAAGACAACGATTTTTCACTGTTGTCGTAGATAGTTTAAAACTATTGTTGAAGACCCTGTTATTAAAGGTAGACGCTCAAAGACAACGGTGAAAAACTGTTGTCTTTGAAGGAAAAGACAACGGTTTTTCACTGTTGTAAAACTGTTGTCTTTGCCTTCAAAGACAACGGTTAAAAACTATTGTCTTTGGCCATCCCTTTTAACAACACGGCCTTTAACAACAGTCCGAAAGAGGCTACGACAACGGTGAAAAACCGTTGTTGTTAGGCTTTTTTCTTGTAGTGTCTCTTATCTCTATCTCGATGTATTGAGTTATAGATTATTTTACTTATCGACTTGGTTGTAATTCTCTTGCAATGGAGTAGATCTCCAGATCTAGGATATAGGAGGTAATTGTGATGTGTTGTGATGTATGAACTATGTAATTGGACATTTTCCTATGCAATGAAGTGTTTATATCATGATCTATGTGTTGTGCTTTGTATATGTTTAACAAAATATATGTGAGGTCAATCCATGTGATATAGGGTTAGATCATCATGTAGAGGAAGAGCCTCGGGATGTAAGATCATGAGACCTTGTGACAGAAGATATCCCTTACTTTCTACGGTAATTCCTTGAAATGGGGATTGACTCTCTACTAGGAAAACTAATTAGAGTTTAAAGAGTTCTTCCAAATTAATGTTGGGATGTAATCTGCGTAATCTAGGAACGTAGGACCATGGGCCCTTGTGTGAGAAAAATGATTCCTATAATCGGACTTCCTAAATTACCTCTTCTACTTAATTGTATTAATCTACCGTTAGGAAGTGATCTGTGTAATCTTAGAATGTAGGACCGTAGACCCTTGTGACAGAAGGATGATCCCTATAATTGGACTTCCTAAATTACCTTTTCTATTTAATGGCGGTAGAACTTGGGTAAACTCTTCGGTGTGATCTTCGCGGGGTTGTATCAAACTTTAGTTAGAACTCCTACACAAGTGTAAGCATGGAGTTAGGTAGATGAACAATGTATAGGGGCATTAGCTAGCATCGCAACGAAACCTAAATCCTAGTATCTAATCCTCTTCATTCACTTACGCTCTTTTCTCTTTCTCATTTCTCTTTTCTTTCTATCTAGTGTTTGTGAACCATTTTTAGATTGTCTAGATAATTCGCCGTGCGAAGTTGACTATGTTGGTGCGGGAAGCATCCGATGATCGAACTCGTGTTTTGATAATGATAAAGGATTCAAAGTTAAGGTGTTTTGTGATTTAACATGTCTGCTTGAGTGTTTCAGGAAAGTCCTAGCTGCGGTTAGGCAAAGGGAAAACCCTAGGAGGTGGTAACCCTAGGTCATAGGGGGCGGTAACCCTATGCGGAAAGTCTTGGCAGGTCGATGGCTTCAGGCAAAAGTCCTAGGGGGTGGTAACCCTAGGTGGAAAGTTCTGGTGTTGCGAACCAGGTGAAAGACTGGACTAGCCGGGAAGCGGATGTCCAGCAGAAAGTCCGGAAGCGTCGAGTGCTGAGCAAAAGTCCAGTCGATCTGGAGGATCGCACTGGCAATAAGTAAATCTCCTGAGTAGAGTAGGTGAGGACGCGTTCCCCGTAGAGGGAACAGTAGGCGTCGGGTCGACCTAGGGTTTTCGGTCGGAAATTCGAAGTCAGACCTGAACAGTCCAGAGACTGTCACAATATTCTTTATCATATTTATACTGTCATTTTATGCTAACTTTGTGCTGCAGGGTGTTTTTTGTGATTAACATATCTTGCTGATCTGGCTGCGATTAGCAGTCAAAGGCTAACTTTGTGCTGCAGGGTGGATATCGCAAAAGTCAAAGGCTTATCGCAGCGAACTGATCGGGATAGAACTCAGCTTCAAGGCGCCTTGGAGCTTGTTTAGGGCGCCTTGAACACTGTTTAAAAGCAGGGTTCGAGCAGCACTTCAAATGAACAATTTACAAGCTTTCCTTCTGCTGTGTGCTGCTCAAGAGTCGATTCTAAAGTGTTGTTGCAGTCGCCGACGACCCGAAGCTTCATTTATTATTATTCTGTTGTCGGTATTATTTCAATTTCAGTTGTACTTATTTCTTTGTACTTATTCACGATATTTTAGTTGTTGCCCACGGAAAGCGATCAAGGATCGCGAGCCTTCGAGTAGGAGTCGATCTAGGCTCCGAACGAAGTAAACGACTGTGTTCTTGTATGTTTGCTTATTTTTATTCCGCTGCTTTAATTACTCGACGATTGTTTTACGATTCCGATAATCGAACGAAATAGCCGCGAGCGCTATTCACCCCCCCCCCCCCTCTAGCGCTTCTCGATCCAACAGACTAGTGCTTAGTCAACAATCCATGTAGATTCGATATCTTTTGTATTACTGACGATGTAACCGTGCACTTGCGGTGACGTAACATGAGTCTGTTCCGCTTTCTTCCTTCTGGAGGTTTGTTAGTTGGTTCCGAAGTAGAGCCCGTCTCGCTAGCTATGCTTCGGAAGTTCCTTCGTGTAGTTCTAGGAACTTCTCCCAAAGTTTCTTTGCTAATTCGTAATTTTCGATCCGATTTACTTCTTGGGGTGGAAGTACATTGAGTATGTGGAACTTGGCTCGTCCGTTTGATACGAAGTATGCTTGCTCCTTCTTGCTCCATTGATATTATTCCTTTTCATTTCTTTGTTGGTCTTTGGGAGCAACAAAACCATATTTAATTATCAAAGGAATTTCAATTCTCCTCGAACTTCGGCGGACAGATGCTCGGTTCGACCATCGTCTCGGTGCTTCAGTCGACAGTTAGTCCTTCTGAGGCGTTCTGGCTCTGATACCATTTGTAGGATCCTTGGCGTTAGCTAAAGGGAGGGGGGGTGAATAGCCCTACAAAGAAAAAGAACCTTCTTCGAACTTTGTAGCTTAATAATTATCAATACTTACATAAAAAATAATTAAGAGACTAAAAAAACGAGACACAAAGTAATTACTTGGTTATAATCGGGGAAGTTGTTAATCCAACGAAGATATAAAACTCACTAAAATTTTCCTCTGAGCGAAGAAGCCTCTTACAGCAGTTAAATCTCACTACTAGAAAGCTAAATTAAAACTGAATCAATTACAAGTATTATTTCTCTCTTTTTCTTATTGTTCTTAGCTTATGGGAGCAGGACTACTTTTATAGCCTTGCTCGAGACACCTGGAATAATTCTAAATGCTTGAAATGAGATAAAAGTTTATCTCCGATGTAGCACGGGTGCTCAGACCTTTTGGGTGCTCAGACTCACATGTTGAGTGACTTGCACATTTAATTCGCATGTCAAATACATTTAGTTTAATTTTAAACTATTTGTTAGATATCAAAAATATATGTTTGATTATTGGTGTTATCTATACCAATAACAACCAGTTTCAATTACAAAAAGATCATGCAGATTGTGGGACAAGGACAAGGTTTATCCCTTGAGAATAGAGGCCACCTCTACCTCCTCTTTATCTCCTATATAAGGTAATGATATTGTTTTAAGAGGTAGATAGCGTTTTTCTACATTTTCTTCACTGGTGTCTTTCCTTTTGATTCTTTTTCTCTAAATTTGACTTAGTCTCTCGAGTTCGTCCGTATAATTAATTACTCAGCACAACAATAGCTGACCTGAAAGGAGCTAATCCAATGGAAGTCGACTTGATATGCATTTGAGCTACCTAAAGAACTTGAGGATGTCTAAGAGTCATCTCATCCTTGATCTTGAACCCACCAGATCACTGAGCATGACTTAGAGTATGTCGTCCTCTCGGGATGATCTAATAGCTAGCATATGAGATGTTACTATCATGAGGTCTAGGATTCGAATCTCGGTAAAGTTGAAGTAAATGTCTCCCTTATGTGCTAGTCACTATTTCAAAGGCTAGTAGCCGTCCGTGATTTACCTCCTCTGTGTTGGCTCTGGGATGGATTGACAGAGACATTGGAGATGAACGTATTTATCTTTTACCATCATGAATTAGAATATGTCACCCATGACTTAGATGCATTTGTCATATCTCTTTGTTAGGATAATGACAGGTAGATAAGAGTGAAAAGAAATCTATATTAATTAATAGACAATTTCTTTACATCAAGTCTAGTCCAACAGTCAGCCTGATTAAAATTGTAAATAAATGTAAATCGATTAATAGCAAATTTGTGCACTACAAAAAAACATAACTTTGGGGACAAAAGTTTGGAACGAAAATAATTCGTCCCAAAATTGGGACAAATTTAGGGTCGAAAATAAATTTCGACCCAAATAACCAACAAAACTTGCAACAAACAAATTTCGTTTCAAGTTTGCAACATAAAAAAAATTCGTTGCTAAATTCGTCCCCAAATCTGGAACGATTAAAAATTTGTCCCAAATTTAGGGACAAATCCTGGATTCGTCCCAGATTTAGGAACGAATCGAGAATTCGTCCCAGATTTGGGAACGAATCGAGAATTCGTCCCAAATTTTCGGACGAATCCAGGATTTGTCCCAAATTCTGGGACGAATCCGGGATTTGTCCCAAATTCTGGGACGAATCCAGGTTTCGTCCCAAAACTGAAAATAATTTTAAATAAATAAAATCAAACACCTAAGGCTTAAATATGGACCTAGAGACATCGGAATTTAATGAAACAAGTTTCTATGCGTCAGTATCGTTGAGCTGATCGTAAATACGTCATCATCCATAATTTTTAATTAATATTTTCAGTGATTTGAATTTTTAACACCAAATTAGGTCAAATTGGGATTAAAAAATTCCAAAATTATATATATTTGGTAAAAAATATTTTTATTGATAGATTTACGATCAGGATAATGATACGAGCACATAGAAACTTGTTTCATCAAATTCTGATGTCTCTAGGTCTGTATTTAAGGCGTCCAATTTTGTTTTTTTTTTAATAAATAAATTTTTGGGATGAATCTAGAGATTCGTCCCAAACTTTGGGACGAATTCCTAGATTCGTCCCAAAATTTGGGACGAATCCAGGATTCGTCCCAAAACTGAAAATATTTTTAAATAAATAAAATCAAACACCTAAGGCTTAAATATGGACCTAGAGACATCGAAATTTGATGAAACAAGTTTCTATGCGTCCGTATCGTTGAGCTGATCCTAAATACATCATCATCCATAATTTTTAATTAATATTTTCAGTGATTTAAATTTTTAACACCCAATTAGGTTAAATTGGGATTAAAAAATTCTAAAAATAAATATATTTGGTCAAAAATATTTTTATTTATGTATTTACAATCAGGGCAACGATACGAACGTATAGAAACAAATTTCATCAAATTCCGATGTCTCTAGGTATATATTTTTTAAAACATATATAGGTTGATACTAACTAAAAAGGTGTTGTGTAATGAACGGTTGTAAATTAGTGTCCGAAAGCTTAAATATGGACCTAGAGACATCGGAATTTGATGAAACAAGTTTCTATACGTCCGTATCGTTGCGCTAATCATAAAAACGTCATCATCTATAATTTTTAATTAATATTTTCAGTGATTTGAATTTTTAACACCAAATTAGGTCAAATTGGGATTAAAAAATTCCAAAAATATATATATTTGATAAAAAATATTTTTATTGATAGATTTACGATCAGGATAAAGATACGAGCACATAGAAACTTGTTTCATCAAATTCCGATGTCTCTAGGTCCGTATTTAAGGTGTCCAATTTTATTATTATTATTTTTTAATAAATAAATTTTTGGGACGAAACCAGAGATTCGTCCCAATTCCTGGATTCGTCCCAAAGCTGAAAATATTTTTAAATAAATAAAATCAAACACCTAAGGCCTAAATATGGACCTAGAGACAACGGAATTTGATGAAACAAGTTTCTATGCGTCCGTATCATTGAGCTGATCCTAAATACGTCATCATCCAAAATTTTTAATTAATATTTTCAGTGATTTGAATTTTTAACACCAAATTAGGTCAAATTGGGATTAAAAAATTCCAAAAATATATATATTTGGTAAAAAATATTTTTATTGAAAGATTTAGGATCAGGATAAAGATACGAGCATATAGAAACTTGTTTCATCAAATTCCGATGTCTCTAGGTCCGTATTTAAGGTGTCTAATTTTGTTTTGTTTTTTTTAATAAATAAAGTTTTGGGACAAATCTTTGGATTCGTCCCAAAATTTGGGACGAATCGAGGATTCGTACCAAAACTGAAAATATTTTTAAATAAATTAAATCAAACACCTAAGGCCTAATATGGACCTAGAGACATCGGAATTTGATGAAACAAGTTTCTATGCGTCCGTATCGTTGAGCTGATCGTAAAAACGTCATCATCAATTTTTAATTAATATTTTTAATGATTTGAATTTTTAACACCAAATTAGGTCAAATTGGGATTAAAAAATTCCAAAAATATATATATATGATAAAAAAAATATTTTTATTGATAGATTTACGATCAGGATAAAGATACGAGCACATAGAAACTTGTTTCATCAAATTTCGATGTCTCTAGGTCCATATTTAAGGCGTCTCTTTTATTATTATTATTTTTTAATAAATAAATTTTTGGGACGAATCCAGAGATTCGTCCCAAAACTGAAAATATTTTTAAATAAATAAAATCAAACACTTAAGCCCTAAATATGGACCTAGAGACATCGGAATTTGATAAAACAAGTTTTTATGCGTCCGTATCATTGAGCTGATCCTAAATACGTCATCATCCATAATTTTTAATTAATATTTTCAATGATTTGAATTTTTAACACCCAATTAGGTCAAATTGGGATTAAAAAATTCTAAAAATATATATATTTGGTCAAAAATATTTTTATTTATGTATTTACAATCAAGGCAACGATACGAACATATAGAAACTTATTTCATTAAATTCCGATATCTCTAGATATATATTTTTTAAAACATATATAGGTTGATACTAACTAAAAAGGTGTTGTATAGTGAACGGTTGTAAATCAGTGTCCGAAAGCTTAAATATGGACCTAGAGACATCAGAATTTGATGAAACAAGTTTCTATGAGTCCGTATCATTGAGCTGATCGTAAATACATCATCATCTATAATTTTTAATTAATATTTTCAGTGATTTGAATTTTTAACACCAAATTAGGTCAAATTGGGATTAAAAAATCCCAAAAATATATATATTTGGTAAAAAATATTTTTATTGATAGATTTACGATCAGGATAAAGATACGAGCACATAGAAACTTGTTTCATCAAATTCCGATGTCTCTAGGTCCGTATTTAAGGCGTCCAATTTTATTATTATTTTTTTAATAAATAAATTTTTGGGACGAATCTCTGGATTCGTTCCAAAATTTGGGACGAATTCAGGATTCGTCCCAAAATTTGGGACGAATCCAGGATTCGTCCCAAAACTGAAAATATTTTTAAATAAATAAAATCAAACACCTAAGGCCTAAATATGGACCTAGAGACATTGGAATTTGATAAAACAAGTTTCTATGCGTCCGTATCATTGAGCTGATCCTAAATACGTCATCATCCATAATTTTTAATTAATATTTCCAGTGATTTAAATTTTTAACACCCAATTAGGTCAAATTGGGATTAAAAAATTCCAAAAATATATATATTTGGTCAAAAATATTTTTATTTATGTATTTACAATCAAGGCAATGATACGAACATATAAAACTTGTTTCATCAAATTCCGATGTCTCTAGGTATATATTTTTTAAAACATATATAGGTTGATAATAACTAAAAAGATGTTGTAAAGTGAACGGTTGTAAATTAGTGTCCGAAAACTTAAATATGAACTTAAAGATATCGGAATTTGATGAAACAAGTTTCTATGCGCCCGTATCATTGAGCTGATCGTAAATACGTCATCATCCATAATTTTTAATTAATATTTTCAGTGATTTGAATTTTTAACACCAAATTAGGTCAAATTGGGATTAAAAAATTCCAAAATTATATATATTTAGTAAAAAAATATTTTTATTGATATATTTACGATCAGGATAATGATACGAGCACATAGAAACTTGTTTCATCAAATTCCGATGTCTCTAGGTCCGTATTTAAGGTGTCCAATTTTGTTTTTTTTTTTTAATAAATAAATTTTTGGGACGAATCCAGGATTCGTCCCAAAACTGAAAATATTTTTAAATAAATAAAATCAAACACCTAAAGCTTAAATATGGACCTAGAGACATCAGAATTTGATGAAAAAAGTTTCTATGCATCCGTATCATTGAGCTGATCCTAAATACATTATCATCCATAATTTTTATTTAATATTTTCAGTGATTTGAATTTTTAACTCCCAATTAGGTCAAATTGGGATTAAAAAATTCTAAAAATAAATATATTTGGTCAAAAATGTTTTTATTTATGTATTTACAATCAGGGTAACGATACGAACGTATAGAAACTTGTTTCATCAAATTCCGATGTCTCTAGGTATATATTTTTTTAAAACATATATAGGTTGATACTAACTAAAAAGGTGTTGTGTAATGAACGGTTGTAAATTAGTGTCCGAAAGCTTAAATATGGACCTAGAGACATCAGAATTTGATGAAACAAGTTTCTATGCGTCCGTATCGTTGAGCTGATCGTAAATACATCATCATCTATAATTTTTAATTAATATTTTAAGTAATTTGAATTTTTAACACCAAATTAGATCAAATTGGGATTAAAAAATTCCAAAAATATATATATTTGATAAAAAAATATTTTTATTGATAGATTTACGATCAGGATAAAGATACAAGCACATAGAATCTTGTTTCATCAAATTCCGATGTCTCTAGGTCCGTATTTAAGGCGTCCAATTTTATTATTATTTTTTTTAAATAAATAAATTTTTGGGACGAATCTCTGGATTCATCCCAAAATTTGGGACGAATCTAGGATTCGTCCCAAAACTGAAAATATTTTTAAATAAATAAAATCAAACACCTAAGGCCTAAATATAGACCTAGAGACATCAGAATTTGATGAAACAAGTTTCTATGCGTCCGTATCATTGAGCTAATCCTAAATACGTCATCATCCATAATTTTTAATTAATATTTTCAGTGATTTGAATTTTTAACACCAAATTAGGTCAAATTGGGATTAAAAATTCCAAAAATATATATATTTGGTAAAAAAATATTTTTATTGATAGATTTAGGATCAGGATAAAGATACGAGCACATAGAAACTTGTTTCATCAAATTCTGATGTCTCTAGGTCCGTATTTAAGGTGTCCAATTTTGTTTTTTTTTTAATAAATAAATTTTTAGGAAGAATCCAGAGATTCGTCCCAAAACTGAAAATATGTTTAAATAAATTAAATCAAACACCTAAGGCCTAAATATGAACCTAGAGACATCGGAATTTGATGAAACAAGTTTCTATGCGTCCGTATCATTGAGCTGGTCATAAAAACGTCATCATCCATAATTTTTAATTAATATTTTCAGTGATTTGAATTTTTAACACCAAATTAGGTCAAATTGGGATTAAAAAATTCCAAAAAAATATATATTTGAGAAAAAATATTTTGATTGATAGATTTACGATCAGGATAAAGATACGAGCACATAGAAACTTGTTTCATCAAATTCCGATGTCTCTAGGTCCATATTTAAGGTGTCCAATTTTATTATTATTATTTTTTAATAAATAAATTTTTGGGACGAATCCAGAGATTCGTCCCAATTCCTGGATTCGTCCCAAAACTGAAAATATTTTTAAATAAATAAAATCAAACACCTAAGGCCTAAATATGGACCTAGGGACATCGGAATTTGATGAAAAAAGTTTCTATGCGTCCGTATCATTGAGCTGATCCTAAATACGTCATCATCCATAATTTTTAATTAATATTTTCAGTGATTTGAATTTTTAACACCCAATTAGGTCAAATTGGGATTAAAAAATTCCAAAAATATATATATTTGGTCAAAAATATTTTTATTTATGTATTTACAATCAAGGCAACGATACGAACATATAGAAACTTATTTCATCAAATTCCGATGTCTCTAGGTATATATTTTTTAAAACATATATTGGTTGATACTAACTAAAAATGTGTTGTATATAGTGAACGGTTGTAAATTTGTGTCCGAAAGCTTAAATATGGACCTAGAGACATCAGAATTTGATAAAACAAGTTTCTATGCGTCCGTATCATTGAGCTGATCGTAAATACATCATCATCTATAATTTTTAATTAATATTTTTAGTGATTTGAATTTTTAACACCAAATTAGGTCAAATTGAGATTAAAAAATCCCAAAAATATATATATTTGGTAAAAAATATTTTTATTGATAGATTTACGATCAGGATAAAGATACGAGCACATAGAAACTTGTTTCATCAAATTCTGATGTCTCTAGGTCCGTATTTAAGGCGTCCAATTTTATTTATTTATTTTTTAATAAATAAATTTTTGGGACGAATCCAGGATTCGTCCCAAAACTGAAAATATTTTTAAATAAATAAAATCAAACACCTAAGGCCTAAATATGGACCTAGAGACATCGGAATTTGATAAAACAAGTTTCTATGCGTCCGTATCATTGAACTGATCCTAAATACATCATCATCCATAATTTTTAATTAATATTTTCAGTGATTTGAATTTTTAACACCCAATTAGGTCAAATTGGGATTAAAAATTCCAAATATATATATATTTGGTCAAAAATATTTTTATTTATGTATTTACAATCAAGGCAATGATACGAACATATAGAAACTTGTTTCATCAAATTCTGATGTCTCTAGGTATATATTTTTTAAAACATATATAGGTTGATACTAACTAAAAAGGTGTTGTAAAGTGAATGGTTGTAAATTAGTGTCCGAAAGCTTAAATATGGACCTAGAGATATTGGAATTTGATGAAACAAGTTTCTATGCGTCTGTATCATTGAGCTGATCGTAAATACGTCATCATCCATAATTTTTAATTAATATTTTCAGTGATTTGAATTTTTAACACCAAATTAGGTCAAATTGGGATTAAAAAATTCCAAAATTATATATATTTGGTAAAAAATATTTTTATTGATAGATTTACGATCAGGATAATGATAGGAGCACATAAAAACTTGTTTCATCAAATTCCGATGTCTCTAGGTCCGTATTTAAGGCGTCCAATTTTGTTTTTTTTTTAATAAATAAATTTTTGGGATGAATCCAGAGATTCGTCCCAAACTTTGGGACGAATTCCTGGATTCGTCCCAAAATTTGGGACGAATCCAGGATTCGTCCCAAAACTGAAAATATTTTTAAATAAATAAAATCAAACACCTAAGGCTTAAATATGGACCTAGAGACATCGAAATTTGATGAAACAAGTTTCTATGCGTCCGTATCGTTGAGCTGATCCTAAATACGTCATCATCCATAATTTTTAATTAATATTTTCAGTGATTTGAATTTTTAACACCCAATTAGATTAAATTGGGATTCAAAAATTCTAAAAATAAATATATTTGGTCAAAAATATTTTTATTTATGCATTTACAATCAGGGCAACGATACGAACGTATAGAAACTTGTTTCATCAAATTCCGATGTCTCTAGTGGGGATCAGAGTTATTATGAACAATTCAATACATATCAGAGGATTGTAATTGATGCAAGTTGTCAGAATTATATCCCCGAGACGCTTGGTGCAAGTTCTAGTTTTCCTCCAACAAGTGAACAAATGTTTGCCACTAATACATTGTCGTTGGAGGAGCCTGATGTACCAGGTCTGGATGAAATATATTACAAATTTCAAGAAGTATTGAGTGCTGCAAATGAACCATTATATTCCGGTTGTGACAGTCACACTAAATTATCTCTCACATCCAGATTATTAAATATAAAGGCAGATCATAATATGTCGCAAGATTGTTTTAATGATATTGTTCAAGCGTTTGACGATACATTGCCACGTGATCACAATTTGCCTCTTGATTTTTACAGTATGAAAAAACTGGTGAAAGATTTAGGTCTTCCAGTTGAAAGAATTGATGTTTGCAGAGATGGTTGTATGTTATATTGGGGAGATGATGCAGATGTAGAGGTTTGTAAATTCTGTAATCAAGATAGGTATAAGACAACTAGAAGGAGTCAACAACGACGTAAAGCACACAGCCAGTTGTTTTATTTACCTTTAACTCCTAGGTTACAAAGATTGTATGCATCAAAGGCAACTGCGGAACACATGACTTGGCATGCAACTCATCAAATAGAAGAGGGTTTAATGTGTCATCCATCAAATGTAGATGCGTGGAAAAATTTTGATAGAACATATCCAGATTTTGCAAAGGAGACTAGAAATATTAGATTATGTCTTTGTGCTGATGGATTTGCTCCGTTTGGTAAATCAGGAAGAAATTATTCTTGTTGGCCAGTTATCTTAACGTCGTATAATCTTCCACCTGGGATGTGCATGAAAACACCTTATATGTTTTTAACATTGGTTGTACTAGGTCCGCAAAATCCAAAGAAGTTAATAGATATTTATATGCAACCTCTGATAGCAGAACTTAAACAACTATGGGATGAAGGTGTTCCTATATACGATGTTCATTCTAACCAGATGTTTATACTGAAGGCTGCTCTTCTTTGGACCATAAATGACTTTCCAGCTTATGGTATGCTATCAGGTTGGAGTACTGCTGGGATCTTGGGATGCCCAATATGTATGGAGAGATCAAAGTCATTCAGATTGAAACACGGAAAGAAACCAAGTTATTTTGATTGTCACAGGCAATTCTTACCCACAAATCATAAGTTCAGAAAGAATAAAGATGAATTCACTAAAAATAGGATCGAAAGAACACTTCCGCCATTGAGATTGACAGGTCAAGATATTTGGTACAGAGTGCATCACTTTCCCTCTGTTATTGAACAACCATATGGTACAACATATGAATATGGGAGTACACATAAATGGACTAAACGAAGTATATTTTGGGATTTACCGTATTGGTTTAGTCATTTGATACATCATAATCTCGATGTAATGCATATTGAGAAGAATGTTTTTGATAATCTGATAAATACTGTGATGGATATCACCGGAAAAACAAAAGACAATCTCAATGCAAGAAAAGATATGCGACTCATATGTAAAAGACCCACTCTTGATGTCGATGAAAATAGTAGAGGACCAAAGCCAAAGGCAATTTATACATTAAGTAAGGATCAAAGACGTGTCCTATGTGAATGGTTGAAATCTTTGAAATTTCCAGATGGGTATGTCTCTCATCTTGGAAGATGTGTCGATATGAAAGAATGGAAGTTAATCGGTATGAAAAGTCATGATTGTCATATCATAATGCAAAGACTGATTCCTATTACTTTTAAGGAACTCTTACCACAATTTGTATGGGGAGCGATTACGGAGTTAAGTATTTTCCTACATGATATTTGCTCAACAGTTTTGAGACGTTCACACATGGAGAAGTTAGAGAGAGATATTCCAATCATTTTGTGCAATTTGGAAAGGATATTTCCACCCTCTTTTTTTGACTCCATGGAGCATCTTTTGATTCACTTGCCATATGAGGCCAAAGTTGGAGGATCCCGTCCATTTTCGGTGGATGTATCCATTTGAAAGGTAGAGTGTCTTATTTGTATAATTCGACTGTTTGAATGCAAAAAAAATACTTCTACTCCTGGATCATTTATATATATATATATTTAATATAATTTTATATATCTTCAATAGATTCTTATATCATTTAAAGAAAAAGGTGAAAAATAAAGCACGAGTTGAAGCCTCTATTGTTAATACATACATTGTGGAGGAAGTCACCACTTTTGCATCATATTATTTTGAACCTCATGTTCAATGCAAAAGGTGAAGAGCGGGCAGAAATGATGAGGGTCCTATTGATCCAAATGTTACCTCATTTTCAATTTTTAACTACCTTGGTTGACCAAATGGACCATGTAAACAAAGATACTTAACTGGTAAAGAATGGCGGGCAACCCAAACATATATTTTACTAAATTGTCCAGAAGTATCATCATATTATGAGTAAGTATATATTTTTATTTTTTTATTTTTTCAATTGTTTGTGTAACAATATGTTTTTTTGAGTAGGATATTTACCAACTTATATTCTGAATTATCGACACAAGAGTTCGATCGGTTTTGTGAAGAAGAATTTGCTGCATGGTTCAAATCATATGTAAGTAAAAAATCTATATTTTGTTGATACATATGCATACTTTTAACAATTTGTGTTTTGACCTTAGGTTCAAGCTAATCAAGCTCACCTTGAGCAAGAATGGCTAATCCATCTGTCATGGGGTCCAAATTCATGCGTACGCACTTGGCCAGCATATTTCATAAATGGATATAATTTTCATACTCAAGACTATGGAATGGGCAAGAATACCATGAATAGTGGGGTGTGCGTATCGTCATCCAATGAAGGAGGTGCAAGCAATGATTTTTATGGTTTGTTGGATGAAATTATAGAAGTAGAATACCCAGGACCACAAATGCAAGTTATATTATTTATGTGCCGCTGGTTTGACCCTGTTAGAGGGATGAAAGTGCATCCACATTATAATTTAGTTGAAATAAATCATAAGAGATTTTATAAGAGATATGAACCATTTGTGTTGGCACAACAAGCAATTCAAGTATTCTATTCTTCATATCCGAGTTTGAAACGCGATAAGATTGATTGGTGGGCTGTTTGTAAAACTAAAGCACGAAAAAAAATTGAGGCACGTTGGGAAAACATTGCATATCAACAAGAGGAAGTTTCAAACACCTTTCAGACTGAGGAATATATTATTCCAACTTTACGAGATCCCAACGGTGTAGTAATCAACGTAGATAGAAGTGAAATTGATGATGATAAGGAGGAGGAGGAGGAGGAGGAAGGAGAGGAGGAGGAAGAGGAGGAGGAAGAGGAAGAGGAAGAGGAGGAGGATGATAATGATAATGATGACTTTGATTTTTGATGATGGGTAAGTTTTGTTAGCTTATTTAAAGAAATTTCCCATATTTTATTGTATATACTGTCTCTTTTATAATTTGATTTACTTTATCTGTTAACACATTTTATTTGTTCCTACAGGTCATTAGAGGTCGCATTTCATAAGTTTCCCCTCCACCTTTTTCCATAATATTTACATAAAAATGGTAAGTTTTTAATTATCCTTTGTTATGTATCAGATCTGTAATTAACTTTATTAAATTATTGAAATTTCCAGCATATATTTCGACGTGGTGGACGTAGACGGCGACCACAGGACCAGACACATCCATCACCTGCCAGTGAGCCTATGCCACCCCCTACTCAGGCAGACCTATCCCATGTGTCTTCTCCACCGGCATCATATTCCCCTGCCAGTGTACCTATGCCACCCCTTCATCAGTCGGGCCCATCTCATGTACCTTCTGCACCGGTTTCATATTCGCCGCCACAAGAACCTTACCTAGAGCAGTTACCTGTCCACTCAGATCCTCCTGACTCAGCAAGAAACTCATTTGTTGAGTTTAGGAATGATAGAGCTCCTTTAGTCCCCATTGGTGATTCGTAAGTACTATAAAATATTTTATTTTTAGACCTATCTTAATTATTTAACATCGTTATTTTGTAATTTAATGCAGCTTTGAAAATCCGGTACAAGTTGTTTGAGAAATAAATAGAATCGTGAACAACCATTGGGGAGGGGATTCTTTGACATATTCAAGCACTCCACCAGCCACAAAACAACTTTGGTGGAGCGAGTTCAAAGTAACTTTTCTTGAGTTTACTTCAATTTTACAGTAATTATATAATAAAATAAATTTCTATTTCAGCGCTTAAATAATTGGGACCCGAATGACGAAATGGAGATACGAAGAATATTTAAAAAGAAATGTGGCGATCACATTAGACATGTATTAAGTCACGCAAAGAGTCGGGGGAAAAGCCAAATTTCATCACTGAAGAAAATTGGGAGAGGATCACTATATTTTGGGCAACGGAGGAAAGTAAACAAAGGAGTGACCTGAATAGAATGAATCAATCTCACAATTCTGGTGACTCAAGTGCTATATATGCGGGAGGCTCCATTAACATAGATGAGCATAGACAGAGAATGGTAATTGTTTCACTCTTTCACAAATTTTTAATATATATCAAATTATTTCATTATTTGAAATAATGTTTTTTTAGACCAAGGAGACAGGGAAGGATCCTTCTTTCATTGATACTTTCACTCGCACTTTAAAAAAAAAAGATAACACATGGAGTGGGGCGAGAGCAAAAGCAGTCAAGGTAATATTTATTTTACCTAATATGGTTTAAATTTAATTAGTTACCTACCATTATTGTCTTAATATTATATGTGTTTCTATTATATCTAATCAATATCGTATGTGTTTTACAAAATAGGAAAAATATGATCAACTCGAGCTAGCTCAAACATGCTCACAAGCTGGTATCGATAGTCAGGGGTCTGAGGAGTCTGTTGGCAATAATTTGAGTTTATGGTTAGAGGCCAGTGGAGGACCAAAAGGGGGAAGAATATTGGGGATGGGTTCCTTGAGTAGAACCCAAAGATTAGTTGGAACTTCTTCCTCCACATCATCACTTACGACCCAAATAAATACCTTGACTGATGAGGTTAGCCATCTGAAGGAAATAATATTGCAAAGAGACCAAGAAAGGGTGCAAAGAGACCTAGAACGGGCTAATTTGGAGAAAGATATTAGAGATATGCGCCGACAACAAGAATTAATCATGAAACACCTTCAGTTGAGCTCCGCTCAAAGTCAAAATCCTCCCAATGACGACGATGATGATGCCTACGATGATAACGATGATGGCGGTGATGATTTTTGATGATTTTAATAATGTATGATGAATTTTTTTTCTCATGTTTACTGCTTTACACATTAATCAATGGTTTTTTAACTTTTCAACTATGCCATTTGTAGGTTAAGTCTGTTGTCTTCTTGCACTGTTTCACTGTCAATGTATGAGATAACTTATCTTTGACGTAGACTAATCTATATGATTCTTAGTTGTGTACCAGTAACAAAATTAAAGCATAACTAGGCAATATGAATGGAATCTCTAATACTCTAACTTTATTTTTGTCCTGATTTGATAATGTTGTTTGTGCAGGTCTCAATTTGGTGTGATCTCACTGTAGTTGAAGACAGCTGTATTTGTTCACCTCTTTTCGGTATTCCTAAGTTCATTAATATGCATTTACTGATATATATATACAGTTAGCTTTAAATAATTATGTTATAGTTGTTTAATTATATAAAGTTAACTTTAAATAATTATGTTAAAGTTAGCTTTAAATAGTTGTTTAATTGTGTTCCTTCTTTTTGATAAGCTGCTCTTTCTTGTTTTGTCTTCAATGATAATGATGCATAAAAGTTCTGAATTTGATCTATGTATAGTCTCAAAACTATATAGATACATAAAAGTTCTATATTTCATCTAGAATTACATCACACTATTCTAAAATTCTTTACTAGATAACGATGCATCCTCCTACCTTAATATTTTGCAAAGAGTTGTTAAAAATGTGCTAAAGTTATTCATATGAAATTGTCAACTAGTTAACACAATGAAATGAACAATTATTTTAAATATCCTTTAGTTTACATTAAATACCAACCAAAGACAAAACTATAAATTCAGCAAATTAAAATGAAATATAAAATTAACTAAGTGAGAAAATTTAAACCCTAATACCATACTTCACAAGATCTCTCTCTCTTTCTCTCTATATGATGTGCCAATTATATTATGTTGTATCATAGTTACGATACATGTACTTAGCTTCAAAATAATGCTTATAATTTTATTTACCGTTGCTATGACATGGATGATTCATATCGTTGGTAAATATGACTTTTATTAGAATTAGGGCTTTTATTAGAATGTTTAAGGAATTTCACATTTATGTTTTGTTTCCAATTATTCTTTTTACATGGCCATATCGTATAATATTTACAATTTTTCTTGTTACACATAATCTAATTTATTTGTCTGTTGTTATGTAGGCAAAGGAGATTTGATGGGGATCAAAGATTTTGTGGCACACGAAGATGACTATATGTATTCTTAGTGTTGTTGGATGGATGATGGACTTATAAAACATTGGGTCGTTGAACTTGTAAACTTTGTTGAACAAGATGGATCTTGTAAACTTTGTTGAAATATTTATATTTCTTGAATTATGAGTTGATGTGTTGAATGTTAAATTAGGATGTGTTGAATGTTAAATTAGGATGTGTTGAATGCATATTATTTGTTATTTGAATTTGGTTTTTATGTATTTGGATTGTATTGCAGAAATAAATTGAAGCTGGAAAAAAATATTTGATATAGGGACGAATTTGGCAACGAAAATGATTTGTCCCAATTCTATCGTAATTTGGGACTAAATTATTTTCGTTCCAAAATTTGTCCCAGATTCTGGGACGAATTTTGGGACGAATCCACAAAATTCGTCCCAAAATCTGGGACGAATTATGGGACGAATAAACAAAATTCGTCCCAGAATTTGGGACGAAAATTTATCTTATGATTATCAAAGAATTTGACAAGTTTTTGTTGCCAAATTCGTTGCCAGTTTTGCAACAAATTTATTATTCGTTGCAAACTTAGGAACAAAAATGACAACAAAAAAATTTTGTCACCGAATTTGTCCCCAAATTCGTTGCAATATTAGGGACAAACTTGACAATAAAATATAATTTGTCACCGAATTCGTCCCCAAATTTGTTGCAAAAATAGAGACAAATTTGGCGGAAAATTTATGTGAATTCATCCCCAAATTCGTTCCTAAGTGTGCAACAAAAATAATTTTCGTTGCAAATTTGTATACTTTTTTGCAATGAATTTGGGGACGAAAATTTTATTCGTCGCCAAATTCGTCCCCAAATTCGTTCCCAAATTTGCAACAATCCATAATTCGTTCCAAAAGTTAGCATCAACCATTTTGGGACGAAAAAATTTTCGTCCCAAATTTTGTCCCTAAATTTTTTACAACGATTTTTTTTTTTAAATTCATCCCTAATTTTATCCCAAAATACCTTATTTTTTGTAGTGGTGTCTCACTCTGCGCAATTATATTCATATAATGATTTAATGATGACTAATATTACTTCACTTGCTAAATTACGTCACTTAGCTAACTTGTAAATGAATGTATATCGATTAATAGTAAATTTGTGTCTCACTCTGCGCAATTATATTCATATAATAGATTTAATGATGACTAATATTACTCCACTTGCTAAATTAAGTTACTTGGCTAACCTGTAAATGAATGTATATTGATTAATAGTAAATTTGTGTCTCACTCTGCGCAATTATATTCATATAATCTATTTAATGTTGACTAATATTACGATCACTTGCTAAATTCGGGATCAGCCACCGATCAGTCTTCCCCCACGATCCCACCCACCCAACTCAGGCCAGGCCCCCATCCCTTCATCGCATCTATGGCCCACGCTTCCTTACCATCAATGTTCCCTGTCTATAAGCAGAGTCTCGATTGTCCTCCTCATCACGGGATCGGCGAACAGATCGAAGTGAACCTCCGAAGAAGAAGCAGAGCAAAAGTCAGCGGCGACGATGGCGAGCATGGGGAGAACGGTGATGGAGGTGGGAGCTGACGGCGTTGCCCTGATCACAATCATCAACCCACCCGTCAATTCCCTCTCACTTGACGGTGATTCCTCTTCCCCTCCCTTTTTGTTGTCCTGCCTGGGTCTTTCTGTTGCTCTTGGTCATGTAGCATATTGCCGAGATCTCCGTCTTCTTCGCTGCTTAAGTGCGTTGTGTTGGCTTGTAGTTGGATATATAGTTTCCATTATTAAAGATTTTTTTTTCAAAGAATTAAAATATCTACCTCTTCCTATGTTTTTTCTCAATAAATGATGTTCTTATAATTTAATTGGGTCAATATGATATTATAACAATCAATAGTATTGTTTATACCCATTGCGTTTTATTTATGGAGACGGTGAAGTTGAAAAGTTCTACTTTTACAAGGGGCCATTAGCATGTCTTACAAGGGGCCATTAGCATGTCTTCGGAATTTGTATGAAGATCATTGACTAGGAACTCCCAACATGACAAATTTAGGAAGGCCTTTGTCAAGAACTTAAGGAAAAATTTGTTTTCTTTTGATATTCACAGGGATTGATCAAAATCCATTAGATGAACAGAGACATGGATCCATAAATAAGAGAAAATTGTCAAAAACTGTTCGAAGCAATAAAATGAGAAACTGATAAAGGTGATAAAAATCTGTTTTTGATTCCTTATTTCTTTATTTCACTCAGAATACTAGACTATTCTCTGCTTTTCTCTTTGACTCTTAATTTCGTTGTTTTACTACAAACATTGGGATATTTTTGTTGTTTTCACTGCATAATTCCCAATTTTAGGTTTTTGTATGATACTTTTCTCAGCCTTTCCTAAGAATATATGAATTGTTGGTTGGTTAGCAATGTTATGTCTTTTGGTTCCATTTTTTTTTTCACCTTTTCTGCTATATCATTTCCAGTATTGCTGAGTTTGAAAGGAAGTTATGAACAAGCTTTGAGCAGAGATGATGTGAAGGCAATAGTTATTACAGGTGTGTGCGAGCTTGAGCTCTAATATTCTTTAGCACCTTGTAGCCTCTGTGATTGCATGTGTCATCTTATATTGACATTATACAGGTGCAAAGGGTAAATTTTCAGGAGGCTTTGACATTTCTGCCTTTGGTGGTGTTCAAAGTGGGAAAAGTATGTCTGGTTCTCATTGCATATATAACTGTTGTCAACTTGTTTACATCATATTCTCTTGTTTAATTACTAATTCAACAGCTGAGCAAATGAAGGTTGGCTATGTTTCAATAGATGTCATCACTGACACTTTTGAAGGTAGTTAATGGGGGTCTTTTTTTATGTTAAACATGTGTATCAAAGTACAAATCTGGTGATTTCTATCATGAACTTGCAATGGCTGTTATGCTTCTCAGGCGCAAGAAAACCATCAGTTGCTGCCATAGATGGGTTAGCTCTTGGTGGCGGACTGGAAATTGCAATGGTATAATGCATTGTTATTTGTTCTGCATATGCACATTAGATCATATTTCAATGACAGACATAATATCTTTCTCATCTAATAGGCATGCCATGCACGCATATCAACTTCAACAGCCCAACTAGGTCTGCCAGAACTTCAGCTTGGAATCATCCCAGGATTTGGAGGTTCTCTCTAAAATTATCTTTACAATCATAGGCACATGAAAAATTTTCTTGCAGACATTGTTTTATTTAGACTGAATTATTATGCAATAAATCTTTTTCTTGTTCCATTGATGTCAGAAACTTGATCCCTAAACAAAATCTTTGTGTTTGGTGCAGTTTGCACAAACGATCTAATTCAGATTTTGATAAATGACAAGTGAGTTAAGTTGGGTGTTTTTATGATCTGATTACTTTACCAAGTGTGTAGGAATTGATGGTCTGTAGGACCGGACACCAGGTAAAAATCCAGCTAGGTCAGTGGGATAGTTGGTGCGAAGTCCAGATAGGTCAATGGGTCGACTGGATATCTGAAGAGAAGACTGGTTGGGTCTACGGGACTAGACAATCGACAGAAGTCCAGTTGGGTCTGCGGACCGGATAGTTGGCTAGTCAACCAACAACAAATTGGTAAGTAAAGGTAAGTGGAGGAGAGTGATTAAGTGAGGACGCATCCCGGTTGAGGGACAGTAGGTGTCGGTCTAAGTTAGGTCTATTTTGGATCCCTAATTTGAGACCTTAACTAGTTCCTGGTCTTGGGAGCTAATTACTACTTATTATCACTATGCTTGCAGGTTAGATGTTTTAGATTTGGACTAACATAACTTGCAGGGAAAAAGGAGTAAAAAGTCTTTGGATGAACAGTACCCGAAGGCGTCTTCAAGCATTGGAAGGCGTCTTCACACTTTCATAGAAGACGCCTTCAATGGCTTGAAGGCGCCTTCCAAGGGATAAATTTTGGACTCCGTCGTAGAAAGGCACAGTGAAGTCGGGTTTACCATGTTGAAGGCGCCTTCAATGGGTATGGAAGGCGCCTTCCATGCCCTTTATAAGACAGTCTCAACCAAGCATCAACCAACAACTACTATACGAGCTACTACGTGTCTATTTGAGGTTCCGACTACTTTGACTTCTTGTTGCGAATCTACTGCGAGGCTGCTGCGCCCGACAACTGCTTCGAGGACTTCCGATCGTGGTCGGCAGATCGACATCGACACTTGTGCACTCTCGCTTTGATCCCTACGTGTCAGTAACAAAGTCATTTTTTCTGGACTTAATTTCTGCAAACGGAAAGTGTAGTCTGTTACACTTTTCCGATCTTTTTGTACTCAATCTCCTCTTTCGGAGGTACCGGAAGAGGTTTCTTAGTGGATTATCTATCGATAGGTCTTCGGGACCTGGGTCTTGGAATATGAGTCGTCGAAGGCTCCGAAACAAGTAAATCGCTTGTGTTCGTATTATTTTTCATTTGTCTATTCTCTTATTCTGTTGCGTTCATACTTTGATTTAAAAACCGAAAAGAATGAGATTTTCAAAACCACGTGATTCGCCCCCCCTCTCATGTGCGACTCGATCCAATAAGTGGTATCAAAGTTCTCAGAGTTCTGCTCTGAATTGGTGCAACCACCAATCAAGCCGGGGGAATCGTTTTCGGATTTTGGTGTTTTCTCTTTTTATTCGAATTGGTAAAACTTTACACTTCAGATAATTTTTCTCATTCGGTTTTAACTCGAAGTAGGTGCAACACAACTCGAGCTCTTCAATATTTGTTTTATCTTTGCAAAACTATGCTAATCCAAGACCAAGTCTTGACACCTATCTTTAGTTTTCTATTTCACCCAAAACGAAGGATATAACATTGCTCGTCCTCCCCTCTTTAAAGGAGACGACTTCCCCTACTAGAAGAGGCGAATGGAAGTCTATCTAAAGACTAACTTTGTCCAATGATTTAGCATCACCAAAGGGTACAAGGCGCCAGTTGACAACGCCGGAATTCCAATGGACTTGGTAAATTGGAATACGGAAATCAAGAAGAAGGCCCAGATTGACTTCAAGGCCCTCAACACAATCCAGTGCGAGTTAACAAAGGAGGATCTAAACCACGTTGGCCCACACGAAAATGCAAAGGAGCTATTGGACAAGCTCATAGAACTACACGAGGGAACCAACGACGTAAAGGTAACTAAAAGGGATTTATTTTTAAATAAGCTATTTAACGTAAAAATGCAGGAAGAAGAATCTCTCTGTCAACTACACGCGAGGATAAAGGATATCCTTAACGGGCTCCACATAAGCGATCATCAGATGGAGAACCGAGACTTGATAAGGTATGTCCTAAATGCCTTCCCTCATCCATCGTGGATGTTTACAAAATTTCGAGGAACTTATCTAAACTAAAATTAGACCAACTTTTTTGTGAATTAGAGCTACACGAACAGATTAACGTTAAACCTGAGAAAGATATTGCTCTTCTTGCAGGAACGTCAAAAGAAAAATCTAGAACCAAGCTGGATCTTGAAATCGAGTTTGACCCTGACTCAGACGATAAAGAATACCTGGTGAACCTGGTAGGAAAAATGTTCACCAGGAGAAAGAAGAACTTCACCAAAAAGGACTTGTAGAGATTAACTCCACTTATAACTCCAACAACAAGACAAACGTTACATGCTTTGGATGCAACAAAAAGAGACACTACAAGATCGATTGCCCGAATCTCAAGAAGAAAAAAGTCCTCAAGGCGACTTGGGATGAATCATCCGCAGAAGAATCAGACATCGACGAACCAAGGCACACCAACTACCTCGCACTGATGGCATACGGATCAGAATCGGAAAGTGAATTAGAAGATGGGTCCGAACTCGAATCGAGCCACGAGTCCGCACTCGTTTTCGAAGGTTTCGATGAGGTATATTTTACTTTAAGTAAAAAGTTTTTTAAATAATAGAATGTTTACATAAGAAATTGACTGCATCTGAAGATCAAATAAACGAACTAACTACAGAAAATAAAATACTTAATGAACAACTAAATTCAGACTCAACAATTGAGCCGACTCAACCTGAAATCCCAACTCAAGTTGCAAAACTTGAAGAGGAAAATTTCAAATTGAAAGGCGAAATAGTTGAACTAAAAGAACTACTAGAGAAATTCACAACTAGATCCAAGTACCTTGATATGATACTTGATCACAAAGAGCTGTGCACAATAAGTCCGGACTCGGAAACAAGTCTAGTTCAACTGACAAAACATTTATATCATTACTCAAACAAAATAAAAATGAAACCAAGGCCTAGGTTCCGAAAGCGTGCTTAACCACGCAAGTAGGACTCAATCAATACTGTGTGCCTAGAAATAAAATTCACTACATAAATCAAAATAAATCAACTAACTCAATCTCAAACTCAAAAATTAAACATTCAATAGATTCAAACCAAAGGAATCAAATAAAATTGAATTAGCCTAAATTAAGTAAAACCAAAGGTAATCTAAACTCAAACTATAATCAAGTTTATTATAATTATCGATATAAACCCAAAACTTAAAAGCCAAAACTCAATAATTCAGGGGAGGCTCCAAACTAGTTGGTATTTCCAAAATCAATAATTTACTTGGATGGGTAATTAGGACTAGTCTAAATAGAGACAATAGTTTAACTTACGGTACTTGAGAAGTTTTGGATGATAGTAGGTTAGGGAAACTTTGTCTATGTATGCTTAGGAAGATATGATTTCGACCTGGTGCATTTGGCTGAGTGGAATTAACTGAATCTACCCCTTACTAATCCTAACTGGTTAGACCAAAGTTTTGTAATAAGTTCAGTGAAAAATTTTGAAGGCATGGTTACACTAATGATGTCCAGGTGACTCACTATATCTTAAAAGTTTATCCAAAGAATGCCTATGTATTGAATCCAAAGCCAAACTTGAATCTAACATAAAGTTTAAACAAAACTCTGAAATTCAGTCTAACTCATCTCACAAAATTATAAGATTCCCTGATTGCAGGTGAGATGATTAAGGATTTAAAATTAAATTAAAATAAATTAAAATAATTTAAAATAATTTAAAATAAATTAAATCAAATTAAATTAACATTAAATTAAATTAAATTAACATTAAAATAAATTAAATTAAATCGAAAATAAATTAAAGTCTAAAAACCTAAATTAAAATTAAAACTCAACATAAATTAAAACTTAACATAAATTAAAACTTAAAATTAAATTTAACCTAAAACTTAAATTAAAATTCAAATTCAAATTAATGTATTAAATTGATAAATAACTCCTACCTTTTGTAGAAAACAAAGTGGATATTGGATAGTGGATGTTTCAAGTTCACTCAACTAACATACAAAAAAAGCTTAGGAACAGTTGCCTAAAACAACAGCAAACTCAAGATAATTGTGATAGGTAATATTGAACTCAAAACTGACTTTATTGTTAAAAAAATATTACTTGTTGAAAATTTCGAATACAATCTACTTAGCATTAGTCAGTTGGATATAAAGTTAGGTTCCTATCTACTGATACTTAATTAAGCACATAGATAACCCTAACATAAATCTAAAAGGGTTTAGAAAAGACAACATCGATGCAATTAACCTAACCATTGCTTCACTTAAATGTAAGAAACCTGATTATGACATAGAAAAATGTTCCACACAAACTTTAGAAACTTAACAAAATTAAATGGTTTAGTTAGAGGATTACCAAAATTATCTAACTTAGATTCAACAATCTGTAATGTTCGTCAACAAGGAAGCAAACCAAATCAACCCACAAATCAACTAATCAAACTCAAACTAATTCAATACTAGAATTATTGCATCTGAACCTATTTGACTCCCATGAAATCAAATCCATAAATGAGAGTCTTTATTGCCTAGTAATAATAGATGATTACTCGAGATTTACCTGAGTAAAATTCTTAAAAAATAAAGATAAAACTTTTGAAGTGTTTAGTAATTTTTGCAAACAAACTAAAAACGAGAAAGACCAAAGAATTAAACGAGAAGTGATAACGGAGGTGAATTTAAGAATCACAATTTTAATTTTTTTTTGTCTTGAAAATAGTTATCATCATGAATTTTCATGCCCTAAAGCACCCTAACAAAATAGAGTAGTAGAAAGAAAGAATAAAACCTTACTTGAAGCCTGTAGGACAATGCTAATGAATATCAACTTTCAAAATATTTTTGGGCAGAAACTGTTAGCACAGTCTGCAATATACAAAACAGAACCACAATAAATAAAAGTTATAATAAGACCTCATTTGAATTCTATTATAATAAAAAACCTAATATTAAATACTTTAAAGTGTTCGGATGCCCAGCTTACATACTAAACACAAGAGAATACTTAGGAAAATTTATCTCAAAAGTAGAAAATGGAATCTTTGTAGGATACTCATTAAACAGTAGAGGTTACAGAGTATATAACAAAAATACATTAAGGGGGTGTTTGGTTGATGGGTTTGGGAATGAGGGAATGGAATGATAGTAAAAGATAGTGTTTGAATTGTGGGTTTGGGAATGATATTTTGGGAATGATTACTAGATTTATGGGAATCAACCAAACCCATATAACTTGATGGGTTTCATTTCCATTCTTATTCCCATTCCACCCTACTATCAAACCCATACCCATAGTCATTCCCATCATTTAACCAAACGCCACCTAAGAATTGAGGAAACCACAAATGTAAAGTTTGAAGAATTTATCCCGAACTTAGAACAAATTCAGAAACAACCAATTAACTTTATAAGAGGTAGCACAAGTCAAGGGGAGCAAGCGAAAATCTAAGTCAAGAATATGAAGAGGAACATCAACTCCAAGAAAATGAACCAATTAGAACAATAAGGGTTAACCCAAACCCAAACCAACTAGATCAACCTTTAGAAACCTAAGCCAAATAACCTTAATCTCCAACATTGAACCCAAAACAATAGAAGAACCATTAAGTGATCCAGATTGGATTTTAGCTATGCAAGAGGAATTGACCCAATTTGAAAGAAATGAAGTATGAGGTCTAGTTCCACTACCATAACACAAAAAACTAATAGAAACAAAATGAGTTTTTAGAAATAAGCTAAATGAAAAAGGGGAAGATGTTAGAAACAAAGTCAGATTAGGTTTTAGTCAGGTTGAGGGATTTGACTACGATGAAACCTCTACCCCGGTCGTCATATTTGAATCAATTAGAATGTTATTAAAGCTATACGGCCTATAAAACTTTCAAATTGTATCAAATGGATGTTAAACAACCTTTCTAAATGCATTGATTAAGGAAAAGGTATATGGAGGTCAACCTCTAGGGTTTGAAAACCTGGAATACCCTAATTATGTGTTTAAACTAAAGAAAGCCCTTTATGACGTATAACAAGCTCCTAGAGCGTGGTATGAGAGGTTGACCACATACTTAGTCTCAAAAAACTTCAAACAAGGTCAAGTAGACCCAACCCTATTTGTCAAAACAGTCAATCAAGATTTCTTTATAGCTTAAATCTATGTAGATAATATAATATTTGGGTCAACTAATTTAAAACTTCTACAAGAATTCATAATATTGATGGAACAAGAATTCGAAATGAGTCTAGTAAGACAACCAACATTCTTTTTAGGTTTACAAATCAAACAAACAAATGAAGGAACTTACGTTGATCAACAAAAATATACACTTGAATTACTTAAGAAATTTGACATGGAAAACTCAAAAGAAATTAAAACTCCAATGTCCACCACATAATCCTACATAACGATCCAAATGAAAACATATAGACCTCAAATATTACGGAAGCACCATAGATGCCTACTATACCTAACTGCCAATGATTTGATATTCTATTTGTAGTTAGTATGTGTACAAGGTACCAAACATGTTCCAACGAGTCACACTTAGCCAATATTAAAAGAATTTTTAGATAGTTAAAAGGAACTTCCAACGAGGTATGTGGTACCCTAGAACGACTAATTTTGAACTTATAGAGTTTTCTGACTCAGATTATGCCTACTGCAAATTAGACAGAAAAAGTACAAGTGGTGGTTGCCAATTACTTGGCCCATCACTTGTAGCTGGTTTAGTAGAAAGCAACATCGTGTCACTTTATCTACTACTAAGGCGGAATATATAGCAATAGGAGAATGCGTTGCACAACTATTATGGATGATGCACATCCTAAAAGATTTCAATCTAAACCTTAAAAATACAAAAGTACTAATTGATAATGTTAGTTTAATCAACTTATCAAAAAATCCAGTACATCATTCAAGAACTAAACGCATCGAAATCAAACATCACTTCATCAGGATCATGTAACTACAGTGATATTCAACTCAATTACATTGCGTCCAAATCAAATTTAGTTGACATATTTACCAAACCTCTCCCTGAAAGTGAATTTAGTAAATTACGCCCAATTAGGAATATGTTTCATAGAATAGGTCAAATAAATTCTTAAAATAATTTAAAAATTCTAAGGAAAAATCTTTTCTTTTCTTATCTTAAAACTACCATTTTCTTAAATTTTCAAAATTGATTTTAGCTTGAGCCTAGGTCAACCCCATAGAAAGCATGTTCTTATAGATCTAGGATTTAAGCATCTCACAAACACATTAGGTTTACCTTGATTGCGTATTCATAAACTTAGAACGATGTGAGATGCGTAGGCAGATTGCCTGGGCTTAAGATACTTATATTAGTGCATCAACATAATCTGAGCGTAAAATACCAAACACTGATCAAGTTAAGTGATCCATTTTTAGTCAAACACTAACTGGATGCATTTACTTAACTTGACTAACCAAATGAAAACTACTATCATCTAGTAGTCAATTAGTAACTAGTGGTTAGACATTTAAGAACGTTTTTTTAAAATATTTTTATATTAGGTCCTGGGGAGATAATTTAAAACCATTTTAAAACCTATTTTGAAAAGTTCTTGTTAACGTGTTTTCAATTTTCTTATATCCTACAAATCAATTGTGCTTGAAAAATATTTTAAAAATATTTTTGGTTTAAAACTTTTTCTAAGCATTTCAAAACTATTTCTAAGTTAAACATACTTCGAAAATATTTTTTAAAGCATTTCAAGTTAAAACATTCAAACTCCCGATTTTGAAAAAGATTATTGCTTACCTAACCAAAGATTTTTTTAAAAAAAAAAATTAAAATGAGTTGTCAAATCTAGCTTTATAAATTTAGCTATCTTGAAAGCTACTTTACAAAGTATTTTTCAAAACAAATTAATTGTCTTTGGTTACAGTTACTACTCCCTCCAATTAACCTGCAAATTTTGAAATTGACAAACTTGATCTTCCGTGCTTAATTTGCAAGACTCACTTTTTGTAACTTGCCTACTTTCTCTGTGCAATTTTTTTTGATGAATGCTAAAGGGGAGGTTAAGAGTTTAAGTTAGAAAATCAAAGAAAATAAGAATAAATTAACCCTAAAATGATCAAGAGAATGAAACGAAACTAACTTAGATTATTCTTTTGTTATTTTTCATATATGTTTTTGCATATCTTTTCATAACTTTAACCCAAGCCGTCATTGTATCAAAAAGGAGATTGTTGGTGTAGTTTGCACTAACTGTCTAACTCAGGTTTTGATGAATGACAAGTGAGTTAAGTTGGGTGTTTTTGTGATTTGATTACTTTACCAAGTGTGTAGGAATTGATGGTCTGTAGGACCGGACACCAAGCAGAAATCCAGCTAGGTCTATGAGACCAGATAGTTTGTGCGAAGTCTAGATAGGTCAACAGGCCGATCGGATATCTGGCGAGAAGATCGGTTGGGTCCGTGGGACTGGACAACCGGCAGAAGTCCATTTTGGGTCTACGGACCGGATAGTTGGCATGAAGACCTGGTGGGTTAAGAGGCTAGTCAACCAACAACAAATTGGTAAGTAAAGGTAAGTGGAGGAGAGTGACTAAGTGAGGACGCGTTTCGGTTGAGGGACAGTAAGCGTCGATCCAAGTTAGGTCCATTTTGGATCCTTAATTTGAGACCTTAACTAGTTCCTGGTCTTGGGAGCTAATTATTATTCCTTATTATCACTGTGTTTGCAGGTTAGATGTTTTAGATTTGGACTAACACAACTTGCAGGGAAAAAGAAGCAAAAAGTCTTCGGATGAACAGTACCCGAAGGCGCCTTCAAACATTGGAAGGCGCCTTCATACTTTCATGGAAGACGCCTTCAATGGCTTGAGGCGCCTTCCTAGGGATAAATTTTGGACCCCGTTGCAGATAAGGCATAGTGAAGTCAGGATCAGATTTACCATGTTGAAGGCACCTTCAATGGAAGGCGCCTTCCATGCCCTTTATAAGGCCCCTTTATAAGGCAGTCTCGACCAAACATCAACCAACAACTACTATACGAGCTACTACGCGTCTATTTGAGGTTCCGACTTCTTTGACTTCTTGCTGCGAAACTGCTGCGAAACTGCTGCGCCCGACAACTGTTCCGAGGACTTCCGATCGTAGCCTGTAGATCGACATTGACACTCGTGCTCTCTCGATTTGATCCTGACGTGTCGGTAACAAAGTCATTTTTTCTGTACTTAATTTCTGTAAACGGAAAGTGTAGTCTAGTCTGTTACATTTTTCTGATCTTTTTGTACTCGATCTCTTCTTCCGGAGGTATCGAAAGAGGTTTTTTTTAGTAGATTATCTATTGATAGGTCCGCGGGACTTGAGTCTTGAAGTAGGAATCGTCGAAGGCTCTGAACCAAGTAAACCGTTTGTGTTCGTATTGTTTTTCATTTGTCTATTCTCTTATTCCGCTGCATTCGTATTTTGATTTGAAAATCGAAAAGAACGAGATTTCAAAACCGCATGATTCACCCCCTTCTCACGTGCGACTCGATCCAACACTTTGATGTTACAGTTACGTAGAAATATGGAATATATTCATTTGATGTATATTCATTACAATAATGCATCTTTGGTCGCAAACACTAGGTTGCCGCAGTAGCTGCGATTTTTTGTTTAATTTTTATTATTTCTGTCGTTTTCTTTTAATTTTTAATTTTAAATTGAAAAAATTTCTTTTAAACAGTGATTCCTTTCTCCATTAATTTGTAGGATCGATGACGTGCAAAGGGAGGGGGAGATAGCACGCATGGCTAATTCATTCGTTTCGGAAAACTCAGAATAACGCAGCGGAATAAAGAAAAGAAACAAACATAATCGCTAACAGGTTTCTTTTATTTGGTTCGGAGCATGTGACGACTCCTACTCCAAGGCCCGCGATCGTTGATCGCTTACGTTGGGCAAACCACTATAAGCTCGAGAAATCTTTACAAGAAGAACAAGTACAATTGCAATGTTAAACTAAGTTACCGACAATACAAAGATGATGGAAAGGTTCGTCGATTGTCAGTGTAGCAGTTGAGCGTTGTTGAAGTGTTTCAGAGCATCACACAGGAGCGCAAGTAGTCTGATTTTTGGTGTTCTGAAGTGTTGGCCGAGACCTCTTTTTATAGCCTCTTCAAACCTAATCTAGATCCTCTGATCTCGAGATCAAGTTTTGACTCGACTCGGATCGGTCGATCGATCCCATGATTCGGTCGATCGAACCTACTGAACCCGCTCGTCCTTCCGTCCAGATGCCGTCTCTCCGAATAGAGCCTTCATTCGGTCGATCGATCCCGCTGTTAGGTCGACCGATCAACTGATGATCTTTGCCTCATTCGATCCGATCAACCTGGCTCGAATGAGTCTCTGTCTATCCTCAGTTTGGTCGATCAATCCCGAGGCTCAGTCGACCGAATCTTTGGTCAACACTTTACCGAGAGTTGGAATTCTGATGCTTTGTACTTAGGTTCGGTTGACTGATCCAGACATTCGGTCGACCGATCAAGACTAAGTTCAACCCTGCAAAACTGTTAGTTTCCTGCAAAATAGAGTTAGACAAAATAACAAATACTATATAAATCAATAACTTGATAGCCTTCGGACTGTCCGGTTCTGATTTCGGATTTCCTCCAGAAACCCTAGGTCGAACCAACGCCTATTGTTTCCTCACCGGAGAATGTGCCCTCACCTACGCCTCTCAGGAGAAGTTACATGTTGCCAGACCGGTCCTTCAGACCGACTGGACTTTTCCTCAGCACTCGAGACTTCAGGTCTTCATGCTGGACGCCCGCTCTACGACCCGTTCAGACTTCCACATGGTCCGCGACCACCAGGGTTTTCATCTAGAGTCTCTGACTCTAGGATTTTGCCTAAAGCGCTCGACCCGCCAAGACTTTCTGCCTAGGGTTACCACCCCTTAGGACCCAGGGATACCACCCCCTAGGGTTTTCCATCTACCTAACCACAGCTAGGACTTTCCATCACCTAGGGTTACCGCCCCCTAGGACCTAGGGTTACCACCTCTAGGGTTTTCCACCTGCCTGGAATCCATTAGGACTTTCTTAGGACTTTCATGCAAGCTCAATCAACCTTGTTAGATCAAAAGATAACTTAATTTTGGACCCTTTGACATAATCAAAATTCAGGTTCGATCGTTTGGTGCTTCCTGCACCAAGATAATTTTCTTTTCTTCTTAATTTTTTTTCCTCTTTCATCCATTAATTTTTTTCCTTATTAATCCCTCTTTCATTTATTTATTTTTTCCCTTCATTTGTACAAGAGTAAAGAAAGAGAAATATACCTGTTAAGGATGATTATTTTTTTTTATCTGTCCACAGGATAAACATAGAGAAAAAAAAACCTTTAAGGAGGTGAGCAACAAATTATTAAGGAAGATAAAATATTAAATATAATATAATTTCTAACTTCATAAAATATACTACTAATAAATCAAATTATTTTATATATAAATTTAGTTTAATTTTAAACGGATCAAAATAAATTTAATTTAAACCTACTTGATCGTGCCATGTCTACTTTGAACACTTTAGTTAATGTCTACTTTGAACACTTTAGTTAATTCTAAATCGACTTTTATTCAATAAGCATCAAATATTTCATAAGATAATATCAAAATTTAAATTCAACATTCAGCATCTCATATATGACTCGATAACAAACATTTATAACAATCAAATATTTATAAAAATATAAATTGAAACTAGGACTTGAAATTTTAAACCTTGGATCTGTTTGGTGATGTTGGCTTCAACTCTATGAAGAAGCCTATTTATGGGTACCTTTTTTAGATTTCATGGAGCCATCTGTCACGTAATACATTATTCATATAAAATTAGGTCAATGGTTGAACTTTTGAAAGGTTTAATTCTTAACAAAGCATCATCATTTACTATGGTTTTCTTATGTAAGAACTGTGTAGTATATTGATTTTATTCAGAACTGTTCCTCTTATACTGACATGGAAAGAAGCCATACTTCCGTTTTTAATGATGGTTAGTTGATTTTTTTTGTTCTTCAGGAACACAGCGCCTTCCGCGCCTTGTGGGACTTACCAAAGCACTTGAAATTATTTTGGTACAATCAGTTTTGTCTCCTTAACTCTCTTTTTGGAGGTCTTTCGGCATATGACTATGTCCATCTCTTGCAGTTATCCAAGTCCGTGAAAGGAGAGGAAGCATACAAGATAGGTCTGGTTGATGCTCTCTCATCATCTGATGAATTGTTGAAGACAGCTCGCTACTGGGCTTTGGAAATTGCTGAGTGTAGAAAACCATGGATCAAGAGTCTTTATAAAACTGATAAATTAGAATCCCTTGGAGATGCTAGGGAAATTCTAAAGTTTGCAAGAGCTCAGGCTCAAAAGCAGGCTGCCAATCTCCTACACCCTTTGGTTTGTATTGATGTGATTGAAGAGGGCATAGTTTCTGGTCCTCGTGCTGGATTGTGGAAGGTAAACCAATTTCACTTGTACCATAGTAGAATATAGTTGGATGGATGCATCTCAAGTAGTTTCTAATGACAATTAACTTTTCTTATTGCAGGAAGTCCACTCCTTTCAAACACTTGTTCGATCTGACACGTGCAAGAGTTTAGTTCATGTGTTCTTCGCACTACGTGCAACATCAAAGGTTTAAATACTAGTTCCATAGCCTTTCTCTTGCCTCTACTTTGGCATAGTTCGTTGTTCCCATAACTGTTAATTTTCGATAGGAATTCATGCTGAAGCTTTTCCAATGAGTAGTTCAAGTTTTTAATAACATAGGATCTTGCTTAGAGAACAAATTGCCACTTCCAAAATGACTGAAAGTCAATTATATGATCATATAGATGGAGTTTGAATGTGTCTTTGTTTTTCTACATGCCTTTTTTGCAGAACCAATGATGAAAATCACACATAGAAAGAACGCTTTAAGGGAAATGTTATTAAAACAAAAAGATAAATTACATTTAGTTTCAAGGACCTAGTTTTTAATTGGTTTATATAACTCATAAGAACATTTATACTCAATTGCATTCCCTTTTTACTAACAAAAGGTGTCTGGTTTAGCTACTAGATTTAGATATATCATCATTGCCGGGGTTTTTGATGAATTCTTTTGCCTGTAAATACCTTGTGAATTGAAGTGGGTACTACTAATTGAACATGGAAATTGTGTATTGTTCACTTGCATCGGGATGATATAACAATGTTTGTTTTTGAGTCATGCAGAATGATGTTTATAACTTTATATCATATATTGTTTATGTTCAGTCATTGAATGCGCAAATTAGATATATCATTTTCGTTTTATCCTCTAAACTGTTTCCTAAGGACCAAGCTATTAAAAGGTAGATCCAAGCGGTAGGCAAATGACCCATTGCTTAGCCACTAGGGAGTAGGCCTGCCTAGAAGCTTGACAATAAAATAATTATAGAAATATCTTAAAATAAAAATGATTGTCCTGCGTGCGCTTCTTAAGTATAACTGCAAAACAAGACCAATAACAAGTTTTCATCGAACAGTTAACAGAAAAATTACATTACCAAACAAAGTTGCTAAGTAGCCTTAAACAAAATCTAGATTTCTTGAAAACATCTCAGGACTCTCTACTCAAGCTTTCTCAATTAAACAAATCTAATATAGAACCCAGAAAATTATTAATATACCTAAAGGAGCTACTTACAATTTAATCAAACACAACTAACAGAAGAATTCAAAAGAATACATCTGACGCTTGAAGAAATCAAATATAAATGAACAAATTAAACTTTGAAAATACTTACTATGAAGAAAAAGGGTAGCCCGGTGCACAAAGCTCCCGTTAGGCGGGGTCCCGGGAAGGATCCATTGTACGCAGCCTTACCATGTTTTTTTGCAAGAGGCTGTTTCCAGAATTCGAACCCGTGAAGTCATTGGACAAGGAGCCTTAGAATTTTCCAAACAATTCTCAAAAACACAAGAAAACAGTTATAACAACCTTGAAGTCACTGGACAAGGAGATCAAGTATTAATCCAACAGAACGATACAATATTAGCCTTACTAACATCACATAATTACATTAATAGAAAACAAATTGTTAAACCTAGAGACCCAATTACAAAAGACAACTAAGGCTACAGAGTGACAAGAAAGTATAAAAAATCTGACAAGAGATCTAAGTAAATTATCCAGAGGAACTATAATCTCAAAAAGCAACCTAAAACTTATTCATTCTTAACCTACAATGAGTTTGACAAGAACACAAACTGACCTTTTACAGGCACCTCTTAAACAATGTGAGGACAGACCAAAAAAAACACAACTTCTTGGCTAGATAGCATTATAACTAAAGGAAGAAATAGTACCTCAACAAATACATATCAATTAGTAGACTTAATAGATATGGAAAATAATTTAGAAATTTTTTCTAATGAACAATTAAATACAATGAATCCAAGAAGATTATATAACCAAGGAAGATTATCTTTTTCCACATCACTTTACAGATATCATAGGATTCAACCACTACATTTACCAGATGGAGGGGAAGAGAGATTAACCATTATGACAGATGAGCCTACAAAAATACTTTTACAAAGAAGATATAATTATATCCATCTAGGATTACTAGTGTTTGACCTTATAGGATTAACGAGAAAAAGAATAAGAACAAAAGTCTTTTTAGTCTTATATGACTACAAATTTTCAGATACTGAAAAAACAATCATAGGACTTATTGAGGTAGACATGAATAACAATCTTGGCATTACATACTTCTGTTCCAATTTTAACATGACAATTGCAGATTTTGTAAAACATATTAAAATCAAAATTCAAGCCAAAGGTTATGGAAATTTCCTACAACATAACCTTCAGATTGATATCATTTTCTTAGGAAAGACAATGACACAAATCAATAATAGTTTTAAAGTACAAATTAATACTATTATTAAAGCTTTGACTTCCAGAGGCATATCCTTCCGAAACCTAGAACTCAACCCATAACAGCAAACACTCATACCTACAGAATCTATCATGTATAAAAATACACACGGAAAGATGATAATAAGATTTAATGACTACCAACCTTCTACCTTACAAAATACAAATGAGGAAGAAGAAGAAAACTTTAACTTAATGAATATTGAAACTATACCTACTAACAAACAATTTAATGACTACCAACCTTCTACTTTACAAAATACAAATGAGGAAAAAGGAAGGAGAAAACTTTACCTTAATGAATATCAAAAATATACCTACTAACAAAGAACAAGAAGATCAAGGATTTTATAATGATTTAGATGAATACATATATAACCTAGCTGACCTCACAACCTATAAAACATTAGACGAATTAATAGAATTTGAACATCTTGAAAAATAACAGCAAAGACTAAATCAAGACCGGGAACTTTATTATGATGATGAGCAAAATATCATTGCCAGAAAACAACTCCAAAATCTTATGAATTCAGCATAATCAACCGGGACCTCTAGGACACCCTTAAATGTACCCCCTGTAGCAGTACGATATCATGAAAGTTTCATGGGAGCAAGAGATTATGGCTAAGGCCATCCGCCTAGAACAGGAATTGCTCCATACACAAACAACAATCCATTATTTAGAACTATAGGAAAAAGAAAACCACTAGAAATTACTTATTTTGGGAAAAATTCAGTGTTATTAAATATAGCTGAATGTGATGACCCTCAAATGTATGACACGTATTTAGAACAATGGATTGTATTAGTCCAAAGGGACTATCAAGCTAAACATGAACTAGACATTGAATCAGGCGAAGCAATGATACGCATAGGAGAAAACTATTTAGGAGATGTAGCTAGAGTGGCATGGGAAGCTTATAACAAATTTCCCGAAGAAATTGCTAGAATGACAGCCTAAGGAAATAACATCCTAAATTTTTGCTACACGATCCATAGATTATTAACAACAAAAGATGATAATACAGATTAGACTTAAGACAAAGAGAAGCAATGAGAGATCTGGAACAACTTCAGCTATTTAGTTAGAATTGAATCAAACCATTTTGTAACGACTTTGTAGCCTTAATAGCAATCTCGAGCAATTATTGTAACCTAGAATTGGGAGAAAGACTATTTAGTAAATTATCAGGAGAATTGGGAAAAGAAATTCATAAAGCCTAGGCTGATATAAAAGTCCCACCACAATATAATAATATAGGAGTACGGATCCAACATATTATAGTAGTATTAAAAGAAAAATGTACTTACATTCAAATACAGAAATAACTTAAAAATCAACACTATGATTTTTTAGTCAAATTTATACACCACAACAATACGGTCTTAATCAACAAAGATACTATAAGAGACGAGGGAAACAACCTATGAGAACTATACAGTCAAAACATAAAGAAAAATCAAAGAAAAAGTACTTTGCAAGAAAAAGTAGAAAAAAGAAACCATACTTAAACACGGATAAACATATAAACATGTAAGAAAATTTAAACCTAAGAAGACATTTGCTAATACAATTACATGTTTTGCTTGCCATGAACCAAGATATCTATCTTCAACATATCTTACAAAGAAAAACCTTTATACCTAGGAAGCTCAACTAGTTACTTGTACAAACTTGGACCTAGTCGAAATACAATCAGATGTTTCGGCTACTTCTTCCATCTATTCAATTGTCTCCTTTGAAGAGATAGAGGAAGTACCCTCTTCCTCTGACTATACTTTAATAAATTCCTTGCTACCAAGTCTACGAAGATTAGTAGATAAATATGGACTTAATACAAGAAGACCTTGAGAATTTGGAAGAACAATGGGAAGAGATATGCTTACCAAATGTAGACATGATGTTACAACAAGGGCTTTCCTCCCAGCATATACCCGATTCCCACTCAGACTGCTCCAATCAGTGGACATTAAAAACAGGAACCACAAACATCCCCTGTTTTATATGTAGCTATTATCCTTCTTTAGACAAACGAGGAACTTGTTCTCTTTGTAGAAAACAATGTTGCAATCTTTGCCTAGACAATCATTATGGTATTCATATCCCAGTCATAACCACTCAAGGGCCCCATAAGCTTCTTATTGAAACAAGGATTGCGGTCCTAGAGACAAAACTAAATCAAATCGAAGCATAACTTAAGCAACTTCGCCCATCAAGTCCACCTGCCCTTGATAAGGGTAAAGGAATCACTTTTCAAGAGCCATCACAACAGTTAGACATGGTGTTTATAAAAACTCCAAGTATCTATAATACTAGTTGCACTATGGACATCACAGTTCGTTGTCTTGTCAACATCCACGACCATGAATTTATATTACATGCTTTTCTTAACAGTGGAGCTACCAACTCTACTATCGATGAAACAACCCTTTTATCAACATTACCTGCCACATTTATTAAAACTACTACTCATCCTTTGGTTAGTACACAATTTGATGGTAAAACATTCACTAGTACAAAGTCTGTCACCAATGTCCATCTTCGTTTTTATACCAATTGTGATACTTTCAGTCCTCTTTCCCTCTCCAAACTATGGATGAAACCCCTCTTACACTCTAATATCCATCTTATTCTTGGCCTCAACTTTCTGGTTCAATCCGATCGTGGCCTTCTCCTTACCAAAGATTATGCCCTTTTTCTTTCTACTTATATCCTCTCCCCTATTGTCTCTAACTATCCTTCCACTATACGTATAGGATGATACCCCTCCGTCCAATCTTCCTGCTCCTTGTGCACCTCCTCCTATTAAGGTCGTACCCATGCCTACATCTTTAGTCCAAGAATAAGAAACTCAACGTAATACCACAAACTCACACTGTATGTGTCTGGATAAAAATTCTTGTATTAGCTCCTGTCTAATTTATATCTCTTTTGACACTGCCGACCACAGTATTTTGGATCTCTTAATTTTTCAGGATTTATTCAGTTATTTAGAAATACCAGTTGATTTTTTAGCCCTAGCAAAGCTAGTACAGTTAATATCTACACAAACAGATATAGACAATGTGGTCTCGAGACTAGAAAAGTTAGAAATTATATGTGATAATCTGACTAAGTATTGGGAAAGAGATACAATATATTGCAAACGGGCAATTATCAATCCTGATTTAACAATAAAAGCACAAAACTTACTTACACCAATTGGGAAATAGAAGAATGTACAATGCGTATCTAACAATTATTAAAATTTGGAGCTATCCAACAAAGTACTTCAAGATATAGAAGTCCAACCTTTATAGTAAATAAAGGAGCTGAATAGAAAAGAGGACAATCTAGAATAATATTCAATTACAAACGTATAATTGCCAAGAAGATGAGTATAAAATTCCAGATAAAGATCAACTACTTAACAAAATACAAGATTCTAAATGGTATTCTAAATTTGATATGAAATCATGTTTTTGGCAAGTTAAGATGGATCCAGACTCTATAGAATGAACATCATTTTCTTGTCTAGAAGGTCATTTTGAATGGCTAGTCATACCATTTGACTTAAAAAGTAGCACCACAAATAGTAGTAAGTTGGATGATCTGATTTTACGAGGTTATACTGCTTTTCTCTGGGCATATAAAAAGGTCTGATGGCTCTAATACCAAATTTTTGCGTGCTTTATGTCAAAGTAAAATTTTGCATTTTTCATACTTTGTGTCAAAGTTAACGGTTTGTGACAGTAATTGTGAATAGTAATCATGAACTGTAAAAAATAAATAGTAATTGTAAACAATAATTGTGAATAGTAGTAACTAGTAAGTGAATAGTAAACAGTGAACTGTAAGAGTGAATAGTAAACGTGAAAAGTAATTATGAAAAGTATGGTGTTTTTCTTTGGGAGAGACTAGGTCGAGAAATTTTTGTCCATTTTTTCGACCCTAATTTTTCCTCTCTTTTTCTTCCATTGAGCCTCACCTATAAAGAACCTCACAGTTTAACCGTTGCCTCGGCTATTTTAAGAATTTAGGCAGTATACCAACCAAACTTTGTATTATTCCTTATATAGTTATTGTTCACCTCTTGGTTACTTAAATCATGACTGCGAGTAAATGTTAGTTTAGGAAAACAAGGCAAAGCCTCCCTTGCCCTAGATAATGTTTAGTTCTTCATAGAAATAACTTTATTAAACATAGAAATAGAAATGTTATAAGACCATAAAATAGGAGTTAATTACATAGATATTTTACATAGATGCGATATAGCCAGATGGAAACATATGGGCATTACATGGACTTTGTTAACTTAGGAATAAACAGATTTACACTCGAAACTTGCTTAGCTGAGACTTCTTGCACTTCGGGAGATCTTTGTCCCCTTGGGTTGAAACTAGAAGAGCTTGTATAGAGGAAGAGAGGAAAGAGAGGGAAGACAACCTGTGAGAAAAGGAAGGAGTACTGGTTCCCTAGGCTTCATGGAACTTGGCTTGTTGGTTGTAAGGGTTGTTGGCTTGGGCCTCGCTTCTTTGAGCCTTGGCGAGAGCTGCTCTGTAAGCTTTACTAGAAAGGGCTAAAGTTGCTCTTGCTTTATGAGCCCATCTTTTAGCTTTTCGTTGGTAGTGTTGTAATATTGTATGTTGTGTTTTGAAGGAGAACAGAAAGAACATGGTTCCCATGTCTTTGGGCAATAAATTTTTCCAGTGTATGTTTTGCCGGCTAGGAGGTACTTATTAGGGTCTTCTTGTCGATCCCATATCCAGTTGGATCCTTGGATAGAGGCTCTCCAATGTTTAACTTGATCCATTAATGAAGGGAAGACATCCCAATCAATATCATAATCAGAAGTATAGTCATCAAACTCTAGTTGTCGTCCATTAAACTCATCAATGTCTATTTTGATAAGATGCCTAGCAGGTTCAATCTTCAAATCTACCTATTCTGGAGGAGAGCTGTTAATAGTACAGATAACATATGTCTCTTCTTCTTCAAGAGCTAAAGAGATGATTTGTCCAAGTTTGTTTGGGAAGTTTTGGATACAATCAGGATCATGTACCCATAATTTATAAAGAAGGCCATAGTCCATTAAGAGGAATGAAGCCTTTTACTGTTGTAGGCTCATATGTATCTATCTTTATATGCACTTTTCTAAAGGAATATACGAGTTGACATTGACACTCGTATTTTTTTGAAGTTTCACAAGTTTTGTTTCTTTTTTGACATTTGAGTTTGGGGCTGAATTCTGCTTCATAAATAATTGTCATTCCTTTTGGTACCTCTTGAGGCTTCACATAACTTAGTAAAAATTTGGAAGGTAGATATTTCGGCTAACGTGCGTATGTAGATGGCAATATCTTCAGGAATAGAATTGGTTAGGCCTAATACTATTGCTTTTGATGTCCTTTGTGCTGAAGTGGCTTTTCATCGAGTTTTAAACTATCCCAAAGTTAAATACGTAGGTATGTGGATAGGAGGTTTTGCAAGAGTGGAGCTAGGAATTGTTGCAAGGGCTTGTGTATAAGTCTTTTCTCGTTCCTCTATTTCCATTGGTGCTTTTCCACCAGTTTTAAGTAGAGTGTTAAAAAAATTAGGTCCGATGACTCTTCTAGCTGAAGTAAAGGCTTTTGAGTAGAAACCTTGAAAGGAAGGATGCCCACACCCTTGGATAGCAATTGTCACTTCTTCCTAGACTCCTGCTTGTGTACCTAGTATACCACATAACAAGAAATTTTTTGCCAACTAGCTTTTGTATAGTTGTTTGAAAGTAATTAGCCAAGGCATTGATAATAGCGATCTTGTAATTCGAACTACCTGGGATTGTAGGAATGTTCCATATGTTGTCAAGTAAACAAGTTTGTATATGGTCAAGCTTTTCTCTTGTTGTAAAGTGGAATTGTTCCTCATAGCGAGTGAATTGTTAGAGTTTCTGATTGCCAAACCTCATGGTTTTCATTGCAAAAGTTTTTACTTTCTTTTGTCAATCCATGTCTGCAAAAGTCAGGAAGTTAATGTAAAAGTCTAGAAAGTGTATCTGCGAGGGAATTATTACTTCCTTTAATATGTTCCCATTGAATCTTTAATCCTTTGTTGATAATTGTGTATCAAATTTTACCATATGTTGGTACTAAGTCCTTTTCTTAAACCTTTTGTTTGTTGGCTATATTTTAGTATAACTTCACAGCCTATTCGTACTGTGATTTCTTACTTTCTATAAATGAATAGTCGGAAAGCATCTAAACAATAGATTGCTTCTAAAATTTCGTAGTCAAGAGAAGTTAAATGACCTTTTTCTTTGTACTGACCAGAAGCATATCTGCATATGACTTCTGTAGATTTTGGTTCATATTTGGATATTTTCGGTAAAGTTGTTGCTTTGTGATCTAAATGTCACGGGTTTGAATTCTGGAAATAGCTTTTTGCAAAAAGCAGGGTAAGACGACGTACAATGGATCCTTCCGGGGATAAAAAGCATGGTAAGACAACGTACAATGGATCCTTTTTGGGACCCCACATGGAGGGAGCTTCGTGCACCAGGCTACTTTTTTTTTATTTGAATGGTTTTCGGTAAAGAACCCCTCTCTATCTAGTTTCACAAACATTTGTCTCGATAATTAGATAATCAGAATCAAGTGGTAATGTTAGGATTGGGATTTGTTTTATCATGTCTTTAATTTGTCTAACTAATTCTAGGTCTTATTGATTAAAGTATTTTTGTCACGTTATTGATGTCTTATTATATAAGGGTCCACTAATTTTTTCTATATCTTTCGGATATTGTTTGACATAGTTGAGTAATCCTAGAAAAGACCTAAGTGTCTTAGTGTCCTCCATTTTATCAGGAAAACTTAAAATTTTGGGAGTAATATGGGGTTGAAGGGAGATTTTTCCTTGTCCAATTTCTGCTCCCAAAAAGTCTGTGTTTGATTGCAAGCTTTATCTTACTTCTAGAGATTGTTAAGCCATGTGTTTCAAATAAGTTAAATACTAGATGTAAATGTGCATAGTATACTTCCTTTGGGTTGGAGAATACGAGAACATCATCGATATAGACACACACATATGTGCAGAAGTTGACACACACACATACGTAGAAGTTATGCTGCGCAACACGCCTGTGCACGACTATGCGGCGCGTAACATTTTTATTTTTTTTGAAGCTTTGTATGTAGCCATTTAGGGTTTTGACTTTAGGGGTTGCGGTATAGTATTAAGTCTATAAAAAATTTCAAACAAATTCACGGGGTGTTCGATATAACATTCCTCTCTCTCTAGATATATATTATCGATAACAATAATTGTACTTTTAATCAATCAAAAGCTTGCAATTATAAATAAACAAGTCATAAGTACTAAACATATAACAATAAAACATTTTATATTTCATATTTAACCAAGAAAAATAACCACAATATGAAAAAAAAAATCTAGGTGGGCTTATTAATTGAAAAACTTAACAATGGATAAAAAAAGAAAAGAGAAAAAAAGAACACAACTAGGGAAGAGGAGGAATTAAAGATGGTTGTAAAGCAATTGAAAGTTAGTATATGCCGCTGACATTGAGTGAAAAAGGATGACACAAGTTGGGTGGAGTGATAGGCTGGGATAAAAGAGAGGTGTTAGATGGGCTAATTTGGAGAACTACAATTACTTTCTAACAACTTATAGAAGAAAAATAATTTTTTCCTTAAGATTTTCTTAAACCTCCTAAGCGAATTGAGCCACCTAGGTCACCTAGGCTGTCCGTTTGGCTTTTTAAAGGTTGCCTAACTTGGTTGCCCTAACAATCAGGCGGAGCAGTCCTTTGTCGAAACCTCATAAGCAGCTGCTGCCTCTTAAAACAATGCTAAGGATTATATACTGTGACAAATTAGTGGAGTATGTAAGCCCTTGTTGCGTAGGCGGTTGCGTCTTAAACAATGCCAAGGATTTTATAATGTGATTGTTAGTGGAGTGTGTAAGCCCTAGTAGACAAGTACTGGGCTTCAACTTTCAACCATATAACCATGTATTCACAATGTGTATGTCAGTTCCTTATCTTTTCTGTGATATTTCATTGAATAAACATTTTGAATATCTCTTGTTCCTTTTTTGCTATTCAAATGACCTAGACTTTGGGTGAACAAGGTTTATTTTGAATCAACACAAATACATTTATTTAAACACCTACATGCATACATACACATTATCCAATGGTTTAGACCATTAGTTACTTTTATCATGAAACTGATTAGCTGTTAGAACTTTGGTTGAATACCTATCTTCTCAATTTTCTAAAGGCAATCTGCTAACTGCTGAAATTGGCTGCTTATATAATTATATGAAATCATTTACTTAAATACCTGAATTTCTTGTTCCTAAAATAACTAGACTCGTTAGTACTCTGCCCTATATTATTTGGTTTGCTACTCCTGCATACATTTGATTTTGACTTTATAAAATGGCATTTATTATTAAATTCTAGCCTGCCTGACAGTGATTGATTTTGTGTTTTTTTTTTGACAGATTCCTGGGATCACGGACTTGGGTTTGACGCCAAGAAAGATTAATAAAGTTGCCATTCTTGGAGGAGGATTGATGGGCTCTGGAATCGCAACTGCTTTGTTGCTTAGCAACTACCCTGTGATAATTAAAGAAGTAAATGAAACCTTCTTAAAGGCTGGAATAGACAGAGTTAAAGGTAGCACCAAGTTCTACATTTTTTTTTTGCTGAAAAATGGTCCCTAAATATATTGCTTGTCAAATTTTAAATTTTTTATTAGAAGTCCCTTTCAGCCAATTTGCAGAGTCGTGTCAGGAAAGGGAAGATTACAGAGGAGAAGTATGAGAAAACCCTCTCATTACTCACGGGTGTACTGGATTATGGAAGTTTCAAAGATGTGGATTTGGTCATTGAAGTATGGCAAAATTTTCAACTCTATTAATGTTTATTTAGATGTTAGAAACAAAGTCAGATTAGGTTTTAGTCAGGTTGAGGGATTTGACTACGATGAAACCTCTACCCCGGTCGTCATATTTGAATCAATTAGAATGTTATTAAAGCTATACGGCCTATAAAACTTTCAAATTGTATCAAATGGATGTTAAACAACCTTTCTAAATGCATTGATTAAGGAAAAGGTATATGGAGGTCAACCTCTAGGGTTTGAAAACCTGGAATACCCTAATTATGTGTTTAAACTAAAGAAAGCCCTTTATGACGTATAACAAGCTCCTAGAGCGTGGTATGAGAGGTTGACCACATACTTAGTCTCAAAAAACTTCAAACAAGGTCAAGTAGACCCAACCCTATTTGTCAAAACAGTCAATCAAGATTTCTTTATAGCTTAAATCTATGTAGATAATATAATATTTGGGTCAACTAATTTAAAACTTCTACAAGAATTCATAATATTGATGGAACAAGAATTCGAAATGAGTCTAGTAAGACAACCAACATTCTTTTTAGGTTTACAAATCAAACAAACAAATGAAGGAACTTACGTTGATCAACAAAAATATACACTTGAATTACTTAAGAAATTTGACATGGAAAACTCAAAAGAAATTAAAACTCCAATGTCCACCACATAATCCTACATAATGATCCAAATGAAAAACATATAGACCTCAAATATTACAGAAGCACCATAGGATGCCTACTATACCTAACTGCCAGTCGATTTGATATTCTATTTGTAGTTAGTATGTGTGCAAGGTACCAAACATGTTCCAATGAGTCACACTTAGCCAATATTAAAAGAATTTTTAGATAGTTAAAAGGAACTTCCAACGTAGGTATGTGGTACCCTAGAACGACTAATTTTGAACTTATAGAGTTTTCTGACTCAGATTATGCCGGCTGCAAATTAGACAGAAAAAGTACAAGTGGTGGTTGCCAATTACTTGGCCCATCACTTGTAGCTGGTTTAGTAGAAAGCAACATTGTGTCACTTTATCTACTACTAAGGCGGAATATATAGCAATAGGAGAATGCGTTGCACAACTATTATGGATGATGCACATCCTAAAAGATTTCAATCTAAACCTTAAAAATACAAAAGTACTAATTGATAATGTTAGTTTAATCAACTTATCAAAAAATCCAGTACATCATTCAAGAACTAAACGCATCGAAATCAAACATCACTTCATCAGGATCATGTAACTACAGGTGATATTGAACTCAATTACATTGCGTCCAAATCAAATTTAGTTGACATATTTACCAAACCTCTCCCTGAAAGTGAATTTAGTAAATTACGTCGGCAATTAGGAATATGTTTCATAGAATAGGTCAAATAAATTCTTAAAATAATTTAAAAATTCTAAGGAAAAATCTTTTCTTTTCTTATCTTAAAACTACCATTTTCTTAAATTTTCAAAATTGATTTTAGCTTGAGCCTAGGTCAACCCCATAGAAAGCATGTTCTTATAGATCTAGGATTTAAGCATCTCACAAACACATTAGGTTTACCTTGATTGCGTATTCATAAACTTAGAACGATGTGAGATGCGTAGGCAGATTGCCTGGGCTTAAGATACTTATATTAGTGCATCAACATAATCTGAGCGTAAAATACCAAACACTGATCAAGTTAAGTGATCCATTTTTAGTCAAACACTAACTGGATGCATTTACTTAACTTGACTAACCAAATGAAAACTACTATCATCTAGTAGTCAATTAGTAACTAGTGGTTAGACATTTAAGAACGTTTTTTTAAAATATTTTTATATTAGGTCCTGGGGAGATAATTTAAAACCATTTTAAAACCTATTTTGAAAAGTTCTTGTTAACGTGTTTTCAATTTTCTTATATCCTACAAATCAATTGTGCTTGAAAAATATTTTAAAAATATTTTTGGTTTAAAACTTTTTCTAAGCATTTCAAAACTATTTCTAAGTTAAACATACTTCGAAAATATTTTTTAAAGCATTTCAAGTTAAAACATTCAAACTCCCGATTTTGAAAAAGATTATTGCTTACCTAACCAAAGATTTTTTTAAAAAAAAAAATTAAAATGAGTTGTCAAATCTAGCTTTATAAATTTAGCTATCTTGAAAGCTACTTTACAAAGTATTTTTCAAAACAAATTAATTGTCTTTGGTTACAGTTACTACTCCCTCCAATTAACCTGCAAATTTTGAAATTGACAAACTTGATCTTCCGTGCTTAATTTGCAAGACTCACTTTTTGTAACTTGCCTACTTTCTCTGTGCAATTTTTTTTGATGAATGCTAAAGGGGAGGTTAAGAGTTTAAGTTAGAAAATCAAAGAAAATAAGAATAAATTAACCCTAAAATGATCAAGAGAATGAAACGAAACTAACTTAGATTATTCTTTTGTTATTTTTCATATATGTTTTTGCATATCTTTTCATAACTTTAACCCAAGCCGTCATTGTATCAAAAAGGAGATTGTTGGTGTAGTTTGCACTAACTGTCTAACTCAGGTTTTGATGAATGACAAGTGAGTTAAGTTGGGTGTTTTTGTGATTTGATTACTTTACCAAGTGTGTAGGAATTGATGGTCTGTAGGACCGGACACCAAGCAGAAATCCAGCTAGGTCTATGAGACCAGATAGTTTGTGCGAAGTCTAGATAGGTCAACAGGCCGATCGGATATCTGGCGAGAAGATCGGTTGGGTCCGTGGGACTGGACAACCGGCAGAAGTCCATTTTGGGTCTACGGACCGGATAGTTGGCATGAAGACCTGGTGGGTTAAGAGGCTAGTCAACCAACAACAAATTGGTAAGTAAAGGTAAGTGGAGGAGAGTGACTAAGTGAGGACGCGTTTCGGTTGAGGGACAGTAAGCGTCGATCCAAGTTAGGTCCATTTTGGATCCTTAATTTGAGACCTTAACTAGTTCCTGGTCTTGGGAGCTAATTATTATTCCTTATTATCACTGTGTTTGCAGGTTAGATGTTTTAGATTTGGACTAACACAACTTGCAGGGAAAAAGAAGCAAAAAGTCTTCGGATGAACAGTACCCGAAGGCGCCTTCAAACATTGGAAGGCGCCTTCATACTTTCATGGAAGACGCCTTCAATGGCTTGAGGCGCCTTCCTAGGGATAAATTTTGGACCCCGTTGCAGATAAGGCATAGTGAAGTCAGGATCAGATTTACCATGTTGAAGGCACCTTCAATGGAAGGCGCCTTCCATGCCCTTTATAAGGCCCCTTTATAAGGCAGTCTCGACCAAACATCAACCAACAACTACTATACGAGCTACTACGCGTCTATTCGAGGTTCCGACTTCTTCGACTTCTTGCTGCGAAACTGCTGCGAAACTGCTGCGCCCGACAACTGTTCCGAGGACTTCCGATCGTAGCCTGTAGATCGACATTGACACTCGTGCTCTCTCGATTTGATCCTGACGTGTCGGTAACAAAGTCATTTTTTCCGTACTTAATTTCTGTAAACGGAAAGTGTAGTCTAGTTACATTTTTCTCGATCTTTTTGTACTCGATCTCTTCTTCCGGAGGTATCGAAAGAGGTTTTTTTTAGTAGATTATCTATTGATAGGTCCGCGGGACTTGAGTCTTGAAGTAGGAATCGTCGAAGGCTCTGAACCAAGTAAACCGTTTGTGTTCGTATTGTTTTTCATTTGTCTATTCTCTTATTCCGCTGCATTCGTATTTTGATTTGAAAATCGAAAAGAACGAGATTTTCAAACCGCATGATTCACCCCCTTCTCACGTGCGACTCGATCCAACACTTTGATGTTACAGTTACGTAGAAATATGGAATATATTCATTTGATGTATATTCATTACAATAATGCATCTTTGGTCGCAAACACTAGGTTGCCGCAGTAGCTGCGATTTTTTGTTTAATTTTTATTATTTCTGTCGTTTTCTTTTAATTTTTAATTTTAAATTGAAAAAATTTCTTTTAAACAGTGATTCCTTTCTCCATTAATTTGTAGGATCGATGACGTGCAAAGGGAGGGGGAGATAGCACGCATGGCTAATTCATTCGTTTCGGAAAACTCAGAATAACGCAGCGGAATAAAGAAAAGAAACAAACACAATCGCTAACAGGTTTCTTTTATTTGGTTCGGAGCATGTGACGACTCCTACTCCGAGGCCCGCGATCGTTGATCGCTTACGTTGGGCAAACCACTATAAGCTCGAGAAATCTTTACAAGAAGAACAAGTACAATTGCAATGTTAAACTAAGTTACCGACAATACAAAGATGATGGAAAGGTTCGTCGATTGTCAGTGTAGCAGTTGAGCGTTGTTGAAGTGTTTCAGAGCATCACACAGGAGCGCAAGTAGTCTGATTTTTGGTGTTCTGAAGTGTTGGCCGAGACCTCTTTTTATAGCCTCTTCAAACCTAATCTAGATCCTCTGATCTCGAGATCAAGTTTTGACTCGACTCGGATCGGTCGATCGATCCCATGATTCGGTCGATCGAACCTACTGAACCCGCTCGTCCTTCCGTCCAGATGCCGTCTCTCCGAATAGAGCCTTCATTCGGTCGATCGATCCCGCTGTTAGGTCGACCGATCAACTGATGATCTTTGCCTCATTCGATCCGATCAACCTGGCTCGAATGAGTCTCTGTCTATCCTCAGTTTGGTCGATCAATCCCGAGGCTCAGTCGACCGAATCTTTGGTCAACACTTTACCGAGAGTTGGAATTCTGATGCTTTGTACTTAGGTTCGGTTGACTGATCCAGACATTCGGTCGACCGATCAAGACTAAGTTCAACCCTGCAAAACTGTTAGTTTCCTGCAAAATAGAGTTAGACAAAATAACAAATACTATATAAATCAATAACTTGATAGCCTTCGGACTGTCCGGTTCTGATTTCGGATTTCCTCCAGAAACCCTAGGTCGAACCAACGCCTATTGTTTCCTCACCGGAGAATGTGCCCTCACCTACGCCTCTCAGGAGAAGTTACATGTTGCCAGACCGGTCCTTCAGACCGACTGGACTTTTCCTCAGCACTCGAGACTTCAGGTCTTCATGCTGGACGCCCGCTCTACGACCCGTTCAGACTTCCACATGGTCCGCGACCACCAGGGTTTTCATCTAGAGTCTCTGACTCTAGGATTTTGCCTAAAGCGCTCGACCCGCCAAGACTTTCTGCCTAGGGTTACCACCCCTTAGGACCCAGGGATACCACCCCCTAGGGTTTTCCATCTACCTAACCACAGCTAGGACTTTCCATCACCTAGGGTTACCGCCCCCTAGGACCTAGGGTTACCACCTCTAGGGTTTTCCACCTGCCTGGAATCCATTAGGACTTTCTTAGGACTTTCATGCAAGCTCAATCAACCTTGTTAGATCAAAAGATAACTTAATTTTGGACCCTTTGACATAATCAAAATTCAGGTTCGATCGTTTGGTGCTTCCTGCACCAAGATAATTTTCTTTTCTTCTTAATTTTTTTTCCTCTTTCATCCATTAATTTTTTTCCTTATTAATCCCTCTTTCATTTATTTATTTTTTCCCTTCATTTGTACAAGAGTAAAGAAAGAGAAATATACCTGTTAAGGATGATTATTTTTTTTTATCTGTCCACAGGATAAACATAGAGAAAAAAAAACCTTTAAGGAGGTGAGCAACAAATTATTAAGGAAGATAAAATATTAAATATAATATAATTTCTAACTTCATAAAATATACTACTAATAAATCAAATTATTTTATATATAAATTTAGTTTAATTTTAAACGGATCAAAATAAATTTAATTTAAACCTACTTGATCGTGCCATGTCTACTTTGAACACTTTAGTTAATGTCTACTTTGAACACTTTAGTTAATTCTAAATCGACTTTTATTCAATAAGCATCAAATATTTCATAAGATAATATCAAAATTTAAATTCAACATTCAGCATCTCATATATGACTCGATAACAAACATTTATAACAATCAAATATTTATAAAAATATAAATTGAAACTAGGACTTGAAATTTTAAACCTTGGATCTGTTTGGTGATGTTGGCTTCAACTCTATGAAGAAGCCTATTTATGGGTACCTTTTTTAGATTTCATGGAGCCATCTGTCACGTAATACATTATTCATATAAAATTAGGTCAATGGTTGAACTTTTGAAAGGTTTAATTCTTAACAAAGCATCATCATTTACTATGGTTTTCTTATGTAAGAACTGTGTAGTATATTGATTTTATTCAGAACTGTTCCTCTTATACTGACATGGAAAGAAGCCATACTTCCGTTTTTAATGATGGTTAGTTGATTTTTTTTGTTCTTCAGGAACACAGCGCCTTCCGCGCCTTGTGGGACTTACCAAAGCACTTGAAATTATTTTGGTACAATCAGTTTTGTCTCCTTAACTCTCTTTTTGGAGGTCTTTCGGCATATGACTATGTCCATCTCTTGCAGTTATCCAAGTCCGTGAAAGGAGAGGAAGCATACAAGATAGGTCTGGTTGATGCTCTCTCATCATCTGATGAATTGTTGAAGACAGCTCGCTACTGGGCTTTGGAAATTGCTGAGTGTAGAAAACCATGGATCAAGAGTCTTTATAAAACTGATAAATTAGAATCCCTTGGAGATGCTAGGGAAATTCTAAAGTTTGCAAGAGCTCAGGCTCAAAAGCAGGCTGCCAATCTCCTACACCCTTTGGTTTGTATTGATGTGATTGAAGAGGGCATAGTTTCTGGTCCTCGTGCTGGATTGTGGAAGGTAAACCAATTTCACTTGTACCATAGTAGAATATAGTTGGATGGATGCATCTCAAGTAGTTTCTAATGACAATTAACTTTTCTTATTGCAGGAAGTCCACTCCTTTCAAACACTTGTTCGATCTGACACGTGCAAGAGTTTAGTTCATGTGTTCTTCGCACTACGTGCAACATCAAAGGTTTAAATACTAGTTCCATAGCCTTTCTCTTGCCTCTACTTTGGCATAGTTCGTTGTTCCCATAACTGTTAATTTTCGATAGGAATTCATGCTGAAGCTTTTCCAATGAGTAGTTCAAGTTTTTAATAACATAGGATCTTGCTTAGAGAACAAATTGCCACTTCCAAAATGACTGAAAGTCAATTATATGATCATATAGATGGAGTTTGAATGTGTCTTTGTTTTTCTACATGCCTTTTTTGCAGAACCAATGATGAAAATCACACATAGAAAGAACGCTTTAAGGGAAATGTTATTAAAACAAAAAGATAAATTACATTTAGTTTCAAGGACCTAGTTTTTAATTGGTTTATATAACTCATAAGAACATTTATACTCAATTGCATTCCCTTTTTACTAACAAAAGGTGTCTGGTTTAGCTACTAGATTTAGATATATCATCATTGCCGGGGTTTTTGATGAATTCTTTTGCCTGTAAATACCTTGTGAATTGAAGTGGGTACTACTAATTGAACATGGAAATTGTGTATTGTTCACTTGCATCGGGATGATATAACAATGTTTGTTTTTGAGTCATGCAGAATGATGTTTATAACTTTATATCATATATTGTTTATGTTCAGTCATTGAATGCGCAAATTAGATATATCATTTTCGTTTTATCCTCTAAACTGTTTCCTAAGGACCAAGCTATTAAAAGGTAGATCCAAGCGGTAGGCAAATGACCCATTGCTTAGCCACTAGGGAGTAGGCCTGCCTAGAAGCTTGACAATAAAATAATTATAGAAATATCTTAAAATAAAAATGATTGTCCTGCGTGCGCTTCTTAAGTATAACTGCAAAACAAGACCAATAACAAGTTTTCATCGAACAGTTAACAGAAAAATTACATTACCAAACAAAGTTGCTAAGTAGCCTTAAACAAAATCTAGATTTCTTGAAAACATCTCAGGACTCTCTACTCAAGCTTTCTCAATTAAACAAATCTAATATAGAACCCAGAAAATTATTAATATACCTAAAGGAGCTACTTACAATTTAATCAAACACAACTAACAGAAGAATTCAAAAGAATACATCTGACGCTTGAAGAAATCAAATATAAATGAACAAATTAAACTTTGAAAATACTTACTATGAAGAAAAAGGGTAGCCCGGTGCACAAAGCTCCCGTTAGGCGGGGTCCCGGGAAGGATCCATTGTACGCAGCCTTACCATGTTTTTTTGCAAGAGGCTGTTTCCAGAATTCGAACCCGTGAAGTCATTGGACAAGGAGCCTTAGAATTTTCCAAACAATTCTCAAAAACACAAGAAAACAGTTATAACAACCTTGAAGTCACTGGACAAGGAGATCAAGTATTAATCCAACAGAACGATACAATATTAGCCTTACTAACATCACATAATTACATTAATAGAAAACAAATTGTTAAACCTAGAGACCCAATTACAAAAGACAACTAAGGCTACAGAGTGACAAGAAAGTATAAAAAATCTGACAAGAGATCTAAGTAAATTATCCAGAGGAACTATAATCTCAAAAAGCAACCTAAAACTTATTCATTCTTAACCTACAATGAGTTTGACAAGAACACAAACTGACCTTTTACAGGCACCTCTTAAACAATGTGAGGACAGACCAAAAAAAACACAACTTCTTGGCTAGATAGCATTATAACTAAAGGAAGAAATAGTACCTCAACAAATACATATCAATTAGTAGACTTAATAGATATGGAAAATAATTTAGAAATTTTTTCTAATGAACAATTAAATACAATGAATCCAAGAAGATTATATAACCAAGGAAGATTATCTTTTTCCACATCACTTTACAGATATCATAGGATTCAACCACTACATTTACCAGATGGAGGGAAGAGAGATTAACCATTATGACAGATGAGCAAAAATACTTTTACAAAGAAGATATAATTATATCCATCTAGGATTACTAGTGTTTTGACTTATAGGATTAACGAGAAAAAGAATAAGAACAAAAGTCTTTTTAGTCTTATATGACTACAAATTTTCAGATACTGAAAAAACAATCATAGGACTTATTGAGGTAGACATGAATAACAATCTTGGCATTACATACTTCTGTTCCAATTTTAACATGACAATTGCAGATTTTGTAAAACATATTAAAATCAAAATTCAAGCCAAAGGTTATGGAAATTTCCTACAACATAACCTTCAGATTGATATCATTTTCTTAGGAAAGACAATGACACAAATCAATAATAGTTTTAAAGTACAAATTAATACTATTATTAAAGCTTTGACTTCGAGAGGCATATCCTTCTAGAACCCAGAACAAACACTCATACCTGCAGAATCTATCATGTATAAAAATACACACGGAAAGATGATAATAAGATTTAATGACTACCAACCTTCTACCTTACAAAATACAAATGAGGAAGAAGAAGAAAACTTTAACTTAATGAATATTGAAACTATACCTACTAACAAACAATTTAATGACTACCAACCTTCTACTTTACAAAATACAAATGAGGAAAAAGGAAGGAGAAAACTTTACCTTAATGAATATCAAAAATATACCTACTAACAAAGAACAAGAAGATCAAGGATTTTATAATGATTTAGATGAATACATATATAACCTAGCTGACCTCACAACCTATAAAACATTAGACGAATTAATAGAATTTGAACATCTTGAAAAATAACAGCAAAGACTAAATCAAGACCGGGAACTTTATTATGATGATGAGCAAAATATCATTGCCAGAAAACAACTCCAAAATCTTATGAATTCAGCATAATCAACCGGGACCTCTAGGACACCCTTAAATGTACCCCCTGTAGCAGTACGATATCATGAAAGTTTCATGGGAGCAAGAGATTATGGCTAAGGCCATCCGCCTAGAACAGGAATTGCTCCATACACAAACAACAATCCATTATTTAGAACTATAGGAAAAAGAAAACCACTAGAAATTACTTATTTTGGGAAAAATTCAGTGTTATTAAATATAGCTGAATGTGATGACCCTCAAATGTATGACACGTATTTAGAACAATGGATTGTATTAGTCCAAAGGGACTATCAAGCTAAACATGAACTAGACATTGAATCAGGCGAAGCAATGATACGCATAGGAGAAAACTATTTAGGAGATGTAGCTAGAGTGGCATGGGAAGCTTATAACAAATTTCCCGAAGAAATTGCTAGAATGACAGCCTAAGGAAATAACATCCTAAATTTTTGCTACACGATCCATAGATTATTAACAACAAAAGATGATAATACAGATTAGACTTAAGACAAAGAGAAGCAATGAGAGATCTGGAACAACTTCAGCTATTTAGTTAGAATTGAATCAAATCATGTTGTAACGACTTTGTAGCCTTAATAGCAATCTCAGGCAATTATTGTAACCTAGAATTGGGAGAAAGACTATTTAGTAAATTATCAGGAGAATTGGGAAAAGAAATTCATAAAGCCTAGGCTGATATAAAAGTCCCACCACAATATAATAATATAGGAGGACGGATCCAACATATTATAGTAGTATTAAAAGAAAAATGTACTTACATTCAAATACAGAAATAACTTAAAAATCAACACTATGATTTTTTAGTCAAATTTATACACCACAACAATACGGTCTTAATCAACAAAGATACTATAAGAGACGAGGGAAACAACCTATGAGAACTATACAGTCAAAACATAAAGAAAAATCAAAGAAAAAGTACTTTGCAAGAAAAAGTAGAAAAAAGAAACCATACTTAAACACGGATAAACATATAAACATGTAAGAAAATTTAAACCTAAGAAGACATTTGCTAATACAATTACATGTTTTGCTTGCCATGCACCAAGATATCTATCTTCAACATATCTTACAAAGAAAAACCTTTATACCTAGGAAGCTCAACTAGTTACTTGTACAAACTTGGACCTAGTCGAAATACAATCAGATGTTTCGGCTACTTCTTCCATCTATTCAATTGTCTCCTTTGAAGAGATAGAGGAAGTACCCTCTTCCTCTGACTATACTTTAATAAATTCCTTGCTACCAAGTCTACGAAGACTAGTAGATAAATATGGACTTAATACAAGAAGACCTTGAGAATTTGGAAGAACAATGGGAAGAGATATGCTTACCAAATGTAGACATGATGTTACAACAAGGGCTTTCCTCCCAGCATATACCCGATTCCCACTCAGACTGCTCCAATCAGTGGACATTAAAAACAGGAACCACAAACATCCCCTGTTTTATATGTAGCTATTATCCTTCTTTAGACAAACGAGGAACTTGTTCTCTTTGTAGAAAACAATGTTGCAATCTTTGCCTAGACAATCATTATGGTATTCATATCCCAGTCATAACCACTCAAGGGCCCCATAAGCTTCTTATTGAAACAAGGATTGCGGTCCTAGAGACAAAACTAAATCAAATCGAAGCATAACTTAAGCAACTTCGCCCATCAAGTCCACCTGCCCTTGATAAGGGTAAAGGAATCACTTTTCAAGAGCCATCACAACAGTTAGACATGGTGTTTATAAAAACTCCAAGTATCTATAATACTAGTTGCACTATGGACATCACAGTTCGTTGTCTTGTCAACATCCACGACCATGAATTTATATTACATGCTTTTCTTAACAGTGGAGCTACCAACTCTACTATCGATGAAACAACCCTTTTATCAACATTACCTGCCACATTTATTAAAACTACTACTCATCCTTTGGTTAGTACACAATTTGATGGTAAAACATTCACTAGTACAAAGTCTGTCACCAATGTCCATCTTCGTTTTTATACCAATTGTGATACTTTCAGTCCTCTTTCCCTCTCCAAACTATGGATGAAACCCCTCTTACACTCTAATATCCATCTTATTCTTGGCCTCAACTTTCTGGTTCAATCCGATCGTGGCCTTCTCCTTACCAAAGATTATGCCCTTTTTCTTTCTACTTATATCCTCTCCCCTATTGTCTTTGACTATCCTTCCACTATACGTATAGGATGATACCCCTCCGTCCAATCTTCCTGCTCCTTGTGCACCTCCTCCTATTAAGGTCGTACCCATGCCTACATCTTTAGTCCAAGAATAAGAAACTCAACGTAATACCACAAACTCACACTGTATGTGTCTGGATAAAAATTCTTGTATTAGCTCCTGTCTAATTTATATCTCTTTTGACACTGCCGACCACAGTATTTTGGATCTCTTAATTTTTCAGGATTTATTCAGTTATTTAGAAATACCAGTTGATTTTTTAGCCCTAGCAAAGCTAGTACAGTTAATATCTACACAAACAGATATAGACAATGTGGTCTCGAGACTAGAAAAGTTAGAAATTATATGTGATAATCTGACTAAGTATTGGGAAAGAGATACAATATATTGCAAACGGGCAATTATCAATCCTGATTTAACAATAAAAGCACAAAACTTACTTACACCAATTGGGAAATAGAAGAATGTACAATGCGTATCTAACAATTATTAAAATTTGGAGCTATCCAACAAAGTACTTCAAGATATAGAAGTCCAACCTTTATAGTAAATAAAGGAGCTGAATAGAAAAGAGGACAATCTAGAATAATATTCAATTACAAACGTATAATTGCCAAGAAGATGAGTATAAAATTCCAGATAAAGATCAACTACTTAACAAAATACAAGATTCTAAATGGTATTCTAAATTTGATATGAAATCATGTTTTTGGCAAGTTAAGATGGATCCAGACTCTATAGAATGAACATCATTTTCTTGTCTAGAAGGTCATTTTGAATGGCTAGTCATACCATTTGACTTAAAAGTAGCACCACAAATAAGTGGTAAGTTGTTGGTGATCTGGATGCTTACTAAGAGTGGTTATACTTCGTTTTTCTCTGGGCATATAAAAAGGTCTGATGGCTCTAATACCAAATTTTTGCGTGCTTTATGTCAAAGTAAAATTTTGCATTTTTCATACTTTGTGTCAAAGTTAACGGTTTGTGACAGTAATTGTGAATAGTAATCATGAACTGTAAAAAATAAATAGTAATTGTAAACAATAATTGTGAATAGTAGTAACTAGTAAGTGAATAGTAAACAGTGAACTGTAAGAGTGAATAGTAAACGTGAAAAGTAATTATGAAAAGTATGGTGTTTTTCTTTGGGAGAGACTAGGTCGAGAAATTTTTGTCCATTTTTTCGACCCTAATTTTTCCTCTCTTTTTCTTCCATTGAGCCTCACCTATAAAGAACCTCACAGTTTAACCGTTGCCTCGGCTATTTTAAGAATTTAGGCAGTATACCAACCAAACTTTGTATTATTCCTTATATAGTTATTGTTCACCTCTTGGTTACTTAAATCATGACTGCGAGTAAATGTTAGTTTAGGAAAACAAGGCAAAGCCTCCCTTGCCCTAGATAATGTTTAGTTCTTCATAGAAATAACTTTATTAAACATAGAAATAGAAATGTTATAAGACCATAAAATAGGAGTTAATTACATAGATATTTTACATAGATGCGATATAGCCAGATGGAAACATATGGGCATTACATGGACTTTGTTAACTTAGGAATAAACAGATTTACACTCGAAACTTGCTTAGCTGAGACTTCTTGCACTTCGGGAGATCTTTGTCCCCTTGGGTTGAAACTAGAAGAGCTTGTATAGAGGAAGAGAGGAAAGAGAGGGAAGACAACCTGTGAGAAAAGGAAGGAGTACTGGTTCCCTAGGCTTCATGGAACTTGGCTTGTTGGTTGTAAGGGTTGTTGGCTTGGGCCTCGCTTCTTTGAGCCTTGGCGAGAGCTGCTCTGTAAGCTTTACTAGAAAGGGCTAAAGTTGCTCTTGCTTTATGAGCCCATCTTTTAGCTTTTCGTTGGTAGTGTTGTAATATTGTATGTTGTGTTTTGAAGGAGAACAGAAAGAACATGGTTCCCATGTCTTTGGGCAATAAATTTTTCCAGTGTATGTTTTGCCGGCTAGGAGGTACTTATTAGGGTCTTCTTGTCGATCCCATATCCAGTTGGATCCTTGGATAGAGGCTCTCCAATGTTTAACTTGATCCATTAATGAAGGGAAGACATCCCAATCAATATCATAATCAGAAGTATAGTCATCAAACTCTAGTTGTCGTCCATTAAACTCATCAATGTCTATTTTGATAAGATGCCTAGCAGGTTCAATCTTCAAATCTACCTATTCTGGAGGAGAGCTGTTAATAGTACAGATAACATATGTCTCTTCTTCTTCAAGAGCTAAAGAGATGATTTGTCCAAGTTTGTTTGGGAAGTTTTGGATACAATCAGGATCATGTACCCATAATTTATAAAGAAGGCCATAGTCCATTAAGAGGAATGAAGCCTTTTACTGTTGTAGGCTCATATGTATCTATCTTTATATGCACTTTTCTAAAGGAATATACGAGTTGACATTGACACTCGTATTTTTTTGAAGTTTCACAAGTTTTGTTTCTTTTTTGACATTTGAGTTTGGGGCTGAATTCTGCTTCATAAATAATTGTCATTCCTTTTGGTACCTCTTGAGGCTTCACATAACTTAGTAAAAATTTGGAAGGTAGATATTTCGGCTAACGTGCGTATGTAGATGGCAATATCTTCAGGAATAGAATTGGTTAGGCCTAATACTATTGCTTTTGATGTCCTTTGTGCTGAAGTGGCTTTTCATCGAGTTTTAAACTATCCCAAAGTTAAATACGTAGGTATGTGGATAGGAGGTTTTGCAAGAGTGGAGCTAGGAATTGTTGCAAGGGCTTGTGTATAAGTCTTTTCTGGTTCCTCTATTTCCATTGGTGCTTTTCCACCAGTTTTAAGTAGAGTGTTAACAAAAAAATTAGGGTCGATGACTCTTCTAGCTGAAGTAAAGGCTTTTGAGTAGAAACCTTGAAAGGAAGGATGCCCACACCCTTGGATAGCAATTGTCACTTCTTCCTAGACTCCTGCTTGTGTACCAGAGTATACCACATAACAAGAAATTTTCTTGCCAACTAGCTTTTGTATAGTTGTTTGAAAGTAATTAGCCAAGGCATTGATAATAGCGATCTTGTAATTCGAACTACCTGGGATTGTAGGAATGTTCCATATGTTGTCAAGTAAACAAGTTTGTATATGGTCAAGCTTTTCTCTTGTTGTAAAGTGGAATTGTTCCTCATAGCGAGTGAATTGTTAGAGTTTCTGATTGCCAAACCTCATGGTTTTCATTGCAAAAGTTTTTACTTTCTTTTGTCAATCCATGTCTGCAAAAGTCAGGAAGTTAATGTAAAAGTCTAGAAAGTGTATCTGCGAGGGAATTATTACTTCCTTTAATATGTTCCCATTGAATCTTTAATCCTTTGTTGATAATTGTGTATCAAATTTTACCATATGTTGGTACTAAGTCCTTTTCTTAAACCTTTTGTTTGTTGGCTATATTTTAGTATAACTTCACAGCCTATTCGTACTGTGATTTCTTACTTTCTATAAATGAATAGTCGGAAAGCATCTAAACAATAGATTGCTTCTAAAATTTCGTAGTCAAGAGAAGTTAAATGACCTTTTTCTTTGTACTGACCAGAAGCATATCTGCATATGACTTCTGTAGATTTTGGTTCATATTTGGATATTTTCGGTAAAGTTGTTGCTTTGTGATCTAAATGTCACGGGTTTGAATTCTGGAAATAGCTTTTTGCAAAAAGCAGGGTAAGACGACGTACAATGGATCCTTCCGGGGATAAAAAGCATGGTAAGACAACGTACAATGGATCCTTTTTGGGACCCCACATGGAGGGAGCTTCGTGCACCAGGCTACTTTTTTTTTATTTGAATGGTTTTCGGTAAAGAACCCCTCTCTATCTAGTTTCACAAACATTTGTCTCGATAATTAGATAATCAGAATCAAGTGGTAATGTTAGGATTGGGATTTGTTTTATCATGTCTTTAATTTGTCTAACTAATTCTAGGTCTTATTGATTAAAGTATTTTTGTCACGTTATTGATGTCTTATTATATAAGGGTCCACTAATTTTTTCTATATCTTTCGGATATTGTTTGACATAGTTGAGTAATCCTAGAAAAGACCTAAGTGTCTTAGTGTCCTCCATTTTATCAGGAAAACTTAAAATTTTGGGAGTAATATGGGGTTGAAGGGAGATTTTTCCTTGTCCAATTTCTGCTCCCAAAAAGTCTGTGTTTGATTGCAAGCTTTATCTTACTTCTAGAGATTGTTAAGCCATGTGTTTCAAATAAGTTAAATACTAGATGTAAATGTGCATAGTATACTTCCTTTGGGTTGGAGAATACGAGAACATCATCGATATAGACACACACATATGTGCAGAAGTTGACACACACACATACGTAGAAGTTATGCTGCGCAACACGCCTGTGCACGACTATGCGGCGCGTAACATTTTTATTTTTTTTGAAGCTTTGTATGTAGCCATTTAGGGTTTTGACTTTAGGGGTTGCGGTATAGTATTAAGTCTATAAAAAATTTCAAACAAATTCACGGGGTGTTCGATATAACATTCCTCTCTCTCTAGATATATATTATCGATAACAATAATTGTACTTTTAATCAATCAAAAGCTTGCAATTATAAATAAACAAGTCATAAGTACTAAACATATAACAATAAAACATTTTATATTTCATATTTAACCAAGAAAAATAACCACAATATGAAAAAAAAAATCTAGGTGGGCTTATTAATTGAAAAACTTAACAATGGATAAAAAAAGAAAAGAGAAAAAAAGAACACAACTAGGGAAGAGGAGGAATTAAAGATGGTTGTAAAGCAATTGAAAGTTAGTATATGCCGCTGACATTGAGTGAAAAAGGATGACACAAGTTGGGTGGAGTGATAGGCTGGGATAAAAGAGAGGTGTTAGATGGGCTAATTTGGAGAACTACAATTACTTTCTAACAACTTATAGAAGAAAAATAATTTTTTCCTTAAGATTTTCTTAAACCTCCTAAGCGAATTGAGCCACCTAGGTCACCTAGGCTGTCCGTTTGGCTTTTTAAAGGTTGCCTAACTTGGTTGCCCTAACAATCAGGCGGAGCAGTCCTTTGTCGAAACCTCATAAGCAGCTGCTGCCTCTTAAAACAATGCTAAGGATTATATACTGTGACAAATTAGTGGAGTATGTAAGCCCTTGTTGCGTAGGCGGTTGCGTCTTAAACAATGCCAAGGATTTTATAATGTGATTGTTAGTGGAGTGTGTAAGCCCTAGTAGACAAGTACTGGGCTTCAACTTTCAACCATATAACCATGTATTCACAATGTGTATGTCAGTTCCTTATCTTTTCTGTGATATTTCATTGAATAAACATTTTGAATATCTCTTGTTCCTTTTTTGCTATTCAAATGACCTAGACTTTGGGTGAACAAGGTTTATTTTGAATCAACACAAATACATTTATTTAAACACCTACATGCATACATACACATTATCCAATGGTTTAGACCATTAGTTACTTTTATCATGAAACTGATTAGCTGTTAGAACTTTGGTTGAATACCTATCTTCTCAATTTTCTAAAGGCAATCTGCTAACTGCTGAAATTGGCTGCTTATATAATTATATGAAATCATTTACTTAAATACCTGAATTTCTTGTTCCTAAAATAACTAGACTCGTTAGTACTCTGCCCTATATTATTTGGTTTGCTACTCCTGCATACATTTGATTTTGACTTTATAAAATGGCATTTATTATTAAATTCTAGCCTGCCTGACAGTGATTGATTTTGTGTTTTTTTTTTGACAGATTCCTGGGATCACGGACTTGGGTTTGACGCCAAGAAAGATTAATAAAGTTGCCATTCTTGGAGGAGGATTGATGGGCTCTGGAATCGCAACTGCTTTGTTGCTTAGCAACTACCCTGTGATAATTAAAGAAGTAAATGAAACCTTCTTAAAGGCTGGAATAGACAGAGTTAAAGGTAGCACCAAGTTCTACATTTTTTTTTTGCTGAAAAATGGTCCCTAAATATATTGCTTGTCAAATTTTAAATTTTTTATTAGAAGTCCCTTTCAGCCAATTTGCAGAGTCGTGTCAGGAAAGGGAAGATTACAGAGGAGAAGTATGAGAAAACCCTCTCATTACTCACGGGTGTACTGGATTATGGAAGTTTCAAAGATGTGGATTTGGTCATTGAAGTATGGCAAAATTTTCAACTCTATTAATGTTTATTTTATATATGGACTCTGAATGTTTGTTTTTGGAGGATTTTTAACATTGCGTCATATGCCACTATAGGCAGTTATCGAGAAAGTATCCTTGAAACAGCAAATATTTTCTGATCTTGAGAAATATTGCTCTAGCAGTTGTATACTTGCTTCTAATACATCAACAATTGATCTCAATTTGATTGGAGAGAAGATCAGGTCCCAAGCTCGAATTGTGGGTGCACATTTCTTTAGGTAACAGAGGAAATATCTGGGTAATCTATTTTTACTCATATGAATCCATATTCACATTTTTTGTTTTACAAATCTCCTTGTAAGATTGTTTCTCAGGTGAAAAATAATAATAATTTTTTGCTCTTGTGAGCACCCTGTGACAATTTTTTCGATGTAAATCACCAACTGCTGTTTCTTCTGCAGTCCTGCTCATATAATGCCACTTCTGGAAATAGTCCGGACGAAGAAAACGTCTCCACAAGTTGTTCTAGATTTGCTTGATATTGGGAAAAAGATTCGAAAAACCCCCATTGTAGTTGGCAACTGTACTGGATTTGCAGTTAATAGGATGTTCTTTCCCTACACTCAGTCAGCACTCTTACTTGTTGACTACGGTCTTGATGTGTATAAGATTGATCAAGCATGCACCAAATTTGGAATGCCAATGGGCCCTTTCAGGTTTGTGAAAGTAGTAATTTTACAAGGTTACCCATTTTATCATTGTTTAACTTGATAATAAGATAGTTGCAAAACTGAATTTTTGACATTTTGACTTAAGTAGAGGATTGTGCAGCTCACTATGATCCTTGGTTGTTTTGTCCAGAGTAGCTGATCTGGTTGGCTTTGGAGTTGCAGTTGCTACTGGCATGCAGTATCTTGAGAGCTTTCCTGACCGAGTCTACAAGTCCATGCTAATGTCAATTATGATCGAAGATAAAAGGACAGGTATTGATATTCTTGAAGATTATTATTGGTGATTTTCGTACTTGTATTCTGCATATGAAGTTTTTTCCGTACATTTGCACTGCATTGTGATGTTTTCAAATTTTTATTGCTTTTGACAACTTTTTCTTAAGTGTATGACAAAGTCCAAAGCATATGATATTTTATGAAATTAAAATTGTGAAAAGAAAGGAAAAGAAGTATGAAGATTTGGGTAGTGTTGAATATATAAAAGATGAACAATTAAAAGGTTAGATATACAAAGCTGAAATATATTTAATGATTACACTTCAAAAGTATAACTTTAGGGATTGAAAATGATGACAGGCTTTGCAAATGTGATAAATGAAAAAAGGAAATGAAAATTGTTAGGAGTGCTCAGACCTTTGATAGTTAATATTTTGGTCTTTTAATTAACAGCTAATAAAAGTTGAAAGTTAATGGCAAAGTCGGAAAATGTCAGTAAATTTTTTATACCAATTTATAAAAAAATATACCTATGAAGTTGCTCAAATTATATCAGAATAAATTAACATGCGACATAAAAAAATTAAATAAAAAAATGATTTAAGGGAGGAAAAATGTGTGAAATTAATATTTCTAGTTGCAATTTGTTTTATGTTTGGATGATCATTCATGATAACTAAACAAAAGATTATTGAGAAAAAGAATAAATATTGCTACATGGTTTACACTGAACAATAAATAACAGTCTAAAGGATTTTTTTTTTTTTAAAAAAAATACAAAGACCTTTCACATTAAGAAAATAAACTAGGCTTGTTTTATCTTTAAAATCTAAATTTTTATATACTTAAACAAAAAGATAAAAGTAATATAATAAAAGAAAATAAAAGGCATGGCTTTTTAATTTAAAATTGAAAACCAAACCAAATTAATATTTGATATCGGTCTGACTTTTTTTATTATCTTGTTTGTTGGTTGACCGAATCATAATAAAGTTCAGCTTAATTTAGTTTTGATTAATTGCAAAGCAAAACAAATTGAAAAATAAAAACTAAATTTTTTTTGAATAAAATTCATTGAGATTTATTTTGAATGATTAAGTTTATAAAGTTTAATTTGTTGTATGTTAATTCATTTATTATTTGCAAAAGTGAAATTTATTCTACAAAAAATAAATTATAAAAACTATATTTGAAAATTTTGAAATTTGGATGCTAATCTGGATAAACGAAACCAAATTGATAAATTTGTTATGATTTTAATATCTTATAAGCTAATTTGATTTGATTTTTGAAACTTTGACAAAAATTTTGGACAAACTTTACTTTAGGGCAGATCGGTTTGCACCTAAAAAAATGCCCCTTGCCTATATATTGTTTATTCTATTTTTACAAATATTTTATATGACTTAATTAAGAATGATCATTTGATTAAATATAAATGCAACATAGTTCTTGAGAATCGCCTATATATTCAAAATGACAATACACCATTAGCAATGGATTACTCACTACTATGTGGCAAAAGGCGATTCGCTCGTCTCTAGCGCCTCCGTCAAACTGTCCTTAGGCCAACACGGAGGAAGTAAATCACGGGTGACTACTAAGCAAGTGGCCAAGACATGGGGGAGTGCATGCTCGAACGCGCCGAGTTAGATTACTCACTACTATGACTTATGCTGGGAGTTGTTGCGCCATACTACACCACACTACTTCTCACATATTGCCATACTTTCATCTAAAGAAATTAAAGGTGCATGTGTTCTTTTTTATTTTAAAATGTAGAAATTACATACAATTTATATGATATTTTATTATCTTAAATGAAAATTTGGTAATTATTTTTAGTGCTAAAGATAATTGTGTAGCATTTTATTTTAGTTGATGTTAAATAATTTTTATACGTAAACAATTGATTTATGTACTTTTTGTAAAAGCTGGTAAATCATAGTCTTATCACTTATGGTGTTGTCGGCTTAAAAATCCTGAATAAGAATATAATTTTTTTAATGATCATGGTAGGATCAAACTTAATGCTAGAGGGATGAATAGCATAAGAATTTTAAACCAAAATGAGCATGTAGTAATTAAAGCAGTTGAATTAATCAGAGTAGCATGACTTAGTTTGATTCAATCAAGACAAGACATAAGCATGCAATAGGTTTAACTAGTAGTTTTAGCATATAAGTTGATCAATCAAACTAGAAGTATAAGCACACAATATTTTTAAAATATGATTCTTATTTCTAATTTCTCCTAGGTGGAGAAACCTTATAGAAAAATAATCTAAAAAGTTTAAACGCAATAAAACAAATAAGGTAACACTAAAACAAATGAAAACAAAAATGAAGTGCGCATTGCAGCGTGTCGCAACACAGAAGGCGAAAGAGCGCTCAGAGCACGAGAACAAGAGTGAATTTTGTGTAGATGAGTGATTTTCAAGCTCTGCCTTGAAACTCGTTATAGAGGATTCCTTCGATCGCCTGAAACCTTCCCAGTCGCCTGTAGAGTTGCTGACGTGGTTACAACTTCTATCCGGTTGATAACGTTAACGAGCTCTCCGGTCGCTTGTCCTCCGGTTGTCCGGAGAAGGATCAAATTTCATCTTGACCAAACTCGTTTGGTTTGCTGATAATGCCATCTCCCGGTCATGCTTCGGTCGCCCGTATCCTTGGTCCCTTAGACCCTATATGGTTGCTTGGACCCTTTGAAATCCCTTCATCGAGGGTTATCATCAGTTAGTCGCCCCGTACTCCATTTGGTTGCATGGAATCGTCGAACATGCTTCCTTGCAATTTTTGCACTTACATTGAGTCTAGATGTTCAACCTCTCATCTTGACTAGGTGCTAAGCCATATCTCCCAGCTGCTTTCATGTGGACTTGTTTGCCAAACCTTTAGCTCCCAACCGACTCCACCTCCTCCTTCTGGACTTGATACTTTGCACTCAGCTACAAATTTTTCTGCCAGGTCTTTATTACTTGAACTTGATTTACTTAGCTTTCGGCTAAGAATTTTGTCTTAATTACTTGAACTTGATTTACTTAGCTTTCAGCTAGGAATTTGTTTGTCTAGCCTTAATCACTTGGACTGATTCACCTAGCCTCTAGCTAGGAATTTGTCAGCCATAATCACTTGAACTTGATTCACCTTGCCCTCAGCTAGGAATTTGTTTGCGAAGCCTTAATCACTTGGATTTGATTCACCTAGCCTAAATTAGGAATTTGTTTGTGAAGCAATAATCACTTAGACTTGATTCACCTAGCTGTCTTAATCACATGGACTTGATTCACCTTGTCTCCAACTAGGAATTTGTTGCTTGTTCTTCAGCTAAGACGTAGCTCATGCCTGATTCCCAATCAGGGCTTTAGATGCCTAAATCCATTAGGACTTTGTCACTAACATATGTTAAGTATCCTGCACATATAAACTTGACATAATTGGTTAGATCACAATTAATTTTAACTTTAGTTATATATCAAAACTTTGGGTTAAATGTTGTGCACCTAGCACCAACAATCTCTCCCTTTTTGATAATATGAAAACTAAGTTAAAGTTAGTAATCAATAAGTAAGAATTTTGAATTTATATTTAATGTATGAAAGAAGTACATAAATATAATAAATGAATTATCCCACCCCCCTCTATAAGATAAGAGATAAACTAGATAAGGGATTAAATTTGGAAGTTAATAAACACTTGATTTTTATTTTTTATCTCTCTCCCCTTTTTTCATATATAAAAAAATGGATTAAAATACAAATAAAACATGACATATAGTCAAGTGTAATATTGCAGAAATTAACAAAGATAAATTAACGATAGATTTAATTCAGACCAAAGTCAAAGAAATAAGTTAACTATATCAAATAATATTTAAGTTAAATAAGATTAATATTAAAGCAAAGTGCAAACCAAGCTAAGAATTCAATTTAAGTAATGAATAATAGAATCTAAGTTAAGTTCAACCAATAACTCAATCATAGTCAAAAGGTAAACTATAAGTCATAAGAAGGTTCAAACATAAGCAAATTGTAATAAAATCAAGCAAAGTCAAGGATAAATCAACTACAAGTCTAGATCCAAAATACTACAGAAGTAAAAAAAAAAAAATACTGTAGGTCCAAACCAAGCCAATCATGAGTCAAAGAGTTAAATAAGCCAAGGTTTGTCAAAGCCAGGATCAACTAGTCAGAAGGAGGCGGCTGACTTGAGTACTGTCTGCATCATGTCTATCATCTCTTGTATCAAGACCCTCATATCTCGAGATTGACGAGTGACTGTCTCTTCAAATCGAGTGACTCGGTCCTCTAATGTCAACGGAGGTGGAGGTGCTGGAGGAGCCGAAAGATCTGGTATCTAGTTTGGTCA